>NC_051188.1:1868702-2468702 GCF_015220075.1 Falco rusticolus | reverse complement strand
TTGCTTGCTTTAGACTCAGGAGGTGACCATCACCATAGTCAGCATGGGAAGCATCTCCAGTGGTTTGGAATTTCCTTTCAGACGAGTGTTAGTGCTGACCAGAAGAATGCTGGACCTGCAGAGCCAGAGGTGCTGGTGAGATCCAGCTTCTCCAAGCTGTCTCAGCCCCATCCTGGCAAGAAGCAGGTGGGAACAGCCTGGGATTTGGGGACAAATTCCCAGGGAGGTATGGACCTGGTCCGACATGGTGGGCATGTTGTACCGGGACAGCTCTGCTGGCTTGCTGCAATTACTTCTGATTTGCAGATGTGTGAGCTCCCTCTTCTGCATCCTCTTGGAATTTACGCGGAGTCCACAGTTCAAATTAGCATGACTTGTCAGTTGTAAATTTTGGTAAACAGGAGTCTGGCTTAAATTTTGTAATCCTGGCAGAGATTGCAAGATCAGCAGAAAGAGAACGGGGGAAATGCCCAACTTCAGAGGAATTTGAATGTGGGGTATCTGTTTCTTATTTGGTGTAAATCTGGGGAGGTTTACTTGAAGGCTGAATAATATAAATGAAAACGTACATCAGAGATGATTTCTTTACTGGTACTGCTCCAAAGAAAAGGCCAAACTTCAGCTGATGATTCTGCCCTGCTAAAGTTTCCTCCCTTTCCTGTAATGACATGGAATAGAGAAAACTCAGGGGAACCATTTCACACAAGGAGCATTAAAACACGAGGAGTCGTAACAGGATTGAGTCTGAAATCAACGTGTGAGTGACTTTGAAGATCAGATGGTGCCTGAGCAGAGCTGGCAGCGCCTAGCTCTCTCCCCAGAAGCCCATGCAGACTTTGGGGTGACAAACTGGGCATTTCATCTGCTGGATTGACTCAGCCTCCCATCTATGTAATTGATCTACGGTGGGTTTGCTCTTTTCTCTGGGAGGAACTATGTACCAAATGCATTTAAGGAGATTAGGAATTAATTAATAAATTATTAAAAGTATGCTTTCTTGCCATGATGCAAGAATAGATGCATTTTTGTCATGAAGAATACACTTCTGCTGAGATTATCAGCACACAGCTTCCGCCTGAAAGATCCTGCAGATGCTTTTGATTGAATTATTGGTTTGTGATGCTGACCTCCTCTACAATAGCAAGGTGGGATGGGTGTGCTTCTGGTGTCTGCTGCAATGTCTTCCCTCAAAGAGCAAGTTAAATACGAACTTTGAAAAACAGCAGCATAAAAGGTCAAAATGATGTTATCAGGCAGTTTAAATTCATTAAGTGCAGTTCTTGTCTTTTGCCAAGAAAATGTTGTCGGTAACAGAATGGCGTTGTTTAGAAAACAGATATGATGAAACTGTTTTGCAGATGACACAATAAAACACATATCCAGGCAGAAATGACAGGAGTGTGACAGAGGCTCACGTATGACTTGGACACTGTCAGGTGAGATTAAGCACTGAAATTTGAGGCAGCAAGTGTGCTGGGCTCAGGTGAGCCTTCCCCTTCATTTGGAGGTAAGCAGTGAATGTGATGGAAGGAGAGGACCTGCTGAATTGAGGCAGTGCCCTCCCACTGCGTTCCAGTCTGGCTGCTGGGGCTGGGAGTGTATCTCACATCATGGCGCCACGCTTGTGGGGCTTTCACCTTCATCAGGAGGGTCATGATGATGACCCTTAAGATGAGATCATGACAAAGACCCATGATGAAGATGCTGCCTGAGGGCCTCCTAAAGTCGATGAGATCTACCAGGATCCGGGTGGACATGGTTTTGAAGAGAAGAGAGAATAGGAACAAGCCTTTCCATTCCAGGCACAGGCTGGCGGATGGGCTGGAGAAGCTGCTCCTGCTGGGGTGTGCTCTGTGATGGTGGGGGGCAGCCCCCCACCCAAGGAGGGTCTGCCAGGGGACTCTATTGGTTACTCTTGGGGAAGCTATGAACTATCAACAATAAACGCAAATAATTTACCCATCTTCTCTTCAAAGGCTCCATGTGCTCCAGGGGCTCCTTTTGGCCAGGACCACCCCTTGGTCCTGCAAGCTCTCTGCTGTGCTCCCTGCTCTAGAGGTGTTTGAAGAAGGGTCTAAGGCTGGTTTGGAACCCCTGTACAAGTGGCTTTCAGCCTGCCTTGCGTTTGCCAGAGTTTGCACCTGCTTTCTTCTCTTGGAGGTGCCTGCAGCATTTTTGTCCATCCAGCCCCTCTGTTTAGCTGGACTGGCTCCCCTCTTCCCTGCCTTTGGCCCTCTGAGTTGGAGGTATACCTTGGCCGCAGTCTTCCAGCACCATGTCCTTGTGTAGTCTCCAGCCTGCCAGCAAGGATTTCCTTCTGCTGTGACGGAGAACCCAGCTCTTCACATTGCTGCTACATTTGCTCTTCCCTCCAGCAGCTCCTGGTGGCCAAATCCAGGTTGGATTTCCAGTTTTGAGCTTCTGAAGAGCTGCTCTGTGAGACACCGAGCATGCCTATAGCCTTGTGCTGTGTGAGCTCTTCCTGGTACCCCCATCCCCCCAGGCTGGGCAGCTGCTATGGCAGATGTAGCATAAACTCTTCAGGTCTGAATATCAGCCTGTGTGTATTTCATTATTTGTTGAGGAATTTAATTTACTAACTCAATTTAATCTGAAGATCTCCTAGACATGGAGATGTGCTACGCTGCCAGCATGGGCTCCTTCCTCTTTCTGTAGATTTCCTGGTATCGGTGTCCTCCTGGCTGTCTTTGTTTTGTTGAGTTTCTAGGAGACTTATTACAGTGGTGCTCTCAATTAAGGCCCAGCACCGAAGCTCTCATCTTGTTTCTTAGCCCAATAGCAGTGCTGCTGACGCACCACTGATTTGGTTCCCCTCTCTGCACCTCTATTAAGCAACACTATTATTTTCATTTTTGACCATTTCTAGTCCTTCACTTGAGAACACTCAGTTTCCACGGTTTTGCTCCTAAACCCAGTCATTTCTTCTGCCAGCACTGGTGTTGCTCCACACTTCAGTGTAAAGCTCCCCCCTCATGACCTTGTACTTTGACGGCTTATGTGAAGTCTGCACTGAAGGCTTCCTTCCTCTCTCATCCCAGTGACAGGGGAGATGGCACCAGGTTGTCCATGTGACTGCCCAGTGGGCAGAGACCTGTGCCACCGTTTCAGGGATGTGTGGGATGTGTTGGCAGGTCTTGCTGCCCACAGGACTCAATGTTATGGAAAGGGAAGAGGAAGGCTGGATGGACTGCAACAAAATGCAGATACTTATTTTGGAAATGTCCAACCGATATTAGTAGGTGTATATTTTCATACAGGATTTGCCCCCAGAGTATGTTTTCATATGTCAAAATTTTCCTATTGAGATGCCTAAAATGAGACAACTAATGAGCCTCGAGGCACTGACATGGAGTGAGCTCATTGCTGAGTTCATCGAGGCTCCCAGTGACTCAGGGTGCAATGGAAAGTTTCTAGACATAGTTTGGCTGATGCCTCCTCCTCCTGCCCAGCAGGGACCACAAGAGCAGGGTCCAGGCACAAGCAGTGGTTGGGATCATCATCACTGCTCATCATCTGTATGTGGAAACCTTCTCATGAGGCTGCCGCCCTTCACTTGCAGAGCATGGGTGATGAGCCTGGACAACTGAACCGCAATCTGGGGTTTCTGTTCTCATAAAGACAAGAGCAAAACAAGCCATTTCTGTGGTTAATTATTCACCTCTTGAGGCAATTCCTGCAGAGAGCAAATGCCATCGAGGAGCCTATGAACCGCCAAGCTCTCTGTCCACAGTCTTGAATTGCATTTTATGTGCTCCCTCCCTCTTTCCCTGGGGAGTGGTATGGACAGACAGATGGAGACAGCAGTCGCAGGATGATGGCTGCTCGGGCAGTGTTCACTGCCGGGGAAGGTTTCCTTTTGGTTGCACAGCAAGATTGAGCAATCACCCTCTACCCTTATCATCCCAGGTCTGTCCCCAGAGACACAGCTTCCACTGCAAAGGGATTTTAGATACTACTTCTGGACTAATTAAAATTTGCTGAAGTAATTAGGAGATAACAACCTCAGCACTTATTCAGATATGAGCCTTAAAAGCCTGATTATGGCATGATTAAATCTGTACTGGCTATAAGAAATTTCGAGCATCATGTAAATGATGATACTTTCAGCTTTGCATAATAGAAAATTGTTAGAAGACCTGGAGTCACCACATGCTCCCTCCATGGAGGAGAGGGAGCATGTGTGTGCAGGCACCAGGGCTGGCCACTCCCCCCAGCACCGTCCCCATCCTTGTCCTTCGCAGGGAGCTAAGGGCACTCACCAAGGCTCTGCCTTCAGTTGGTGTGGTGCTGCCAGCTGGGATGGAGGCCAAATGGGTTGGAAACCTGCAGCATTAGAGCACTTCAGGTCCCAGCATAGGAATTGCTAAATGCTTCCTATGGCAAACAGGGGACAATAGCCATCACCTCTTGGGGATCGCTCAAGGCAGTGCAAGGTCAGGTCCTAGAGGAGTTTTTCCATCAGCCCACAACACCTGACTCCATCCCACAGCTGCCACGGGGACAGACACACGTGTGACCCCTGTGGAACCACAGGGCAGCCACCACAGTGTGTGCCACCAGCTCTCCGGGTGTCTGGTGCTGCTGATGCACCAGAGCTCTTGCCCTTTCAAGGGTGGTGCCCTGAGAAGCCCCGCTGGGCTCTGCCACCCTGATATATACATGGGAGAGCCATTGCTGCTGCTGGTACCCTCCTGTACCTCACAGCTGCCGCCGTGCCCGGGAGCAGTGACTCAGCATGGTGCTTCAGGATGGGGACAAGGTTTACAGAGGTCCCTATGAACTCCTCCACTTCTTATTATCAGATCATAAAATGGAGCATGTTGGCTCAGGCCAAGGGTCTTTCCAGCCCTGTGCTCTGCCAGACATGGGCCCCAAGGGAAGAGCATGAACATGGCAAATGCATGATGCTTCTCCTGGGCTGCTCCCAGCTCCGGGTGTTTCCTGAGCTGCTGCAGCCCTTGCATTCACCAAGGTGCAGGGTTGCCAGTGGAGACCACGGTCTCAAGCCCATGCTCCAGGCTTCTCGCTCACAGTGTGTGTCAGTGGCAATTTGCTCTCTGCAGGTTTCTAGGTTATTCTGGTCTCACTGGTAAAAGCTGCTTTCCTACTGGAAATCCCAGCCCAGGTCTGGGATTACGTTAACTGCAGGGGTTACTGCTTGACCACCCTCATGGTGAAAATATTCTCCCCAGTATCTCATGGAAATTTCCCCTGCTGCCGTTCACTGCCTCGTGTCCTGTTCCCGTGCCCCTCCATAAGAGCCTCAGCATCCCTGGGCCCCCGGGAGAGGAGTGCGGCAGGGCTGGGGGCCAGCTGCCTTGCAGGACATGCCATGCAAGCCCTGTGCCATCGTCCATGGGGCCATATCCAGCTATTGATGGAGTCCACGTCAGAGAAACCATGCCTTTACCCTGCGTGGGGCAGGAGGGGCTTGGTCCTTCTTTGCTGGGTGAGACCCTGCCCCATAACTTGGTTCACACCTCTCAATACTGGTGCGGGGCCAGTGCCTGCTCCCTGAGGATCCAGGATTGGCCCCACATCCCTACGGCAACAACCAGGATGCAGCACTTTCCATTTCCATTTCCACCCCCCACCCCCCACCCCACCCCACCCCCACCCCCCGAGGACACCACACAAGGAGTGCGTGGACCTGTACAAAGGGATGGGGAGCCTGAGTGGGGGTAAAGCCCCAGGCTGGATGGGTAGAGCTCAGTTTCGCCCATGAATTTGGATCTGGTTTCCCTCACATGTATCACACCACATTGATGCAGATCGACTTTCATCTGCAGTTTCAGAGATTGCTGTTTTGCAGGATCCCTCTGCAGCTCCTCAGGATTGTTCCTCCTCTGTGCCACCCTCAGCTACTCTGACTGTAAATTAGCAGGGATAATGAAGTAGAAAAGAACAGTAAGTGTTGGGAGGGAAAAATCAGATGACACAAGAAAATGCAAAATGCGAAAATAAAAACAAACTTCAGAACAATAATGTGCTGTGATTAAGCTGCTTAAAGAAGCGCAAACAAGTTCCAGTGAAAATGAAAACAAGTGGTGCTTACAGACAGCACCAGAAATAATTACAGCAAAAGCACTTAAAACCAGTGATATTTTTAACTCTTAGAGCAACCTGATAAAATGCCATTTGAAACAAAAAACAAGCGAATGTTGTGTTTGAATAAACAAGTTTTAACATTATGAATTAACTAATGGAAAAGCTCGACTATTAAAAATGCTTATTTAAAGCACGGTCCTGGCAGTGCCTGCACTTACAGGGCTGGTGCAAGTGTTGGCTATGGCAGTTTGAAATCGGCAGTGGCCCTCAGGAGGGGAGATGGATTTTTCCAGCCAGAGCAGCCACAGGGATAGGTCTACTGTAGATGCTGGTGGTGCTGGCATCACTCCCCACTATAGGCACTCTGCGTGCTGGGCTGGAAATTGCCTGGAGAAGGTGGTTGGGGCTGAACCGCTGTGTGCAGTGCTGGAGCTGTGCCATGGCTCTACGCAGATGTTACCAAAGGCTGGACACTGGGTCCACTGGGATGTATGAGCAATGAAAACTTTCTGAGTTAGAGTTTTAGCACGGCATTTACCAGAGGCAAAGAGGAGAAAAAGCCAGCCTGCAGCTAGAATTAAATTTTAAATTAAATAATGGCAGGTGAAAGGCAGTTAAGAAGCTATAGTAGGTTCCTGGGAAGGAGACTTTCGCTTCTTGTGCTGCATTTCAGACCCCATAGCCCAGCAGCCTCATGGGCACAGGGAGATTTGAAGTTGCCATGCCATAGGGAGAGATCTCACTTGGGGATGTACCTGTGGGAAATTTGGCCGGGACACTGCTGTATGCTGGTGACAGGCGCACAGCCCGGATGGACAGAGAGGTTGTTTCTGAGGCTGTCGATCTGCCAGTGCTGCAGTTGGAGCCTCTGGGGTTGGTGGGATTTGGTGCTCTCCTCCTGTGCAGAGCAGCCATGGGCTGGGTTTGGTGGCAAAGTGAGGGGTCTGCCAGGGGCTGTCCCACCAGGCAGGCAAAGTGGTCGAGCCTGTAAGTCCCAGCCAGGCACTGACACAGCCCAAGCAGTTCCCCAGGCCAGTGACATTTTCTGTACCTATCTGAAGATTTGTTCAGACAGGGCTCTGGGCAGCTACGCAGCTGGGCTGTTGCCGCATGCTGGCCTGGGCTGTTGTTTTCCAGTCCTGTCCCATGGTGTGGCATCACCTCACGGTCAACAAAAGTCTCTCTCATTCCGTTTTCCCCCATAATTTTGCTAGACTCTCTGTCTTGCACCATCCGGCTTACATGTTGGCGGCCTCGCACGGATGGTTCATCTCCTGCTTTGGGAGGGCAGGGACTGATGCATTTGCAGGGTCCTTATAGGATCACACGCAGAGTAATGGGTGTACCAGCACAACCTGCAAGAGAAACAGGCACTTTGGTCTTAGGGCAGGCAGGATCCTCGGACCCTGAGGCACAGCCGGCTGTGGGGACAGAAGAGGTGAGATGAGCTGGCTGGAGAGGGGTACTGGGAGGGCACTGCAAGGGTGGCACAGGGGACCAGGGACACCAGGAGCTGTTGCCAAAACGTTCTGGCAAATGATACCTGGTGGGAAGGTAGCTGGGGCTTTTAGAGGTCATCGAAGATGAACACTCTTAAAACAAAAAATTACAGCTCTAATAACATCAGCCCCAGCACTGTGGCCTCTGCTGCTCTGGGAAGGATGCTGTTAGGACTGCCTGCAAGTGCTCTCCCACTCCGAGGAGCAGGGCACATGAAAGGATCTTCTTAAAATGCAGATGTCTTCAGAAAATTACCTCTGCTCAGCACACATTGTGGGGGGTGCCGCACTGCACAGCGGGGAGCAGCAAATATATTCAGCTTGTAAGTAATAATTGAAAATGGCTCACTCATCTTTACTGAATGCTCTGCATATGGCCAGTGTCAAGCTGAGATTGTCCCCCTGGGCTGTTTCTCCTTCTTGCAATGGAGCAAAGCAGCCCTGATCCCATGTTCACCTTCCTCTCCATGCTGCTGCAGTGCCTAGGCTGTGGGGCACCTTCTGCTTCAGCCCCAGGAGCCCCATCCCTGCCTGTCTCACCTGGGTGGTCTCCACATTGGGCAGGGAGCTCCCACCTTCAGCAAGGAGCGGCCAGGAGCTCAGGGGCCTTCAGAAATGGGCTGAGGGGGTTTCAGTAGTGGAACTGCTGTTTATCTGACTTCTAGGAAGCCACTGCCCTTTGTCTGCTTCTGGCAGATAAGAAGGGCCTTCACTTTAGTGTGAATCATATGCATGTAATTATACATAATCTTTGCCATTTTATGTATGCTGTGAAAATATTTGCTGTGGTTAATTCAGCACACGCTGAGGTAGCATTTCACATATGGCTGCATGCCATGAGACTTGCCCTGTGGGAATTTCTCTTCATCACCCTCATCTTGCTGTGGCCATACGTATTGACCTCTGCAGCACCTCAGGGTGGTGCTTTCAGATTTCAGGGGTGCTGAGTACGGCAACAGCTCAGTGGGGAGGCAGTTGCCTGGACCTCTCTTTAAATGAGGCTGCATCTTTCTGCCAGAAGCTGGACTGAATGATGTCTTATCCTGGGACTGCATGGGAAGGAGCAGTTGGGGGACTGAAAAGTCTTTTCTCCACTTAATCTGTGAATCAATTAATTCAAGCTGCATCCATTCCAGGGAAGCTGCCAATGGTCACAAACCCACAGGGCAGAAGATCCGGTTCCTCAGCAGCAAAGTCTTTGAATACTCCTGACTCTCCCAGGTGGACTCTGGAGCTGGCATGTGTTAATGTATCACAGCAGCTGGGACTGGGTACTGCTGGTATCCTGGTGGAGACACACCGGCTGTGTGGTGAATGCTGGCAGGTGCTGAAGCAATTGGGTACCCCTCGGGGGGGAGATGGATCTGCCTTGCTCATGTTCCTGACTGCATGCACGGATCGCAGGGGTGTGGGTAGGCCTGTTCTCTGCCCTTAGTTGTCCCCTCCTGCCATCATTGTGGTGTTCAGACCCCACTGTCACCACTGCTGTGGCACGTTGTGCTCTCATGTGTTGGCCTGTGCTCTGGGAGAGCTTGGGAGATGCTTGACTCATTTAACCAAAATGAGTGACTCAGCTCCCAGTTCCACCTGGGGTGTCTGCTGGGAGGGACTGGGTTGGCTCCTTTTTTAGGACACAGCCAGATAAGTTGGGAGCATGTTAGTAGATCTGATGGGTCTACTGAAGTCAGCCCATTAGCAGCAGGACTATTTTATAAGAGGATTGTTGAGGATCAAGAACAAGATACTAACTTTAGGGCTACTTGTAGGTCATTGTGTATGCCTGAGGCTTGATTTCACACCAGAGTCCAAACTCCACACAGGTCCTTGCTGGTTTGTGGTGTGTCAGGGCAAGCAAGGTGGTGGAGGGATGGTCCATTGAGCTCTGCGCACCCAGGAGGTGTGACAGCAGCTGGCCGCAGTAGTGGAGCTTTGGTGTTGCTGTTGGTACACAATCTGTGCAGATAAAGGCTCTACTTGGAGAAGTGATGCTTCACCCCTTGAATTACGCTGCAGGCAGGCACCGTGCTGGGGGAGGGAGAGCTCAGACTCTGGCTGTCCATCCTGATACCCGTCTGGATGAGGGCTCACCTTCAAATAGCTCTGCAGCCACCTTGATACCTTGTGGTCATGCAGATCTGCAGTTCATTGTCCTACCCCACCATGGTGCCTGGACACTGCTTCCACTTTGCTCCATTCCCCCATGAAAGGGCATGACAAACCCTCTGGTTTGCACAGCACAGAGAACTGGGGTGGGGATCTGCCAAAGTGAGAGGGACTGATCAGTCAGGCTGAGTGAGGGAGAGGCTCTGTGTGAGCTGGGAACCAAAAAATCTGCATCCCAGAAAACACTGGCAAAAAGCAAAGCAAAACAGCTTAAAATGCAAGGCAAATACACGCTTGAGATCAAAAATGGAAGGGTAGAGAAAAAGTATTTTTCTCAGCAGCCACAAGGTCTAAACACTCCTACATCTTGCATATTAATGCAACCATGATAACTGCATAATGCAAAATACCAGATGGCATTAGATTTGTAAAGTTCACAGGGTTTGATGACCCTCCCACCTCACCCCAAATGGGCTGCCTCAGCTGTTAGGAGTGATGGATGGAGAAGGACAGCTACAGCTCGCAGACAAGCAACTATTTCTGAAGTGATGAAAGCAAAGCAAAAGGTCTCATTTCTACTGTGCTCTGTCTGACCCACTAATTTCTGCCAGCTCCTGACTGCAGGATGCTGCCTTTCTTCCGCACGCCAAGCAGTTACTACTCCAAATTTTTTCTTTATAGTTTGTACTGGTTTTCTCCTCTCTGTGCTCTCCCCTGCTTGTTCAGATTTGCAAATGGATTTGCTTCCACCACCTATAGTGTTAATTGGCAGATTTGCATTTAATTGCCTGCATCTGGAAGCACCGGAAGATCAGAGTCCTGCATCTCCCCTTGACCCTACAGCATCCTTCTGGGACTTGCAGCATATATGTGCTGAGCTCTAAGACATCACTACTGCAAATCTTCCACCGTGATCACCCACAGCAGCTGCTTGCTCCTGGTCCAGGCAAGGGCTGCTGAGTCCCCTTGTTCAGCCCTTGGCTCCAGGGCTGCTCCTTATTGCCATGGCACAATGACCCCTGAGTTGTCTCCCCCAGAACTGGGGGCCTGTGAATCCACGAGGCTATGGGGATGCAGCTGTGCTCTGTAACAGAATGGGGAGTGAGTGGTGGGGTCTGGCAGAGGTGGAAGATACAGCACGAGGTTGGAGAGTCGTGCTGCATGTTTGAGCAACACGAAGGTGCGTGTTTTAGGCAGGTCCCAGCTCCCAAAGTGGACATGAGATGTCCTGCAGGGCATGATGTAACCTGCATCAGGCTTGGCTGGTTGCAGCTTTTTGGGGATGCAGGACATGGCTGAGGGATGGATACAGTCAGGTGAAAGTGTTCTGGTCAATGAACTGGTCCCAGGGTTTGCTCCCAGCCCAGTCTGGAAGGGAACCAGCAGTGGTGAGTACTAGTTGCAGCCCCAAGCTCAGCAAGATGGACCCCCCTGCCCCAGAGCTGGAGGCCTCCAGCTTCTGCTGAGCTGGGGACATGGAAGCATGAGGAGGTCTGAGAGATTTGACTGTGGCAAGCCACTGGATTTCATCAGCGGGCTTGAACGGGGGCCAATCTCTACTCACCTGCACCCAGGCAGGCTCTGTCTAAAGGCAGGCTTAAACCTCTCCTTCCCATTTGTGTTTGTTGCCCTGAACTTTGCTGCTGCAGTGCTGACATCCATGCCATAGGCTGGGCTGTCGCCAAGCTTCTTCCCCCTCTTTCCTCTTGCCTAGTCTAAGTGCCTGTGCAAGCATCACTGCATGTCCTCCCTTCCTGGAGTCACAGGAGCCCAGAGGCATCTGCTCCTTCTCCTCCTGGAGGATCAAACCTGGTTGCCTTTCCTCTGCTCCCAGTATCCCAGCTGGGCTTGGTGCCAGGTGATTCTTTGGATGGGGGTGGTTGGGTGCCCACCTGCCAGCAGCCCTTGGTGCCACCTAACTCTCGCCTTCAGGGCTGGAGGAACCCTGCTGAGGACTGTCCATGCAGCCCAACTCCTCGCTGATGTTGCTTCTCCTGGAGTTAATCCACTTGGGCAAACAGAAAGACTAACCCTCAAGTTTCTGTTTTTCTTTACCAGAAACCAATGACCTGGAATGGGTTCGGCAGCTTCCAGCTTCCCTGTCCATCATCAACATGAGGACTGAAGGGCAGAAAAGCTGCCACACAAAATCAGTCCAGGGTCCAGCTCTGCGCAGTCCCTCTTGATGCTTCACATCACGACGGGCTTCTGGTGTGAACACTAAAACTCACACTGGGTCCAGCAGAGACAGAAGCTCACCCCTGGTGAGTTCTGCTGGGCTCTGCTGGGATTTGTGGTTTCTCTTGTGCTGTACTTTATTTTTCAGATGCTTTAAATAAAATATCAAAGACGCCTATGGCAGCTGTCAGTCATGCTGGCTTCAGATGCAGAACCTTCATTCCTGTTTGACTCCCAGGCATGGAGAGGTCTCAGCTCTGGACTTCTCTCCCCTTCTTTTCCATGTATATTATTGCACTTCCAGGCAGCTTCATCTTGCTTTTTATATCAAGATAGCGAAGCCTCCCCAAGCCAATTTCTTTTTTCTTTCTGCAGTAGCAGTAGCAGAGTTGCTGTTCTCAACCTCTGCAGTGCCCAGGACATTAGCTGTTTCCTGGGTCAGGGTGAGGGAGGTTTCTTTCAGTGTCTGCCTTGCCCAGGTGCTTCTTCAATTTACGTTTGTTGCTGAGTAAGTGATTCCGCTGCCTGTGGCATTTGATCGGGACATTGCCATCTGCAGTCCCAGGAGATACACGACTTTATTGACCCACTCAGTCCCACAGAGATGGAGCTGGCAGCTTTGCCAGCAGCCTCTGCATCATCCTCCCCTTCATTTTTCTGCTTCAGAGGCAGCTGCTGTGCTGCAGAAGCCGCATTATCCCTCATTCCTGGGTGTCGCTGGGCTGGCCCACGTGAGCAGAGAAGTCAATGTCAAGAAAGCTGAGGAGGGGCCTTTTACAAGGGCTTCTCCTGTGATGACAGGACAAGGGGGAATGGCTTGAAGCTGAGAGAGGGGAGATTTAGGTTGGACATGAGGAAGAAACCCTTCCCCGTGAGGGCGGCGAGGCGCTGGCCCAGGCTGCCCAGAGCAGCTGTGGGTGCCCCATCCCTGGCAGGGCTCAAGGCCAGGCTGGACGGGGCTGGGAGCAGCCTGGGCTGGGGGGAGGGGGCCCTGCCGTTGAACAGGGGGTGGGACTGGCTGGTCTTGAAGGTTCCTTCCAAGCCAAACCCTTCTGTGATTCTATGTGGTTGAACAGTCAGGCTGCTGCCAGTGGGGATTGTTGCTGTCTCTTGCAGACTGATTCTCAGGGTCTTCCATCCCCCTCCCCCACCAGGTGCTTGTCTCCAGGCAATCAGCACCAGGGCTTCCACCACAGCATCATTTTGATGTTCTACACATTGTTGTAGAAAAGCCAGTGTTTTCTCCTTCACCCACCAGTTTGGTGGTCACAGCATCCCCACCACACACACACTCTCCTGGACAGTGTCGATGTGGCTGCTGCCCCGTGCTAAACCCCATCACTCACGGAGCGAAAGCCAAAGAGATTGCTGAAACAGTGATGTGTGCAGTCTGGGCCCTGTGGGGCACCAAGGCCAAGGATCACCCACATTTTCCTTGGCGTTAAGGGTCTCCAAGGCAGGGATGAGGCTCCTGATGGTGGGCAGAGAAGAACAATTCCAGCAAGCAATGACTGCAGAGAAACATGAGCTGCAGCCCTCCGGGTCTGCAGGGCGAAGGAGTGAGCATCTTTCCTACCTCCCAGCCTGTCCTACTGGCACATTTTCTATCCCCAGCCCTTGCTGTTCTAGGTGATCCTGGCTCTGTGACTGTGTCAGATGTAGCATGACTGACTCAAGTCTCCTGCAATATGGAAATGCCCTGCTTTTTCAGAGGATTTCCCTCTGCCTTGGGGGCAGCATCTCTGTGCCTGTCCTGTCATGCCCCAGCAAGCACTTCAGAAACCCTGGGACTGGGAAGCAGCAGCCAAATGAACTGCTGGATGGTGTTGGGCCATCCATCCTTTGGATAATGGTAGACTGAGCCTGTGCCTGTGTGGGCAAGGTTGCCAGTGCAGAGTGTGAGTGTGGCACTTGCCCAGCCCTGTGGAGAAGAGCAGGATGCCAGAATGTGACATCCTTGTTGCGGAGGGATGTTTTTGCTATTTTAATGGAATCAGTTTGGGCAGCGACGATGGAAAACGGGTTGCTAAAATTAACTGTGTGGAAGGAATGCTTTGTCCATGTAAATGGATTCAAACCTTTGTATTGCCAGATATCGTAACAAAGAACAAGGAGGCTCAGTCTGCAAAAAGCAATGAGCTGTGGCTGGAGATTTCAGCTGCTGGTATTATCTAAAAGGCTGGTAAATCCCTGTTGCTTTTGAAGGTGTTGGTGCCTGTGCGCTTTTATTGAACTCAAGCTTTGCTGAGGGATAGCTCAGCAGTGATAATGATGTTGTTAATGGTAATTGCTTCCTATCTTAGAATAGGTATTTCATTAAGTATTTTTTATCTTTTGGTCAGAAAAGAAATTCTTAGTATAAGGAAGTGAAACCTATCCTTGACTGAATGCACTCCAAAAAGAACATGTGATGCCTCTTCTGAACCCTTGTTTTTGTGGGGGTCTGATGTGCCGGTGTCGTGCCTGCCCGTGGAGCTGGGGCCAAGGCTGTGCTGGCAATTCGGCACAGGATTTCCCCTGCAGGACCCTCCACACCCTGGGCTCTGCACCAGCACAGCCTGGAGAGTCCCGGCCCTGGAAAGGCCACCAGTCAGATGGCATGCAAAGCAAATGCAAAATGCACAGAAAAGCCCTCATGTCAGCCTGCCCTGCAACCTGCCTGGGCACTGGGGGAGCACAGCCGTGGTGCTGGATCCGTGATGTCCTCAGCATGTGGCGCAGGGCAAAACGCATACTGCTTCTGCACAAAGCAGCTATTTATTTATTTGTTTGTTTGTTTATTTATTTATTTATATGCAACACAACCTCCTCCATCAGGCTGGCATGGCCCTCCCAGCACCCTTCTCCCCTTATTTCCCTGTCTCTGTGATGTGCCTGCCCAGGGGTGAGAAAGCCTTCACAGGAAGCTTCTGTTCCTCTCTCTTCCCTGAGAGAGGCTAGATGTCCCATTTCTGTGCTGGAGCCAAGGCTGAGCAGCTTCATTAGTTGGCATTGCCACTGGATTCTGAGGTCTGTGCAGGACGGGGCTTGGGAGCTGTGTGGTCCAGGCCCCTGGGTTTGTGTGCTCTGGGCTTTGCTGTTTTCAAGACCTTCATTTTCTCTGTCAGTTTTAGGCTTGAACAAGTAGCCTGACTGCATTTCATTGTCATGGGCAATGTGCAGCACCTCTCGTTTTTCAGCTGAATCCTCCTCGGCTTCCTTGTGTCTCTGGTGATGGAAATGCCTGGCCATGAAGTGGGTCAGGATTGGTAAGTGGATTATTTCTGATGCCCATCTTCCTCTTCCCAGTATTTCCAACAGAAACAGCCACCTGGGCTGTGTTATCTGAGCAATGCGAGCCCTACGCTGCTGCTTTTCTTCCGATAAAAGATCTATTTTGTCCCAGGTGTGGGTGACCCATTAGAAGCCTTTCTCTGTAGCATTAAAAAATGATTCCCAGCCTGTGTTTACCTTGCTTGTTCAGTGCAAACATTTCCACTGTGAACACAACATGCTGTGTGTGACGAGTTGGGAGGAGTGTCTCATCCTTGTCCCGTGCTCTTGTCACCATCCAGGTGCCAGAGGGGAAAGGAGAGGACATCAGGGCAACTCACAAAAGCGTCTCCCGTCTTGATGTGATGTGGATTGCCACTTGTTCTTCTATTGTTAGGTGACTTATGCATGTCCTCAGTGTTCATTAGAAAAGGCACCTGCTGTGCCTGCATCCCTGTGCTCGGTGGATGTCAGTGTGTTGCTTCAGCCACAGCAAAGAGCCTGCATCCTGCAGCACAAAAACTTCAGTAGTGAAGACACTACTTTATTGACCCACTCAGTCCCACAGAGATGGAGCTGGCAGCTTTGCCAGCAGCCTCTGCATCATCCTCCCCTTCATTTTTCATTTTTCATAATTCATTTTTCAAGAAGAGTGACACAGGTGTGAATTCCAACAGGCCAAATATCACGATTTTCACCTGATTTTCAGTTTTTGTCAAGCCAATTTTCAGTTTTGTGAAATTCTTTTCAGGGAAGGGATGCTCTGCAGAAGCACCCAAGTCTGACGCCAGTTCTGCTGCCCCTTACCACTGCTCAGGGTCACCCGAATGCCATGCACAGCAGTGCCTGTGGTAACAGCCCATCCCCAACACCGCCACCATGAAAAAGAAAACACTGAGGCAGCAATCAAGGCAATTCCTGCAGATTTATGGACCCCCATATGGGGAGTTTCAGCCTCAACCAACTTTTTGTCTCAGCTTTTTGACTTCACCATCCTGTTCCTTCTCGTCTGAGAATTCCTTCTTGGGCTCCAGTCAAGTTCAGCTCCTGGAGCAATGGGAAGACACAATGATTTCGAGGGTACTTGAAGTGGGGAGCTGGGTACATCACAGCCAGAAACCCAGGTTTTCCCAAGTGCTTTTCACCCAGGCAGGGAGGAGAGGAAGGCAGCAGTGCTGGGGCCAGGCTGGACTCAGGCTGCTTGGCATATGTGGGGAAACTGAGGCACAGGGCTGCCCAGTGCTGCTTTGCAAAAATCACTGAGGCCTTGGCTGTAACTCCAGGCCAGGCAGGAGCAGGGAATACTGTTGGGAAAGCCAGCGTAGGTGGCCAGGAGGAGAACCCCTGCAGCCCCAAGCCCTTAGAATCATTTAGGCTGGAAAAAACCTTTAAGACTGTCAAGTCCAACCATTAATCCAGAACTGCCAAGTCCATCCCTAATCCATGTCCCTAAGCACAGGGCTCCCCGCGCACCCTGTCCCCATGAACTCCATCCCCAGGCACCCTGTCCTGGGCACACTGACCTGGATACCCTTCCCTGTGCACCCCGTTCTATGCATCTATCCCCATGCACCCTTTTCTGGGTGCACCCCCGGCACCCATCCCCAGATACACCCACCCCATTTACCCCATTCCCACGCACCCACCCCCATGTGCCTGGGTCCCAGCCCCCTGTGGCATGACCAGCAGAGACCCCCTCCTGTTCCCCAGTGCCTGGTTCCCTGTGCCAGCAAAGCTCCCCCACCCAGTGCCCTGTTATCAGCGCCAGTTCCCATTCCCCCGTTCCCTTGCGCAGTTGTCATTCCTGTTCCCCGGAGTAGCAGCACCCCAGCTCCCGTTCCTGTTCCCAGTAGCCCCTCGGTTCCTGGTGGCTGTTTCCGGTGCCAGCAGCCCCCCCATTCCTGTTGCTGTTCCCAGTGCTCGATCCCGCTCCCGGCAGCGCCCCCCCCCCCCCCCGTTCCCATTCCTATTCCCACTCCCATTCCCGGCAGCCCTCCATCCCCGTCCCCGTCTCTGTCCCCGTCCTGCCGCCGCCGCCGCCGCCCCGCCACTCTCCCGGACGATGCGCGGGGCCGCCGCGATCCCGGCCCAGCCGAGCAGGTACCGCGGCCCGGCCCGGGCGGGGCTGTGCATGGCTGCGGGCGCTGCATGGCCCGAGGGTGTGTGCGTGGCTGGGGGCTGTGCAGGGGCTTGCGGGGCATGTGCATGGCTGGGGGGCTGTGCAGGATCAGGGGGCAGTGCAGGATCAGGGGCGGTGCATGGCTGGGGGGGCTGTGCAGGATCAGGGGCTGTGCATGGCTGGGGGGCTGTGCAGGATCAGGGGCGGTGCATGGCTGGGGGGGCTGTGCAGGGCTGGGGTGTGTGTGCATGTCTGGGGGGGCTGTGCAGGATCAGGGGCTGTGCATGGCTGGGGGGGCTGTGCAGGATCAGGGGGCTGTGCAGGATCAGGGGCTGTGCATGGCTGGGGGGCTGTGCAGGATCAGGGGCGGTGCATGGCTGGGGGGGCTGTGCAGGATCAGGGGGCTGTGCAGGATCAGGGGCTGTGCATGGCTGGGGGGCTGTGCAGGATCAGGGGCGGTGCATGGCTGGGGGGCTGTGCAGGATCAGGGGCTGTGCATGGCTGGGGGGGCTGTGCAGGGCTGGGGTGTGTGTGCATGGCTGGGGGGGCTGTGCAGGATCAGGGGGCTGTGCAGGATCAGGGGCTGTGCATGGCTGGGGGGGCTGTGCAGGGCTGGGGGGTGTGTGCATGGCTGGGGGGGCTGTGCAGGATCAGGGGGCTGTGCAGGATCAGGGGCTGTGCATGGCTGGGCTGTGAAGGGTTGGGGGGCTGTGCATGGCTGGGGGCGGCTGTGCAGGGTTGGCAGGGGCTGTGCAGCTTCGAGGGGGCTGTGCATGGCTGGGGGGGCTGTGCATGCTCAGGGGGCTGTGCAGGGCTGGAGGGCTGTGTGGGGCTGGGGGGCTCTGCATGGTTGAGGGCCTGGGGGTGACTGAGCAGGCCTGAGGGTGCTGTGTCCAGGCTGGGGGTGCTCTGCCATGCTGGGGTGGGGAGTGCTGTGGTGGGCTGGGTGAGGGGGTCTGCAGGGCCTGGCAGGATTGCAGTGCAGAGCTGGGGGGGCACGTTCAGTGCAGGACTTGAGGCTAAGATGGTCTCCAGGGCTGGGAGGTGCTGTGTAGGGCCAGATCAGGCGTGCAACACAAGGCTGGGGCAGATGCTATTCAGGGCTGGGGGGGGCGTGCAGGGCCTGGCAGGCCTCCCGGGTAGCCTGGGTGGGGGGAGCACAGTGCTGTATCTGTCCAGTGCCCAGCAGAAGAGCCATGGGCATGGGCTGGGGTCTCAGCTGTGGGGTGCTCTGAGGTGCCTTCCCTGGATGCTGGCTCTGCTGGGGTGTGAGAGCCCAGCTAAAGGACTGTGCGGTGGATTTTCCTCTGGTGGACCAACCCTGAGCCTGGGCTGTGGCTACTGCACCAGGGTTTCTGGACCTTCGTGCTCAACGGCAGCCTCACCCCGGGGAAGCCATGCGCTGGCTGCCCTGCACAGCACTGACACTATACATACCGTTAGCAAGGGCCTGGGTGTCATGCTGCATTCAGTGCCTTCCCCTGTGATGGTGGTGTAGCATGTGTGAAGGGCACAAGATTGCAAATACCTGTTATTAATAATTATTTATTGGGCTGCTGGTTTACCAGACGGAGGTGTTGACGCTAAATTAACCTCCCTGTTGCTAAAGCTTTCAGAAAAATTACTTGGTTAGGAAACAGAGAAGTCTTCTTAACACTGCTAGGATGCACGTGGGTGTGAGTTCAACCCTCCTGCCACTGTAAGTGAGCTGCTGGTGAAGTGTGATAACCACGTTTCTTCCCTGCTCCCCAGGTCTCTTCCTGTGTTCCAGAGCTGGGCATGTCGCATGGACCCGCGGGACGCCGGGGCCGGGGGCACCTTGCTGGCAGCTCTGCCACTGGATGATGGTACCCGGGCTCCCGGGATGATGACGGTTTGCAATAAGGCAGGAGCTTGTGGGATGCTGAAGCAAAGACATGACTTGCTGAGTATGAGGAAAGGCATCACCACCTTCCCTGCCTGGGTGACCCCTTCTAGATCCTGGCTGATCCTGTCCCAGGAGCAGGGAAGTGGGTCTAGTGTAGAAAAGAAGAGGCTGAGTATTGCTTCATCTTTCATGCACATGAACAAAAAGGTGTGACACCACCTACTGGGATGTGGTGACAGGACATAAGCAGGGCCGCAGGGATCGGCTCCGTTGGTAGCTGACAAACTCTGGACTGTTGGCACTGGGCTGTCAGACTGGTGGGGAATGGGAAGATGGTTCAGAAGATGGTGAAGGGGAAAAGATGTATGCCAGTCTTCCAGAAGCAGGGGAAAACAGGGAAAAATAAGAGCATAGCCAACCTGCCTCAAGATTGTAGAAAATAACTGGGAGGGATCTGCAGTTAGTGCAGTTGCGGAGTAAAACCACCCAGCCTGAATTCCTGTTGTGATAGGTGTTGGGCTCCATACACTGGTTTCATTTACAAATACCTTTTAATCACTCCTCATACAGTCACAAAGCCAGTGGAACGCAGGCTGCGGAGAGCACTGTGAGGTGGCTGCAGTGAAGCTGTTTGGACCGGTGCATGCAGGGGACAATTACCAGTGACTCCTGCACTTCCATGGGCCGGAGCACAGCCACTCGCTGTTGGTTTCATTGCTGGCCTCTGGAGATGGAGATGGGTGTGTGCTTGGAGCCCTGGGCTGCGGGTGAGCAAGTTTGAACTAATATTGACGAACTGTGGAAGGGACGGGACGTACGGGCAGGTGTGGAGGGCAGGGTGTCAGCTGCACAAACACGGGAGCTCAGCTGGGCTGAGAACTGGAGGGGGTGTAGATTGCAGGTGGATGTGTATTGGCAGGGTCGATGGATGGACAGCGATCTCAGCCCACAGAGGGGTGAGATGAAGCTCCTCTCCCCTGCGGTAGAGGCTGCTGCACAGCAAAGGGCAGCTAACCCTAACCCACTGTTGGGGGGGGGCAGAGGAGAGTAATGGAAGTGGGCAAAGAGCTGGAAATCCTACAGGCAGGAGATGATGTTGCTGGGCTGGGGAAGGACAGACATTGGGCTTGGTGGGTGCCTGAGAAAAGGAAGGAGATGAGCTGCTCTCCTGGTAGGCGGAACAAGGAGGAAGGTGATAAACTGCAAGACAAATCAGGAGTGAACATCAGCAAAGATAATGTGAGAGAGAGTGCGACAGTAAGAGGAAACTCACTCAACCACAGGTTTAGAGCACAGGAGGGGATGTTTTTACACAACAGGGAAACATTGGTCCCAGCTGTGGGGAGAGGTGCCTGCAGGCGCAGGGCTGGCAGAGCGCGTGGCCAGGACATGGAGGCTGGGGCAGGGTGGGCTTGGTCATGAGGCCAGTGCTGGCTGTGCTGCAGAGCCTGGCAAGGGGCAAGGAGCTGCTGCGGGCCAGGGGCTCCCAGCGTTGCCTTCTGCATGGGGACAGGGGACACGTTTGCTCTCGGCAACGGCACCAACCCCATGGAGTACTCACTGCTTGAGTGCCCTGCGGGCAGCAAGGGTGGGTGTGCTCCCACGCTCTCTCCTGCCAGGGTACCATCCCTCCCACTCGGACATTTTGGTAAAGGTTGGAGGAGGATGAGCCCCCTTCGTGGATCCCCCAGGCTCTGCGGAGGATTTGTCCCTGCGGGACCCTGTGGCAGGTGACTGGGAGAAGCTGAGGCTCCGTTCTGGCCCTGGACAAACCCTTTCCAGGTGCAGAGCCTGTGCTGGTAGGCTGCTGTGCCACGCTTGCAGGGTGCTCCTCACCCAGAAGCAGCTCCACACATCTCGGCACTGGGAGGAAAAGCTGTCCCAGCCCGCGGAGCTGCCTGGTGCCTGTGGGCTCCCAATGATGCCCCAGCCCTCGCAAGCTGCGGATGGGCCGGGGGATGTTTTACTCTTTTACCTGCAGCTGGGCTGAGTCAGCTCTGGTCTGAAAGCGGGGCAGGGCTGTAGCCTTACCAGCCTGAGGATGGTGCAGTGCCTTGCTGGGTCTGTGGGACCCGTCAGACCTGTGCAGAAAACTGAAGGCAAGTCTTGGTGCTGCGTGTGGGAAGGGGTCTCTTGCAGGCAGCCCTCCCTGGGGTCTCTGCTGCGCTTCCTGGGCCAGCTCAGGCCGCCTGTGGGGGCCTTTGTGGGGACAGTGGGGAGAAGAGCGGCTCACACCTCCTTTATCTGCAGAGGGTCCCAGAGCACACCTGGCTGTGATGGCAGAAGGGGAGGATGAGGTGGACACACAGCCATGGCAGGAAGGGAAGCTCGCCCAGTGCCCATGCAGGCAGGGGACAGTGTCACTGTGTGATGCTTCAGAGGTGCTGCATGAGTAACAAGGGCTTGTCCTCAGCCTTTGGCACAGCTGCTGTCAGCACACAGCAGCTCTTTCATACCTGATGCAGCTCGTGGTACGTGGGGGTGATAAATTGTGTTGTGGCACTTTGTGAGTGGAGAGGTCAGGAAATAAAGCTGAACATTTGCTGGTGGCGGTCGTGTCCTCCAGCCCAACATCTCCTGGCTTTGCCATGTGATGTCTACCTCGTGCAGGTAAAACCCTCTTAGAGGGAAGATGGTCTGGGAGCAAAAATAACAACACTTGAGCATCAGTGCTGCTGTTTGTCCATATCTTTGTTCTCTTGACCTCAGGGTTGTGCAGTGCTTGCCACTGAGCTATTATAAACTGTGAGCATCATGTTCTGCAGCCCCATGCTCACTGTGCTCTTCTTCCTGGGAGAAAACACTTAAATATATACTGGCCATCGCTCAATGAGGTTCTGTAGCTGAAAGGCAAACACAAACCAAGCATTGTGCATTTGGACAAGAACTAAGGGAGGATTTCAATTTTGCTCACTGGGATGGCAGAACCTGGCCTTGGCCTTGGAGCAAGAGGCAGGAGAGATCCTCCTGAGACTGTTTGCTGTGTGAGCTGCCCTCCCTGCCCTCCCCCACCGCAAAACAGCAGCAGAAGAAAACCAAGTAAACCCAACCTGGTTGATAGAGAGCTCAGCTCTGTGTGCCTCTGATCTCTTTATGGGGATGTTCAGTGTTCTGGTTTTGAAGGTGAAATGAAAAAAAGAACAAAGCCCAGTGCTGAATTGAGGAGCTGATCTGCAAAGGCAACTTTTGGGAGAGCTGCTGTAGACGATTTCTGCTGAAATCTGCTTTGACAGCATTTCTGTGGAAAACAAAAAACTCCTGCCCCACTCACTTCTGAGCTCTGCACAGCCTCAATACCCCATCTCAGTGTGGTTTTTACAGTTTCTCCTTTCAGCATCCTGATGGGAATGCAGGTGGGGGCTGCCTGGGGGAGATTTCCAAACGCAGTGTCAGCAGGACACTGAGTTCACATGGAAAGCTGATGTGAACCAGACCACAGCTGGGGTGCCTTTGATGCTCTCTCAAGCTGGTGCTGGTCTCATGGTGGTGGGGTCCTCAACTCCGGCTGTCTCTCCTGCTCTGACGTGGCCATGATGTAGCATCAGAGCTGGGCCTGATCTGCCACCACTTTGCAAAATAAGTGGGAATATGGGCTTTCAGCAGTGGTCTGGCATGTGACCTGCAAGGCTGGGAGCCTCCTGGAGAGGAAGGAGAGCTGGGGCTGGGTGCCTGCTGCTGTTGGCAGGGTGAGCCCAGGCAGGACCTGCTCTGGCTCCCCTGGAGCAGGCAGACTCATGGGGCAGTGCCTGTGCCAGAGGGAGAAGGGGCTGCTCCTCTGCCGCCCTGGCAGCATCTGGCCTTTCCTCTCCTCCTGTGGCGTAAGGGCTATCAGAGAAGAAGGGGCTGGAGAAGGCAGCACGGAGGAGCTGCTGCCTGCTGTGCAGCAGGGATGCCCTGTATGGAGCCTGGCATGGCCCCGAGTGAGACCTGCTGGAGGGAGGCAGCTGGAGAGGGGGCAGGATGAGTCCCCTGATGACCCTGGGAAGGGCTGTGCTGGGGGTTGGGCTGGGGTGCCGGTGCTGGCTTGCACTGACTGTGAGCTGCAGTCTGGGGATGCGGCATCCCTGCGGGAGCAGGCAGAGTGGTCCTTCATCTGCACCAGCTATGTGGAAAGGTTTGGGTGTCACCACACCCCCAGAGCACCAGCGCCATTGCTCCACCACCCTCATCCTCTGCACCCTCTGTGGCAGAAACTGCTTGCACAAGGCAGTACTTGCTGTGCAGCAGCATACACTACCACTCCTCCCCCACCCCCCAGACCCCCCCTCCACTGGCCCTGCAGCCCTGGGCTGGGATTAGGGTTCCCTACAGTCCCTGCTGTGGCCAGTGGACAAGTCCTTTCCCTGTGTGGACTGCACAGGGGGCTTTTGTTTGCACCCCTTCCTGCAGAGCCACCAGCACACCCCCACCAAGGAGCATCCCCACCAGTGTTCCCAGTTCAGGAGGACTGTCTGCTGCCACTTGGAGTTGGTGTTGTACTGGCTGTGCCACCCAAGGAGTTCCAGTTCCCCTGCCACATGTTCAGCTTCCAGGCAGGCCTTATCCTGCACGAATGCAGCCGCCCTGGATCCCAGAAGTGCCTCCATGCTGACAGTGGGAAGACCGCGGTGGGGCTAGCTGACCCAAGCCAGCAGCAGTCTGGATAAGGTACATGGCTACAGCTGCTGTGGGAAGGGCTTCAGATGCCTGTCCTACCTCCTCATGCACTGGTGTGCCTGCCGGGGAAGCTGCACCCCTGTGGGCAGTGCCAGAATGGTTTTGGGTCCTGCGCTGACCTGCTGACCCATTCTTTGAACATGGCAAGCAGCCAGGGCTGCCTGACCATAGCGGGGATGTGTCGTGGGCTGGCTGGTGGCATGTGCCTGGTTGCCTTGCTGCTGTGAGGAGCTCCATCCATGGGATGCAGGGAGCATCCTCCATCAGTGCAAAGGTTCCTCTGCCTGTGCTACCAGTGCAGCCCCGAGTTAAGGATGCGCTTGGCTTGCCGTGTGCATGGGGAAGAGAGATTTCAAAAGCATGAGCATCAGCCCAGAGGAGCTCTCCTTAGATGGGGCTGAGCCACAGCAGAGGGGGGCAAGTCTAATCCAGACCAGATGTCAGGTTTTCTGTACTCAGATGTACCGATGAGGGAGGAGAAAAGTTGCTTCCTTGCACGTGGCAGGTGCTGTGTGGAAAAAGGCCTGTGCAATAGATGAAAATGATAAAAAAACCCTTGGAAACAATGGTACAGCAGCTGTTAGTGTGACTGCCTGGGCTGTGGCAGGAGCCAGCTGAGCTCAGCCTGGGAAAGCCAGCAGGTGAGGCTGCCCTGCTCGGGGCAGGGGGCACAGACCGTGCCGAGCCCAGCCTGTCCTCGCTTGCTCTCAGTCTGCCAGGCTCGCTCCTGTCACTGCTGTCCCTGGGGTGAAGAGCAGCTCAGCTGCTCTTTGCACTGAGATGGGGCAGAGTGAAGATGGTGACAGTGTGCTTTAACCAGCTGTGCTCATCACTGCTCCCACAAGACCCAATGCTGCTTTCTTAACTCCTTTCAAACCTTTTTTTCACAGTGTCTCTGCTTTGCCTTTACATGGAGACCACACTGATGTACTGGTGCTCCTGTGCGGGTTTTGTCCCCCCTTGAGTGGCTGCAGCCCTGGGAGCAGACTGAGAGGCTGCAGAGATGGGCAGGTTTTGCACAGACAGTCCCCCGGGGGAGGGGCATGGGGTGGCAGTCTGAACTATTTGTAGTTAAACCGTATGCAGGCCTTCTATGTTGAATACACGCACGCACACACGTATGAGCCACTCCATTTAGTAGTAGTGCATGGTAAAGCAGCATGGATGGAAGCCAAAGGGCTTTGGCGGTGTTTGAGTACTTCTCCTTAAATCTCTGATAAAGTCAGAGCTCACTTCAGATGTGGTGTAAATGCAACTTATCTGGAGAGGATGGCGAGGCGCTGGCCCAGGCTGCCCAGAGCAGCTGTGGGTGCCCCATCCCTGGCAGGGCTCAAGGCCAGGCTGGACGGGGCTGGGAGCAGCCTGGGCTGGGGGGAGGGGGCCCTGCCCGGGGCAGGGAAGTGGGAGTGGGTGGTCTTTCAGGACTCTTCCAACCCAAACCGTTCTGCAATTCTATGGTTTTATGATGTTGGAGGACTCAGTGAGGGGCCGTGTCAGGACATGCCTGGCAACCCCTCATGTCCTGGATGACAGACCGGTAGACTGAGCCCACATCCCTGCTCTGTGCCAGGCTGCAGAACATCTCTCTCCCTCTCCTCACTCGCTCCTCCTCCCGGCTGGAGCATCCTGGCGCCTCCACCACCCGCTGCCCTGTGCCCGTGGGGTCTGGCTCCTGGGTGAGGGCTACCAGCAGTGTGGCCACTGCAAGCCCCGCAGAGCCCAGCTTCGGGTCCGCAGGACTGCAGGATTTCTTGCAGCGCAGAGACCTCTAGAGTTCACTCTCCTGAACGCTCAGTGCTTCTCTGCTCTCAGATGAAGGCTGCCATCCATGCCTCACTATTTCTTGCAGGCTGGAGCACCATCATGAGCTTTTCAGGCCTGTTGTTCATCGAACAGCACACTCCCCTACCTCAGAGCAGCCTCTGAGAAGTCCCCTGTTGTGTGACTCAGCTGCCTGGGAAAGCAGGGACCACCTCTGCATGCTGCCCCTCCTAGTGACACCCTCTGTTTCTGGGACTTTGTCCTTGTCCCTGGGGCTCTGCTCAGCCCAGCAACCCTGGTGATGGATGCTGGGGCATCCCCCAAGGATGGATGCTGCACCCCCCATAGAGGGCATCTGCCCACCAAAGCCTCCTGGCACCTGGGCTGGCATGGGATGGCATGTGGCACATGGCTGGGGGCTGCTCTGGCTCGCTCTGGGGTGTCCATGGCATTGGGTGCGGGGAGGCAGTGGCCACAGAGGGGGCAGCTGGAAACTGGCCCATAGTAGGAAGGCTCCCTGGAAAGCCAGAGTTCCTTGTTTAAGCCCTGCGTTTGCAGGGTAGCAGTGGCACATCCTCCATGTCCTGTACAGCTCCTGCTCTCTGCTGGGACATGGTGGCTCAGTGCTGGCAGAGCGGGCAGTGAGGATGGGATATCATTACTGGCTGCAGAAGGAATTGTTTCCGACCCTGGAAGAAACCCAGCTTGGATTGCTCACCATAATTCAAATTCCTTCCTGAAGTGGGAAGTGAGTGGAATCATCAAAATGATGCATTTTGAAATACACAATGCATAAGAAAAGAGACAAAACAATTTTTTCTAATTCTTTCCATGGCTCCCATTGAAGATTTCCATGACTACTGTGAGCATTATGATACTTTGTTGTAGAGCTATTGCCTTTCCAGGTTCCTAGATCTTTCTGCAAGACCAGGGCCTCCCTTTCCCGCTGCCTTCTTACCCCAGGAGCCATGGAGAGGCATTCCCTGGCTCTAAGGGAGGAGAGAGAGATGGCCCGTGGAAAAGGGCCCTGGAAGGATGGGGATGGAGGGGCTGGGGCAGGAGATCAGTGCCCCTGGGTGTTGCAGAGCGCTGGTCAAATGTTGTCTTTTCTGACACTAACCCATGTCAGACCGGGGGTGTTGAACAGGGTGCATTCATTTCCTGCATGGAAGATCCTACCTACCAAAGAGAAGGGGTTTTTAAAGGCAAAACTTTTGTTTTCTGTTGTCATAGTGCCACAGAGAATGTCAGCTCTGCTAGATCCTTCTTCTACGGGTGTTTTGCAAGGCTGAATGGGTTGTCACTCACCCCAAGGCTGAAACCAGCTGTTTGCCATACTGGGCTGGTGCAAAGCTCTGTGTGCCAGGGGAGTGGTGAGAGGCATGGAAGATAACAACATCCTCGCACTTTTAGTCAGTCTAGAGTCTCAGACACTCCTCTTTGCGTCTGCAGGGTGAAGCCTGGCTCTGGCCGTACCAGCCTGGGGAGGTGATGAGCTGGAAGGTTGCTCAGACCCTCTCCAAATTTGGGAGGGATGGGGGGAGATTTCACCCTAGACCAAGCAGCAACTCAGAAGCAGTAATCGCAGCCTTTGTACTCGGCAGGAGCATCATCTCTCAGTTCACGTATCTCACCATCTGCATGTTGCTCTTTAGGTAAAGGGTGTCAGGAAATATTCACAGTGCGTTCCCACTGAACACTATGGTTAGCAGGGTTTCCAGCTGGCCGCAGCGTTACTCTGCACCCACTTCCAAAAGGCGAGAAGCAAGCACAGAGATTTCTCCATTGACCTGGATAGAAACGGTCTACACCAGGCGTGCAGCTGCTGGCAGACCAGCTTGCGAGGGTGCAGGCCTGCGGTGGGTGAGGGATCCGGGCCCCCCAGGTTAGCTTCTCTGTCAGGAACATTGCTATCCATGCCCTGCCACCCAGCTGCATCTGCCTGCGCACCTCTGGCCCTCGCCTTGGGCAGAGCAAGAGCACATTCAGAGTCGTGATGAGACCTTTATTTCCCACAGATGGCAATGCCGACCCCTGCCCAGCCCCTCCCTTTGATTTGCCCGTATTCCCACTGGGTGTGTATAGCCTGCTTCTGCATCATTTTGGCCAAGAAGATGTGTCTAATCCCCTCCGGGACTAAAGAGCTGGGCATCCCTGCAGAAAAGCCTTCTGTTCCACCCCACAGTGAGAGTTGGGACCTTGTGGAGGCACCGACCAGAGGTGGGGAAAGGGACAGGACCAAGGTGCTTGAATGCTGATGGGGAAGCAGCACTGAGCCCCAGGCTGGCCAGGCTTGGGGTGGGGGATGCTCAGCGGGATGGATGATGGGCTTAGGTCCTGTGAGCTCCTCTCCACTATCCCCTCACTGGCTGCAGGGGTCGTTGGAGCCTCATGGACCCTGTAGCTGTGCATATCCATCCAGAGAGCACCTACAAGGGCAGGGGAGGACAGAGCCTCCACAAAATAAATCTTGGGCTTTGCTGCTGAGATCTCAGCATGCTGGGAATGTGTTCAGAGCGTGCTGTGTCAGACAGGTGGCCAAAGCTCATCCTGAATTAAAGGGCTGTGAACTAAAATAATATTGATCTGGAAGATATTCCCTGCAGCAGGTGTGGTAGAAATGGAGCTGGTTTCTGTACTGCAGCTGCATCCATCAGCTAACAGCCCTCGACACAGCCATGGCAGATGCTGGCTGAGCCTGCCAGGCTTGTATAAGGAGCTGTAGCTGCCTGTGACAGCTCACCTGGATCTTTGTTCACAACAGGAATGGGACCCTGGGCACAACCAGGGCTCACCAGCAGGTTGGGAAGGAGACGGTTGCGTTTGTTTTGCCTGGGTGTTTCCCAGAGCTGCCTTTGGAGAGTGAATTGCTGGAGGAGATGTTGCTTTGCTTTGCATCGTGTCTTGGTGTCCTCTGGCCCCATGTCCAGCTAAGACCAGACTCCAGTGTTCCATAGCAGATGCTGGATGAAGACAGCTCGTGCTGACAGCCGAGCTGCTGAGGGATGCTGGCCAATGCAGTGAACGAAGCCTGGGCTTGGCAGTGCTTCACACCCCTGCACAGGTCTGGTGACAGCAAGAGGTGCAGAGCAAGGAAGAGGTTGTTTTGTCTCCAGGTTTCTGGAAATGCTTAAAAATGGGGAGCCAGGAGCTGGATTCCTCAGGCACGTTTTCTCCTACTTGCAGATTTGCACCACCAATATGTGTGTGGTTAAGTGCATAAACTGTGAACCTGGTTTGCCAGGGACACAGAAATGCCAGAGCAGGTGCTGTGGGAGTGAGTTGGGGCCCAGGACTCCTCCTGAAGACACTGCCCCCCCCCACCCCCCCGCCTTGAGTCCAGAGGGGTGAGGAGTTTGGGGTGCAGCACCCACAGCAAGGCCTCCCCGCACACAGCCTCTGGTCTCCCGTGCCTTCTGTGCAGGATAACTCTCTCCGTCTTTGCCTCCAGGTCACTGGGCTTTGATCAGGAACCAGTTCCTGGGAGACGACTACGTTTTGTAGCTCTTTTTTTGAATTTTTGTGTTGCTGTAGACTCTGTTGTTCCTGCTGGGCAAGAAATTTAACAATTTATCAAGAATTGGGTGAAAAACTCCATTGATTCATTGTTATCAGGGCTGAAGCCAGCTGCAGTGAAGCATCGCAGCTGAGGGAGCAGGTCAGCCAGCAACGCTAAGGCTGGGAGGAGAACCTTCCTGCTGCTGCTGCTGCGTGTGCAGTGCAGCCCTGCACCACCCTAGCAACACACCATTGTAGGAAAAAAAAACCAAAACAAAGCAAATTTAAGGGAGAGAAAAGAGGATGTGTACTCCTTTGTTCCATAATTTGCCATACCAGAGTTCAGAGGAAAAAGTGGGAACACAAAAAACTCCAGTGTTTCACATGAAGTAATTTTACATGGCAGGGAAAAGGTATTCAGATTACTCTGTAAAATGAGGTTATTGTTGTGCTTGATTAGAAATACTTCAGCTACTAAAACGTTCTGAAGACCTGAAATAACTGACTGCCCAGTAGTTTCTGGAATAAATATAATTCCTATTTACTTCTGGCAAGATTACCCTTTGGTCTCTAAAAATGTGGTTTGTTTGAATATGTGACAGAGGATATAATTCAGGTGTCATTTTTCTAGGGAAAAGCTTGGAAAGTAAACACAACCTTCTTCCATAGATGCATGTGAATGTTTGAGACAGATTAAACTCACTTAACTTAAAATATCCTTAAAACATCTTTTCCTGAAGTAGTAATTTCAGGCACCAGTGGAGGAAAATGGGCACTTCCAGGAGCTATTCATCTTCCCCTACTGCAGACAGCGGCTACTTTCCTGACTGTGCCCCATTTCTCTGTTGGGGGATGAGGTGGTTCAGATGATGCTGTCTGCAGCTTGCTGGGTGGATCTGCTGCATTTACCGGCTGACAGTCACAATGGTTTCTGTTTGCTTTCTCACAGTCCTGTCACTACAGTGGGAGAACCAGAAAAACACACGATGTGCATCCCTGCTCCATCACTTGTGCAGGAGGTGTGGATGCTGGTGGACCTGCCCTGCTGCAGCCCCTGACAGGCCTGGAGCCCCTGCAGCCAGGTGCATGGGGGCAATGGCTGTGTCACCCCAGACCCCTGCCATGCGTAGCTTGTGGCTTTCAAGCGACCAATGTGGGATGCTCCACTTGGGGTGTCAGCCCCTGCTTCCACTGGTCTCCAATGTGCTGTTGGAAGCCCAGCTGGTTCCTAGGGATCATGCTGGACTCTGTCCAGTTTTGGTGTTGTGCTGGTGCTTTCTGCTGCTGTTTCCCAGATGTTTACACTGTTGCTGTCATCGCTGTAGGTGGGGGAAAGGCTCTGTTGTCCAAGGTGATGCTCTTTGAGTCTTGGACCCTGCAGCCTGTGTTGTCGTGGTGCTACCTCAAAGGTCACTTGCGTGCTTTTGGTGAGTCAGTTCATCAGGCAGTGTCGTGCAAGTGCCACGACAGAACTGGACAATATTGATGAAGAAATATGGCAAGGGGCTTGGATGGAGAACTTACATCTCTGCCCTTCCCATGCCTGGCTTGCTTGGCAGCCAAAATACAAGTTTCCAAGGTGGAGACCTCCAACCTGTGCTTGTCCCCACTTTTAGTTTTATCATGAAATCACAGAATCATTTAGATTGGAAAAGACATTTGAGATGATCAAGTCCAACCACTGACCCAGCACTGCCAACTCCACCACTAAACCATGCCTCTAAGCACTGCATCTACATGTTTTTATGATGTTCCTGATCAGCGTTTGCCTAACCTAATTTTAGATCCCCAGAAAGGCATAGTCTGGTCCCTCTGGAAGTTGTTCACCTCTGATTTAACTTCCTAGTGTGTTCCCAGTGTCTGATCCCAGCAATGAAGACTGTTCTTTGTTTCTGGTTTGCCCCAGGGATGGTAGCACCCCTGCCTGTTCACAGTTATCTGTCACATATTTGCGGGCTGTTATCATGTCTCCTCCTTTCTGGAAAACAAATAATTGCAGTATAAAGATGGTATAAAGAAGGTACCCCACCTTTTCTTAAAAATACTCTCTGATGTGAAATCTATCAAATCCAAATTCCTCCCCATTTCCAACAGCTGAGAAGTGGAACAGCTTTTCCTCAGTCTGAAAGGCTTTGGGACAGCTTTGTTCCCTAGAATCCACAGGCAGAGAAACACAAAGGAAATTAAAAGCTGTACACTGATAAGATGAACTTGACACATGGGTTGGAAAGATCTCTGGCACCTGCAAGGTGCCAAGACACAAGGTGTTGTCTGATGGGAGAATGATTATTGGACTGTCTGATGGAAAACAGGCGGGGTTTCTCCTGCACAAGCCCTTCTCAAGATTTGTCCCAGGTCCTGCAAACACTGAGATATTCAGGAGTGTTGGACCATTCCCACAGAAACTGAGTGTCCTTGTGATGCTCTCAAATGCCTTGCACTGTGGCCCATCATACGGCAGAACACCAGCATTCATGTACAGGGAAAGCCCAGGTCAGCCTCTGCCAGGAATGGTGCTTCCTGCTCCCAGGATCATAGAATCATTTAGGTTGGAAAAGACCTTTAAGATCAAGTTCAACTGTACACCTAATACTGCCAAGTCCACCACTAAACCATGTCCCTAAGCACCACATCTACACATCTTTTAAATGCCTCCAGGGATGGTGACTCAACCACATCCCTGGGCAGCCTGTTCCAATGTTTGACAGCTCCTTCGGGGAATAAATTTTTCCTAATATCCAACCTAAACCTCCCCTGGTGCAACCTGAGGCCCTTTCCTTTCGTTCTATCACTTGTTACCTGGGAAAAGAGACCAATCCCCACCTGCCTACATCCTCCTGTCTGGTAGTTGTAGGGAGTGATAAGGTTCCCCTGAGCCTCCTTTTCTCCAAGTTAAACACCCTCAGCTTCCCCAGCTGCTCCTCATCAGACTTGTGCTCCATCCCCTCCCCCAGCTCCGTTGCCCTTCTCTGGGAAGGACAGGCATGTCCCATCCTCATCTCCAGCACCCCTCTCCGAGGGCCAGAGCTGCCACAGGAGTGCCCAGCAGAGCAGAAGCACAAATCCTGCCTGGGCAAGGCTTATCCCTCCGCGCTGCACCTCCACACTGAATTCTCTGGGGATATCTTGTCCTCTCTTGCAGGCTTCCTGCCCTTTACACCACAGGTCTTCTCCTGCCCGACTCTGCTGCAGCAGAAAGGACTGCTCAAACCCCAATGAGGCGCTGGGGTCCATCCTCTGGGCTGGCATCGACACCCCAGCTGCATGGGCAGCCCCCAGCCCCAGGGGTATTTGTGTGCCCCCCCTGCCCATCCCAGCAGGCACTGCAGGGATCTGCCCTCTCTCTGGCAGGAGATGTTAAATTGGGAATTACTGTGATATTTCAGAAGCAAATCTACCCTCCTGAGCAAATACACGAACGGAGACCTGGGCAGGACCGAGCGTGATGACTGTCAGTAATGGCACAAGCAGCATCCCCCAAAACTCACTGGGTATTTTCCAGGTAGATAAAACCTGGTGCTCCAGCAGCAAGGGCTCAGCACATGGTGGGCAGGGCAATATGGTGGAGGGAAATGATCCACACTTACATATGACTGCTAAAAACCCAGGCAGGCATCTGTTTTCTGTCTGCCTGCCTTGGTTACATGTTATTTCTGAACCTGAGGCACTACAGCACTGAATCAAAACAAGAAATCACTGGATGATGAACAATTCACTGCAGGCCAAGTTATAGATTTCATAAAATCACAGAATCATTTAGGGTGGGAAAGACCTTTGAGATCATCGAATCCAACCATACACTGTGAAAATGTCAGAGTTCCCAGGTGAATGTGGTTTATGGGATGTTTTGCCCAATTTCTCTCTACATGGCCATTTTCTGAGCACATGGGTTTGTGCAGCTTTTAATGCAATACAATGAAACTCAAGTACTTTCAGTCCTACAGTGTTACTAAATACAGTCACAGCATTGTTTCTATTATCCAAAAGTAATTTCAAACAGCATTTCATCATCATTATGATTAATTGTAGACAGCAGAAAAGTAAATATTTGATATTTGAAACTTGCATTCTACAGAAGCAGACTTTGCAAAAGAAACTGTGCCTGGATGCAGAAAAGTGCATAAATACCCTTTCTTTCATTAAAACAAAAATCACATTTACTTTCAATCATTTTGATTTGGTCCTGGGATGGAAATTTTTTTTTTTAATTCATACAGTCCTATGTATTCAGGCACTTTTTTCTGCTGCATTAATGGATCTTCAACATGTTGGTTGCAGGCAAAATATTTTCAGATCATCTTTTAATTAATTTTTTGCATCCTTTGAACAGACAGAGCTATTGTTTTAGATTGGTGTGGGGGTTTTTGCCGCCATCATGTACTTTGTTTTGCAATAACAGTATGTTATAAATTATGCAATTGTGGTGTTTCTGTTTTTCCAGTTGATGCCAGTTCAGACTAGCAGCTTGGTCTGGGTAGAAATCTCTGCAGCCTTCTCTGTTTTGCAAGAACCAAGGCAGCTTTGTGCTCGCAGCCACTCATAGGCTTCGGTACTTGTAGATCATTGACATGGGCTGGAGACGGGCTGGCAGAGGAACCCCTCCCACAGAGGCACTGGGCAGCAGGGCCAAAACAGGGAGGCTGTTTTGGGAGGTTTCACTAGTATAACAAGGCAATTTTCACCCTGTGGGGGATAAAACACTGCTGAACATCAGAGATGCTCCTCTGGAGCCTGGGGACGCAGCTTGGGCAGGGTGCTGTGCCGGTCTCCTGCTGCAGTCCTCACTGCAGTCAGGAGCTGTGGCCGGTGCCGAGTGAAAACACTTGCAATGCAAATGATGGAAAAGCAGGAAATATCTTGACTCACTTGGGAGTGTTAACTGCTGTTAATCTTTAATGCACTAGCAGTGTAAACTTCCACAAGTCAACGGGCTGATGTTCCTTCTGAGATTCAGGAGAGGGAAGGATTAATATCATCAGCTCTTGGCAGCACAGACAGGGATTTGCACTCCCCTGCAGCTCGGCGCTGAGCAGGGCTGATTCCTCATTCCTCATTCCTCTTTGGGGCTGGCCCTTGGTGAGTCATTTTATGTTGAACACTGGTGTTTGGGGCAATGCTTGCTTCTTTGAAAAGAATGAAAGGAAGTGAAGCAGCATGTGAGAAAATTGTATTTCCATATCACTAAGAACTGGAGGTGTAAAGTCTTGCTGAACTGCTTTGTAAACCATATGCAATCAGGCATCGGCTGGCATTGGTGCCTGGGAATGTTCCCAGGCTGATTTAATTTACAATTATAGATATAGCCTAGCTTTATTTGCCTCTGTTGAATTACGTGGTTTTAAAAGTGGAAGAGGCAATTGGATAAATATTTGTGATGAGATGAAGCTCTTTTCTATACTGATTGATGTTTTCAGTGGACTTTCGGTTCACAGAGGACAAGAATCCTTTTTAATGGAAACGCTTAGAAATGAAAACAAGCCTTGGGCTTAGACTTCTGCCATCTGCAATGAAAATAAAAGAGGTGCAAGCAGGTGTGAAGAACAAAAGTTTAGCTTTGGTCCAAATCAGACTAATTTTCCTGCATCCCAGCCGTGGCCTAGGCTTTTCCTGGTGTATGATACATGGGGGATGGGGTGGGGCTACTAACAGGGGTAAAATGGGGAGAAGCACATAAACCCAGCAGTTCTGCAGCCTTCCTCTTCCTCAAAGCCCTTCTCATGGCAAAGAGCACTCTGCAGGCTGGGCTTGTTTGCGTTATTCAAATCTGCAAAAATACCTTCAGGCTGATCAGCCCTTCATGGGACAGTGCTCCCAGCTCAGGCTACCCTGGCACTTAGGGAACTGGGAAACTGCTCAGAGGTCCCGTGTTGGCTGAGCATCAATCTGTGCAGAAATCTGCACTCAGGGTATCTCTCCAGAGCATTACTATGGCTTGGCTGCCCTGGTAGCGCTTGTTGCCTTGCATCTTGGGCCAGGATTTCTTTGTCCAAAGATCATGCTGTTCAGCTCACCACGTATTTTCCCCTCTTTACAAAGGAGAGGAAAAGGAATGGAGGAAAAGGCAGGGAATCTGCCAGGTAAGAATGTTGCTCCAGGTCATTCAGAAAACCTGGGTATGGGCTGAACGTCCAGCCTAGTTCTCCCTGTTCTCCCTTGGTGTTTGATCCCCCTGTGGGATGGGGGAGAGGCACAAAAAGCACTTTGTGGTGTGTGCAAGCAGCTGAACATGTTTATACAGATGGAAACATGGGGAGTAGTGTGTCTGGCAGAAGTTTCAGGAGTAGTCACAACCTTCAGAGCTGGTAGTTGAATGTCAGCCCCATACATGACATCTAGTAGTGTTGGTACTGGTACAGTTTTTATTCCTATCTTAATAGTTTGTACAAGCAGCTCTCAGAAATGAATTGGTCACTGATTGGAAGAGTGATGTGTATTATTTCACCTCCCTGAAGAAACACAGAATCCTGACAAAGACACCCACCTTTCCAGGTGCACACAGCTAGAGAGCCCACCGACAGCAACAAGGCAAGTAATTACGACTTTTTACCAGACTTTTTGCCACATTGGATAAAACAGAGATAGAAAAAGACCCAGTCTGTTTTGTGGTGCAAATGGAGGTACAGAGAAGATGTTTTTCTTACAGACACAGTTTCTAGGGTTGATAGGAAAGGGTGAATAGGTTCCTATTCAGCAAAACAGAGCCAGTCAACCCCTTGGCCTTCAGAAATGTCTGGGGTTGGAAGGCAGTTGCAAATAGGACATTGTAGGCACTGATTTGTACAGATTTGTAGGTGGTCGTGGGCTAACACCAGGCTCTCCAGGCCTTTTATCCCTTCTCTTTCTTGCACAGAGCAGAGTCAGGCTGACACTGAGCACTGAAACACCATGTATGAACTCAACGAAAGCAGCTTTGATCCCATCACCTTCGTCCTAACGGGCATCCCGGGTATGGAGGAGTCCCACATCTGGATCTCTGTCCCCTTTTGTCTGATGTACATCACTGCAGTGTTTGGCAACTCTGTCCTTCTCTTTGTAATAATCACGGACAGGAGCTTCCACGAACCCATGTACCTCTTCCTCGCTATGCTGGCTGTTGCTGACCTCATGCTTTCAACCACAACAGTGCCCAAAATGCTGGCGATCTTCTGGTTCAGTGCCAGGGAAATTTCCTTTGATGCCTGCATTACACAGATGTTCTTCACCCATTTCAGCTTCATCGTGGAATCGTCCGTTCTGCTGGCAATGGCGTTTGACCGGTACGTAGCTGTCTGCGACCCGCTGCGGTACTCTTCAATCTTAACCCCCTCAGTGATTGGGAAAATAGCCGTGACTGCTGTTGTCCGAGGATTCTGCATCATGTTCCCACCCATCTTCCTCCTCAAGCGGCTGCCATACTGTGGACACAACATCATGCCCCACACCTACTGTGAGCACATGGGCATTGCCCGCCTGGCCTGTGCTGACATAAAAGCCAACGTCTGGTATGGGCTGACAACGGCTCTTCTCTCCTCTGGCCTGGATGTTGTGCTCATCGCTGTCTCTTATGCTCTGATCCTCAGGACAGTCTTTCGGCTCCCGTCCCCAGAGGCTCGTCTCAAAACCCTGAGCACCTGTGGCTCCCACCTCTGTGTGATCCTCATGTTCTATGTGCCTGCCTTTTTCTCCTTTCTCACACATCGGTTTGGGCACCACATCCCAAGTCACATTCACATCCTCCTGGCCAACCTCTATGTTGTGGTCCCGCCGATGCTCAACCCCATCGTGTATGGGGTGAGGACAAGGCAGATCCGGGAGCGCGTCATCCGCCTCTTGTGCCCCGTGGGGGAGTGCCCCTGCCCTGGCTCGGTGAGCAGGTGCTGAGTGCTGCTGGAGGGAAGGGGGATGTGGGACAGGGTCTGGAAAGCAGCACCGAGTGCCACAGCATGCTGTTCTCACCCTGGAGGAACAGATTTGCCCAAGAAGTTCAAGAGAAGCTGAGAGTGGTGGGATTTCTGGAAACATGGGCTTGAGTCATCAGCTCCTTCATTGCTACTGGTTTCTCCTAGAGATGCTTCCCCTGAATGGTCCATTAGAGACTGGGCAGAGTTCTGCTGAGGAGTATCAAGTCTCTTACATCTCCTGTTTTGCCATCACCTACTGCTGCTGATTTTGTTTGCTGTCCTACAACTTTGTTTCTGTTTGTTCCCTCACCTGTTATCTCAGTGCCTAGACCATGAATGCCTTGTTGGTCATCAGACCAGAGCTGGGTATATGAACCATAGCTGGGTGGGGAAAGTGCTGTTTACCATGGCACAGATAATGGTCTGTCCTTCTGTCTTCAAGGGTACAGCTTGCGTTGCTGAGGGACTCTGGCACCTCTTGCTGCTGAAGGTGCTTACATGCTAAGAGCCAAGTGTGAGCATGGCCTATGGGAAAGGTTTTATTGTCTTGTGTTTAAGGGAAACATATCCCTTAAACCGTGCTGTCCAAAAATTCAAGCCTCTAGAATGGAGTGCAAAGGGACAACGGTCTCCTACATCCTACGCATCCCATAGGGATATTTTCTGTCTTTGCAAGAACACTGCACTGCTAAGCAGTGCTCAGCATGAAGTACATTGCACCTCAAAATCCTTGTCTGACCATACGGCTGGCTGATTGCCCATCACTTTGTTGCAGTTCATTTGATTAATCCTTCAACACCAAAACAGTTTTGTTGAACTTTTTCGTGTTCCTCTCATTGGTGTGTGTATCAGTTGTATCAATAATACCTTAATCTACCTGAAGTCAGTGGCAACCTGTCTTAGACAGTTGTGAAAAGCAGTGCAAACATGAAGAGTGAGCATTAGATATTGCTGGAGGAGCAGCAAGGACAGTTCTGTACATCTGTGAACAGTCTGAGTTTAACTTCTTGTCAATCTGACTAGCAAGGAGAGCCCTTTTCCTCACCTCTCCCTTCCTCAGTAAAGACAGCAATACAGACTGTCAGAGTAAACTCATCTGCTCTCTCTGCTTCAGTGAATCTCATGAGTGGCAAGGTCAGAAAGAAAGGAGATTCTCATCTCAGCCCAGTGAGCACCAGTGCTGCTGGTGTCCCCGGTGTACATAAAGACCCATGGGGAGAATCACAGAATGGTTTGGGCTGGAAGGGACCTTCAAGACCAGCCAGTCCCACCCCCTGCCAGGGGCAGGGCCCCCTCCCCCCAGCCCAGGCTGCTCCCAGCCCCGTCCAGCCTGGCCTTGAGCCCTGCCAGGGATGGGGCACCCACAGCTGCTCTGGGCAGCCTGGGCCAGTGCCTCGCCGCCCTCACGGGGAAGGGTTTCCTTCTGGTACCTAGTCCAAATCTCCCCTCTTATAGTTTAAAACCATTCCTACTTGTCCTATCACTACAGGCCCTTGTAAAAGGTCCTTCTCCGGCTTCCTTATAAGCCCCCTTTAAGTACTGAGAAGCGGGTGAAGGCAGCACTGGAGAGCTCAGGGGGAACCTTGCCAGAATTTCACATCTGCGCTGGAAGGTCAGCGTGCCCTGCACTGCTTTTGACGTGCATTCTTGTCATATCATTATAACATCCACAGTCCTGTCAGGAGTCTTCTGGTTCCTGCAGCATGGATTACAGCAGGAATGGGGCTGTTCCCATATGGCTGGAGCCTCTCAGTCCCACAGAGAAGTCACAGCAACACTCCCATTTGCATAGCTCTCATCACCAGAGCACAAGGTCCTTTTGTCCAGTGTTTTGCATAGCATTGACTTGGTGGGCAGCACATGCTCCGATGGGACCCGTCTGTCTTCTCGTTCTGACAGCGGAGTCCTGATGGCCATTCTAACTCGGCTGTAAATGCCGAGGCTTATGTAACCCATTACAAAAATTGCAGTGTGAGTTGCTGTTGACTCTGAGTAGGCAATGCTCTTGGTGCTTGCTCAGGGCTCCAGAGAGCAGAGGAGGATGCAGCAGGCCCTCCTCTAGGAAGGTCAGGCAGGATGGTCCTGGCAGCTGCTGAGCCTGCTCCCTGCACAGCCTAAGCTTGGTCAACATGCAGGGTTAAAGAGGCCCCACTGCTGTCCCTCCATGAGCTCCTCTGGCTCTGGTGGCTCCCAGGGGATGTTAAGCACTAACCACCAGTATCCTTCAAAGCTGTGGCAGCAGGTTCCTTTCCACTGTGGCAAGGAACTCTGGGATGAGGAAGAGGAGGGAATGCACGAGAGCCCAGAGACCTTTCCTTCATGTCCCACTGGGTGGGATGTGCTGAGACAAATGCTTGCTTCTCCTCTCTGCAACATATCTACTGTCAGCTGCACTTCTCTTTTATGCACCACTGAGACATGGGGGACTGGGCACTTTTTAGTCCCCTCCTGAGCTCAAGGGCTTCCTCGGGTCTAGCCAGTATAACTCACAGCTGAATGACGAAGGAGATGACACAAATACAGCAACCAAAACCCTGCTCCACTCTAGTCATCCCAGTAATGCTGCTATGACTTCAAAAGAAAAGGGAAAGTGTTTCATGATTTCAGATTAAAAAAAAACCAACAAAGTTCTTCAGCCTTTCAACTAATTTATTTTTTTCTTTGTTTTTTTTTTGTTGTTGTTTTTTTTTTTTCCCTGATCTCATCACAGGTGGGAACCTTGTGACAGGCACAGGGGAAATGAAAGTCTGCTCATTAAAAGCTGTTTGCTTAACAGTGAAGATAACAGAACTGGTTACAAAAGCTGCTCATATTGTTGGTTTTTTTTAATGTCCTCAAAACATTTGTCTTTGTGTTAGCTTTCTTAGCAAAAAGAAAGAGTATTTACACAGAGAAGTCCATGTGTTTTCTGGTAGCTGACAGAGCTGTAAGAAAGAAAAAGTGTCAGGAGAGCAAGTTGTTATAGGCAACACATGAATAGATTTAGACTGAAATAGATGCTTTGAGGTCTTTGGGGCATGGAGGACCTGGGGTAGCTGCACAGCAGCTGTCACAGGGGATACAGCAGATTTGGAGGTAGGGGTGAGATGCGAGACAGCTCATGACTGCAAGAGACTTGTTTGCTGATTCAGAAGGTCTCCTTCGGCCTGCCTTCCTACCTGAAAACAAGAACAAAGTCACCCTCTGCTGAAGAGTTTTCTCCTGAAAGCCTTTTGGCCAGCTATAATAACTGAGCTGCCATCTAAAGTTGTCAATATTAAAGAACAATATTGGTTACTGGTGTCTCTGTTACACGCTTTAACTCACACGATTATTTCTGCCCCCTTCTTCACTGCTTCCCTCTGGCTTCTCCTCAGTGATGAACTTAGGCACACACATAACTCTGAGCACAACAGCAGTGCAGGCAAAATGAGGGTGTGTGCTCACAGGTGGCATGAGTCTGAGCATGATCCTGAGATGGGACCCTTTTATAAATCTCAGGAGTCTAGTCTTGTGCCATCATCATCTTCATCATGGAGGTAGTGGGAGGTAGAATCTCCCTGGGCAGGTGTTGCACAAAAGCAAAACGAAAGACCTGCCTCCTAATTGCTTCCAAACAAAGTATATATAATGAAAAATGAGTAAGGAATGGCAACGACATTACAGTGCTAGCCTGCATGCTACGTTACTGTACTCTCCCACTGGCACTTGGGGTGAAGTTACTCCAGCAAGTGGTCCTCTGTACTCAGGGGATCCTCTCTCAGGGCCGATGCATTCCTGCAGGCATCCACATTTTCACCTGCATTTTCGCAACCAGTTTGGTTGGGATGGGCTGTGTGTGTTGTGGTACCAGACAAGTGCATTTCAGGGATTCTTCTGCTCCTCTGGGTTTCCAAGAACAGTTTTAAACAACTGAGGAGGCAGTTTTAAACTCATGGCCCTTGTGCTGCTCTGCTCCTTGGATGGATGTAGCAGCCAACTGCACAGGCAAATATCCTTGAGTCAATGAATCACTAGCTTAGCAATTAGTGTCCAAAGGGGCATGCATAATGGGGTATTAGCCAGCTGATCAAGAAGATTTATATTTCTAACGTGGTTAAAATGTTAGCTTAATAACTCATACAAGATGTGGAACCAGAACTTCTGCACTTTGTATTTAATTTCCCACTTGAAAGACCTGGGGTTTTTTTAGCTCAGTTGATGTGGTAGGCTATTTGTAAGCATGTTGGGATTGCAAGGACCCTTTCCTGAGGAGGAGGAAGGGATTTTGACTGTATTTTTTTTACAGCATCCACGTATGCAAAAAGTAAATGAAATCTCAAAAATTTTGGGAGAAAAGTAGAAGTCAAATGGAGTAACTGTAAGAAACACTCCTTTGTCCCTGGTGAATGCGTAGGCAGGCTTTTCATGCTTACATGCACTGAGAAGGAGTCAAGCCTGCGCCTGAAGTGGAGATCATGCTTCAGGTCTGTGCTGAGTCAATCTCTATGCATATGCTTAAAGGAAAATGCTCTTCAGCTGTATTTGAATGCTTTGCTGGATAGAGAGACACAAGCATGGCTTTCATCATGAACAAAGCCTTGAGTGTTCTGAGTTAAAGTACCACATTTCCATTCATTTTTATTGCTGTTTACAAACAGTGGTGCTTTATTAATTGTTCTTCATCTGCAGAGCTCTGTGAGTAATAAATTAGAGTAGCATAGCTTAACAATTTTACTTCATCTCACCTCCATGACCATGATGTCTTAGCAAATGTTGGTTTAATAAAAATCCCCACTACACAGACAGGCAGATGATAAATAGCACATCCTTGTAAGCTGACCTGCCTAAAATGAGCTGGTAACTCAGAAGCCAGGTTGACTGGTTTGCTCTCATGCATTAGAGGTCCCTGACAGCTCCCCAGAGTGTTGTGGCAGTCAGGAAGCTGCTGGTTGCAGTTCCCCTGGCCTCACCAAACAGTCTGCTCAGGGTCTCCAGTTCCCCTGACCCCACCAAACAGTCTGCTCAGGGTCTCTGCAGGTTTCTAGGGGACAAGCAGTAGTCCAATAAATCCATTGCTCTCTTCTAAAATCAGAAATGAGGAGAAAATAATCTAAAAGGTTTATAGCAGGAATTTCTGCTGCTCTCTCTCTCAGAGCTCCCAAATGCCTCTCCATCATGGTTCAAAAAAGCTGAAATAGGTCCTGGTCCCAGAGCACTTTCTATCTAGGGCAAGGACAAGGATAAAACTCACATCTGATTGACATGTCCCTGCTTGCCCCAGGGTGGCTCATGCATAGTCCTGGGTACCCCAGTGGGATCCAGGACCAGGCAATGGATTTTGCAGAAGTTGCTGTGGTTGGGGTGGTAGTGAGTGAAGGGGCAGTGAGGATTCACCAAGGCTGCTTTGGGGACAGCCTGAAGGCCTTCAGGGCTTGTACAGTCCCCATCCAATTAGCCTGGTAGTAGGAAATACCCAGGGAAAATGAGCTGGTGATATCCCTGGTGCTCTTCAACACCTGCATCAGGGTATGAGTGCAAGCATGCATGCCCCGCAGTGCCCCAGGGCACTCTCTGGGTGCAGTATAAACACCCTGGCTCAGCCTCCATCCAAGCAGGATCCCATTGCTGGCACAGGAGGTGAGTGAGTTGGCTGGGTCACCACATTGTTCTTTCAACTGGGTTTGGTGAAGCAGAGATGGATTGGAGAGATGGGGAGATGGTTTGGGTCCATGTAGGATATATTGTGTGATACCACTGCCAGAGATACGTAAACATTTCCTGGCAGCAGTTCTGGCTGCATTGTCCCAAACTCCCTGCATGAGTGTGGCAGGGAGGGCACTGGGCAACTTGTTTCTCAAGGGGATGGAAGCAGCATGCTCCTCCTGCTCAGTTCTGCCTGACATAGTGGATATAAAGGATTTTCATGTGGAGTGAGAACGGACTTGTGTTTTTCTAATACTTAAAGTGCACTGGGTGGGACTAGCATAGAGGTTTGCCTGTACATTTTCAGTGTTCTGTAAAACAGTAGTCCCCAGTGCCAGGGAGTTCTGAGGGTTTCATTATTTATTTTGTACTGGCTCAATAGCACCTGGAATTCTCACAGCAACTCAGAGCCCTGGCTTATGCTCTGTGGACATAATACATAAGATGGCAGCTCCTGACACACAGCTGGTTACTCCTCATGGCACTGTAAATCCCCTTTTAGATCCTGGACATTTTGATAACACCTTGCTGCTGGTGCCTTTTAATTTTGTCTCTTTGCATATCTGACAAGAGAATTTCTCCAGATACCTGGGTGATTGGACACTGCTGTCTGGCGCTCTTTTATGAAGCAGAGCTGTTGGGATGAAAGGGGCTCTCCCCTGCCTTTCACCCACTTTGTTCTTGGTGGACTGAGCTCACACAGTTACAGAGACAGACCTTTTGTAGGAGCTGATACAGGCAGGTGAAGTCCCAAGAAGGACAGGACTGAACCAAGCTCCTTGTGTCCTGATTTCATAGGTAGCTTTCAAACAGCTCTGAGTCACTAAACTGGGTGTCCCAGAGGAGGATTAGCAATGCACATGCCTTCTTTGTGGAAGTCATGGGAGAGCAGAGAATTTTCCTTAATATATTTCCAATGCTAGAGATTTCTCAACTGCAGCATAAATGGTGGTCACATCCAAGTCTATCTGCTAGAGAAGCACTTGTGATCACTGATTCAAGAGTGAATCTCCTGTATATTTTGCTCCAGCAGCTGCAAGTGGATGCAGGCAGAAGACTCCTTATTTCAAAGACTCAAACAGCAGAGACGAAGGGACCTGAACAGTGGAGGGGAACCCTGATGGAGCAAATTGTCCAATATTTAACACTTCTGGATAAAACGTGGTTCAGACGTTTAAGTGTCTGTGCCATGAGTGATGCTTATCATGAGTTCAGCTCTCCTTTATATCCTGGGTATAGTTCAGCTGCTCTTAGAGCCTTTCTTTCTACCATTATACAGCTCCTGCAAGTGAGAAATGACATGAGATATTGCATTGAGTCATGTCAGCACCCAACACGTCGCGATCCCACCCCACATTCTTCATCTTGGTGGGTATACCTGGGATGGAGAAGTCTCACACCTGGATCTCCATCCCAGTCTGCATGATGTACTGTGCTGCTCTTCTTGGGAACTTGGTCCTGCTGGTCACCGTTGCGAAGGAGCGCAGCCTCCACGAGCCGATGTACATCTTCCTGTGCTTGCTGGCAGTGTGCGACCTGCTGTTGTCCACTGCCACTGTCCCCAAAATCCTTGGTGTCCTTCAGTCTCTGTCCACCCAAATCTCTTTCAGTGGCTGCCTGGCACAAATGTTCTCCATCTATTTCATTTTTGTGGTGGAGTCAGCCATTTTACTGGCGATGGCCTTTGATTGGCACATCGCTATTTGCAAACCCCTGCGGTACACAGCCGTCCTGACACACTCTGTCATGGGGAAAGTTGTCATGGCAGCCTTAATCAGGAGCTTCTGCATCATGTTGCCTGCCATCTTCCTCCTCAAGCGGCTGCCCTACTGTGGGCACAATGTCATGCCCCACACCTACTGTGAGCACATTGGTGTGGGCCGCCTGGCCTGCACCGACATCTCCATCAACATTTGGTATGGGGTTGCTGCTGGCTTCCTTTCAGCTGGCTTGGATGTCATCTCCATTGCTGTCTCCTGTGTGCTGATCCTCAGGTGCCTCTGGGGGCTGCCCTCCCCACGCACCTCCCCCAGGGCTCTGCACACCTGCGGCTCCCACCTCTGCGTCATCACCATGTTTTACACACCAGCCTTCTTCTCCTTCCTAGCGCACCGGTTCAGCCAGCACGTTCCTCAGCATATCCTCATTTCCTTTGCCAACCTCTACATCGTGGTGCTGCCCATGCTTAACCCTATCGTCTATGGGGTGGAGAACAAAGCAGATACGGGAGCATGTGGCTCACCTGCTCAGGCTGAGGGGCTTGAGTGGCAGGACATAGCTGGGCAGGCAGGAATGGGCAACTGCGCTGGTCTACTGGTGAGAGGGGTGAAATGAAGCTTTGAAAAGAAGGAAATGAATGAAAGACAGCAGGGACCTGGCAAATGTGGACCAGATGGGAACATTTTCAAGATGCGATGGTCAACAGCCAGCTGAACATGAGCCAGCAGTGTGCCAAGATGGCCAAGAAGGCCAACAGCATCCTGGCTTGTATGAGAAACAGTGTGGCCAGCAGGACTAGGGAAGTGATTATCCTCCTGTACTCGGCACTGGTGAGGCTGCGCCTCAAATACTGTGTTCAGTTTTGGGCCCCTCACTTCAAGAAAGGCACTGGAGTGTGTCCAGAGAAGAGCAACGAAGCTGGTGAAGGGTCTGGAGCACAAGTCTGATGAGGAGTGGCTGAGGGAGCTGGGGTTGTTTAGCTTGGAGAAAAGGAGGCTCGGGGGGACCTTATCGTTCCCTAAAACTGCCTGAAAGGAGGCTGTAGTGAGGTGGGAATTGTTATCTTCTCCCAATTAACAAGCAAGAGGGCAAGATGAAACAGCCTCAGATTGTGCCAGGGGAGGTTTAGATTGCATATTAGAAAAAATTTCTTCCCCGAAAGGGCTGTCAAACACTGGAACAGACTGTCCAGGGATGTGGTTGAGTCACCATCCCTGGAGGCATTTAAAAGATGTGTAGATGTGGCACTTAAGGGACGTGGTTTAGTGATGGACTTGGCAGTCCTGGGTCAATGGTTGGACTTGATGATCTTAAAGGTCTTTTCCAGCCTAAATGATTCTATGATTCTATGATAAGTGTGTTCAGTGGACATCAACATCCAACCCGTATCTCTGTAGCAAATAAGCTGGACAGGTTCCCAGATGTACTGATGTGAAACAACTCATTGGGACAGTAGGAGCCAGACATTGGGGATTACCACTGTTCCCATATTCCTGGGGTCCTCTGCATTGTCCTGTTGGGTATTTGTACAGTCAAGTCCTTTGCAAGCAAAAATACAGTTTCTGAATACTTGAGGTACTATTGAGGATCTAATTAAACAGAAAACATTAAAGAAGTACATATAATGTCCGTACCTGTTATCTCAGTATACAAATGTCTCTGCTTGAGCTGGGTGTGGTCTGCACGGGATGGGAACAGGCATGGCTGGGGCAGTGATGCTCCCTGAAGGCACTCAGGTCTGAGAGGACCCACTGGGTCTCCTCTCTCCTAGTGCCCTTTCAGAAGGCTGCAAGGACACAGAGTCACAGAATCATAGAATGGTCAGGGCTAGAAAGGACCTCTGGAGATCATCTAGTCCAGCCTCCAAGAGAGATAGTGGGAGCACTGCTTCTCTGCCCAGCTTGGCTCAGCCCAGCCTGTGTGTTTGCACCACAGCCAGCCATCGTGTCTGTCAGCCTGGCAGCTGAGGATAGCTTGCCAGGATCCCAGCTGATCAGGTCCCAGTGTCCCTCCCTAGCTGTGCGCTGTGGGGAGGCTGCAGGCTTTGCTGCATGCAACATGGGTTTGCTTGACTCTTGCAGCTCAGATCTGTGCACTCAACTCTGCTGTAGGTAAGGATGGGAGGATCTGATGCCTTTGGCTGAGCTGGGCACTTTGGGGTGAAAGGGGAGTCAGTGGTAACAGGAGACATCCAGGTCCTGTCTCAGCATCTCTGTCTCTAGACTCCCAGAGAGGCACTGAGCCAGCCTGGTGTCCAAACAGGAGGAAAACCTCTATGAGATAATGTTGGATGCAACTGAAGTATAACGTGCTTGCACAGAGAAGTGGCCCTGATGCCACATTGGGCACTGAGCCAAGTCCAGTGGGATAGATACCTCCAACTCCCCAAAACTCCTCTCCTACCATTTTTGCAGAGGTTTTTCTTGGGGCGGCCAACTAGGAAGGAAACTGGGGAGCAAATCCTGATATAACATCAGTTGTGGTAATAAAAATGTGACTTTACCTGTCATCAGTACTCATCTTTCAAATATCTCAAAGTGTTTTGCAAATATTCATATTCTCACTAGTAACACCGGTAAGCTGGTCGTCAGTATATTTTCTGTAGTGGGGCCACATCTACTGAAAAAAGGGAGGTGTGACCAGGACATTGCCTAAGGATGAGGAAGCTGTCATGGGTTAATAGAGGAATACAGGTAAGGGCAGTAACATTATATTTATGTTGGTGAAAGCTGAGATGACAACAGTTTTGAGCCTGTGTAGTGATGCTAAGAAATACAAGAAACATTGTTTTTCTCCGTCTCTTGATTTGAATTTCTAGACCCCTTCTCCATCCTTTTTCTGCACCCAGAATGGGCTAGGTCTAGATTTGGGTGCTAGCCCTAGCTCAGAGAAGTCCCTGACAAGCCTGACCTCTGGAAGCTAGGAGGTATGTCCACCTGAATGTGTCTGCTACTGACCTGCCGGATTTGGACCTCAGATGTGGACAAAGAAACCAACCAGCCTGGTGATCCGTAGTGTGGACCAGTCTTGAAGGCTTTGGGACCAAGCTGCTAAACCACGGGCATGGACCAAAGGTCTGTGTCCCCCCATTCCCAATGTCACACCTTAATGGATGGGAAATTTTACTAGAGGGTGTCTCCTCTTTGCCTGGTTTTCAAGGAAAAAAGACCTGGTTTAGGTCTGTGAATGGAGGCGAGGGTAGAGGTTCCCTCCCAGACCCTGACTGTGCCTGTGGTGTGCAGATGGAAACTTTCCCTGGACTTCTTTTCTGCCTTGACACAGCCACTTCAGGCAGTATTTCTGGTGCATCCATCCCTAATGACTAAGTTTTGCTGGATTTTACAGACACCTCCATCAACCCCAAAGTCTCCACTGCAACTGGAACTTCTTTACATTGTGGTGCACATTTCAATTCAGATTTCACCTGTGAATATTTCCATTCACATTTTCAACCGCAGACTCATGCCATCCATAGCCTTTGGGAACAGGGACTCAGGCAAGTGGAAATCAGCAGTCAAGAAAACATGTGCCTGGGGGATCCAGGTGGAAGCTCCTCCACCAAGCCTGCAAGTCTTCCTCAGGTATCCCCAGGCTAGCAAAACTAGTGAAAAAAAAAAAAGAAAAAAGAAAAAAAAAGTTTCTGACATGCTTATATTTAAAAGGAGAAATGGGATTACTGGAGAAATTTGACACTGCTTCATTTGACATTAGCTCCAAATAAAATAATGGAAAAGAGAATATGAGACTTGATCAATAAAGTGTAAAAAGGGCAAGAATGTAATTAATGGCAATCAGTACTTATTTTTGTTGTTTATCTTACGTAGAATCATGTCATTTAATTTTCTGATGACTTCCACATTTGGGTGATAAAGTTACCCGAAGGCTGGATACAACTGTGAGTATTTTTTTATTTTCACAATATTGTGATATATACCTCATTATAACAGACAAACAAACAAACAAATAATAAGTAAAGCAGATGTTAATGGAGTCTGGCTAACTGCAAAGTCTTCTTTCAGTGATAGCTCCCCACTGAGAACTAGTTTTCCATATATTCCTGACATTCAGCAGGGATTGATTGGATGCTCGGTCTGAAGCTATGTATGGTTGTTACCAGTTGTGTAGAAGCAAGTATAAAATCATTGCTAATAAGGTTTTATATGATTCAAAGACAGATAATTTAATAGAGCTGAATGCAAAGTCATACTCCTAAGGAGGAGGGGTAGCAGGCTGTATCAGAGAAAGGGGATACGGTCCCAGCAGAGGTGGCTCCACAGAAGCTCAGGCATCCAAAGGATGGGGCATTTGGTGGGTGCACTTTGGCTGATGCTTGGCCAGCAGGTCAATGTGAGAGTCTCAGTGTGTTCCCATAGCTGTGCAGGGATGATGGTGGGCAATACAGATCCATTTGGACTGAGAACATTTGGATTGTTCTCAAATACTTCACCCAGACCCCAAGTCCATTGAAAACTTATGGTGAGCTGGAAGGAGATGTCAATGCATGCTGTACTGCCCTGGGCAAGATGGAGAGGGACTGGGGGAGGCTGGAGTCATGCTGGCTTCCAGGAGAGCTCCTACTCCTTCCCCCAGCACTGCCCAGTCCCTGTGAAACACCCTCCCACTGCTGCAGTGATGATGTGGGGGAGAAAATCAGGAGAAACCAGCACTTTGATCCAACTTTGCTCAGCAACAATAATGGCTAAGAGTTGGTTCACAGTCCCCTTTTAATGAAAATGAAAGCAAAACGTCTTACAGATGCTTTATGATATTATGAAGGTGTCAAAGCTGGGTGATCACAGCAGTTCTTGGCGGTGTTAAAGGCCATGAAAGATAAGCCTTTGGTCCTAGTAACTGCTGGAGGTCAAGAGAAGCTCCTTTGAGTGCCTGCTGAGCAGACAGGGAGCTGGTGACTTCAGGTGAGACATGGGGTGCTAGCTTGAAATTAAGAAGCATGGTCTTCACCCTGGGGTGGGGTTTAAAAGGGTGAATTTCCTTTGCCTATTTTAGCATTTCTCTCATAAAATATGCTTCCCCTTGTCTGATGAATCAAGAAGAGCAAAACCCTGTGTTTTGAGTCATGGACATCTTTGGATCATGAGCACCATCTGGAGAGTTTCCTGTACATAAATGCAACAGAGGAGTCTAAAATATCTGCCTAGTATCACGGCTTTCACTGAACAATGTAAATTATCAGATGAAATGGGAAGAAAGTGCTAATTTTCTGTTTTTTCAATCAACACATTTTGAGACAGGGTGCAGATGGACGGAAGCAAAGTGAGCTGTCTCCTGAGTGTGGGTCCCCTGGGGTTCACAGAGAGGCTCTATAAATACCCCCATCCCTTGCTGTGAAAGCAGATTCCTGGCCATGTGCACATCCCTGCCTGAGGGCTGTGGACAGAAAACCCTCCTTAGTGGCTGGAGCAGGAATCCACAGAGTGAGCAAGTCCGTGGGCTTTTAAAAAGGTGTTATATCTTTGGAACTGTTGAAGTTAAAATTATGCCTGCTGTGTGACTGCCAGAGGCTCAACGATGTGCTGCCTGGCTTTGTGTCAGAAGACTGCTGCCTGGTTAAACAGTGTTTCAGCCTGTTCTGGTTTTGCTCCCTGCAGGCGCCCGTGCCTGGCCACACCTTTGCACTCACCCAGTACCTATTAGCCAAGAGTTGGATTATGCCATGATGAGATGAGTAGAGGAGGAGGGGGAAACAGCCTCTCCCTGTTCAGGCTTAGAGGAGGATGCTCTCGTATCACCCTCAGTGCACCGACCTCCCATCTGTTTGCAGGGAAGGCTGGTCCATAGTTGCACAGGGCTGACTGATTTACAGACCTAGTGCATAAACTGGATTGGGTTGTCTGGAGAGATTGTGCAGTCTCCATCCTCGGAAGTTTTTGAGACTCAACTGAATAAAGCCCTTAGGTGACCCTGCTTTGCACAGGAGGTTGGACCACAGACCTCCCAAGTTCCTGTCCAGCCTGGATTGCCCCACAGTTCTGTGGCTCCATGAGTGTTATGAGTTAGGTCTTCTGGCAGTGTCAGTGAGCTTGTGAGCATGTGTATTCAAGACCTGCAACACTGAAATTTGTTTTGTCCTTTCTTTTTAGTCACTGGAAGCCTTGTAGCAAGTGCAAGGAATAAGCTATAATGTCAGCTGGCAATTGCACTGCCCTTGCTCCCATCACCTGTGTCCCAACGGGCATTCCTGGCATGGGGGAGTCTCACCTCTGGGTCTCCACCCCCTTTACACTCATGTACATGGTTACTGTCCTTGGGAATTTTGTACTGTCATTCATCAACAAGACATAGAAAACCCTCCATGAGCTCAGGTACTACTTCCTGCTCATGCTGGCCATTGCTAACCTGCTGCTATCCATTACCATCATGTCCAAGATACTTGACATCTTGTTTAGAACTGAGGAGATTTCTTTGGAAGCCTGCATTACACAGGTAGTCTTCATCCATCTCATCTCCTGTGCTGAACAGGCAATCCTGCTGACTATGGCATTTGATTGGTACATTGCCATCTGCAAGATCCTCAAATATGTCACTTTCCTGACAAAGAGAATGACAAGGACAATAGGGCTGGCTGCTCTAGCAAGAAGCTTACCTGTCATTTTCCCCATTAGTGTTCTCATGAAGCACTTGATCACAAAAGAAACAAACTCCCCCTTCACACCTACTGTGAGCAATCTTATGGCCAATATCCGAGCGAGTTACCACCATGGCCAGATTCTGTGTGCTTTTCCCTACCAAGTTAAACCTCAGCATTTATGGAGTGACAAACAAAGAGATTCAAGGGAGTGCAATCCAGGTGCTTTACCAGTGCCGCAGCTGTGGCTGAGCAGGTGTCCTGCTGAGCCAGCAAGCAGGAAAACACTTCTCAGGACTTGGATACCAAAGTTATATTTTCCTTTTGAATACATTGAAATATGTTATTCTAGAAGTGACAGCTTCTGCTTGTCTGGGGGACTGGGCTGAGGTGAGACAGTGCAGTGGGAAGGATCACAAACAGGAATTGTTGCCCAGTGTCCAGTTACTTGTGTGAGCTGGACATACAACAGCCACGGCCAGAGCCCATTCTGTGCATTGGGCTGGACTGGGGGCTGTCAGCCTGCCACCGGCTTGCTGGTCAACTGCTCCCTTACTCTGCTTCCTCAGAGCTTGTATGGGACACCAATACTCTGCTGTAGCTTGCACAGACCTCTGGGTCTGCAGCAGCCCTGTGCAGGGTTGGTCATGCAGAGCAGGGCAGTAGGCAACAGCATCTACACCGCAGCAGCAAGACCTGCGCCTCAGCGACCCTCATCTGTGAGCGGCGTCAGCCCACAGGCACAGCCCTCAGATTTGCTGCTTGGGACCAAATGCCTCCTGCTTCAGCTCTGCAACAGGTGGGCTGGCAGGAGGGCTTGCAGGCAAGGATATTTTTAATTCCACTCTAGGTCAGATAGGCTTTGGGCACCACCAGCAGGAACAGCTTTCATCTGGAAGGACAAACACAGACAAGCTACATGCAGAGACCCTTGCCCCTCAGACTCAGCCCAGAATCCTGAGTCAAGCACCTCCTGCTTCTTTATCACATGTGTGCTTCTGTGGTTGTGGGCACCTTGCCCACGCCTGGTGGGCTGCAGAAGCTCAATGGCCAGCTCAGAGCAGCCACATGCACAGCAAAAGCCCGTGGTCAGTGATTTCCACCCTGGCACCATCCTGCTCCATGCATGGGGCCCTGGCCTGCCCCATGGAGATGCTTTGCTTTTCTCATAGCTGACCTGGATGGCTCCTTTCAGACATGCCTTTCTTGGGGGACCAGTGGGGTGCTCCCTGCAAGTATGACAACCTGCCCCAGGGGCCAGACAGGCTTTTCTTACATGGTGTATAAAGCAGGTGAGGAAAACTGCCTTCCGTGGGCTGGCACAATCTCTTCCCACCCAGACATCTGTGCTGATGTTCAGAAGAGGGACCAAATGCAACTTTGTGGTGCGGGCACTATTTGGAGTGCATGGGTACAAGGTGGGGAGGGTGGGAGTGGAGGAAATTGTCCCCCTCCAGAAGGTTTCCCCTCCAAGCAGGGGAGGGCTCCGGGGCTGGCAGGGAGATGTAGGGGCAGATGCATTCAGCTTTTGCTGATGTCCTAAATCCAATCTGCTCTAGAGCTGCAGTGTGGTACAGCACCACAAGCTGAAGTGGTTTGCAAACATCAAAGTTTTGATGGTTTGCAAAGAAGAAGTTTTGATATTTGCATTTGTATGGTAGCTTCCTATATATGTGTGCGCACGGATTATTTATGGTGTGAGCTGTGCTTAATGCAGGTTAATGGGGAAAGAGACATTTAATCTAAAAAGCTGCAGGAGTGAACCTGCTGGCTAATAAATATAGGAGAGCAAGCTTGCTGGTGATTGGTGGGCACGGTGTATTGAAACTGTGCTGCCCTAGCTGAAGGCAGAAACAGGCAGCAGCAAATGCTGCTAGAGCAGCAGGTAAGAGCAAGGAAAGTGCCAAATCCAGAGGTCTGCTCTGCTAATTTGTGGCTGTTAGGGTGCTTTAGTGCAGCCTTTGAGCACTGGAGTGTACCCCAGGAAATGCTCTGTCTTGGGCAATATGAGGTCAGGAGATAAAGCACATCTGACCAGAGGCATCCTAAAAAATACCCATTTCTGGGCTCAGTGGAGGATAAGCAGGTGGACGATTGGCCTGACCAACCTATATGGGGCTCTTACTAATCCACAATCTATTTTAGCCTTAAAATGAATTGCTAGGGATGAGCAGGTTAATGTCAGTCATGGAGTGAAGTGAGAGAGTGGTCTTGCTCATGGTGAGAGTGGTGCTGTAGTCCTGCCCTCTGGTTTGGGGTCAGTGTTTTAAAAGACAGCAAAAAAGTCTGGAGGGGAGAGAGACAGAGCAGACATAAACAAGTGCTGGAGAAAATACTTGATCTATAAAGGGTGCAAAACATATTAATTTTTAAAGAGCTGTAGAGGCATCTTCATTGCAGGGTGGAAGTCTCAGGAGAAAATATCTGATGCTAAGGATCATTGTAATGCCCTTGAGAAGGATGAATTTGAATGAATGGAAAATGAAGCCAGACTCATGATTAGAAATGAAAGCCTTATTCTGAATAATGAGAGTAATTAACTGCTGTGAGAAGCTCATGAAAGCAACAGTAGATTTTCCAGAAGTGACTATACCCGTATATATATGACCATGTGGAGAGTGAAGTTATTTGGTACAAAGTTATTTTCTCAGTAAGATCTTTGGCTTCCAGAGTGGTGGAGGACCAAGAAGCAGTCCACATGCCTGCTTTGGCCTCCAGCAATACCTATGTGCATGCTTGCAATATGATAATTTGTGGTATTTCTGATATGCCCCTGCCCATTCTTTCTGGAAGGGCTCTTCTGAGCAAGGATAGATGCTACTGGCACTTTAAGGCCAGTTACATCATCTTCTGTAGTGCTTGGTGATGAGAGTTGTTGGCAGTTACAGTGCCTGTCCTACCTCTTCCCTACCACCCTGCCCCATCTGTGCTCCCCTTCCCATCATTTGTAGTGATGCTGCTGGATGAGACAAGGCCTTGCTCCCTCCTCCCAGCATCCTGACCTCCACCATCTCATGGTCGCTGTGGCCAAGGCTGCCTCCAACATTCATGCCCCTGACCAGTTCATAATTGTTGGCTCCTTCATTGCCTGTGCCAGGAAGTTGACATCCATGTATGTACAAATCTCCTAGATTGCTTGAGCCCTGTTGTATTGTCCTTCAAGCAGATATATCGGTGTCAACTTTGAGTAGTGAGCAAGCCTGAAAATATCCCAGGAGGTGACAATCTGTTGACGTGTGTGTGCACCAGGTGCCAGGAGGCATTGCCTGGTGCTGCACATGAGTCAGTTGGAAACAATCCATCTGCTTCCTCAGCGAGGAATTGCTCCCTGAAGAGGGTGGGTGAGCAGGACAGGCCAGCTTTCCTGTGGTGATACCAGGGACCATCAGCATCTCGTTCTCCTTCCCTGAGTCCCACAGTGTTTGCAGGAGCAACAGCTCTGCTGACTGGCTGTGGGGTTACCAGCAGCACCACTCGCCTGCTGGGACGGAATTCCCTGTTACTCAGACAAGATTCTGGGTTGGGAGTTGGGACGGCTGAGGCAAGAGGTGTCCACAGCCTGCTCCATCAGGTCACTGCATCCCTCCAGCTGATGGTGAAGTTGTGCATGTCCCCACGAAGCAGATGATGGTGTTGCTGCTGCAGAGGTCCCAGCAGGCAGCACTGGGACTGTGGACACCAAGGACATGCAGCAACAAGAAATTGCACAGAGGATGCCAAATTTCTTCCAGCAAACCCGGAACTCAGAAGTGGTGGTGGTGGTCTCTAACCCACAGGCCTTGCAGGCTTGATCAGAGATTGAGTGGGGTTTGTGGCTGCTTGTGGTGGAAGCACAGGTCACTGCCATGGCTGGTGGGCTCTAGGGCGGATACCAAAATCTCTGCAAATACTGAGGGCCTCAGCAGTTCTGCCATAATACGAGCGATCATAAGGAACCATGACTTGGCTATGAACAACCTCGAAAGCATCCCTGGTGGGTACGCAGCTCTGGAGCAGCTCTACAGGGAAATCGAGGAGCCTATCTCGGACACTGTGCAGGCACAGCTGGGCAGCAACCCTTTTGCTCCACCAGACAGTAACCCACCCCTGAGTGGAGCCAGGCTACCAGCTCACATCAAAAAGCGGAGGCCGTTACCCAACCCTTGGGCTCCGTGGATGCACAGAGCCAGTAATAACGCAGATGACTGTGATGGCTGATGTGCCAGCAGCAGTGCAGGCAACAGTTTTGCCTTGCTGCGTTTGGGTCCTGCAGCAGGTGCAGCGGTACCCAGCTCGGGTGAGGTTCAGAGCACGGTTCAGCAGCTAACAGGAAACACAGAACTCATGCACGACTCGGAGTGTGTGTTAATGAACCCCAAGGGCCCAGCACAAATGCTGCTCAATAGCGCTCATGTATCAAGTGATGGAAATTCTCCACCTCAAGATGAACAGGCCCAGCAGCTGCCACTGGAGATGGAGAATGCTGAGATCTCGTTCTTGCTGAGAAACGCCAGAGCACTGTGGACATTGCTGCATATCCATCTGGGATTACAGACACTCTCAACAGAAGTACCAGATTTTATACTTAGTTTGGAGGACTCATATGTAGAGCTGGATCCGGAGAGCATGGACTACTCAGCGCAAAGCAGTGAGTGTAAGGATGATGGCAGTTTTGGTGTCAGACGAGGATGAAGCAGGAGGTCAGATGGAGATGGATGAGCAGGTGCTACAGGCAAGATATAAGAGACAAATGGAGCAGCTCAGTGCCATGGGCTTCCAGGACGAAAGTGCAACTTGCAGGCACTGATTGATGCAGAAGGAGAGATCAAAGCAGCAGTGTCATCAAATCATCAAAAAAGATGCCATAACTGTCTTGCCCAAATGAATCAGTTATGGTACCTCATTTGTTGATGGTTGTATTTCAGTCTTATTGCACACTAAAAGCAGCAGGGTGCATATTAAAAAGTCGCGTGCTGTAGCATCCTTCCATCTGTGAGAACTGATTTCCTCTTAGCTGCAAGGATTTCTTGCATTCAAAGGCAATAGACATGCAGACCTTTCTGTGTTGTGAAACTGTGAGGGCAGGACCTACCTGAGTGTGGTGCTGCCCCTTTACAGATAGAGTCTGTGATCCAGGTGCATGTGCAGGGGAAAAGTATGCCAAGAAAAGACACCAGAGAGGGAAAATTAGCTTTTTTACAGGTTATGAACTGAGATCCAGAGATACTGAAGACCAGATGATGAATGAGCTTGGCTCCTGTTTGGACTTCAAACCAAACAGTGGTGCAGCTGCTTTTTGGTTTTTTTACATCTGGCCTTACAGGAGAGGGGCAGGGGGTGTCTGAGCCACCCAATTCCGGTCACTGCAGGCGTCAGCCTTCCCTCAGCTGAGCAAATGCTGTTTGGAAAGTCCATGTGCCATTTCTGCCACTGCTTCTCCTATGGGAGTGAAGTCCATGAGGGTCATGGCAACCATCAGTGATGGCTGTAAGTCAGATTTTCACCCTGAATATGTTTTTTACCCACCTCTTCTTGCACAGAAGTTTTTAGTTTTGTTCATCAGTTCAGAGCTTCTGCCATTAGCAAATTCTACACCCTTTGTGCTTTGCTCAGTGTCACACATGGGACCAGGGATTAAGGCATCTTCTCCAGACCCTTCCTCAGGACCAGAGCTGTCTTTGCAAGTCTTTTACCCTTTGGTTTGCTGTGTGGGTGAGTCTGAGGCTGTGAACAGGGTTGTACCATGTGCAGCCATAATGCTCTTTAAAGCCTTGTCTCAGTAACACAAATTGTGATGACAGATTGGGAGCTTTAGACATTCAAGGTTTGCTGCTGCAGACCTGCCCCTACTGTCTCAAACCCACATTCTGGCCAGCCCTCCTGCTGCCACAGCAGAGTTGGAGCAGCTGGGGCTGGCTGTGCTCCTCTGGACCATCTTCCCTTCTCCCAACCTTGCTTGGTGTGGACAAGGTCAGCATCAGCCCAGATCCCTCTCCTTTGGCCCCTCTGTCCAGTTTTCCACCAGTCCCATTACATCCCTCCACTCCTGCTCCTCACCCATCCCCTCTGCCTTGCCGCCTGAGCTGAGTCATCTTCCTCTTGTTCTGGGTTTCCCACTCATTTCTCCTGCCAGCAGTTTCTCTCCCAGCATCCTTCCCTTACAACTTGTCCAGTGAGAGGGTTTCTCTCTGTTTCTTTCAACACCTTCTCCACCTGCCCCATTTCTGGTTCTTCAGCCACCATTCTTCTTATGCCAAATTCAGGCTTTTCGTGTCCCGTCTCTCCTTGCTATTTTGCATCTTGTTCGTCTCTCCTTGCTATTTTGCATCTTGTTCGTTTTTTCTCCCCACACCCTCTTTTTTCACCGTTCTAGAGCTGACTAGAGGATTGGTCCTGGGGAGATGGGATTAGTGCTCATTAGCCTGTGGCTGGAAAATGCTCTTCTCTTGTGGCAAACCTCTGTGTGACTATGCATGTACCAGCAGCTGTGCTTTGTCTGACCTGCTGGGATAAAGCTAATTCCTTATGACAGCATTAGCCTCTGGCAGTAATTGACAAACTGATCTTGGTCATATCCTCTCTTCACTGATGGACAAGAGCTTCAGCCCTGCCCTCTCCCCTCGGCCACAGGGATGTGGTTTATCCCAGGGGTGGGGGTCACGGGTTCATTGGGATCTTCATGCAGCAGCCATGGCCAGAGGAGTGTGTTACCTACACCAAGTCAAGACTTTGGAAACTTCCCCGGTGGTTTAAAACTGCCATTGATTCTTCAGGATCGGGCTGCTGCAAAATGCCTCTGCCTGGGGTTATGCTTGAAGATGCAAGATGACAACGGTTGCCCCTGAAGTCATAAGAGGCTGAACATGTGCGCAGAGCCTGTATGACCTGTGCTGGGTTGTTTGTCCAAGGCTGATGCTGGAGTGAGGTAAGTGTGGGTGGCAGACACCAAAAGGTAAGGATCTAGATGTGAGATTGCATCCAGGCTCCTGCTGCATCTGGTGGAGATCTTGGCATGGCTCTGTTCTCACATGGAGGAGCCCAGTGCCACCAGAGATGCCCTTGGGCATCTGAGACATTTGCATGGAACTGGTAGATGTGACACAGGACCTAGAAGACACATGCGTCCTTTTAGATCAGTGGCTGGAGATGACAAGGAACAGAATAGGGTATCTCAGAAAGTGCATTAAAAATCGATGGAGCATTTACACACAAAAGATTGGTGGAACAAATTATTTCTTGAAAATGCTTGTGTTTCAAATGAAGTGGTTTTAAGGTTTCAGTTACAAAAAAGTGCTAAAATAATTTGCCATTTTAAAAACATTTTTATTTTTTCTTCTTAAAATTATTTGGGTGAACCTGGGAGGAGCTCAATGACACATGAAGTCATCACTGGATGTAAATATTTCTTTCCCACAAAAAAGTCCTCCTGACTTTGCTCCGTTTTTTTATGGGATTTTATGTGTGATCTGGCAGTTGCTGGAAGACTGTGGTCCCTTGCAGTCTGTGTAGCGGGGAGCATAAAGAGTATTTGTGCTCGTAGGACAGCATGACCTCTGCCACTACTTTCATGTCCTTCTCTCTTGTCCTTGTCCATAGAGGCAGCTGGGCTGATAAACTTCAACTATATATCTAGTTCACAAGCTGGTCCTCATCCCTGGAAGGTGGGCTTTTTTAAAGGAACCTGGGCACCTGCTGGCGTGGGTGCTCCACCGGGAGCCTGGACGGTGTGGAACAGCCTGTGTCCGGGATGCTCACCACCCTCTGAATCAGGGGGCTGATCCAGCCCTGGGCATTGCTAGCTCCTGTGCCCAGGGATCATCTGGCAGTCTGCTGGCTGCAGGCTGAAAACTCCCTGGGGAATGCTGTACCACCTATTCGTACAGATGGCTGAGCGTCAGTGCCCACCCATTTTCCCTGGCACTGGCTCCTTCCCTGGCACGGGCAGCAGCAGTAAATGATTCCAGGCATCTTCAGCCTGGCCAGGACAATGAATATCCTCTGCCCAGCGTCACCCTTGACACCACTCATTGTGCTTTTCTAGGTCCCTGAAGCAGCCATGCCACTGCAGCATTGATCCAGCCATCCTGCATCTTTCTTGGCCACCTGTCCTGGCCCTGAGCTCTGACACAGCCAGACATCATGGTTTGTTTTGTGTAGCAATCCCAAAAACCTGCAATACCTGCAATCCTAAACAGGACTCAGCATGGTGGGACTTCTGCCTTGGGGGTTTTACATGTGTTGAATGCTGTGCCCCGCAATTGCTTTTGTGGAATTTTTTTTTTTTTTTTTTAATGGTCCAAATCTTCCTGGGTTTCTTCAGGTGTGGGTGTGCTGCTGAGCCTGTGACATCCACAGCTGTCTCTGCGGAGAGGCTAATTTGTACTGGAATGATTCAACCTGCAGAAAATAGTTCCTGCAGGCTAATGTGTTTCTAACCCCATATATGGTGAGGTTCCTGGGGGGCTGAAGGGAGGGGTGGTCCCCCACAGACCTGGGAGGTGGGTGCAGTGTCCAGTCCTTCATCAAGGAGAGCTCCAAAGCCCCAGCCTCTTCCTCCCATCCTCTCGAGGCACCCAGCCCACAGATCGCCTGTCACTGCTATGGAGAAACTCTTCCAAATTCCTTTTGTTGCATTAATGACTAATCTATTCAGAATGTGGATTGCTATTTATACGTATGTGCTAAGGTATTTGCAAAAGTAACTGCATCGAGTTTGTACATCTGCATGCTCAGCACTTTTGATAAATGAAACCACTTTATTAGGAGTCATCAGGACTGTTTTTCCAAACCTTGCCTGTCTCTTGACACAACCTGCAGCTACACCAAGTCAGTCCAACCATGGCCCCGAGGGGAGGAGATGCAAAGCAGCGTAGGTAAAATTGTGCATTTGGTGTGAAGGGAGGCAGGGCAGACATGGAGACACACACTAGGGACCTGCGAGCGTGTCTGCAGAGAGCGACATGCTTATAATGTGTGTGGTGCAAAGGCAGGGATGGAGGAGCGGGGAGGGGACATCCCAGGGCACGTCTCTGCAGCTGGAGGGCTCTGACGGAGCTGCTGAGCAGGGCACAGTACTTCCCCCGACCCCTGGCATCCTGCGGAGAGGTACAAGTGCCCCCATCATCCCTGCTCCGGCACTGCCGCCTCTGCCTGGAGTTCCTCGTTCCTCGTAAGGTCAGGGATTTGGTGAACTGTTTGCATTGTGAAACCAGGGACCAGACAGATCTCAAGGGTGTTGGGAGTCTGGCACAGAGATGTCAAATTCCCTGTTAACGATAACTGTGTGAAAAGCCTTGCCTGTGAGAACAGCCACTCTCTGATAGAGAGGATGTGTTTTTCAGGGCTGGGGTTGCTGAGTTAAGGATGGTGGAGCAGCATGAGCAAGGAACAAACCACACACACGGTGATGTACAGGGAGGCAACTCCAGCGTGGACCGCTCCAGCCGGTGCTTGCAGCTTGCCTGGGTCAGCTGCAGCATCCCAGTCTCACTCCTGTGGGAGAGCTGCCGACATGCTCAGGCTGTGCAAGAGAAATACTTCTATTATTTTCATTTTCTTGTTGGGAGACGAAGAATCACCAATGAAACCTTTCTGTTCTGCCCCGTTTTTGTTTCCCTAACCTCTCTCCTGAAGGCTGCTTACTTGCAGGTTAGGTTTCCCCCATGGATGGCAGCCAGGAGGGCTCCATCCCCTCCTGGTCCGCAGCCCCGGCAAGTTGCATCTGTGACCACATCCCTTGTGCTGGGGGCCAGGGACATGTAGGGCAAACCAGAGATGCAGGCAGCTACAGCCTTCCCAGCGATGTCAGCAGACTTCTGCAGAGTTTTCTGTAATCCTTAGGCATCTCTGTAGGAATGTGATATTTTTTTTGTGTGTGTGTGTGTGTGTGTTATAGCTTTTAGTTTAAATTAGGATGACAAGATTTTAGGAAAGAAGAATCCAAGGGACTGCTCGGGGTATCTGTAGGAGCTGAACCCTTAGAGCTGTATCTGTATCAGTACAGTTTTACAGTGGTGATTAGATTATGTAGAAGGGGGTCTAATGCTCCTCTGTTGCAGAGCTCCTGGTTGCACGGAGATTCACATCTGCAGGTGCCTTGGATCCTTGTTTATTTGCAGTTTAACATTAGCATTTTGCAAGAGGTGACCAGCTTTTAGTAATGCAGAACAGAATACATAAGCTCTCAGCATTAGTACTATTTTTTCAGTTAATACATCACATATATTTTTATTTCATGCAATATTTATACTGAATTGTTTTAAATAACTTACATAATTAGATAGGTATTACTTTGACTCATTTTATTTTTAAAGACAGTTCACTGTCATGTTTTGCTTCTATGGAGCAGGCTCCTTGGCCTTTCTCAGTTCAGCATATTTTAGACATGAAACGTGTCTCTCACTGAGTGTGAACAGGGAATCAAATCTTGTTTAAAATACAATTTCCTTCTCACACATGGAGGCAGGATTTTTGTATGCAGCAACCTCACAGGTTTTCTTTTAAAGTGCAAGGAGCATCACTTTCTTCTCTCAACGTTTATAAGTAATTCCTATTTTGAGTTGTGATACTGAAGAGCTGACTGTTTAATGCAGAAGCTGCTGAGAAGTCACATCACATTTTAAGTGGTGTGAGTCTGGGTCTGATCCAGCCTCTTTAGACCTCTCCAGGGCAGCAGTGCATCCGTTTCTTTGTCTGCTGGGTGAAATCCTTCTCACACAGGTTTTCCCCTGACACAAAGCTCTTTCAAAGTGCCTGGTTAAATTTTATTTCTGCTAGATTTGCGCTGAAAAATAGGTGCAAAGCCAGCTGAACTGGGTTCCAGAACGAGAAAGAAAGAGAGGGACATTTGGAAATACAGAAGGAACAAGGGCAGCCAACTTGAAACCTAAAGCTAATTTTGTTCTCTAATCTAGAGTGAGCCCAGTTATCTTTAAACTCCCAGATGTCCCTTCCACAGTTCCCGATGCCCAAGTACATCTTGTGCATCCCTGCAAACACTTGACCTTTCCTCTCTTGTTGCCTGACTTCTTCCTTCTGCTCTGGACTTACAGAGCATCAGTTTAAGGTATTAGTGCAATAAAGGCTGATTCCATCTCCATTTACTCTGGTCTATGTAGGAGTCCTTGGGAGGAAAATACACTTACAGTGTGTTAAAATCAAGTGAAGAGAAAATTTGGACATTGCTGTTTACACATAATAGGAGTATAAGTACATGCTGACCATGCATAGTACGTTGCAGACCACAGGGCTTCATAATGCGGGATCTTACATCTGGCTGTGGCTATTAGCAGAGCAGGGATGGTGATACAAGACATTTGATAATGATGGAAGGTCTTAAGTTTCTAAAATAATGTTCTGCAGTGTCTTCTGCCTTTGCTTTCAGGTGAAACATGCCACCACTCAACCTTACCAGCTTGACGCCAGCAACATTCATACTGGCTGGCATCCCAGGCATGGAGAAGCTGCACATCTGGATCTCGATCCCATTCTGCTCCATGTATCTGGCAGCCCTGCTGGGAAACGGTGTTGTGTTGTTTGTCATAAGGACAGAACATAGCCTGCACCAGCCCATGTACCTCTTTCTGTCCATGCTGGCCATCACTGACTTGATGCTGTCGACCACAACTGTGCCCAAGATGCTGGCTCTGTTCTGGTTCAACACTGGGGAAATTTCCTTTGGCGCTTGCCTGACCCAGATGTTCTTCCTTCATTTTAGCTTCTCGGCAGAGTCGGTGATCTTGCTGGCCATGGCGTTTGACCGGTTTGTTGCCATCTGTTACCCGCTGCGGTACCCAGCAGTGCTGACCCACTCAGCCGTCATCAAAACTGGGCTGGTGGCTTTGCTGAGAAGTTTCTGTGTCATTTTTCCATGTATATTTCTTTTGAAAAGGCTGCCGTTCTGTGGGCACAATATCATCCCACACACCTATTGCGAGCACATGGGTATCGCCCGGCTGGCCTGTGCTGACATCTCCATCAATATCTTGTATGGCCTTGCGGTACCTTTTGCAGCAATAGTGGTAGATGTTGTACTCATTGCTGTCTCCTATGTTTTAATTCTTCTGGCATTATTCAGACTCCCCTCCAGAAGTGCCCATCACAAGGCTCTCAGTACCTGTGGCTGTCACGTCTGTGTCACATTACTTTTCTATATTCCTGCTTTTTTCACTGTTTTAACACACCGCTTTGGTCGGGGAATCCCCCACCATGTCCACATTCTACTGGCCAACCTGTATGTGCTCTTCCCTCCACTGCTGAACCCCATTGTGTATGGCGTGAGAACAAAACAGATAAAAGAGAAGGTTGTGAAAGTGTTCATCTCCCCCAACAGTCATTTGCTTCAAGAGTGAGGGTGAGGTGTCATTGTCAGAAAGTGAACACCTTGGTGGGACTCTAAGCCTCCCACCCCAAATGCTTTCTTTACACTGGCAGGCAACATGTCTGTCTTCTGCTGTCACAGCCAAATGCAGAACACCCAACATCACTTTCCCCAACAGGCTGTAGAACATGTAAGACAAAGACAAAAGTCAGGATCTCTAATTGGCAGTGGAAGGAGAGTGATCAAAGAAATGAGAACCTACCCCAGGTCACTTGTGGGAAGTCCTCTGCAAGGTGGAGGCAGGCAGCATTCACTGTAGCATGACAATAAATCTACATCTTGGCTGTTATCTGTGGAGTCAGGTGAAAAGACATGTCATGAACTTGTTCTTCTGAACCACGGGGGTGTGATGGAGTTCACTTTAGGAATTGCTTTCTTATTAAAAATGATGGTATTGACAAAGTCTTCAAAAGGCGTAACACAAATAAAAGCCAGTGTTGCATGTTAGCATGCATGGCATCTCTTAACTATACTATTGGACCATACTTAGAGTAAACACATAGGTTAAAAACTATTCCCCCAAACCACCTGAAGATTTCTTTTTCAGTAGGATAGGTTTATAACGGAGGAAGGGTTGCTTCAGAGGCATCAGATCAGGCATCCCAGCTGTACCTTTGGCTCAGAAGTGTTACTCTCTGCTCAGGCAAACTCTCTCAGTGCTCTGTGTGTCCTGTTCTCTTTCCCTCTCTAAAAAGCTGTCCCTATGAGAAAGCACTACCTCTGCTCTTTTTAAAGAATTGCTGAGAGCTGAGTGATGGGCCAGAGCAAGTCAGAAAGAGGGGATGAGGTGGGATCACAGTTGCAGAGAGAAATGAGCTGCTTTCTTGCCTGGTGGAAGTGCAGGAGGACGATGGTCCTGGGGCTGGGGCTGAACCTGCGGGTTGTCATCAGCACCTCCCAGGGTGTCAGAAAAGGGAGATCCAGCCAGGCCAGAGGGAAACAGTTCCTCCTTTCAACGTCTCCCTGCTGTGTGCATGGGCAGCGGCGAGTAGCCTGGTGAGGCTGCCGAGGTACCAGACAACTTCCCTGTGGCTACAAATAACCAGCTTGAAAGCTTTCACCCCAGTAGAGTCCTTTCCAGATGTTTGTTGCTAACCAGATGTTTTTGCTGATGCCCAGACCCCACTGGCACCTCAGGGAGCTCAGTGCTGGGCATGCATTTCAGGATACAGCTGCCAGAGCAGGGAGCCAGTGGAAGTTAGTGCTGCAGTGAAGTGTCCTACCTTGGGTGGCATGTGCCATCAACACTGCCACTCGATGCACACCAAAGCTTTCAGATTTAGCAGTATGTGCTAAAGTAAGAATATGACATGTGGATCACATGACAACAAGAAATGTGCAAAACTGTCTTGGAAAGGTTTTGCCTCCTGCAACCAAGTGTCTCTAGTGAGACACAAATACCTACTTTCCCAGCAGGCCCAAACTTCATCTTCCTAAGAAAACGGTGTGTGTGATTGTGGTGTGTCAGAACAACAGCATCTGAACATACTGTAATGCTGCGTGCAGTTCCTGGGACAGTCTCCAATCCTCACAAGCTCCAGAAGCCAAATTCCAAGAAGAACTGGAGCTAGTCAGGGTAATGACCCTCCTTAGTGGGGAGAGAAGTGTTAGAGTGGTTGGGAAATTCCATCAGAATTTTTGTTGCAGGTTGATTTATGTCCTGACTCTGTTAGAGGAGAGGCACTCCCTAGGCACACGTTAATACAGGCATCAAAAATAAATATAGGCTGCAAATCAGAAGGAATTTCTCACCTGTTAGAGGTTGCTCCAGGTAGTGCAGCGGGGGTGAGGTGAGTAAGCCCCTTTTTAACACGGAGCTGTGTTGCAAAAAGGAGGATACGTGTGCCGGTGAGGCAGGATGGGTTTTTCGTGCCTGGGAGAGCCCTGACACCCTGTGCTCCTGATGGCAGGTGAGCACCACCCAGCCCTGAAGAGCACAGGCTGCTCAGAGCTGGGTCCCCTCGGCAGGTGCCCCGTGCCTTGGCATTGGGGTGCAGTACACGTGATAAAGGATCTCTGCTTGTTGCAGTATGCATGTGAGATCTCATGGCAGTGTTGACTCCAAGGTGTCAGTTTTCCCCGGCTCTTACTGATGTCCACAAGAGAGCAGGAGGACCATTCCCATTTCTTACTTCCGTGCTCTGACAATCAACCAACAGAGAAAACAGTGATCAAACGCACCATCGCTATATTTAGCACTGTTTTCCCATCACTTCTTAGCGAACTAGAGCCAGTGACAACGAGAGGGCTGTGGGGTCACCACACAGAGGGACGGGTGCCCTGTGCTACTACTGCTGCACGCAGCAGGGAGAAAGGTTGTCGGTGGCAGTGATGGAGGGATGAATCATGAGAGGAGAGGGTAATTTGTTACTGGTGTCCCGGCACGGGTGTGCATGTCAATGCATTCTATCTAAACTCGTAATTACAGAGGAGCTCTTTGTTATAGCAGACAAGAATGCTGGGGCTTTGGAAGTGCTCTTCTCTTGGCATGCTGTCTGGAAACAGAAACGTACCATGTTCTTCGGGGAGCTACTGTGCTGCATGATTAGCAGATATGACATAAGCACTCTGCAAATGGATCAGAAGATTTTTGATTAAAAGAAAACTTTTGTAATTTAGAAAATTAATGTCAACATCAAATAACTTGAAAGCTATGAAAAAGAGGCTAAACAAATTAACCTGTTGTTCTGGTATGCACCTGGATTTGTATCTTGAATCCATGAAGGTTAGTCTTTGAATTTTGCAGATGAAGGACCCACCTGGGGACTGTGAAAACTTTTCTCCAAGCATCATACAAACAAGAAATAAAAGATGGGATTTTAAGAAAAATTTACTTCATTTTGGCTTTGATTTGAAACAAACACCAGCTTTCTTAGCTGGGTGAAGGAGAGATTTGTTCTGTTAATGGTGCTGGAGTGTTTCCGTTTTCTGAACATGGGATTAAATGTGGGTGCTGTTGAAACTGGTGGGATGGTGATGCCAGCCTGCAAGCAGCTGGGTGCAGTGGTCATCTCCAGTGGAAATGGTCCTGGAGTCCCCTGAGTCTGGATTTTCCCATGTCATTGTCCTGCCGGTGCCTCAGGGACTTGGTTGACTGGGGACCATGGAGGCGAGGAAGCCTGACCTCAGCTCCAGGGGAGGTGCACTGTCTCCAGGCCATTGCTCTCATCACTCTGACATCAGCCATGATGTCACAGCACAGGGATGGCTGCATGGTAATTCTATGTGGGCAGGAGGCCTGTAAGAGACTGTGTCGGTGAGAACCACCACCACCAGAGCAGATGTTTGTCTCAACATTGCTATGGCAGGAAACTCACACCATCACCACAGCAGAGGTTTCTGTCAACATTGTTATGGCAGGAAGCCAACACCACTACCACAACAGAGGTTTGTCTCAACATGGTAAAGGCAGGAAACCCACCGACTGACACCAGGGAGCAACGGGAGGAGATAATCCTGAGAAACTGAACCAAACTCCTGTGCATGTGCCCAGACCCTGGGCTGTGGGGATCAAGGGGCCTGGAGACCCCTGAGGACCACCTGATGGTATTGGACATGCACACCACTGCCCGGTGGAAGGTGTGGTTAAGCAGAACAGCTCGTGACAACCCTACAAAAGAATGGAACCAACCGACATCAGACCGAATGTTCCCTCACCGGGCTTGAAAACAAATCAGACTGTTGGGATGCTGCAGCTCCAGGGTGGTAGCTGTTGCTGTGAATGTTTGCATTCTTTCCTCTTTCTTTCCTTCCTTCCTGTCTTTCTTACGCTCTCTCTGCTTTGCATTTGCAAACCTGTTGTCGGGCAAATAAAGTTCCTTGGGTCTTGACTCCATTTTGAGTCTTAATCCTGTTCCTGAGAATACAAGCAGAACCTCACTCTGGTCTTGGGCCGGCATGCGACAAGGCCACAGTGGGACAAAGAACATGGTGGGATTGCTCAGGTGGTGAGCAAGCAGAGCAACTATAAAATATCTGGCTGGTACGTGCATTTGGTCTGTACTGGCGGGAGAGGCCGTCTTTGTCCCTGTGTCACTGCTCCCTCCTGGCAGCTGTCACCATAGCAGGGGCAGCAGCCATCCCCCTTTTTCCAGTGGCAGCCATTGACCCCTGTTGCTGCCCACCTTCTGCCAGCATCTCTGCGTTCCAGCAGACCGAAACACAGTCCTGGTCTGAGAGCCACCATGTCTGAAAGCAAAGAGGCAATGGAGACTCATCGATCTGTTGTCACCATGGATTCCTCAAATATCATCAAAATGACTGTGAAGACCCTCAGGTAGAAGGAGCCGTTTGAGGTAGCTCAGAGCAGCACCATCCAGGAGTTTAAGGAAGAAGTTGCCAAACATTTCAAAACACTCCTTGATCTACTGGTCCTGGTATTTGCTGGGAAAGTCCTCAAGGATGAAGACATTTTGAGCTAGCAAGGAGTTCACAGTGGATTCAGCATGCACACTGTCATCAGGTCCCCAAAGAGACCACAGGATAGCCTGGAAGATCAATGAAGAACGACCACCCTGTTGCAACCTCCCAGCCACAGTAATTCCAACTTACTCGACTAGGGAAGCATACCTGACCTGCCAAGCCCATGCTTGATCCATCATAACTTGTCTAAGCTGTTGACCTTCAGCCAGAAAATAGTGGCCCAGACCATGGAGAACCTCTTGCCTAGGACCCTCAGTTCATGCCTGGATCTGAACACCATCAACAACAATGCATTTTTGCTAAGGTTCCACCTTGGGGTGGCAGGTGTACATCTCTTAGGCCTGGACTCAACAGACATGTTGGACTTGAGGAGTAGCATTCCAGAACAAGATGTGTCCATGCACAGCTTGGTAAGCGAGATGCTGCAGAGCATCTTTGGGCAGAACATCCTTGACAAGACTGATCTTGTTGGGGACCTCGTCAAGTCCAACCTTCAGATGTGGCAGCTGGCTTAAGAAAATCCTGTGACTGCTTACTTTCTCACTGATCCACATAGCATCAGAGAAAGAGTAGAGGGCCTCAGCAGTCCTGCCATAATACGAGCAATCATAAGGAACCATGACTTGGCCATGAACAACCTCAAAAGCATCCCTGGTGGGTACGCAGCTCTGGAGCAGCTCTACAGGGAAATCAAGGAGCACATCTCGGACGCTGTGCCGGCAGACCCCGACCTATAAATAGTCACACCCAAACGCCCCCAGCTCAGTGGTGTGTTTGCCAGGGGTGCTGTCAGATCAGGGTGGTGGCTGACCGTCCCGATGTCCCCACGTCCAGCCATCCCCTTTGCTGCAGCTGCGCTGATGGAGCTCAGGTAAGGGCGCTGCAAGAGGCCCCTGTCCCTTGTGGCCCAGTGTTCCACAGCATGGCCAGAGGAGGGGGCCTGACCCTCCTCTGCCCCCCCCAGCCCAAAAGGTGGTGTCAGGTCCCCAGGATGGACGGTGAGTGCAGAGCATCCCCCTGGGACCTGCCAGAGGGGCTTCTGGCCGGTGCCCACCTCTGGAAGCAGAGGCCACAATGTCCTCCGGCCTCTCCCCCATCCCACTCGCGGCCTTAGTGGGGTGCAGCACAGGGGGTGACGCTACGGTGCCGTTGTCCCCTGGCAGTGTGCGGGCTGTGCCAGCGAGCAGACTGCGGCCCGGACATCGTTGGGGAGCTGCGCCAAAAGCGTGAGCTCTGTGTCCACGAGAAGTGCCTGGTGAGTCCCCGGGGCTCGAAATCCCCCGCTCCCCGACAGCCTGGAGTTCCCAGCCCCACACTGCCGGCAGCCCCTGGCACATGCCCTCTGTTCCGCTCTTGCAGTTCCACGCCAGCAGGCTCAGACAGAGAGGGGCCGATCAACATGGCTTCTACGGCTTTCTCAAGTCTCCGCGACGTCAGGCGGGTGATGAAACGGACAGCAGAGAAGATGAGGCTTGGGGCCACGTGCCCCCAGCGCTGTGCCCATGCCCCACGTGCCGTGCTGCATGGGCCAGCAACCTCTAGGGATGCTCTGGCAGCCGGCTGCAAGCAACCGCCAGGTCCTCCGTGATTCAAAACGACCCATTTCTGTGGGAGTTGGGGACTTGGAGAGGAGCGGTTGCTTTATCAGTGGCCCGGTGTCCTTGGCCTGGTGGCCCCCTAAAACGAGGCACGAGTCTTCATGGTGAGGGCAAACCGGGATCCCCAGGGGCATGTGGTGCTGACGCCATCCACCTCCGTGCCGTTCCCAGAGGTGCTGCATCTGCCAGCTACTGGGAGCCTCCATCTCCTGCTGCGGCTGGCGCGGCCGCCGGACGTTCCACTTGCCCTGTGGCAGCGAGCGGGGCTGCGTCTCCCAGTTCAGAAACAGCTGGATGAGATGCAAAGGGCTGCTTCAAGAGTTAGGCGGGCGGTCAATAACCGGACGGCTAGCGAATCCCTTACAAACTATCCTTGTTATAGGTATCGCTGTCGTAGTTTTGTTGACAACATGTAGCTGTATCAGATGGAACCTCCCTGGAAATCTATGTTGCAAGATGAGCAAATATTATAGTTATCTGATCTAAATGAGGCTTTTGATTTTGAAGATTCAAAGCCTCCAGAAAAAAAAAAAGTGTGTGCGTGTGTTTGAATGATGCCACAGTATAGATACCTCTGTATATACATTTATGGCAACCTGGCCCAGGAACTGGATGGGCACCACTGTGAAGAGCCTGGGCATGGGCTGAGGGTCAGGGGCAAGATCTGGGGGTCTCCCCTGCACTCACTGCATCTCCAGCTCAGTGTGGGCTTCTCCACTCAGAAGCATGCCTGGGGCGAAATGGGCCCTGGATGTTCCCCACATGCTTGCACCCCTCTTACCCACTCGGGTGCAGCCCGAGGGGTTTGAACATCCCGTTTCCCTCGGCTGTCTTTGGGGTCAGCAGAGGCCAATGTTCTAGAGGGGCATGTGGTCGGGGTACCGATAGCACCGCGTAAACACGCTGTTCCATGCACACGCAGGTGCGAGGACGTCTCCAGAAAGGACTCGGAGGGGCTGGATATTGAGCGGTGGAGGGTGGCGACGGGTCGTAGGTTTTTCCTTTTCCTTCCCACACAAAATTCCACTGTGCTTCGTGGGTAGGCAATACTCTACACTTCAACGCTGTTTCTCGATGGACAGTTTTTCCAAAACATGTGGGATCTCCAGGTTTAAACCCTGATGCCGGAAAACCCCAACAAGTACGTATATGCCAAATAAAAGCTCGCAGCTCTGGGGCACACCAGGTTTCCGTCCCTTGGGTCCCACGACCATGTTTCACAGCTCATTGTTTGTGAACAATTCCTTAGGGAAGTGTTCTCATGGGCTCAGGGATTTATTTCCCGTGTATCAACTGTTACGTGCATTGGACAAAACAATATGGAAGGGACCAAGCCCATACCCCATTTGTTACGAATCTGAACAGGCCAAACTGGGGACAATGGGACGTTAAATTCGTGGTATATGGGCTCACCGTGGGGTCTCGATACATACCGGATCCCACCTTTCCAAGGGGTCCAGACCCCCTGCTCAATGGGCAGCTGGTTGAGGTGCCCACCAGGCCCCTCTCTGCCAAGCTGCTTTCCAGCCAGGTGGCCCTAGCCTGTGCTGGTGCCGGGGCTTGTTCCTCCCCAGGGGCAGGACTCGGCACTTGCTGCACCCAGTGAGGTTCCTGCCAGCCCCTTTCTCCAGCCCAGCCCGGTCCTCCGAAGGCAGCGCAACCACTGGGGTGCCAGACACGACCACCCCCCATTTTGTGGGTGCCAGCAGTGCCCAGTGCCAGCCCGTCCCCACTGGGGTTGGGCACCGAGGGTGTCACACTCCCACCTGCGGAGACAGATGGATGGAAAAGTCACAGCACCGGGGCAGAGGAAATATTTAACATTCCAGATGGGGGGGCACTGCGGGAGGCTCCCAGCCCTGCACTCCTGCAGCCGCTCACTGGCAGGGGAACCTGTTCCTCTTCTGGCACCAGCGCTGCCACCACAGGGGCTTGTAGAAGCAGATGCGGTGGGGCCAGCAGTGGCATCTCCACCAAACCTTTGGGCAGCCCCAAGACGGGTGCAGCCCTCCCTCATGCACTGTCCTGCCCATGCCACGCTCCCTCTCTCCACGCAGCACAGCCCTGGGCCTCTCCCCGGGTCCCAGATGCAGGCAGGGGGATGAGTGGGCGTGGGAGGCTTAAGACCAGGTTAAGCAAATGCGAAACCCCATCGGTGACTATACACGCTTGCAGTGCTGTGTCATAAAGAGCCAGGGCTCTTGAATAGATGCACGCAACCGCCCCCAGCTCAGGGGTGTGTTTACCAGTGGTGCTGGAGAATGACCGTCCAGAACGTCCCAATGCCCCGCCACCCCCTATTCTGCAGCTGCGCTGATGGACCTGAGGTCAAGGCACCGTGATACGCCCCGGTCCCTCACGACCCAGTGCCCCACAGCATGGCCGGAGCAGGGGGCCAGACCCTCCTTGCGTCCCCCCTGCTCAAAAGGCGGTGTCAGGCCCCAGGGTGGACAGTGAGTGCAATGCATCCCCTGGGGACCTGCCAGAGGGGCTTCTGGCCAATGCCCACCTCTGGAAGCAGAGGCCACAATGTCCTCCGGCCTCTCCCCATCCCACTTGCCGGGACGAGGTGGCGGGGCGGCCCTGTTATACCACCATGGTCTGCCCCAGCTGCGCCAGCGCCTGGTTCCACCGCCGCTGCATCCAGGTAGGCGCCATCGCCCCGGTCCCTGACATGGTCAGCCCGGTGGTCACCCCGTCACCCAGCTCCGGGGAGCGAACGGGTCCCTCCCACCACTGCTGATGCCGATGCCACCTCTGCCCTAGGGCCAGGCGCTGCGCTCGGGCCTGCACCACTTTCGGAGCCCTCTGTGCCGGGACATGACAGCCTTCCAGGCAGAGATGTTCCGCTTGGGCATCAAAATCCCCAACAGGTCGGTACCCTCCCCACTGCCTCCCTTGCCCTCCACAATACTCCAGCTGATCCCCACTGGCCCTCCTGGGTGCCGACGGGGTGTCCCCCACGTCCCCGGTGCTGAGTGCTCCCCTCTTCCCACAGGGATGCTGCCTGGGAGGAGGAGGGCTCTCTCCTCGACTTGGTGCTCTGGCAGAGCTCCTGCGACGCCGACCAGTGCCTGTGCCCTCTGGGCCGCGACCAGGCAGAGCAGGCGGGGTGAGTGCTGGTGGTCCCGGACCCCGCAGCCCCAGTGAGGACACGATGCCTTCGTCTCCTCTGACGGGCAGGGGTGGAGGTTCCCTGGGATGCTGAGCCAGGCATGGCGCAGGGTGCGTTCTGGCAGCTCAGCCCCGGCTGCCAGGACGGGAGCAGGGGAGAGCTGGGCTCGGCACAGTGCCGGGGCTGTCAGCCCACTGCTCGGGGACCTTTGGTGGCAGTGGGTACCGTTGCTCTCCGCAGGCCGTGGAGAGTCCTGGTCTGCAGCTCCTGTGGCTCCCGTGGGACCCACCAGTGCTGCTCTGCCCTGGAAGATGCCACCGAGTCCTGGGAGTGCAGGGACTGCAGCAGCACGCACAGCGGTGAGGGGTGCAGCGGGGGGACAGGGTGCCCAGGGCGTGGTGGCTCCCACAGCCACTGGGGACTTGGGGACAGGCGCTGTGACGCGTGGAGGGAGGGAGCGTGGCAGGGGCTTGTTGTGCTCATCATCTCCCTGCCCCTTGCAGTGCCCGACATTGCAGCCGGACCAGACTCTTGTCCCCTGGCGCAGGGACCCTGGCACAGCGCTCCCAGTAAGATCACTGGCACAGGCTGCCCACTGGCATTGGCAGCCCCAGGTGAGATTCTAGTGTCACCCCATGGGGCTGTCTTGGGTGGCACTGGATCTGAACTTGGGCTGGGGAGGACGAAGTACCGTGGGAGCTGCCTTGGGTCGAAGGACAACCCGCTCTGACGGAAGCAGCGATCCCATCGTGTTGGAAGGTCAAGGTGGTCCCTGTGGGTCCCTTCTTTCACATTGTGGCCCCAGCAGGGGCTTCAGAGACACCCAAGGTGATCGATAGCATTCTGTATTGCAGCACCAAAACTCCTGACTCTTCATTAACAGGCATATCGATATAGTTAAATTATTTCTGGGTTAGGTTATTAATTGGACATAGTTCAAAATATGTTTATATTTTCCTTTTTTGCAGCAATTAATATTTAGTTGAACTGAAGTAAGTTGAAGAGATCGCACTGGCAGCAACCTGGGTGGCCCTGGCCATGTCCCTGTCCCACCACCTGGCAACCCTTGGGGCAGTGCTCCAGTCGTTGCACCCCAAGACGCCAACAACGGTGGGTACTCACATCACCCCCGGCTGGGTGCAGCTGCTGCTGGTGATGTGGGCAGAGGATGAGGCCCCGTGGGACAGGGTGTTGCTGGTAGCTGAGGCAGCAGGCGGTGGGGACGTCATCTGTGAGTGCAGGGAGAGAAACGGACAGCTCTGGTGAGACCCGAGGCTACAGTACAGGCCCTGGCCCCACCGGTGCTTGGGTTTGCCCAACGTTTTTGCCATCTCTCGTCTCGTCGCTTGTTTCATATTCCCTGGTGGTGGCCTCCCAGGAGAGCCCTGGCCCCACGTTTGAGTCTCAGAGTTGTTGGCGGTCTCCTGCTCCCAGCACGTCGGCACTGCCCTGGCACTGGGATGCTGCACAGGGCACGGTCACACTTGTTACGGTGCTGCAGAGCAGAAGGTGCAGCCCCAACCATCTGGGGACATGTTTGTTGAGCCCTGTCCAAGGCAAAGAGGCTGGGATACTGCTGCCAGCTGCGGAGGAGCCATGTTTGTAGCGCAGCTCCTGCTCCCCTGGGGATGCCAGCTCGTCCCTGAGCCCAGAAGGCCCATGGTGATGAGTAACGGATGTCCGTGCCCTCCCCTGCAGATGCACATCCAGGCTGAGCCAGGATGGAGCCACCATGGGACTGGGCGGATGGCTGTCTTGTGCTGGGTCTAGAGGAGGACATGGGGTCACAGCAGCATGGCATGCCCCCAAAACAGCTCCCAGCATTTGCCTATCCACACCCCGGTCCTGGGAGCCTAGAGAAGCATGCGAGTCCCTTTCTCAGCTCGGGCAGGGAGGGGGTGGCAGCCAACACGATTTGGGGTTGAGCTGTGAAAGATTTGAGGTTTCACCAAGAAGTTTTCTGAGAGTCGCTTTTTCTCCCTGGCAGGAGGAAACCCTCGCTCAACCACTGCAGATGGGGAATCACAGATGGAGACGTCTCCAGGCTCTGGTCATCACCTGAAGCACCAGGAAAGACCCAAAGAAGCAAATGGGGGATGCGTGCATGCATGTGTGTGTGTGTGCCATGGGCTCCCCAGTACTCCCACCAGTGGGAGATTTACTGGCCCAAGTTTGCCACAACTTCCAGGCATTTTCCCATCACTCTGATGGTGGCTAATGGCACGTCTAGGGGATGCCTGGGCAGGACGGCTTCGGCTGTGATTTTGAGAGCCGACACGTTCCTGGGCAAAACAATTGCAATGTGTGTGAGTATGAATCTGTTCAGCGGATAAAGACCTAATGTGGATCTTTAATACTATTATTGCTAACAATAAATATCACAGTGCTATGGAGTGATGTTTGTACTTGTTAGCTGGCAGCATGCTAGCCATAGTTCATGATCCTTAGGGTTAAAAAGTTGTTTCACCATGGTGATGTCTTCACAATAACAGTTCTTGGCATTTATGGTTATTCTCTTTTTTTTTTTTTTTTTTCTCCCCTCTTTTGGGCTTTCTTCCTTTAAAACCTGTCAAAGCTCCCCTTGTCCTGTAGCCTGACCCAGCGCTCTGCAGTACAAGGTGGGGCTCGGCTTGTGAGAGGACAGACACCTTTGGGGTTCTTCTCCCTGCCCCTGCAGAATTTGGGATGGCTGGCCTGTAGCAGGGGACAGAGCACCAGAGGGAGGAAACAAACATGCTGGCCCAGTGTCCCTTTGGAGGGGCCCCTACAGGCTGTGCTGGCTGCTTTCAGCTCAGGAAAAGTTTTTCCTCCTGGCTCAGTAGACCTGGATCTCAGAAACCTGGCAGCTCCATCCGCAGCGGGGTGCGTGGGCCACGGGCTGAGGCTGCCCGACATGGCCCGCAGCCAATGCCCAGCTGCAGCCAGCCGGTGCCAGTGGGCCCAGACATCAGGAGCAGCCGCTCAGGGACTGAAATACTGCAGAGAGACCCCCGGCTCAGCACAGCGGTGGCTAAGAAGATCTCCGGCTCCTACTGGTCTTAACTCTCATGGCATGAGGAGGGGCACGGGTCAGCATCTGCCACCCACAGCAGTCTTGCGGGGTGACATTGACGCTGGACGGGCAGGGATCGTCACAGCACTCTCCAAACTATCAAACTGCAACAAGGTCTTTTACCATCCCATACCAACACACTCTTCATGCCAGTCCCTCTGCTGCCTTCTCCTTGTCTCGCCTCAGCCAGAGCCCAAGCCCTCTCTCCCTCTCTCTGCTTCTTCCTCCTCTCTCTTCCTTGGCTGCTCTCTCTTCCCTGGCTCTCAACCACTTAACCTAACCAGCCACAGCTGCACCTTCTCTACATCAGCCAGCCTGCTGCCGCTGCAGCCAGCCCACAGCTGTATATTACCAGTGCTAATTAACCCAGCTTCATGCCTCTACAGGGATCACTTGTGCTCAGGCAATTAAGGAAAGGATGGACTTTGGTGGGGCAGGTGGGTGGATAAAAAGCACTGTAGTGCAGAGTGGGAACGTGCTGAGATCAGAAGACACTTGTTCCAGGTGGGGCAGGGGAGAGCCGGATACCCAGTGGTGAGGCACGACAGAGGTGGGAACAGGGAACGAGAACTGGGCAGCTCTGCCCAGCCTGGTCATGCTGCACAGGAGAGCATGGTGAAAGGCCTTTGCTTTGCCCGTACTCCTTGGGATCCTCACAGCTGTTGCCCTCTGCACCCAGGGGACAGCAGGGACTGCCCTGGTGGGACGAGAGCTGGGGCAGCCTGGGGCGTGCAGGCAGGAGGCTCCTCCTCGAGGTGTCTGCACAGAGACCCTGCAGCTCAGGGTGTGTGATGGGGGCTCTTTGCTAGGCTTCAGCTCAGCCACTCCGGTGGCCTGGCACGGGGACTGCTCTCCAGACCGGCATTCCCATCAGCAGTTTTGGTGCTGGAATGCTGCCTGGCTTCTGCTCCAGCAGTAAAATCTCTGTGGATGTCTTGATGGTGAGGGGCGGCTGTGTTCTCACCTTGGCTTTCAGCTGGGGACTTCTCAGTTCCTTCCTTGGAGCTATTTCAAGGAGGTGTGAGAGGGGATATTTGGGGGTGACGGTGTGTGAGGGCTGTGCAGGGCTTGTGGGTGCAGGAAAGGAGGAAAACTCTGGGTGGGAAGCGAGGATGTGCATGTGTTGGGGGGTGCAGCTGAGGAGACTATCTGCATGCTGGGGAAACCCATGCACGTGACCTTACAGATTACCATCCACGTGCTGGGATGACTGCCGTGCTTCTGCTGTGTCTTTTGGGTGGCCACGTAAGGTACGGCTGAAAAAATATATAAATTTTTCTATGAATATAATTGCCTACAGATATTTAGTGAAGATTCTAAAAGAAGGTGAGACAAAAAAGTGTATTCTCCCAGCTATTCCTTGTCAATAATCTACACCTGCCAGAACTGGTGGCTGAACACCGAACACGCCATCTGCGAACCATCAGTTGGGCTTGCTACTCCCTTTTGTAATTATTTATGCTTTTGGCTTTCATAGGTGCCTGACACAATGCACCATTCATTATTGGCCTCCAAAAGAAGCTTCCAGATTTCAATATTCTGTTGCCTCTTGTGTCTTTATTCAGGAAACACGGTGGGCAGATGAGGATTTCCCTTCAGCCAGAGCTGCTGGCAATGGGCACTGTGCTCCGAGGGAGCTGTGGTGAGGTCCAGCCATGTTGGGAAGTGTTTGCTGCCTTCATCCTAGATGGGATCCCGGTGTGGAATTGGCTCAGCGTGGGCAATTCTTCCCTCCTGCTCTAGGCCCTGGTGCCGTGGGAGGGTCCAGCTGCACCCACATCTCCTCCAGACCGAAGGCATGCCAGCTGGCACTGCTGGGAGCCCCTTGGGAATGCCCTCCTGCACTGGCTGATGCTGCCTGCCCAGCCCAGATATTCACCACCCATGCAGCCACCGTGGTGGCCCCGGGTCCATCACCCTTGACCAGATCCTTGCAGCCTCCAGCCCACCCAGGCTGAAATCCTCTGGGTTTCTGCCCCCACCAGCCCGCAGGAGGCTATTCCAGACCTTGCATCACTGCTGCTCAGACTTTTTTCCCCCCCTCATTTCCAGGTGAGATCAATTTGCACCCAATTTGAACTCACTCATTTTTGCTCCAGGGTCATCATCTAGCTGAACTGTGCTGTTTTCCCCATTACCCCTGCTTTTTTCTCCCATTTACCCCCCACCCTAGCTATAGACAGCAAAACGGGCTAAGCAGCACATCACTGCTTCTAGAGTTGGCTGCTGATTTCCCCCACTATTTTGGCAGGCTTTCTGTGATCCCACTGGGGCTTGGGTTATCCTCTCTGGTACCTGGGATGCTGAAATTGCAGGTGAAGTCCTGCCATTGCCCTCTGCAACAGCTCCAATGCTTGCCTTCAGCGAGTACAAGATCTTTTGCGCTAGGCACCCTGGAGAAATTGTTGCCCTCCTTTTGCAGCTGTATTGCACACCTCTAGCTCCTAGCAGACAAGATCCTGATATACCAAAAAGCCTCTTTTTTTAGTCTGCAGAGCATGGCCTCGTTCCACATACAGTTAAATTTAATCTCAGTTCAATTAATCCAGCCTCCAGCATCCCTTGGGTACTTCTGAGCAATACTCAGCCCTTTGTCTATGTTGGCGGCATCTCCTGTCTTCGCCTCTTCCTCCTCCAGAGCTTGCAAACGCGTTGCCAACCACACCTGCTCGACACACAGCCGGCGGAGCCGGCACAGAAGCATTTATTTTCCTAATTCGTAAATAACAACTGCTAAATATAAAATGTTCTTCACTCCCCCTTTCCAAAATGCCACGGCAAAATGCTCTCACAGCCCCCGATCAGGCTCACGCCGGCAGGCAGCAGATGTGCCTCCATTAAACGGGGAACCTCGGAATAAATTTTGCATGGTTTTATAAATCCCTGCCGGTCCTAGGTGGGGGCGTGTGTTTTTTTTCCCATGCCGTCTGCATGAGCTGTCAGGCTGAGCGCTGGCCTCCCTCCGGGCTGCAGGGAAACAGTTTATTATTTGCAAATATCTCAAAGCTGTTTCTGAAAAGATGGAAAGGATTAGGGACATGTCTGGTAACAAAGCAGAGCAGCAGAGAGCTGTGGCTCACAACGTTCCCCGTGTGCATGACAGGGAAGGGAACAAGTGTTTTGGGGACAGTGTTTGTGCCATTTACTCCCCACCTGAGCTGGCTGGATGCTCCTGCACGGCAGCTGCTTGACTTAGCAGAGGGGATGAGGTCGGGCTGGTGAGAGCGTCTCCATCGCACCCCTCTTGCAGGGATGCTAGGCAGGATGGTCATATCGGGGGGGTAGAGATGAGCCACCCCTGTCCCGTGCAGGTCCAATTCCCCAGGTCTGGCAGGAACGAGGCAGCCGCAGGAACCGAGCCCTGGCTTTCTGTGTCATTGGGGTTTCTGAAGGCGTACCTGGAAGTCCTTGCAGTGTGCAGTGAGATGTGAGACAGCCAAAAGCTGGCTCCAAGACATTGTCTCTGGCTTTGTCTCCATGTGGGCAAAACACCTTGTCCTTATCTTTGTGGCTTCGACATCTGTTTTCCTGTCTGCTTGGTTTTATTAAGTACCAGTTCAGTCTCCCTGAGGGGATGCTGCCTTGAAGATGTGAGCCAGCAGGCTGAGTCCATGAGTTTGAAAACCACGAGTACCTTTGCTGTGATGGTATCTGGGTGAAGGAAATGTTGTGATCCTCCAGCTGCTGGGGAAGGATCCCTCTGAGGCCATTTTCAGCCTGTCACACGCTGCTTCCAGGGAGTGTGTGTGTGTGGGGGGTGTACACGGATGCCAGGCAGCCCCCAGGAGCAGCTCGTGGGTCTTGTGCCCGGGCTGAGCCAGAGGGAGTCTTGGCTTGCGGGCTGGAAGCAGAGTTAAAATAGTTTGTGTGACAAGAGGCTGCCCCTGAGGGAAACTTTTCAAACAGTCTTTTGATTTCCCCATCTTCAGTTTCTCACAATCATATCCGTTTTTTCTTATTTTCCAGGTGAAGGCACGCGACTGCAGCGCCAGGTATGCTCTCCCCGTGTACAAACACGAAGAATCATCCTGTTTTCAGCTGCCTCGTGTTTAAGCCAAGCAGTCTGGCTCCTCAGCTCCAACTCCAAGACGATTTCCTTTCCAACCCACTTCTGCAGGTTTCCCCTGAACCCGCACCAGGTTTTCAAAGCACTTTGGGGCGTTTCCACCTGTGATGCTCTCACCCTGCCATGCACGCTCTGTAGAGCTGCCCTGCTGCACCCAAAGACTGGGGCGCCGAGAGCCCAGGACTGCGACTTCCCCGGATCTCCTCACAAGGGTGCAACGCAGCAGTGGGTTTCAGGAGCTTGATCTTGGTGGAGGAGACAAGTTGTCTGCCTGGGGAAAATACGCAACTTTTGTCGTGGGTGATTTCAGATTCCTGGTAACCTTCACCCAGCAGCATGGCTTCTGTTAGGATCTGGACAGACCCTTAGTTCCAAACTATTTAATACTTTAAATCAATTAACAGATATGTTTTGAAATCTATTCACTCTGTAGTGTACTTACTCTGTGATTTGCTGATACATTTTTAATGACAATGTTACTGCAATTGAGAGTGTAATTGCAATATGAGACTGTTAGGCAATTGCTAAAGAAAACTCCTTCCAGAAGTTAATTGGCCATGATCTATTTTCCATTAAAACCAGGCTGATGCATTAATCTCTGTTACCAAGTTTTACAGCTTTGTAGACTGAGCTGTATATGAGATGTTTTTTCCTTTTTTTCTGTGTCCCTATGTGGGACCAGAACAAAATCAGCTCACCCCTAACAACCTGGGTCATCTCTCGGTGGCTTGAACATGGGCTGTGGCTGGTCGCTGCCCCCCAGCTCTGCCCTGAGGTCCATCCCTGTGCCCTGACACAGGTGGGAAGGGCTCCTGGTCTGCTCCAGCCTCTTGCTGCCCATACTGGGGGACCTGAACAGCAAGCACCCGGGGCCCTCACTAGCAGCACAGGGCTGCTTTTGAGGCACCACCAAAAATACTTGTGCCTGTCTGTGGAGTGGCAACAACGGAGGATTTCTGTCCTCACACCAGACCAACGCCACATGCCGTCGCTCCAGCTGATGACAACATTTATTGGAGATGCCATTGGTGCAACTCTCAAATGTTCATGATTTCTGAAAGCAAAAGGAGCCACCTATTTTAAACCGCCAAAGACAACAAGGTTCCTCACGCAGAGTGCGGCTAAGCTAAGCTCTCATTTAAAGCCTTTAACCATGTTCCCTGTAGCTCTGGTGAAATTTTGCCAGTGAAAATGGGCAAATTTTCCAAAATTTTGCCAATTTTACAGTGAATGCAGTGAAACATCCTCCCTGTGAGCCTTTCTGCTAATTTGAAGACACCTCTGAGCAGACACCAGCCCCAGTGAAAACGTTCAATACTGGATGCCCTGCCCAGCTACTGGGGACTGATTAGAGGCTGTAATGTAATTGTTTAATTAATTAACCCTGGCTGTTAATTAGGTACCACGCAGCCACTTGCTCACTCCCTACTCTCACTCACTCCCCCCTTACCCCAAGGGATGGGGAGGAGAGTTGGAAAGGAATGTAGAGCTCAAGGGTTGAGTTAAGAACAATTTAATGAAGTGAAATAGAAAAAAAATGAATGAACAGTAATAACAATTATGACAATAACAGTTACAATGAAAAGGGGAAGGGGGAAAGAATAACATGCAGAGGGAAGGGGAGAAAGGAACGTGTGGTGCCCAACACAACTGGTCGCTGCCTGCTGACTGATGCCCAGCCAGGCCCCGAGCAATGACCTGCCTGCCCCGGCCAGCCCCCCAGGTAGATATACCAGGCATGACGTCCCATGGTATGGAATGCCTCTTGGCCTACTTTGGGTCAGCTGTCCTGGCTGTGTCCCCTCCCAATTCCTTGTGCCCCTCCAGCCTTTTCACTAACAAGGCCTGAGGAACTGAAAGTCTCACATCAAAGCCAAAACACAGCACTGCACTAGCTCCTAAGATAAGTCCATCCTAGCTGAAACCGGGACACCCTACCTGCCCAACGGTGTGAATTGCATTTCTAGTTTCATGTCCAGCATGTCAGGACAGTTCTGAATGTCATCCTTCTCCCCATTGTACTTTCAGTCCTTCTGCAGTGTTCTCTCCGACAAATCAATAAACAGTCTCCCCAGCCAGTTACCCGAGGCATGCTGGAGTTACACGGAAAATTTTAAATAGGCAGAATAATAAAAGATGTCAGTCTGGTACATTCACACAGAATACACTGATTAAACGCCAGATCTTTTAAACAAGATCAGATCTACGTCCCCAGAATGACATGACAACAACTACATTCAGACTCAAAGAAACTGCTGTTTCCTTAAAAGCTTATTAATGAAAACAGTGAGTAACTGCAGAAATAAGACAGCTTCCTTCAAATTCCTGCTTGCTTCATCTTTGACAATGAATAATTGATAACTTTTCTTCAAAAAAACCCCTTTTTCAATGAGTTTTGCCTTCACTTTATGGTAGTTTCATTTAGATCATTCTCCCTTTTCTTGTTTCTGAATATGTTATATGAAATGTGTCAAAAGCATAATTACAGTCAAGGCAGATTTAACTTTCTGTTTCTTCCCTGTCAGCAAGGCATGTTACCCCATCTAAAGGAAAAATTAGATTGCTTTGTCACAATTTGTTCCTAAGAAATTCACAGCCACAGCTGCTTATTTCCTTGATATGCCATGCGTGTTCCAAAAATGTTTGGTCCTTTTAAGGACATTTTTCAGGAAATAAATGTGAATCTGACTGGCTTCTAATTCCCTATCACTTCTTTACCCTTTCCCACCTTTCTAAAGTCAGGCCCTGGGGTTACCTGCTTCCAGTCTAGTTTTCATTCTTATTTATCTTCTGTTCATTCTCAAAGATACCTGCTGACAGCCTTTGGACTGCTCCTGCCCTCTCTCTAAGTACTCTTAAGTGGAATGTCACCCTGGCCTTAGGTGCCCTTGTAATTTACAGCCATCTGTTTTCTTAACTTTTTAACCCCCACCTCACACCCCCACCCACGGCTTCCTCTGATTTTTCCCTTTGCTGCTGCTGATGTTTTCCCCTTAAATTATTTCAGGGGAAAATAATTTATATTAAAAAAACCCTCATGCATGTTTATAGCATTTGTCTTTCAATATGCTTCGCTAGCATTTGAATAACAAAGTAACTTTTACATTAATCTATGTGTCTAACTAAAAGCAAATTGCTTTTTGCCTTTCCCTTCCTTTCTGTTTTTTCTTTATATGCTCTTGCTATTTCTTTCTGTAAATCTAATGGTTTGACCAAGCTCAAACACCCGTGTTTTTTTCTCATGCTAGGGATCACTGCAAAGGTGATGATTTGTGCATGATGACTTTTGGTGCCCTTCTTGCTTATTAATTCTATTGATGTGGTTTGAAAAAAAATGCTTTTTGTATTGCATCTTTAATGAACTACATAGTTTCCTGAAAAATATTCTTCTAGATGTTTTTCTCAAGAGATACCACTGTTTCAGTTTTACCAAGTCTACTTTGCTGAAGTTCAGTGCTTTCAACTACAAAAACCAGACAAACAAACAACAAAAGCAAATAAAAAACCCCTACAGAATAAAGATATTTTAAAAATTGTAATTGTGTTTAGTGGTGTTGCTTCTTTCCGTGAAATAATTACTATGGACACCATGGGAAATTTAATATTCCTGTACATGCCTATGGAGTTGTTTGGGCAAAGCCATAAGCCCTGGGTAAAAGTCAAGTATCACAGGGAAAAGAAAGGTATTTTGGGACAGTGCTGAGACCAAATAGTTTCTCTTCATCTTGCTACCAAATTCTGCCTCTCTACTGGCAGCTGCCTAACTCTGGCTCTCCATCACCTCCTGCATGCCACAGTCCTGGCTGCCACTGCAGCTCCACTCCTGGCAAACCTTGTGGGTCTCAGCCTGCCCAAGGCTGTGTGCATCATCCCTTCTGCACTGTTGGTCTCATCCTCAGCCCCAACAACATTCCCAAAATATTGCTCATCCAGTGACCTGGTTTGCAGCAGCCTTTTGCAGACCAACCACCCTCTCCTTTTCAACCCATTGGTTTGGGCACAATCTTCCTCAGCCTGTTCACATTTTCCTGGACAGCCTGTGTGTGCAGCTTCCACTTGCACTAAAGCCCACCATTTCTGGGATTAAAACCAATCAGATCTGGGAGGAATCACTGAAAATATTCAACCCTTAGAATTTGTTGTTCTGCAAACTCTCCAGTGACCATTCCTTCCCTTCAGAAAGCTGCGTAAACAAAAGCACAACCTCCAACACAGCCGGATTTACTGACCTTCTCCTTCCACACTTGGAAAATGACCTGCAGAGCCAGGTTTTTCCAGATCTGCATTTTGGCAGTCCCAGGCAGATGGAGCAGCAGCAGCTCATTTGCAGTTGGAGGCGAGAGGGATGTCACCTGCCACACGCTGCTCCCACTGCACAGCCCTACTGCAGACATGTGCCCGGGGCAGGGGGACCAGCAGTGCTGGCTCCCCTGAACACTCACCCAGCCACACTGCTCAGAAGGCTGCAGATGTGCTCGTTTCCCTTTCGTCTTCCCCTCGCCCCAGCAAACCTTTCTTTGACATCTCCGCTGTGCTGGCATTTCCCTGAATATTTTGACATTTCAGGAGACAGCATGCAAAAGCAGCTCCCATTTTCCCAACCCACCATCCACCTCATTCTGATGCCTGCTTGCTGCCTGGCTGTCCCTCTGTAGACATGGTCTTACTACCTCGAATGGGGCTTTTTTTTTTTTTATTATTTATTTTTATTTCTCCTTTCAATCTGAGCTTACTCTCAAAACACTGCCCCACTCAAGCCTGACAGCTGGCATAGGTGATTTCCAGGCTGGGATTTTCAAAGCCTGTTTGGTAGCTATGTTTAGGGTGCCCCAGTGTGGCGGAGTAGGGTAGACCCACCCTGACAGCACAAATTACTCAAACCTGTTTCTACAGACAGCAGCTTAGGGACCCCCACTACAGTGGGTCTCTCTGAAAGCTGCTCCCAATCCTCAGTCTCTCCTATAACCATCTCCTATAGCCATCTTGTCCCTCCAAGACCCCAGACCCCAAACCTCAGACCGCTGCTTTGGCCAGAAGTTCACTGGTGGATTGCACACACCTGCAAACGCATGTTCCTTTAATAATTCCTCAGTAATTCCCAATAATTCCTGCTGTCAGCCTTTCTGCTAAACATCCAATGATAAATCCTGTACAATTCCATAATTCTCTTGTTCAATCCTCAAATCCTTCTTCAGGCATGACACAAAAATCCTATACCTGTTCAGGCAATAATCCAGGAATTTATGTAGTGTCCTGGAGACAGTTTGTTCTGATTAATTGCTCTAGTTTCCAAATGGGGACAATGGCTGAACAATTCACCTCTGATGGTATTAGTAGATACAGAGGACTGAGCCTTCCTGGTTTTCCCCACATTGTCACCACTCTTCTGATCTCTGCCTGGCCTTTGTGGTCACTTGAGCAGACATTGTCAGCTATCCTTGGATGTGGACTCAGTCAGCAGAGACCCTAATGAATGACAGGGTATCATTAACATAGGATGATTTTCACCCAGAGGATGCTCAGTGGGAAGATGTGTGCATTTAAGATGTTGGCTTGGCCCTTGTCACACAGACACATCATACCAGGTCTTGCCCTACAGCTGTCACCTGTCCCAGTCTCATACAGGGATGCCTGGGCAAGAGGACCATGAAGACACACCCTTGCAGATGTGTTTAGTTTTTATGACATAGATGATGGGGTACAGCATGGGAAGGACTGGCATGAAGACGTTGGCCATGAAGACATGAATGAGAGGGCTGGCCATAGGCTGGCCATACCGGTGAACCATGGACAAGTCAACCATGGGGATGTACAGGCTCAGGGCTGCCAGGATAAGAGACACGCAGCTGCTCAAAGCTTGAGATGCTCCCTCTGGGACACAATGCTTAGAATGGCCCTGGCAATCAGTACCTATGACAAGAAGGTGAGGATGACGTCAAATGTCAGAAAGAGAATGGCTAAAGTGAAGCCTACCAGTTATTGTACATGATGTCTGCACACACCAGCTTGATCAGGTCCTGATGCAGACGGTAGGTGTGGGAGGGCACATGGGACTGGCAGATGGGCAATCCTTTTAATACCACAAATGGGGGACAGTTGGTAAGGCACAACTGCACAGGGCAGCCAGCCCAGTCCTGCCTGTTCTGGCACTGGTGAGGATGGAGAAGTCGGGTAGCAGATGGGCACATAACAATGAAAGGTCATGGCCAGGAGCACTGAGGGCTCCAAGAATGAGGATGAATGAATTAAAAAAGATTGAGCAGAACAAACATTAAGACTAATCTGCCAGGCATCAAACCAGAATACACTCATCACAGTTGGCATTGTAGGCAGAGACAAACCCAAACTGGTTTGGTGGTGGCCAGCATGGAGAGTAATTGGTACATGGGCTCATGAAGGCTCAGCTCTGTCCTGGTATCAAACAGGACTGTGATGTTCCCCAGAAGTGACACAACATGAATGAATGTGAAAAGACGAGAGCCAGATGCTGCCAGTTTCCAGCCCTCAGATGCCTGTAAGGATAAATGTGACTGGTGTGGAGACAGATTTCTTGAGAGACATGATGTACTAGAGATGACCTGCAGAGAAAAAGAAATAGTAAAGAAATCAAAGTAGCAAGTCTAAGAGGACATAGCAAACACATGTAAATGTGACAGATTTGAAGCCAAAACTGAAAGAACACAGATGCCAAATAGGGACATGGATTAGACACCACAAACTTCAGGTCCTGGGTAGCCCAGCAGATGGGTGTTCAGTTATCTTAAGGTAAGGTCACACACAGAAGATACACAGATAACTCATTTTGGGGTTCTCCTTCTCTGTATGTCATAAGCTGCAACATTGTAGTGTAGTTTTCAGAGAGAGTATGCTGCTTAATAATAATAAGCACATTATTATATATATGTATTATTATAATATATAATAATAAGCATAAGAATAAAATACTTCTGTGCATATTAAATATGGGAGATAAGAAAAATGCACCTGTGTCATATCACTATTTTACAAAAACCTTAGTTAAGTGATTAACACCAAAGAGCTCTTGCAGTTTTCTTGTTCTAAGTATTTGGACAAAGATTATCATCTTAGCAGTAGGTCTAGAGTTGGGTGAGAGAAGTTCCCTTTTATCCGTCAATCTGGTGGCACGGAGCAGCCCTTGGAGTCCCTGGGGAGCACCAGCAGCACCTCAGAGCTTCCTACCAGCACAGTTGACCCTTCCTTCATTCCCCCTGCTTTGGCCAGCACTTGCTGTAGAGCCAGGCAGATCAACAAGCATCTCTGTGCCAGCTGCCCAGGGTGCTGTACAAGGTCCTCTGGCAGAGGGCTCACAGGAGAGTTACTTTCCCCCTGTGGTTTGCATGTAGGATGTGAGAAGAAGGCTCCTTTGGTGGGAGGTCAGCCTCTCCAGCAACCTCTCTGACCAGGAGCCCTATAGACAAACGTCCACATGTAAAGCTGGTGGCATTCCTTGTCTCCAAGCTGCTCTTGGAGTGGAAAGGGCACTGCCAGCCATCTGGCATGCAGGTGCTTATGCATGGGTTGACGCTCAGGACTGGAAGCTTCTACTGTGCTGGGGCTCCTCATTTACAGCTCTGTGGGGTCTTGCTGTGCACTGGACTCCGAGCCTTGCTCTGCCTCTAGTCTCCAGCTAGAGAATATGGCTTATCTATGAAACATACAGAACAGTTTGTGTCCCAGAACATGGCTTTCTTCTACAAATAGAAGTTGGACTAGATAATCATTGTAGGTCCCTTCCAACTGAAACATTTTGTTCTATATTAGGAGGACAAAAAGAGATGTTATGGTCTTGTTATCAATTTGTTAATAAGTTAAGATTGATTGACTTTATTTGATTGATTAATTGATTTTATAAAATCATTTAATAAAATTAAAATATAGAAGGATAAGAAAAATTTTAAATGAAACTTATAGCTGCACAGTAAAAGCTGTTATGAGATCTTCTGTACATCCTGTACCAAGGCTAGAAGAAGGGGCTAGAGCCATTGTTAAAACTCAGGTGATAACTTTAGGGTTGAAAGGTTTCTTTGTGTTTGACCAGTCTTCTGTATGCAGAGGCGTATTGAAATGTCAGAATATGAGATTAATGGGAACTGGGGAGAGTCGACTGGAACAGCTTGTAGTTGCCTGCCAAGAAACCGTGAACTTTAGTAAAAGGTGATTCCGGCAGGGGGAGATCGCGACCACCGACTCATATACCACCTACCCAGATCGTACCCCAGACCCATTTCTAGACCTTTCTAAGCTCTACTGCGCAGAATCGGATCTAGGAGGAGAATATGTTAATGATTTACGGGAAATATCATGGTTATGCTTGAATACTTAATGAACATGTATGAATAAGTTCTATATATGGTGTCTGATTTTGGGACCTGGCGTGCGTTGATCGTGAGAGGACTTGCTCACGCACCCGGCCGTCAATAAAGAAGTGTCTGCTTATCTACATCACATTGGTGTCGATAAGTTCTTCATTCCGAGATTTCGGTAACAGTTTTGGCACCCCAGATGGGACCTCGCTGAAGGAGACCGGAGGAGTCGGGGACCTGATCGGTTCCAGCCGGCACCGAGGATTTCTCAGGGATACCCATCGATCCCCGATCCGTAAGGCTCTTGGCGACGTTCCCTGGATTTTTGGTAAGACACTTCTTTTTTTAATTGTAGTAAGTGGGTTGGAGTCCCACTAAAGTAAGTAAGTAAGTGCACTAGAGGAAGTGGGTAGGAGTCCCACTATAATAAGTGTATGGGAAGGAGTGGGATGGAGTCCCACCAGTGGGTTGGAGTCCCACTGAGTAAGTCTGCCTGTCAGAGGCGGTGAAAGAGCTGCGCAGGGTAGGACTAGGACTCTGCCCGTAAGACATAAGCGAAAGCTGTTGCAGGGTTGGACAAAAGTGTAGACAAGAGAAACTATATGCTACAGTGTTCTCTAAGGTAGTGCCTCTAACAAGAAGTTAGAAGAGGTTTTTGGGGTTTTTTTTGTTGTTTTGTGAGTTTGTGTATTAAGAAGAAAATGAAGAGGTATAATATTGTGTTATAGGTTTGTTTAAAGTAACTGTGGGAAAGTGTGAGTGTGGCTGTAAGGGTGAGACGTGTAATTGAGAACGAAAGCGAGTGTGGAGTGTGGATCCGCGGATCGGAGTGACAGAGTTGAATAATTGTGTATTGTACTGTGAGTAATTACACCATGGCAGCTAAGTTAACTCGGTTGTTTAAAAGTCAAAGCATGGGCAATCTTGCTGTAAATGACAAAATCCCGAAAAATTCTTTGTTGGGATGTTTATTGGCACATTGGGGAAATTTACAGGATGATCTGCAAAAGAGCCAGGTGATTGAGTATTGTAATAATTTGAGTACTGTAATAATTGGTGGCCTTTGTATATATTGGATGATGAGGAAAAGTGGCCCACGAATGGGACACTGAATTATAACACTATTTTGCAGTTAATGCTGTATTGTAAAAGAGAAGGGAAATGGAATAAAATGCCAGATGTGGATTTGTTTTTTTACTTAAGACAAAGAAAGGATTGGCAGGATGAATGTAAGCTAACTATTAGAGATAATTTGGTAATGGCTATAACTTGTGATAATAAGAAAGTGGAAAAAAATGTTGTTCAAATTGTGAGATTGGGAGTGGATACAGGAGCGACATTTTTTTATTAAATACCTGTAAAGGAAAAATTGGAACAAAACCAGGCCATTCCTGCAACCCCTGGATTTGAAATTTGGAAATAAGATAATTACACCTGAATTTTTGTATGTACCAGTATGTCCGATACCCTTCTTAGGAAGAGATTTGTTATCCAAATTAAATGCACAGATTGTTTTTGACGAAGGAGAACTTTTCTTGAAAATATCTGAGTCAAAAACAGGAGAAATCCTGATGATATAAGAAAAAGTAAAGGAACAAGAAATTCCACCGGAGGTGGATTTGGCAGTGATCCCTACTGTATGGGAAACAAATATTCCTGGTAAATTGAAACTAGCAAAACCTGTTAAAATAGATTTGAAGGAAGGCGCAGGAACAGTGAGAATTAAATAATATCCAATCAAACCAGAAGTGAGACAGGAACTGAAGAAATTGATTGATAAATTTTCGGAGTATAAAATTTTGGAAGAATGTGAATCTGAGTATAATACTCCTATTTTACCAGTCAGAAAACCCTCGGGTGAATAGAGACTGGTACAAGACTTGAGAGCAGTAAATCAGATAGTTAAGGATATTTATCCTGTAGTAGCAAACCCTTATACACTGTTAACAGCATTGAGGGAGAATGATCAGTGGTTTACAGTGCTTGATTTAAAAGATGCTTTCTTTTGTATACCTTTGGAAAAGGAAACCAGAAAACTGTTTGCTTTTGAATGGGAAAATCCTCAAACTGGGCGAAAGATGCAGTTGACATGGACTAGATTACCCCAAGGATTTAAAAACAGTCCAACTATTTTTGGAAATCATTTAGCAAAGGAACTTGAAATCTGGAAACAGGATAAACCAAGACCTGGGCATTTATTTTTACAATATGTGGATGATATATTGATTGCTACAGAAGAAAGATTTATTTGTATACAGGTGACTATTGACCTTTTGAATTTCCTGGGACTAAATGGGTATAAGGTATCCAGGAAGAAAGCCCAAATAGCCTGCCAGGCTGTGATATATCTCGGCTTTGAGATTTCAAAAGGACAACGACAATGAGGAAAAAATCGCAAAGAAGCTCTTTGTGGTGTACCTGAGCCGAGAAATATTCATGAACTCGGAGCATTTTTGGGCATGACTGGGTGGTGTCGCCTTTGGATCATGAACTATGGGCTAATAGCTAAACCGCTGTGCGAGGCCCAAAAGAACTCTCCCTTTGTATGGGGCCCACAACAACAAAAGGCTTTTGTAGAGTTGAAACGTGCCCTAATGTCTGCACCTGCCTTGGGACTGCCGGATCTAACCAAAGATTTCCAGCTGTTTGTCCATGAAAGACAACACCTTGCACTGGGCGTGTTAACCCAGAGGACAGGAAGCTGGAAACGACCAGTCGGATATTTCTCTAAACAACTGGACACAGTGAGTAAAGGGTGGCCAAACTGCCTTCGAGCAGTGGCCGCAACAGTGATGCTCATACAAGAAGCTCGGAAATTGACTTTGGGAAGAACAATAACAGTCTATGTTCCACACATGGTGATAACTGTCCTAGAACAGAAGGGGGGACATTGGCTGTCCCCCAGCCGAATGATGAAGTACCAGGTGGTATTGACTGAACAGGATGATGTGATTCTAAAGACAGCTAACCTGGTAAATCCTGCAGTGTTTTTAAGTTCCGTACAGGAAGAAGGACGACTGGAACATGATTGCTTGGCTACCATCGAGTATGTTTATTCCAGTCGTGAAGATCTGAAGGATGTGCCATTGGAGCGACCAGACTGGGAATTGTATACTGATGGAAGCAGCTTTATGGAACAAGGAGTCCGATACGCCGGATACGCGGTAACAACAGAGGCTACAGTTATAGAAGCAGGAGCATTGGCGAGTACCACATCAGCCCAAAAGGCAGAACTCATCGCTTTAATTCGAGCCTTAGAGGTAAGCAAAGACAAGAGAGTAAATATCTGGACTGATTCAAAATATGCCTTTGGGGTAGTGCACGTCCATGGAGCTTTGTGGAAAGAGAGGGGGTTATTGTCCTCTCAAGGATCAAACATTAAGCATCAAACAGAAATTTTACGATTATTGCAAGCAGTTCAAAAGCCAGATCAAGTAGCAATCATGCACTGTAAGGCACACCAGGTTGGGAATACAAAAATAATAGCTGGGAATAATTTAGCTGATAGAACAGCAAAAAAGGTAGCAAAGAAACAAGCATTGCAAATGGCAATAATTCCTTCTAAAACAGTAACCCTTCCTAGGGAAAACCCGAGATATTCAGAGGAAGATGACAAATTGGGTCAGTTATTAAATGCTAAGAAAAACTTAGCAGGATGGTGGGTAACTCCTAATGGACAAGTAGTAATTCCACCTCTTTTGATGAGAGAGATAATTCAAACGAGACATCAAGAATGTCACTGGGGGGCAGAAGCCTTAGTAACATCTTTATGAAAACAAGTAATATCAGTTAAAATGTTGGGAATAGCTAAAATGGTAACTGCAAAGTGTGAGGTATGTTTGAAAAATAATCCAACGATTAAGAAAAAGGTTCAAATGGGTAGGCTGAAGTCTGGTACAGAACCTGGAGATTATTGGCAAGTAGATTTTTCAGAGTTGCCTAGATACAATGGGTACCGGTACATCTTGGTAGGGGTTGATACTTTTACAGGATGGCCAGAAACCCTTCCCTGTCACACCACACAAGCAAAAGAGGTTGTAAAGTGGTTATTACAAGAAATAATTCCAAGATTTGGAGTTCCTATTGGAATTCCCTCTGACAGAGGTCCACACTTTGTTGCTGAAGTAGTACAAAGTGTTAGCAAAGCATTGGGTATTAATTGGGATTTACATTCATCTTGGAGGCCACAATCTAGTGGGAAAGTGGAGAGGATGAATCAAACTTTAAAATGACAAATAAGTAAAATTTGTCAAGAAACCAGTTTAAAGTGGCCTCAGGCACTTTCATTGGCATTATTATGAATCAGGGTACAGCCAAAGAGTGGAACCTCAGTCAGTCCTTATGAATTATTATATGGAAAAACATATGAGTCTCCAGAACCAAATCTAAACATACATGTAAAAGGAAAACAAGATGTGTATAACTATTTGCTTTTTCTAAGGAAAACTTTGGCTGCAATTTGGAGTGCAGTAATTTGGAATAGACCTTTATTCCAGGAAAATTCAGTGCGTGATTTCCAACCAGGAGACTATGTCTATGTGAAGATCTGGACCTCCAAACCTTTGCAGGAGCACTGGAGAGGACCTTTCCAGATACTGCTAACCACTTTTACAGCTATCAAAATTGCAGAATCGGATGCTTGGATACATTATACTCGAGTGAAGAAAGCACCTACTCCGTGGAAGATTGTGAATCATGACCCAGAGACTTTAAAATTGACTTTGAAACATGTCTAATTTTTCGTATCAGGTTATGATTGTTCTTTGGATTTTATTTTGGTCGGTAGTGTTGGTGGGATCATAGGCTGACTTGGTGGACAGGAACAAAAGACAAATAGAAACAGAACAAGTGATTGACATTCCCAAACAAATGGCTGAGGAAAATTTGTTGGTAGGATTGATTAAAGCATTTGCCAATTTATAAAATGTCACGCAGATCACTGCTTGTTTGCCAGTACCGAGGGCAGTAGGTGAATCTATTCCATGAGGAATTTTAACCATGAATCTGACCAATCTGGAATATAAAAATGAGACGACCTATTGTGAACAAAGGCCAGTAACTCAATGGTATGAACAAGTAAAGGTTATTAGAAAACAGTGGAAGTCACCAGGTAAAGAAACAGATTGTAAAAAAAAAACCCTATTGAATTATGATTTTATAACAGGATCCCGACCTACTGCCATAGCTTGAGTTCTTCTTCCTGGGGGTCCAAATCCCCAGTTAGGATGGTGTTCTTATGATGAACAACTTAAAACCAATGTGAGCAGAAGTATCATGAAATAGAAGTGTAACAAAACTGGCCAAGGTACCCAATTAGTAGAACAATGGGACTCTATATGGTCTATGTCCATATTTTCCCATTTTCAGTATATGGCAAGAACTTCTTGGTGTTTTACCTGGGATGGAAAAGTTTGTTTCAGTATTACCCTGGGTCAATGATAGGTCAATTTCATCAGGAGAGAAGGAAAATAAAGTAGTGCCATGGTGGAAATGTGAAAAAGCGTATGATTGCAGTAACACAGACTTAGTAATCCAAAGAATTCCTCCGTAGGCCACTGTTTTGAAATACGGTTGTTTTTGTCGAGGTCTTAAGAACACTCTCAATTTAACCAGCACTTTTACAGTTAGAAGTAGAAAATCTACTATTCGAAGTCCAAGACATTTAGTTTGGGCATTAAGTGATGGAACCTGGACAACTCACTTACCATTAGATGGTAAGGTGAAACAAATCACTTTAGGCATGCCAACATTGTGTCCAATTTGGAAGAAATCACCATTTAAAGGATCCTTAGAGAATTTAGAATTGAAATGAATAAAGAGATCTGAGATAAATGATGATATTTGGAATGAACCATTTACAGGAGTGAAAACTGGTTGGGCACTTGAATCACTTCTAAATCCTATAGCTTCATATAGAAACAGAGCATGGCTCTATCAGTTAACTGGTCAACTGGTCAAGTGGAAAAATTAGCAAACGTTAACAAAAAGGGGTTTAAGGAATTGAATATATAATTACAGGCGACCTCCAGAATGACTTTACAAATAGAATGGCACTAGATATGCTCCTACTTAAAGAACATGGAGTATGTGGATATCTCAAGGATAAATTGGACCACTGTTGTATCCACATTCCAAATGTCACTCAGGATGTGGAACATGATCTAGACCTATTAGGAAAAATTGAAAAAGAAACTGAAACAATTCAAAAGAATATGTCAGAAGATTGGCTTGGGAAAATTTTTAACAAACTGGGATGGAATTTGAGCTCTTGGATACAATCTATAATTAAAACTTTGTTTCGGTTACTAATTGTCTTTTTGATGAGCATGCTAGTATATGCACGTTTGAAGAAACAGTTTACCAATAGAATTGCAGTCAGTCATATGATTATGAGAGAAGTACCAACTATTTTATAAAGACATGATCCATCACCAAAATATGTTGAAACAAAAATGATTTTCAACACTTTCAAAGGGGGGAAATGTTATCGATTTGTTAATAAGTTAAGATTGATTGACTTTATTTGATTGATTAATTGATTTTATAAAATCATTTAATAAAATTAAAATATAGAAGGATAAGAAAAATTTTAAATGAAACTTATAGCTGCACAGTAAAAGCTGCTATGAGATCTTCTGTACGTCCTGTACCAAGGCTAGAAGAAGGGGCTAGAGCCATTGTTAAAACTTAGGTGATAACTTTAGGGTTGAAAGGTTTCTTTGTGTTTGACCAGTCTTCTGTATGTAGAGGTGTATTGAAATGTCAGAATATGAGATTAATGGAAACCGGGGAGAGTCGACTGGAACAGCTTGTAGTTACCTGCCAAGAAATCGTGAACTTTAGTAAAAGGTGATTCCGGCAGGGGGAGATCGCGACCACCCACTCATATACCACCTACCCAAATCGTACCCCAGACCCATGTCTAGACCTTTCTAAGCTCTGCTGCGCAGAATCGGATATAGGAGGAGAATATGTTAATGATTTATGGGAAATATCATGGTTATGCATGAATATTTAATGAACATGTATGAATAAGTTTTATATATGGAATCTGATTTTGGGACCTGGCGTGCATTGATCGTGAGAGGACTCGCTCACGCACCCGGCCGTTAATAAAGAAGTGTCTGCTTATCTACATCACATTGGTGTCGATAAGTTCTTCATTCCGAGATTTCAGTAACAGTCTTGTAGCAGACCATTATAGCTACAGCTATGGTGGTATTTTGTCAGCTCTACCAGTTACCTTCTCTGTTAGCTGGAGAGCAAAAAATAGTCAAACATCCCTCACTAGCTGATGTTCCTGGTCCATTTTTCAGCTCTTGCAGTTAGCTCCTGAGACCCAGGAATCACATCCAACACAGAGCCTTCCTTCCAGCTGGTCTTGGCTTGTATGTAACCACAGGGGGGACCTCTCAGGCTGCAGCAATCAGTTACGTACATACATGAGAAGAAACCTACAGCCAGCTTGGAAGCATCCTGTGACACAACAAGAACTGACAGGACAGTGGGGGGAATACTGCTGTGCTCTTGGACTGAGAGGAGTCTGGGCTCCTCATACCCTGGACCAAGGCACTGGATAGCGTTGGCAATTTGCCTTACCCTGTATAAAAAAAATCACGGTCCCGAAGAGCTGTGTGGAAAAGAGGAAATTCCCAGCCTGAAGATGTAGCAGCAGTAACGGCAGCAGAGTCATGACTGGAGCATGATATTTGACAGATTGAGCCTTGAATTGCAGAGCTAATTTTTAGCAGTTTCAGGACCACACTTCCAAAGTCTCTGTCTGAGTATCAGGGTGACTTCCCTGTACATGGACGCATTTTGGTCAGGACAGGAAATCTGTATGTACATCTACCCAGGAAGCTACATCTTTCCTACTCCCCGGACTCCCACGTTTACAGATCCCACACCCACCACCTCCCAATCCAGACCAGCAACCTTGTTCCACCCCCAGAGCGCTTCCACCTCCCCACTAGTACTTCACTTCAGTACAGCAAGTATGATTCAAAGGAATATTTTATTACCATTCCCACCGTTCAGATAGTCAGAGCAGCCTGAAGGACCAAACATCAGAGCTCAGCCAAGGACCTTGAACAAGCACTTCCAACCCAGCACAGTCACAGGGTGGGAACAGATGCAAAAGAGCTCTTACACCATAAGAAAGAGTATTTCCCTTCCTAGGATGTCAAGGAAACAACTGCCTTCAGCAGCAGCTAAAAGCACTTACTGGAGGGTGTGACCAGTGTGAACAGACAGACCCAAGTTATCTATGCCAGCTCTTCTTGTAGGGCACCTGGAGCAGTTCAAGCCATGTCCCTTCAGGGAGCAGTCACAGAACCCTGCATCCATGGGACCAACAGCTCTCTCAAGGAGTACCAGAAGGATCAGAGGCAGCAAGGTCAGGAGAGGCCATGGCAGAACACACAAAGCTTTGTCAGTTTCAGGAGTCTCATCTTCCATCCAAGCAGGGGAGGTTCTCTTTTTCCAAGCATAGTACTTTGCCACAACCACGTTGGGGTTTCCCTGGGCAGGGTCAAACCACATCTGGATACAGCGTCCACTGCCCCGGCGCTCTGTGGTGTATTTGTAGGAGTTGGACCAGATTTTCTCACACAGGTCTTTCGGCTGGGGAAAGACATGGCTGAAGGGTCTGCAAATGGAGCCCCAAGGACAGCGGTTTGTTCCTGAAGACAGCACCACAAAAGAAAACACGAGCTAGCACACTTCACTCATGTCCTTTCACCTGGGAAGAGCAGACAACCTGCCCACAGCCCATTGCTGCATCTTAGCAGATGGACAGTGGCTTGGCCACCTTCTAATTGCCAACCCCACAGACAGGCATGAGGGATTAGTGGTCTTAGCTCCAGCCACTAGGCGGGCAGTAGTGACACTGCCAGGGGAGAAGAGAGGCTTACTCCACACAGCCCACCAACCTGTTGCCCAGTTCCAGCCCTTGTGCCAGTTCTCTTTGCATGTGACATAGTCCTTGCAATCCTTCCACCACTCCTCACAGTCCTCTTTGCAGAGTGGCACATGAAGAATCCTCTCCCGACGCCAGCTGCTGTCAACCTGCAAGAGAACAGGACCATGTACACTGGTAACGGCCCTGGAAAGTTAAAGGGCAGGATCTGCCACATCCCAGATTCCACTCCATCCCTCCCATTGGGCTCCAGAGCTGATTACGCAAGTAGAGTCTAGCAAAGCCCATTGCAAGTCCTCACCTGCAAAGCTGCATCGAGCTTGGCCCCTCCCCCCCCCCATAAGGACATGGACCTGTTGGAGCAATTCCAGAGGAGGCCACGGAGCTGGTCAGAGGGCTGGAGCCCCTCTGCTGTGGGGACAGGCTGGGAGAGCTGGGGCTGTGCAGCCTGGGGAGGAGAAGGCTGCGGGGAGACCTTAGAGCAGCTCCCAGTGCCTGGAGGGGCCGACAGGAAAGCTGGGGAGGGGCTTTGGGCAAGGGCAGGGAGTGGTGGGACAGGGGGGAATGGCTTGAAGCTGAGAGAGGGGAGATTTAGGTTGGACATGAGGAAGAAACCCTTCCCCGTGAGGGCGGCGAGGCGCTGGCCCAGGCTGCCCAGAGCAGCTGTGGGTGCCCCATCCCTGGCAGGGCTCAAGGCCAGGCTGGACGGGGCTGGGAGCAGCCTGGGCTGGGGGGAGGGGGCCCTGCCCGGGGCAGGGGGTGGGACTGGCTGGTCTTGAAGGTCCCTTCTAAACCATGCTATGAATCTTTCCACCCTGTAGGAAAGTTTACTCTCCCTGGAAAGCACTCTCCCATCAGTGCCAGGGGTATGTTATATGGGGGACCAGCATATAACATATCATGTAGCCAGCACAAGTCCTACTGTCTTCATCACAGCAGGTCTGATCCTACCTGGTCAATCCAGGGCCCCAGGTTGGGTGAGCACTCATACAAGCATGTGTCCTGGATGAAGTGGCGCTTGCACTTAGATGGCATCAGGCCACAATGGTTCCAGTTGAATTTGTACAGGTTGGATTGGTCCTTGTGGGCTTCTGAACTAGTGTTGGCTGTGCAGCAGGCATTGTCCTTCCAGGGAGCACACTACAGAGCAAAAAGACAGGCTGGTCAGGGGGGCACACACCAGCTCAAGGAAGTCAGAGGATGCTGCAGGTGCCAGCTCCCTGCATAACCTACAGCAAGAAACCTGCTGCAAGAGGATTTTCTCTCCTCCAGCAAACCCTTGGGCACTTTGGACTGAAGGGTTCAGGGCTGCAGCAAGGTGAAAGAAGAGGTCAGATCCTCACCAGTAATTAGTGCCAGACTGAGGAATGGAAACAAACTCCCTTCTCTTGCACCCTGGCTCACTCTTAGCTCCATCTCTACTGAGGACCTGGGGCAGAGCTCCTCAGTTAGCAGGAGGAGGCTGTAACACAGAGAGGGAGCAGCTAAGGGTCTTCCCTTGCCATCCTTCACCTTGTTCTGATCTGGGGTACCTAGACTTTGGTAAGGGGAAGTCTCTTGGTTAAAGGGGTAACAGTGGACTGACAGAAATCCTTACTACTGCATCTGCCCTAGCCACCTACTAGAAGAAGAGGAGCAAACAGGTCTCATACCCAACAGAGGCTTTCTTCCTCAGGCAAATGGCTGCCAAGCCCAAACCAGCCCACATTATCTGGGGAGGTAGGCACAGGGGACCCAGACAACCCCACCTAACACATCAGCAGGAGTCATACCTGGCCATAGAGCATCCCTTCTGGGCCAGGCTTAGTTTTGTGGTGTTTGGCATCCATACAGATGCTCAGCAATGGGTCTTTCGTAGGCATCACTGTGCAGGCAGCCAACAGCATGAGCAGCACCTGCCCCACTCCTATTCTCACAGCCATTGGGGAGCTGGGAGGTGATGGAGCTGTACAGAAAGGGAACAGCATGGGAGAGATTTTGTGACAAGCAGCAGTAAATGAGGTGCTGTGGGGGTCAGGCACTCCTGAGGACACATCAGCATCCCATCAGCAATTCACAGCCCTAGGACACAAGTGCATGCAAGTGCAGCCCTGCTAAGCAAGGCTGCAAGGTCAGCTACACATCATCCTCTGGACAGTGATGCAAAGACAAATGGTTCTTTTAGTGCCTGGGCTGCTCAACAGTTCATCTCAAACAGTCCCAGTCAGAAAGGGGATGCTGTGAGACCCATTCTAATTTGGGTTCTTTTGCATTAAGCCACCCTGCTGTTTTAGCATGGAGCTTTCAGGTCCCAAATCTTCTGCAACCAGACGTTACACTTGAGGGATCTCTTTAGTTAGTAGTTCAGAGGAGGTAATTAGATGCACTAGCACACTGACATGCTATGCAGGTTATGAGCTGCAGGAGGCCCACCTTGTTTTCAGGAGTATGTTAAGAGAGGAAGGCATTTTCTTTGGTTTGTCTGCATCTGGGCCTTCAGAGACCCACACCTGAAGTCTCCAAATGAGAGACACTTCACACTGTCATGCCTTAGCCTCCCCTAGATGATAGGAGCTTTAAAGTAATTTACTACAAAAAAAACACCCACCCACCAAACCACAAAACCAAAATAAAAACACAAAAAAAACCCCCCAAGCATCCACCCCCACCAAAAAAACCCCAAACATCACACGCCACAGTGCTCCCTTCCATTCCTTGTCAATACAGCACAAGGGTCAAAAAGAATTGCTTTTTAAAAACTATTTTGCAAAACACAGGAGCAAGAAAAAACACAACATTAAATCAGTATAAAACAACACAGAAAACAAATACAGAACTAAAGAAGCAGACACATAAATCTGAGGACTAAGAAGTAACTAACTTGCATCATAACTTCAACTATATAACCAACATTAAAAGAAAAACCAAACCAACCATAAAACTGAAAAACCTCAACCTATCAACCTTACCAGCCCAGAGAGCCTCTGCTAGACCTTGAAAACACTCAACACAGCAGCTTCCTGGGGTCAGCTTTAATAGGAAAGCCTTCTAACCTAACAGGTGCTGGCACTTGAAAGTCCCTTCTAATACGTTTAATGAGGTTTAACTTCTCCAGCAGCTGTTACCTTAGAAGCATTTGGTTTGGTGACAATCAGCCTCTCCAGCCTCTTTCGTAAGCAACACCCTGTTCCCTGGGAAACAATCTCATGTTTTTTTCAAAAAGCGGGTCTCTTTTATCGACCTTGGCCATTCATAACAAGCCCCTTTTCCTCTGCTTGCCTTACACCAGGCAGTTTTGATTTGCATCATTGCATCAGACAAAAAAAGCCAAAGAGGGAGAGATGCAGGATTCTGCCATGCACTGAGAATAACTAGAGAAGTGCTAATGCTCGTCACATAAAAACGACATGCAGTAAGTGCTCTTGTCTCAGAAGGAAGAATAATAACTCCCAACACACACACACACACAAAAATGCTAGTTGATGAGGGGATCTTGTTGCAAAAAACTGAGGAGATAAAAGTTTGGTGGGTGGGTGGGATTGGAGATAAAAGCTAAGGTTTGCTCTCAAGACTCCTTGCAAAGCCCTCACCCTCAGCAAAGGGGCAGAGTCTTCCTCCTGGAACAGCACAGGTTTTGGGGCTGTTTTGCTCTTCAGTCACATCACTGATGTTTTGGTGATGAACCCACTTGTCTAAGGAGCTCATCATCCTAAATTTAATGCATGAGCACTTTAAGAGACACTGCTTTAGTGATTTCCACAGTCTAATGACACGTTGCATGAATAATTACCTCTTTGTATTTGTTCTGAACTAGATGCATGCTGTTTTAACTTCTCATTATTCTACCTCTCCTATTGGAAGTGACAATGAGCAGATCTTCCCCCACACATCTCTGAGCCTTTGCCACCTCTTCTGTCACCTCTTTCCAACAGAAGCCATGGTCTGCTCACTCTTGTCCCATGACAGGTGTTCTGCTCCCTGAGGCATCAGGGCTGCAGAAGTATTTCAGATGCGCAACACTGTCCTGACCTTGTTTTTTGGTCCTTGCCTAGGAATTTCTAATATCTAGTTTGGTTTTGGAACTGCTGATCACTGAACTATGTTGTTGTAACATTATCATAACTGTGGCAGCTTGCTCCTGAGAGATAATTGTCAGCTACCAGCCTGCCATTTCCTATCTGAAGTGTTCCCTTTTTTCCCCAAGTGCATCACTGTATGTTTATCTCACTTTTTCTTTTTTTTTATTAATCTGTTGGGGTTTTGTTCAGTGACTCAGTCTTATTAGGGTCCTTGCAAATTTTTGCAGCTGGTTCTCCTGTCCCTGGAGTAATTCTGTATCATCAGAAACTTGGTTGCCTTGCTGTTTTCCCTCCCTTTCCCAGAAAAAAAAATTGTGGAAAAACAGAAATCCCAGTACAAATTTCTGTAGGGGTTCACTGTAAAGGATAGCCATGCACCTTTATTTTATGATTCAGTTATTCAGTGGTGTGCAGAACTTTACTCTCATTCCATGGCTTCTTGCTTGATGACCTTCTGTGGGGACCTTGCTCAGAGCCCTTGGGAATCCACCTGGATCAGCCTCAGCCCTAATCCTTTCCAGCCCTTCAAGGATATGCGGTATGTTAGGGAGTCCTGTCTACACATTAGAAGATCCATACCGACCCTTCCCCATATGGCATACTTATCCACGTGCCTATGGATTCAAACCTTTATCACATTTTCTGCAGACTTTTCCCATGAAGGTACCATGTGCATAGCTGTGCAGATCCCTCGATCTCTCCAGAAAGCCTTTTAAAGTGTCCCGTGTGAATGTATAGACCTTGTCCTTGTAGGGAGTACTTGTACACATAACAGCACAGAAAATGGGGCAACTCTCTCCCTCTCACTGTAGTCCTGCCCATATCCTTGTACTTAATGGGATGGGTATGTAGCTGAGTGCATCCTCATTTGCTCCATGCAGCTGATTTGCCTTGTGCAACCTGTTCTCCAGGGTTTGGATGCTTCTTCGCTGGGGTCCGATTGGTGATCTGCTGCTGTCACCCCCAAACTATTTTTGTCCAGCTCCAAGCTTGCATTTCTTCAACTCACCGTTCCTAAGGTTTTTTTATAGCTATGAGGTCTTCAGTACCAGCCTGTGCCCCATCCCATCTCTTATCACCTCGTGCTTGCACTCCTGTGCCGCATCCCATGTCCCTACCTCTCAAGGCCCCTGCCATCCTGCCAGACATGTATTTTTCAGCACTACAGCATTATGTTTAAGTAACAAATATCTCGTCCAGCACACAATAGTTACTTTTTGCTGATAGCTGCATAAAACTGAAACTATGGTTGCACTGTACAACAATAAGCAAAAAAGCCATAGCCGTAGTCAGAATAAAAATAGCCATTACTGCTGAATCTGTTAAAAAAAAAGCTCCAGGCAGGTCAAGACAAGTTCAAAGAGACCAAACCTGGCACGCCTCAGTCCTGAGACCTTGTAAACTCAGTACAAAGTCTGTGGCCAGCACTGACCATGCGTGGTACTGAGCTACAGGGTCAGCATGCAGGACCTGTGTCACAGCTGCACAGCCAGGTGGATGCTGAGGACACCTTGAATGGGACTCAGCACAAGCAGGGGGCAACCAAACTGAGCTCTGGGTCACCACTGGCTGCCAGGGTCTGGGACACCCCATGCACATGGGGACCCTTGCAGAGAGACACCCACCACCAGCACAAGGAAATACCTCCACAGAATACTTAACCATCTCATTCTGGAGCTGCATCTCAGTCCTGGAGTCCTCCAGGAGTGAATCAGCGCTTGGCTACAAGAAGAGCAGAGATAATTGCAGGGTCCCTGAGAGAACATCTAATGTTTTCTTCCTTTCCCCAGAAAAACTGGTTAAAATGCACTTTAAAAGTGAGTATAAACAGGGGATTTTTTGATGCACGTTGAAAGGGAAAAAGGTGATATACTTTACATCGGACAGATATTGTTGCTTCAGACTTTTCATTTCAAATACTTGATTGCTCCATCCATCAAAATCTTTGCTGTGTAAAAAAAATTTTAGAATTTTGAGGATGGTTGTTAAAACTGAGATTGGAGATTAAATGGCACAACTCCTGGATCACTTTGGTCTTGTAACAGGGAACAAGAAGTTTTCTGGGTCCCTGCACACCAGGGCAGTTTGATGAACTGTTCAGGTCAGGGGACGTTGCTATCTTTGCTCGTGGAGAATAAGCAATATAGGTCTGTCTAGGTGGATAGCTTAGATGAGGAAAGGAGTTATCTTTGCTGTTCAAAAGGATGCTGGGCACTCAGGTACTTCAGGATGAGGAGGTGCTGGTGGAGGGATGGCAGATACAGATAGAGAGACTGCAGAACCTAATTTGTTCTGCTGCTGCTCTGCAACAAGAAAGCCGATCATTTATTTTACAGGGTAACACACATGCTTTGCTTGCTGGAAGGTTAGGAAGAGAAACTGCCTCTTTTTGATAAAGTACTTTAATACCCCTGAATGAAGAGGCTATACATATAGAAGTAAGTTACATCTGAGGCAAGAAAAACCAAAAACCTAAGAACAGAAAGCAAGGAAGGAGTAAAAAAAAAAGGGAAAAATGATAGCAAGAGATATATGAATGAAGACAGAGCCACAGAGTGATCTTTCTTAAAAATTAAAGTTCCTACCTGACAATGAAATGTCTCAAAAGCCTCAGGGGTGTCCCACAGAGGGTACAGACATGTTGCCTCAGACCCATGGTAAGAGCAGAATGTCTTTGGGAGCCACAAAATAAGATGGAAATTGGCCTCTGAACACACAGGCTGGGAAAATAAACCACGTGCACATGGGTGTGCTGGGGAAATGCAGGGGGAAGGCAGTTCAGAAGAGAAGCTGAAGAAAACTCCTGAGTTCACCCAACTGCTAAATGTATTTTGACTCTTCTGTAGCAGATTTGTGTTAGCATGGTGATGTTACCTGGATGCGCATCAAGGAATGGCAGGAGGTTTGCTGCTGTATCTTGGCCCAGTGCTTGTCCAGTGTATCACACAAGCCAACCGTGGAACAAGCTTCCTCGCTGCGTGGGAATATGCTGTAACACTGAAGTGAGATTAAATCAGGCAAGTGAGATTGTAGTTCCCCAAGATCATCCCTGAACATAAGCGATGAAGTATGTAACTCCTCATTTTATCTCTGTTCTTACACTGCTCTCAGCTCTGCTGCATTTCCTCTGCTCAGAGACAGCTTCACCCCCAACGCCCTGTGTACCATCAATGTTTGTGCTGTGGCAGGTCAGCACTTCCCCAGTGGGCACACCTGGGGGGCAGACCAAGGCCATTGCTTCGTGTCCCTTCTGAGGGGGTTGTCTGCGACAGCCCGTTGCAACAGTCCTGCTTCTTCCTTGCAGAGCACTTAATGAATTGCAAGTCTCCCCAGGGAAGTTTGCTGGGATCTGAGTAGGGAGGGTACATGACTTTGGCCAGTTTCTACAGTTTATTCCCCTCATTGTGCCCCAACTTCCATTACTGCTTTACTAGTGATAATAGAGGTCCCTGACTGATCACTAGAATACATGTTTATGGACCCATTACTCATTAATTTGTATAATCAACTTTTAAACTCCCTGATGTCCTCTGTCATAACTGATTGTGAAAACAAGTTTCAGAAACTTCTCTGTAAAAGAGGTATTACTCTCTGCTTCTTCTAGCTTCAAACAGTTTTAGTATTGGTGAGTAACTGCTATGCATTCAGCCTGGTATTCCATAGTCTCGTATGTCTTCTACCAAGGCCAGACCTGCAGCAATTTTTTGCTGTCATGTCTGCCAAAAAAGCAACCTTCTGCCAGACAAACTGCCAAGGTAATATCAGTGCAAAGTTCCTTCAAGCATGATGATACAATATTGCAACTATTAAGCTACATAAGCAAGGACATACATGAAAACTTCTTGGACACCCTTCCTTCCACAGGAGCAGCAACATATGTTTATCTCATCTCCACCAACATCAGTGCTGTCTTGTGGGTCAGCATCCAAGGCGAGAGGGCTGTTCTTGCTGCCCATGGTCCCTTGGGTCTTGGCTGATGAAGTCACTGTTGTCTGGAACAGAGAGTGGAAAAATGGGTGATTTTGATCAAGAAAGGGAAGCATAGGGTCAGAAAGAAGCTGAAGCTAGTGTCAACCTGTCATCGGCCAAAGAATTTGAAGGGTCCTCCTGGTATCTGCTCTGCTCTGACCGAGTGCGATAGCTAGCATGCTGTTTTCTCTTTCTGTTATGGTCTGTTTCTATTTGGAAGTAAATAATTGAGGGAACTGGGAAGAAACCAACCAGCTGAATTCAGACATGCTTGCCCCTGCCACACGTGCCCAGGATCACTGGTAAGCGAACCAGAGTGTGGGACATCCCAATTACTGCGGCGAATGAAGAGACGGGATGCCGCTTGATGCAAGCAAGTTGTCCATTTATTAGTGATTTTCTTACAATTATATACGTTTCTACCTTCTACATATTACACACTGATTGGTTAAATCTTCAGCGTAAAAAACACTGATTGGTTGATATTTAAGGCACACCGTTAGAACAATAGGAACTTACTAGTTTACCTCGACATAGCAACAGTTTCTATTCCAAAATTAGGGGGTTTCTTTCTACGCGGCTTTCTTGATTAACAAAGTTACATATTGGTGCCATCCGTTCCCTTATCTGGCTACTTGTTTCTCTGTCCGTCTGGTTGCCTCCTCAACTGTAACGGCTCAGGGGCCTGCAGTTAGCTTGCTCCTTTGTTCCCAGGGCTTGTGCCCTGCAAGTTCTAACAAGTCTCTATTCATCAGGCTGTCAGTACTTGGACTCTTGTCCTTGAGGCCTTGTCCTACAAATTACCTGTGCTCCTTTTGAGATGAAGGAACCAGAAGCACGGGATGTCTGAGCAAACACCAGGTTCATGCAGCAAAATCAGGAGTGCTCCCTGTTGCTGATTCCAGTCCTAAACACTATCAGCATTCAGTTTGGGGTTTTTTTCTTTAAATCCTTCTGATCATTAACCGTGGAGCTGCTGAGCAGGGAGCGAAAGAAAAAGCTCAGCTTGCAAACCCTGGCCCTGCTTTGCAGCCTGCTGTTGTGCTCTGCAGCACTTCTTGGGTACTGAGAGCAAGCTCAGACTTCAACTCAGGTAAGGGACCCAGGGCAGGAGCCTTGTGTTAGTACATTGGTAACACGCATGGGAAAATGCAAAATCTCAACTAAAAATGTGCTCCCCATTTTCATTGAGCTACCAAACCTTTCTTCCTTCAGCAGCTGAAGCTTCTTATCTTTCTTCCCCTGTTACCTCAAAGCAAGCTCTGTTTTCAGGAACTGGCTTCCCGACCACAATGGCAAATTCTCTCTTAAGTCAGTTTTACCTGCTCAGCATAAAATCAGACCCTGGTGTCTAGTATGAATTATTCAGATTTATATTGCTATGTCCCATTATGCTTTACTGCTCTTTAAAAGGTATTCAGATTAGAAGTCCTGTGCACTTGACAGGTACTTAGGGAATTCTCCATAGATAAAATTAACATACAGCATTTCTGCACTGTCTCAGTGTTGGATGCACTATATACTTATAAAAACAATACAGCTCTCCTGTAAGCTGTTTCTCCAAGAGTCTGCTGTAAAGCACAGGCAATCGCTGTGCAGGCTTGAAGGATATTCCCTGGCTGTGTTTAGGTAAGCAAGGGGTAGTGGCACCTGAAGATGTGGTTCCTCAGCTGAGCTGGACTCCTTGAAACGAAAGCATTGGAGCATGTGTTGTGTGGGAAGAGAGGAGAGAGAGGAGGAGAGCCATCTGGCATGAAACCACATCTCCTCCCGCAGACAGGGCAGTCTAGACAGCTCAGCAGCGCTGCCAAATTCATCACATAAAGAGAGGCTCCTGCTTATTTCTGGAGTAAGAAAACATATCAGTGATGCAAGGTCTCTCAACTCCATAAAGCAGAAGCCCTGAAATGCCACGGGCGCACATAAAATTGATGCAAATGTCTTTGCTTCACCTAGTACATTTCGTTAGTCATTACTTACCTGGGGAACCAGTGCAAACTCTCCTCACTTTTCCTTAATGATACTATAATGACAGTGACATTACATGTTGATATTTCTCACAGTAACAGGTAAATTAAGAAGTTATTGGGCTCATAGGTATGTGGTATTTATTCTTGCCATAACAAAATGCAATGTTTACATGTTTAATGGTATATTTCTGTGCCATCAAACTCTCATTTAAATAAGAGCTTGTATTGCAGCACCCTGAGAGAGCCAGAGTGCATAACATAAATCTGTTTGCTTAGATTTGGCAGATTTATGATATTGGATCATATCTAGTTCATGTTTTTTTCTTTGGTTCACTGATTACAGGATTACTTTGCCTTTCTGTGCTTCAGCTCATGTTGTGTTGCAGCAGAACCAGTTTCTCTCATTCCTCTCGTGCTGTTCACCCTGGTGGGCATGCGGGGAGGGGGGTGGGTGGGTGTTGGGGGGGTGGGGGGGTGGGCGGGGGGGTGGGCGGGGGGGTGGGCAGGGGTATGTGTGTGTTTGTGTAGGTTTCCTGCGTCTGGCTCTCCATCCCTTTCACTTGCATTTACACTGCATCACTTATGGGGAACTGCAAAATCCTCTTTGTAATCAGGACTGATCTGAGCCCCCACGAGCTTGTGTACTGTTACCTGTCCACACTGGCCATCACTGATTTGGTTTTGTCTCTGCACCATCAACCGTGGTGAGAGTTTTCTGGGTCAACTACAGGGAAATTGGGTTTGGAGGCTGTTTTGCTCAGTTTTATTTTGTTCATTCCTTCTTATTCTTGGAGTCCTCGGTGCTTCTGGCCATGCCCTTTCATTGTTATGTGCCCATCTACTACCCGCTGAGATACTCCTCCATCCTCACCAGTGCCAGAATAGGCAGGACTGGGCTGCCTGCCCTGTGCAGATGCCTCTCAGCAGGGCTGCCATCACCTGCTGTGTCATCAAGCAGCTGTGCAGACATCACATTCAATAACTGGTGTGACTTTGCTGTAGCCATTCTCTTTCTGACATTTGACGTCATCCTCACCTTCATGTCATAGGTACTGATTGCCAGGGCCATTCTGAGCATTGTGTCCCAGAGGGAGCATCTCAAGCTTTGAGCAGCTGCGTGTCTCTTATCCTGGCAGCCCTGAGCCTGTACATCCCCATGGTTGACTTGTCCATGGTTCACCGGTATGGCCAGCCTACGGCCAGCCCTCTCATTCATGTCTTCATGGCCAACATCTGTCGTGATGGAGGGAAGACACAGTCACTCAATATGAGTGATCAGCAGACTTCATTTATTGTGCCTTACAGTCACCTTTTATGCCTTCTTATAATTAACTCATACATATTACAAAAGTTAAGCTCATTATTGGTTAGTTGCCTAAATACCAAGCCCGCCCCTAGTTTCTCTTCTGTAGTTATCTGTTCCCACCTGCAACATTCTTTTCCCTCCGCGATCTTCCTAGTGTATTTTTGCTTTACTTCAGATAAGCTGAGAGCCATGTGCATTTTTGTCCAGCCAGCTGGACTATGTCTATGTGACCTTTTTCAGCTAGCCAGTTATCCACAAACATCCACATGCCAGTCCTTCCCATGCTGTACCCCATCATCTACATCATAAAAACTAAACACATCTGCAAGGGTGTGTCCTCAGGATCCTCGTTTCAAGAGGGAGTTACCTGAAGGCACATGAGAGATGCTTCTGGCAAAGATCACGGCTCTGGGAAACACTCACCATAACGATTCGGATGCCAGTTCCTCTTTTGGAAAGTGCATCTGCTTTGCATCATGTGGGGCATCTATCCAATTAATGTATTAACAGTTAGTATTCTTATCCATACATTAAAACAAACTAATCAGAAACCTCAGCATGTGGAGTGGATCACGACTGACACTTGGTCTGTCCCCATGCCCCTGATGATGGTCAGCCAGGAGTTTTCTCTGGTCTACAGATTGATGCTGACTGTGAGAGCCTTTTATAGCCCATGATTTCTTGCAGTTATCCCTGTCCTCTGACTTCATGTTTTTTTCACCCTGAGTACCTGAATAAGCTCTGTTCCATCTAAAGGCTGCACAATCAGTCACAAGCCAATTTCAGTGACATTATAATAGCCATGGATGATTATTTGATATTTGTCTTGTGTTTTTGCTGCAGATTGGGATGATTTTGATAAGAAGAGCAACATGAAAATAAAAATTTAAATAATCTCAACCCTTTCTCTTTTCCATCTGATTCTGTTAATGAAATCTGTAATTTTCAATATAGTCTCGTTTGCCTCGTATTGTACAGTGATACTTAACAGCTCCCGTAGCCTCTCATGATGACCCATGCTGTTTATTGTTCATTTCCTCCCCTCATTTCTTTGTGTTCTTCTGTCCTTATATTTGAAGATCTTGGTAACAGGGATTTTCTTTTTGTTCCACACCTCTAATATTATATTGAAGTATCTGATCTGTGCTTCAGTGTATAGCAAAGGTATAGATACTAAATACTACTGCTACTAATTGCTTCTCTTCCTGGGCTACGTGATTGAGATGCAAATAAGAAAAAAAATGTTAAATAGCAAGAAAAAAACTACACTTTCAATTGCAAAATCTCATATAAATAAATATCAGTGATGGACTTGGGTGCCACTTTGTTGGCATGTCTGTATCTTGATTTGTATGGATCAGCCATGTGTTATCCAATGAATGAAATAATTATTCTATGTCTGTGGTTCAAAGACAGCTCTATCACTTGGGAAAATCCAGTTCTTAATTCTTTAGCCTGCTGAGAGAGCTGGAAAGAGAAACAAGTGTTAGAAACTCCCAAGAGTGCTGCAAGCAAAGGAACTGGGCACCCCAGAAGGAAAGGTTTCTACTCATACTAGGCAACATGTCGTGAGTTAAAAGCATATACTTAAGGCAACAAAAAGCTCTTTGTGGGCTTGGGCTGGTAAGTAGGTATCTTTTTGGAGAGATTAGTGAAAGGAAGAAAAAAGCTGAGGTGGTTGAGAAAGGGCGGAGGACAATGTTGAGAGTATTGTGGAGAACATTGAGATGGTCATTGAGGCATTTCAGTGGAAGACTGCGGTGGTCCAGGAGGGAAAGACAGGCAAAGAAGGGGGCAGGAGGAGGGTGGTTGTTTGAAGGACAGCAATGTGATATGGCATTTTGTGTTACTGCTTGTTTTACAGCAAGGACCCAAGCACTTATCCCATTGATAAGGTATTTCTGGAAATTGTACTGCATGTCAAAACAACGTCTACCTATGATCTTTTTTTTTTTACATAGAAATAAGAAGGAAAGGCGTAGTGGTTTTGGCTGGGATAGAACTAACTTTCCTCATAGTAGCATGTATGGAGCTATGTTTTGGACTTGTGAGGAAAAAAATGTTGATAACACAGGGATGTTTTCACTATTGCTGAGCAGTGCTTGCACAGCCTCATGGCCTTTTTTGCTTCCGACGCCGCCACACCAGCAAGTAGTTGTAAGAGACTGCGCCAGTGAGATCCACCATTGCCACAGCTGATGTGTTGTCTCAACATTGCTATGGCAGGAAACTCTTGCCATCACCACAGTGAATGATCTATCTATACATTGTTAAGGCAGGAAGATAACACCACTGCCACCACAGAGATTTATCTATACATTGTTAAAGGAGGAAACCAACTGATGCCATGGAGCAATGGGGGAGGCTGATCCTGCAAAACTTAACCAAACTCCTGTGCATGCGCCCAGACCTGGGATCAGGGGGATCAAGGTGCCTGGAGGTTCCTGAGGACCACCTGATGATGTTGGACACGTACACCATTGCTGGGTGGAAGGTGTGGTTAAGCAGAACAGCTTGTAACAACTCTATAAAAAACGGAACCAACTAACATTGGAACAGAATGTTCACCTGCCAGACTTGGAAATGAATCGGACTGTTGGGACACTGCAGCTCCGGGGTGGTAGCTATTGCTGTGAACTCTTTCCTTTGTTTTTTCCCTTCTTTCTTTCCTTCCTTTCTCTCTTTATCTCTTGCTCTCTCTCCCTTTGCATTCACAGTTTTATTGTTGGGCAAATAAAGTTCCTTGGCTCTTGACTCCATTTTGAGTCTTACTCCTGTTCCCAAGAATACAAACTGAACCATGCTTCGGTCTCAGACCAACATGCGACAGTAGTCTTGGGGTGCACAAGCAGTGGGGAGGGGACACATTTACCTTTTCATTTCTCTCCCCATCCCACCAGGGTGGCTCTGTGGGGCTGAGTTGCCCACCAGGGTTAAACCACAAGAAAAGGCTTGTAGAAATAGTGAATTACTGAGTAAAAGAGACAACTGTATTTATCATATGTGTTTCATAGCTGCTGCAGAACACTATCAATGTCTCTAGAATTCAGTCAATGCAGTCAGGAAACTTTCCCTATCAATAATTCGTCCACTTTGAGCTTCAAAAGAATGGTTTCTCCAAGTTCAGAAAAGCTCTGTGAATGGAGGGTCTGGGAGGGTTCCCAGGGCAAGTTTTTTTCAGCAACCTCCCCTCTTCCTGTTTTTTTTTTTTTTTCTTCTGTATTAGATATGCTTTTTCTTTCTGACCTGCAGGACACAGCTTTTAAAGACAGCTGAGATGATGGGTCTGATGTCATCTGTTACCTCAGCTCTAATGTTTCCCCCAAAGACTCTGTGCTCCACACAAACTATTTTGTGTCATGGAGACCTTTTAGGAAGGCTCTGGGTGAAACATTTTCACAGGCAGTGTTCACCACCACCTGTGGTCACTTATTCCATCAGTGAGTTGTAGTCACGGCACCTTGTTTTGCCTTGAAAGGTAAATCCTAAAGCCATTTCAGATTTACCAGCAGGCAACATAAAAAGGTCTTCTTACATGCAAATGGACACCAGACCTGCTCTGTTTAGCACACGAAGGCTCAAAGCACAAGGGAAATCTGTATGTTGGACAGTGCTCCTGAGGGTGGCTTGCTCCATTCTGCCTGTCCCACGATGATGGTGGTTCAGGGCTGTGTAAAGCACTTTCTGTATCACCCCTGCATCTTGCATCTCATCCTGGAGAAAATTTCAGATTTAAGGTGGTCTTGATTTTCTCGTGCAATCCCTGAATCAATGATCATGCTTCATCACTCCTTTGCCCAGCTGGTGGGAACTCAACGGGGAGGTCACTGATGCCCACACACAGATTTATATTTCTTCTTTCCTTGAAATAGCTGTAACCCCACCAGGACAAAGAACCTCTCATCTGTCTTTGACACCCTGCCAAGACTCAGAGGGTCCCTGTTGTCCCAGTCTGTGTTCTTTGGTACAGAGCAGAGACAGAAACTATCATCCTTGGTGGAGCCAAGAGCATGGAGGAGAAGGTCAGTGCATCACTGCTATGTGGTACCTTGTGCCCTAGCTCACATTTGAGGAGAAATACCTGATTGCTATACTTTGTTCACTTATTAAAACCACGCTGAAACAGCAGTATGTTTTGAATAATAAATGGATTTTTCATTAAGCTTTATTGAAAAATTATTCTCCCAGATAAAATCATGAGGGACAAAGCATCACTGTCTGCTGAAAATGCTCTCACAATCACACATGCCCACATATGCCCTGATTGCAATCCCCAGGTCTTATCCTTCAGCCATACTGTCTTTTTCCACCAATACTTTTTTTAATACTTCTAAATCATTATGTTAGACATTTTTAGCCATTTTAGAAAACACATGCCCCAAACAAAGCCTCTATACTGATTAACAGTATTTTTCAGCACAAAATTTTAAAGCAAAATGCATCTTAGGGCAGAACTGAAACCAAGATTTTAAACCTCATCTCCTCCCAGTCTGTTTCCACTCTTGCTCAGGTCTCCAATCCTGTTTCACAAGAAGGCCACACACCCCAAGCCAGGAGGAATCTGGGGAATAAAAACCACATATTCTGCCCCTCCCTAATGGTCCTTAACTGAAATGAATGTGAAACACATCTGACCCCTTCCTGAGCATCAGTCAACATGCTTTATCCCTCATGTCAACCAAAGCATTTTGCACCAGCAAGTGCAAAGCAAACTGTGGGACAGAAGTCCCCGAGAAAGACTCTGGGGCCTTTGGGAAGCTATGAGCAGGATGGCTGCAGAAACTCCAAGGGTAGGGCTAGCAGAGGCAGTGTTTGTTGTAGCTATAAAAGCATCATTATAAATACATAGCTTCTGTAAGCATGTAGCTGCAAAGACGACAGACAAATATAATTTGTGGTGAGAGGTACTGTCATTTATTAGATGAACTTACAGTCAGAAAAACTATAAAAATCTACCAAACTCACAAGCTGTTCTTCCAGTCTGAAAGGTAGCAATCTTCACAGTTAAATATAGCCTAAGAAGAACAGCTCTGAGATTTATGGCACATATCTCACTTTCCTGTTTCATGCCTGTTTTTAGCATCCATAGAATCAGGAGTCTGCATTTTTATGGTGGTTGCCTTGAAATCCAGCTCTGAGATAAGGTGGGGTTTCCTATGTTTTCCCATCTTTAGCTGCTGTTGGGGCTGTGGGGCAGATGTGTGTCCCCCACTGCTGCCAGGGAGCTCTGGGCAGTACTGGGCTCTCCATCCTCCAGAGCTTGGTGCACACGTGTGAGAGGCTCCAGAGGACACAGCTGTTCTGTGATCCTCAACCACATCCCAGGAGCGGGCCAAGGAGCCCTGCCATGGTCCCACACTGTGTCCCAGTGGTCCCAGCCCCAACCTAGGAAAGCTTTTGCTATTCATCCTTGGTGGTGTGAGGGGCTGTTGGCAGAGACCAACACTAGGATCATGGTCTTGGGGACAGATATGTGTTGACAGTGCAGGGGGGATTCTGTGTCTTTAATAACAATTCCCAAGGCAGGAGCTGTAGGAAAAACCCAGTGCAGCAGCTACCTAAATCAGCAACCACCCACCCTGAGAGCCTGGCTCAACATGGTGTCCAAGTGAGCTGCACCGGCACTGGGATGTGACTGTGCAGCCCCTTTGGTGGCTGTAACTCATGTGTGGCCAGGCTCCTTCTCTGCTCTGAACACGCTGAGTTTGCAGACACCGGCATGGCCATGGTGCCGTGCACAGAATCACTGCAGTGGATGTCCCTGCCTGTCAGTCACCGGAGATGGAGGTTTTCCATTTGCTTTGAGCACAAGGCAATTGCCTGCTGAAATGCAATGGCAGAAAAATTCCTTCTTCCCTGGACTGGTTCTGCCTCACATTCTCTCCACACCCTAACATGCACAAAAAGGAGCATGTCCACCTGCCTCACTGCCCCTGAGTGTCAGCAAAGGATGGCAGGGATGAGCATAGCCTGGGGATGTGTCCTGTGGTGCAAGACTCATAGAATCATAGAATATCTCAAGTTGGAAGGGACCCATCCACCTCCCTGGGGATGTGTGCAGCACCAGGTTCTCCACCTTTCCTCCTCCCAGTGCAGGCTGCTAGAAGACAGAGACACAGATGCAGGGGATGCTGTGGTCACACTGGTGCTGCTCCCCACGCGAACTGTCAGCACGACATGGCAGAGGTGAGTGTCAGACTGGCAAAGCAGGAGGTTGAGAAGCATGATGAGAGCAGCAGCTTTGATCCTCTGTGTCCTTTCAGTGCCACCAAACTGTGGGGAGGGTCCTCCAGCAATGGAGCTGTGTGATCAATGCCCTCAATCTCCCATACCAGACACCTTGTTGGCCCACAGGACAGCTGTGCAAATCCCCATGCAGATGCTGCAGCAAGTGGACAAAGCCTGGCAGGTGGATCTGCACTCTCTGGGTCCTTCCCAGGCATAGCTTGTGGCTCTGTGTCTGTCCCTCTCCCATTTAGGCAACTTAAGATGTACTCTGTCCCATCTTGGTCACTTTGGCTGTTAACACTGTATGTCGTGATGGGGTTCATCTGCCTGCTGCACCTTGGGAGGGTGGGACCGTTGTGGGACCAGCTTGGGGGCCTCTCTGAGGTGAAGTGTACAGCCCGTGGGGTGCTGACAGCCCGCCGTGGGGCAGGAAGGGAGCAACAGACCCAGCTTCTCATCGCAGCATTTTTCTTCTCAACCTGTACTTAGACTTAAAGATTGCTTTGATCTTAACTCAGGAAGTGAATGTTCAGAGACCACAGCATCTGCCACCTGCCATGCATTGCTGGTGTCCCCAAAAGGCACAAGGAGGGGGCTGGTGGGTATCCACCCCAGGGGATGGAGGTGGCATGGTGAGGAGAGCTTGTGCATGCAGCAAAGCAACCTCCTGAGGTGCAGGCAGGAGCAGTTTGCTTGCTGCGAGCCACAAATATAGTGGCCAGATAGTTTATATCCATGGCTCTGAAGGTGGAACCTGGCCCCTGTGGTGGTGATTGAAGGTCCAGCAGAAGGGCTGTATCTGTAAATACCATAGAGAATAGAATTGTAGCTGGTGGTCTGCTATGATGTATTTCCATGTATGTATATGCTTGGAAGATCTGAAATCTGCGCTCCTTGGATTTATCAGTGTCATTGCTGCTCTTAATGTGGGAAGTTTGCCTCAGGAAGATGTGTAAGTGTATAACAATGCTCTTCTTTTGAAGAACAGGGACAGCACCTTATAATTCGTATAAGATTGTTCTTCTGTTTAAACAAGGTGAGCACCTGGCTTGCCTTGCCACACCCTCTGTCGTCTGGAGCAGACTGTCAGTCAGACTGACAGTCTGCTGTGCAGTGGATTCATCCATTTCTGTCTTTTGCAATCAGTGAGGCTGAAAAGAAATTAAGTACCAAAGTTGAAACAGGCAAAGACTGTTCTAGACTGAATAAACCCGCAGAGGGTTTCACTGCTTGTGCAATGTTAAAGATGATCTACAGTTTAAAGCCATAAACACCAGGTGAGACTCCCAGCTGAGAACATCTTTACAGGGATCACTGGGCTCCACGGTAAATCCTCCCTCAGGAGTCCATACAACTCTCATATGAAATGCATTTCAGGGATTTTAAGTGCTATGCAAATATCATGACAAGCAGAAAGCTTTGTTTCTGCTGTGCTGGCTACAGCATTACTCGTGTAAGAAAACATTTATCCAGGCATCTGTCTGGTATTTGCTTAAAAATCACTCTATTGATGGGTTTTATCTTTCAGGTTCTTCACTTTGCTCTTAGTTAACAAAAGAAAACTAGTATCTTGCTCTTGAAACTTTTTCCAATTACTCTAAGAGTTTGGAGCACACTCTGCCATTTGAGCATGGTGGGACCTGAAGTGGCATACATAGCCTGTCCTTCCTTATTCAGATTTAGACCCTGATATTCTTCAGCAAAATCAGTGTGAATCTAGAGAAACTCTGTTAAAGGTGATGGTCCCATTTCTATTTCACGGTAATATAGTGAGGTTGGTGACTGATCTCATCTCAGCCTCAAGTATTACTAAAGCAAGCAATTTTACATCATCACTGCTGTTCAAATACCATGGTGGTAGAAGGAGGAAAGAGCAGGAGCTTGCAAAAAGGTGGAGGAAAAAAATATCTTTAAAATTGGGAGAAAAGGAGGTCTGAACGCTCCAGTATCAGCACAAGGAAAGTATAGGAAGGTGCCGAGCACAGGCAAAGTCTGCACAAGCAAACTGCAGGGTCTGTCCTGGCCAGAGGGGCTGGTGGGGGTCACTGTCTTTGAACCATGCACAATTTAACTGCCTCAAGTTGTCTGGGCTGCACCGCTTGCCCTGGGGACAGGGTGCAGGTCCTTATACCACCAAGCTCCATGATGCTTCCCAAAAACCCTCCCAGCTGCCAGCAGTTCACCTGTTAGGGACTCCCTGAGATGTTTGTGCTCTTGTATTCAGACTCCAGGGTAAAATTTAGTCACAATCACTAGAAAATGTATACATAAATGAACAATCAAATCATGGGTTTTGGCAAATAAGGAGACCAGCAGAAACTTTTACAATATTGTCAAATACAAATCATGTCAATCAGATAATTTCTCTTGTGTGGAAGAATAGCACAGTTTGTACATAGAGGAAAAGAATATGTCTCTTAATTTCTGAGATGAATTAGCATTCTTATTTTCATAAATGACCCAGAGAATATTGCTGAGCTTGAACCATTATGGGGAAGTTCCAAATCCCATTTGTGCTACTGCAAAGAAAGATGAAGGGAGAATCTGAATGAGCATCCTGGAACTTGTATTAGCCTGGGTAGCAAAGTAAAGGAAATACAGCTTCTCTGGAAGTGCAGAAAAAAAGAAAGATTAATGCCCAGGGTAATTCTGAAAAATTGAAGGAATGGTCTGCAAAACCCCCCCACCAATATAATTTGCATTCAGGATGGGAAAACTGGGGATGGATAGCAGGAAACAGCGGAGAGGTGACAGTGGTGTTTATAAACTGCACAGCAGTCACGGGTGTTGTGATGCTGAGAGGAGGGACATCGCTCTGGGATGCACCCAGAGCAGCTTTCCCTGTGAGACACGTGCGATTGCTCTACAAGAGATGAGATCTGATCACTGACTCAGTTCCTGAGCTTTTCCATTTTTACCTTCTGGTGGATTTTAAGAGAAACTGAACTCTTAAGTATTTAGATTTCAACTCTGTCAGGTATAAAGTGAGAAACACAGCATCTGTATTAACTTTGTGAGTGGTACTGGAAATGCTAGGTGTTTTATGAATGGTTAATTGTGTGTCTGTCTCTCTGGTAAGGATGGTTATCACGCTTCAGACAAAAAGGCTTTCAAAGTTGATTGACAATCCAGCCTGGAAGGAGACTTTTTTTGGTTGTTGTTCCATGGGAAATTCCAGGAAAAAGAATTGCTTTACTATGTGTGACAGAGGGACTCCCAGCTGGAGAGGGGGAGGTATTTCCATGAGAAGATTGCTAGCTATGATGTATGCTGATCCCAGCTCCCAAAGCTGTAAGTGGGCATCAAAGCTCATTGATGGCTGAGCTAGTAGGGCTGTAAACAGAAATGGTTGTGGGCTGATAATCTTAGGTAAATCAGAATGATTCAAGGACTGTGAAATGTAGAAATTAAATCCCACAGAGTTCAAGTATTCAGCTGAGTTGTAATAGTCAGTTGTTATTATAAATGGTAATTAGCACAAGTAAAGGACATCGTGTGCTGCTGCCACAGGTGGCCTTGGGTCTAAATAGATTTGTCCCACAGGTGTTTTTTTTTAATTTCATTTTAATTGGTGCTTTTATTCTAGATGAGGTCTGTCTGGCCAGACAGAACATCTGTAGAAAAAGACCTGAGGTCCTAGTGAGTACAAGTTACCCCAACATCACCAGAGGACCTTTGGGGGTGCTGGGGCATGCAGGCTGTGCAGGGCAGTGGTTCCCCAACAGTTCAGCACAGGTGAGACCATGTCTGGGCAACTCCAGTCTGGGTCTCCCAGAACAACAGGCAGTGACAGGCTGCGGGTGCTGGAGCCTGGGCTATGTGGGTTTTATTACCAAGTTGTCCACTTTGATGCATACCTCAACTACATGTATTTCATCCACACCTTCTCCACCATCAAATCTGTTGCGCTTGTGGCTGTGGCTTTTGACATGTCTGTTGTGACCTACAGCCCCTGAGGCATACATCCCTTCTGACAATCTCCATGGCATCAAGACTGGTGTGGGTTTGACTATTCAGGTGGTACTTCTGGTGTTCCCGGTCTCCTTTCTCCCAAAGATGCTGCAATATTGCTGGGTCAGTGGCCTCTTGCACTCTTTCTTGTCTATACCAGGATATCATCAGTGTGGCTCAGTCGCATTTGTGTGACATATATGAGATAGCAGCATTTATGGCTTAAGTGTTTGCTCTTTCCTCAATGGCTTTAGACTCACTGTTACATGTTCTGTTGTACAATCATGATCCTTAAGATTGTCTTGAGTATTGCATCCAAGAAGGAGCGGTCCAGGACCTTGAACACTTGTATCTTTCACATCCATGCTGTCCTAATCTTCAACATCGCACTAATCAGTCTGTCTGTGATTCACCAGTTTGGGAAAAACTCTTCTCCCACTGTTCACATCCTCATGGCCAACATCTGCTTGCTGGTCCCACCATGATGACCCGATTGTGTACAGTGTGAAAACCAAATGGATCTGTACCCGGACCACCAGCAAGCTGCAAGAAGCCAGGTGTGACTCCATAGTCAAGGTGTGAGCTGCATTGAAGCTGAGGGGTCTGACCGTGATTGCACGGGTGGGTGGGTAAGGCCTTGCAGGCAGCAGTGGAGTCACACAGCTCAGAAAGGCAATGAGAATGATGTTCAAAGTTTAAGGGCAAACTCATCACCTGGTGCCACCTTGAATAACTGCTAAGACCTGGGCAACAAAATTCCAGTTGAAAGATGTGCCATTTTTATGGTCAGATGCAGCTTCTTGCATTGCATACACAAAATGTTATTAATTAGAAGAAATGCATTGTTGTGGTTTAACCCCAGCCAGCAACCCAGTACCACGCAGCCGCTTGCTCTCTCCCCCCGACCCAGAGGGGTGGGAAGGAGGATCGGAACGGAATGTAAAACTCAAGGTTGAGATAAGAACAATTTAATAGGTAAAGCAATAATTCTGAGTGATGTAACTGCATAAATATTTCAACCAAGCATAAATTTGCCTATTGATTTTCCTCTTACAATAATGTCTAACGGAGAATGATGTTCTCTCTGCTTTCTTTGGTTGAATAAAAAAGGAAGGAATAAATGCTTCAATAAAGTTTAAAATGTTGCAGCAGAGTACTGGATGTATTCACCAATATTATGCTAGCAATATCAGCTATTCGTATCAGTTAATTAGGGAACACAGCCATCGTAAGGATTGGAAAGGGATTATCGGTAAGAACAGTTATTCTCAGGGGGTACAAAGGAGAGTTAAAGATTAACCAGCGGAAGAGAATCACGAAAGAGGCAGTTTTAAGAACCAGGTCTGTTGGTCTGCAGAGGATCTGACAAGGGAGATCCCTGAGGTGGGATTCCTGCTGGATGAATCATCTCAAACAGACTGGATAAGCTGTGAGACCCACCATGAGGATGGGTTTGCCATAGGCCTGCCTGGGGTTTCATGCACAAAAGTAAAGGTATATATCTGCATCATGAGGCTGATGTTTCTAGGGCATGCCAAACCATGTCAAATACCTACAAAATTTTGGTATTTTGGCAAATTAAGAACTGGGGGTCTTCTTTACTTAGCAATGCATGCATGATTAATGAATGAATTTACCCTGTATTTGTATTTCTGTGTAAACAAACAAACAAACAGGATTTGGAGAAGGGAGAAGTTCATTTCACTGTCTGGCACTCAGATGTCCCATTCCACCAGCATTTTATACCCATTATGTGATGGTGTGAGCCTCCGGGCACCTTTCTGAGCAAAGGCGTCTGCCATCTGCTGGCATGTGCCGTGGGAAGGCTGAACCATACTTCACATTTTTTTTCCTCAAGACCCTGAAAGAATAAGCTGATGCACAGCTTTGTGGGACAGAGATAGTAAGGTAAGGACAAGACATACATGGTCAAGACCCATCCTTGGAGAGCATTAGCAGTCTACTAATCACGTGCCTTCAAGGCAAAGAGGAATTCCTTGGGCTCTGGTTGCTCATGGGCACTTTCATTCACTTCAGGTTAGACATTGAAGGCAGAAGTGGATTAATACATGGAGTTCTCTGTCTGATTTTCAAAGATCTATGAATTTCAGAGAGTTGTTTTATCACCCTGAGTTCTCTGCTACTCATCACATGGCCCTGACTTACATGACCAATCCTGCTGTTTTAGGATTGTGAGATTTCTCATTACCATGCTGATGGCAACTGGGGAGTTTCTTGCATCTGCTTCTGATGGGGATGGTGATATGAAGGATTTTCTAGTCCATATCTGGGAGAGACTTCCAGACTAAAGTGGGGTCTGTCCCCTTCCCTTCCCCATCCCAGCAGAGCTTCAAAAATGTCTTTGGGAAATCTAGGCTACCCAGGGATACCTGCTGGTCCCGAGCACTGGCTTCCCACTTTCCCCTCCCAATACACTCTGCTGCAGCTGCTTCTCCTGGCCCTGTGACCCACTGCTCCACCTTCTCCTTTCCACCCACCCAGCACTCCATCAGGCAGAAAGGGATGGAGAGCTGGGAGTGCAGATGCATGCCCAGCAGAAGGAATGAGGCAGGCTGCAAGCTGGTTTGATTGAGAGCCACAATAGTGGGATGATATCTCAGTTTGTCTGGGCTCCCTTCCCTGCGAGTGAAAATAGGGGAAGAGGTAGGGAGCACAGTTCATAACAGAAAAAAACCCCGAGTTTCCCTAAAGCACTTTATTTCTCTGGACCCCAAAGTGTTTTACAACATCACTCCCATACACATCGGGGAAGTGTGCTTGAGATACTGACTCCCAATTAAGTAATAAATTTAATTAAAAATGTATTTTGTAGACTCATATATTGAAATCCAGCAAAGGAATTTACCAAAGTTCGCAATCTGGTGCAAAAGCTTGGCAAAGGACCCAGGAATCCAGCCCCTCCAGCTCCAGTTGCTGTTATTTGTTGTGCTTTCATTCTGTAGAACCCAAAAGCATATGAGGCAGGTGACAAGCTGGGACTAACACTGATTTTATGCAATATGCTGTTTCTGTCAGTACCTGCCTTACCTCTTTCCTCGCTCATTCTCACCACATGTTGCATGACAGCAGGCTACCGTTCCTGCAAAGCAAGGAAGGCTTGCACAGCATCCAGGGCGACAAGGCTGTTTGCTGATGACTGCATTGCACCAATATGAAAGGGTGATCCATGAAGCTGTGCAGAGCAAAGCAGAGTGGAAGATCAACACCCCACAGAGTACATGATCTCAGGGAATGACCGTGTGCCAGGGAGGCACGACAGCCACTGAATTTTAAAGCAAAGTCAGAAGCAATTGTCTAAGGCAGAGCATGGCTGGTGGTAGGAAAACTGTGCAATCCTGGCACAGGGTGTGATATGGAGAAATAGTGTGAAATGGGGACAATGGACATCGATTGTGATTGTATATATCTGCCCAGGAATGTGGGTATGGTGACTAGTCATGGGTGCGGTGTCTGGTCACATAGGCACACAGCTCTGAGGAGACAACTACAGTTTTGAGGAGACGCCTGCCCTTCTTCCTCTAACAAAGGGGCTATTTAAAAAAGAATGAGAAAAGGATAAGAGATATTCCAATGCTATCTAGAGGGAGGGAGTGCTAAGTGTCCTTGCTGGAGAAGATGGGATGGTCACAAGAACACGAATCACCTACAAACCTGCAAGAACACCACATTGCAGGCAAAGGACTGATAAGCTGATTAACATACGAAGAGAGAGTAAGCGGGTTTAGGTAACGAATATGTATAGGCGTTAATTGAATATTCATTTGTTTTATTGTATAAATGTGAGATGGTTCGTCACTTCGGGTATGCACGCTTGTGGAGGAGCGATCCCCCGTGCATCTGCGCGCAATAAACATACCTACTTTATAACTTTCGAGTTATAGAGTCTAATTCCGCACGTCAGGTGTACCCAGGGGAGCTCAGAATCCTCAGTGTTTGCTCATGTCAGAGCACAAGGATTGTCCCGCTGCATGATGGGGTGGAGGGACATTTGCACTGCAGCTGGGTGAAATACAATCCAGCAGTGCTGCCTGAGTGTAGTCTGCCCTACACTGTGTCACATCTTCGTGTTCTGGTCTCAGCTGGCCACATCTGCTGCCAGATGTGCACTGAACAAGCCCATATCCTGCAGTGACCCAATGTGCACTGGGTTTGTGCATGCAGAGTCCTCTCTGTACATGCCAGGGACTGCTGCAGCTTTTCTCCTTGGTGCTGCCTTGGAACTTCTGTCTGTGTTTCCTCTTCCTCTACAGGGTGCTCAGCCCTACCAAGAAAGTGATTTGCAGTATTTCTGGGAAAATAACAAAGCTACCTATGAGGGCAGCATCAGTCAAGCTAGTCAAAACATGAAGAAGAGTCATGAACCTTTCACAGATGATGGGTGGTCAGGGCTAGGTCTCCAGCTGCTTTGACTAGCAATAACCTGGTGATGACAGCAGAAGATTTTGCTGATAGTCTTTTTCTCCTTTGAAGGCACATCCTGGCCCTTTTCTTGGGAATTATACATGACAGGCAGCATGAGGGCGTCAGGCAGGCTGTCAGCTTTTTAGAGCCAGGCTGTTATCTCCTGCATGAAATATTAATTGAGGTGGAGCCTGAGAAACTGTCCTGCAGGTAGGTGCTGCAAGTGGCATACCCTTCTGGTCAGAGAAAAGTCCTGGAGCCAAAGTAGCAGCATTTACACCACAAACCCTGCCTGGAAAATGGTGTTTCTCATCTCAGAGCCTAAAGATGCAGCTTGGAGTGGCCTGGGGGAGTTTCTCCCAGCTGCAGAATTTTACCTTCTAGTTCAAATCAGGCACCTCAGCCACAAAAACCCACCAAATGACAGCTAGTGCAAACAACTCACCAGCTCCCGTGACAGCCAGGATTGAGGATATCTGCCTCTGAACCTGAAGGGATGCTTGCAGAGATGGGCAGGGAAGTGGTGATATTTATACCCTACCCCTGAGGCCCCATGGGGCTCATGTGTAGCTGGGAGCAGCATCTGGTCTGTGCTTCTTGGAGAAACATGATGAAAATACAAAATTCATGGGGTTTTGAGTGGAACACCTTTAATGTGAGCTGCCAGGTGAGACCTTCCATTGAAATTATGGCATGGGATGGAGCACATAAGGCCATTGGTGTGCTGTGTCACCTCCTTTACAGGGGAATTGAGATGAGGTGGGGTGGCTAAAGACATACAGATGAGTGATGCTGACCTCCTCCAGCCAGCCCTACAGATGACACAGGATCTGCTGCTATCACTGCCTCCAGCCTTGCTCTGCCTGCCTCTGTGGGTGTTCAAACACTGCTGCTTCAAGCACCAGGGTGATTAATACGGTAAATGTGTGTGCTCTCTGCAGCAGGCTTTCATTGCCGTTCCTAGTGTGAATACTCAGCATTGGTTTGTACCCTGTGAGGACTCTCTTTGGGGGCATAAAAAGAAAATCCAATATTAACCAAGAGTGGGAATGGTCAACAAGTGGGTGAACAGAATGAGGTTGTGGGGGAAACTAATAAAAGTATGGAGAAAGTCAAACCTGGGTACCTTAAATTAAGCACTAAATCTAGAGTTAGTTGCTGAAATAAAACCAGACAGACTTCTTTCTTTCTTCCTTTCTTCCTTCCTTCCTTTCTTCCTTTCTTCCTTTCTTCCTTTCTTTCTTTCTTTCTTTCTTTCTTTCTTTCTTTCTTTCTTTCTTTCTTTCTTTCTTTCCTTCCTTCCTTCCTTCCTTCCTTCCTTCCTTCCTTTCCTTCCTTCCTTCCTTCCTTTCCTTCCTTCCTTCCTTCCTTCCTTCCTTCCTTCCTTCCTTCCTTCCTTTCTTTCTTTCTTTCTTTCTTTCTTCCTTCCTTTCTTTCTTTCTTTCTTTCTTTCTTTCTTTCTTTCTTTCTTTCTTTCTTTCTTTCTTTCTTTCTTTCTTTCTTTCTTTCTTTCTTTCTTTCTTTCCTTCCTTCCTTCATTCCTTCCTTCCTTCCTTCCTTCCTTCCTTCCTCCCTTCCTTCCTTTCCTTCCTTCCTTCCTTCCTTCCTTCCTTCCTTCCTTCCTTTCTTTCTTTCTTTCTTTCTTTCTTTCTTTCTTTCTTTCTTTCTTTCTTTCTTTCTTTCTTTCTTTCTTTCTTCCTTTCTTTCTTTCTTTCTTTCTTTCTTTCTTTCTTTCTTTCCTTCCTTCCTTCCTTCCTTCCTTCCTTCCTTCCTTCCTTCCTTCCTTCCTTTCCTTCCTTCCTTCCTTCCTTCCTTCCTTCCTTCCTTCCTTCCTTCCTTTCTTTCTTTCTTTCTTTCTTTCTTTCTTTCTTTCTTTCTTTCTTTCTTTCTTTCTTTCTTTCTTTCTTTCTTTCTTTCCTTCCTTCCTTCCTTTCTTTCTTTCTCTTCCTCTCTCTCTCCCTCTCTCTCTCTTTCTTTCTCAGGAAAATTGTGACCTGTCATCTTGGGAATCAGTATTTCAAGAATAGATTTTGAAGCCCCCTAAACTCAGGTCTGAAAAGCAGGCATGGCTATTAAGCTCCTCAGCTTTGGGGTTTTAAAAGTCTCAAAAATCAAAGCACAGCCACCTTTTGAATGCAGCAGCTGTATTGGGGGGTGGGGGGAGGGGTGTGTGTGCGTTGTGGTGGTGTGCAGGTCTCTGTGCACATGCACCCTTTCTCTGACAGAGGCTTGATAGGGGTTCCTCTGCAAAATGCCTTCAGTAAGCCACTCAGAAGGACCCTCTCATGGAGACTTTACATCTAGTCTGTCTCCCAGTTTCAGGAAAATGAGAAAAGGAAAAAGAAAAGGAGAAACAACCTTTCCATGAAGGTGCTGACATGGGACAAAGACCCTATGGGGTGAGCCTGGCATGGGGCAAGCTGTGTGACCCCCATGGATCTGCTTTCTCATTTGTGGTCTCCGAAGCGGAGACATGCCCCCCTCTTCGTTGACATGAGGCGCTCCCTGCTGTGGGCTGAGGCCACCGGGACCTGGGACAGCGGGGACGGGGAGCATCCCGCATCCCACGCCGCAGCACCCAGCAGAGGGAAGCAACGAGCCGCGCTCCGCCAGCCCCGCGGTACCCGGCCTGACCTGCGGGCAATGCAGCCTCATCCCCCAGGACAAGGGGAGTACTGCCAGTTTGCAGGCTCCTGGCTTCACACCTCCCCGGTGCTGCTGCCAAGGCTCTCGGCTGGCGAGACGGCATCCAGCTTCGGCCGCGCTGATGCCTCTGGGATTCCAGTTTGTGATGGAAGGACTGACTCTGGGGCGGCAGAGCTCAGCTCAGCCTGCACTGGCGTGGGAGTCCTGCAAGGAGCTGGTCCAAACGTGCTCTAACCCAACAGCCCCAACAGCGTGGCCACCAGCAGATGCCTGGGGGAGAGTTTAAGCACAAGGCAAACATGCAATGGTGCTCCTCAATGCAGAAGAGCACAGGGGCTACTCAGTCAGAGAGGCTATTTTGTTATCAAAGGATTGCTTTCCTGTGTATTTATCTTGCCGGTTTTTGTGCTTGTAGAAACTTTTGCCATCCACAACACACTGCAGAGCTCTTCCTCAGTAGAGAAGGGCAGCTCTGAGGTGGAGGGCTGTGGGTCTCATGCATGAGCAAGGCTCTGCCAAGCAGCTTTTGGGCAAAGGGTGTCTGACTGAAGCTCTCACCCGAATTACCCAAAACTTAGACTCTGGAAGAAGCAGAATTACTGCTCTCCAGGGTATTTTGTTGGGGCTTGTAATTTCATTGTACATAGGAGGATGCACGTATGTGTCTGCATGGGTTATATAGATGTGTGCCAAGGGGTCTGAGCCTGGAAAGGCTGGAGGAATCCACTGGACCACATTTTAAAATATTTATAGTTCCCAGTAAGAGCACTCCCAAGGACATGATGATCTTACTTGTTACAGTACTAGGTACCCAGTCCATTACAAACACTGGCAGAACACACACAAAAGCAGTTCCTAAATGTTTAAACTGTTTTAAAATGTCCTTCCAAGGGTGTCAGCTTATAGAGTGCCTGCACCTCTGGGTCAGCTGGAAAAGAACTGCTTCTTCTGAAGCCACGCTACCTCATCAGCTCAAGTAGTAGGAAGAAATCAATCTTTTAAGTCTAAATGAGCCAGTCTGAGGAGGTGTTGTGCTGCAGTGACTTATGGAAACTCCAGCATACTAATTTGTGCATGCTGATTCAGGAGGGGCAGCTATTTCCAGAAATCTTATATTGTGGTCTAACCCAAGCAAAATACTCAAGTGAAACAAAGAAAAACCTAGGGACAAAAGCACTTGCATTTTAAAGAGAAGACAATACTTTTGGTTAATGTCTGAGAGTTCAAAAGTCATTACTTGCTATAAAGGGTTTCCCCTGCAGACCTGGGGGGCTGCTTCTATTACCAGCCCCCTGTCTGGGACACAAGCCCAGCTGTGTCTGTGGAGGGTGAACCTTGCCAGACCTGTCTCCCCGTGCTCCTGATCACCCTTATCCTCCACCTCACATACAGTGGATCAAGTCTGAATGGCCAGTGACCAGCCTGGTCTCTCTGGGGCCATACACGGTCCCAGGCGGCCAAAAAAACTGTCACAGAGAGCAGCGCCTGCCCTGGCACCCACACCAACACCAGCAGTGCTCAAATAGACATGACCAGCATGACTCAGCCCCATTCCTCCTCTATGGATGGTCAGGACAGGACATGACCCTTGCCCACTTGGTTCACAGCCACTCTCGTGTGCATGGGCCCCTTGAACCCGGGAACAGACCAGAAGCCCACCCAGATCTATACCCAGACCCTGGGCCCTGCTTGTTCACTCTTCAGCTCCAGGCTTGGGTCTTTCCAGGTTCTGGTCTCCTCCCACTCATCAGTTAGTCCAGCTTAATGTTTGTCACCAAATCCCACCCATATAACCCTGTACACCAAGTAAGGTCACTCAGAAAAGAGCTAGAAGTGAGTTTAATGAGCAGACAGGACAGGCTGCAGTGGCCTGGAGAGTGTATTGAGCAGCAACTTGTTTACACTTAATCAGCCCCACTATCAGTCCCCCTCCATTTTCCCATGCTGGGCTCTTCCCAATACACCTAGATCCCTCCTTTCCCTTACCTTTGGTCCTTCCTTTAAATGCCCCATAATGTATTTTGCACATTTGCACAAGCCCCTTAAATCATTCAATAAAAAATTTCACATAAGCCCCATCGAATATCCCGCACCAAGTCTGCTCTTTTCCGGGAGAACCATGATAATTTCTTTCTCCCTTCTCAGCAGTTTTGCTTGAACCTCTTTCCTCCTGGCTCCTCCAGCCACTCCTCAATCACTGACCTGAAGGTTGTGGCCTGTGTTACTGTCTCTGTTATCTCCTGGGGTCTTGGGTTTGCGTATCTAGGTAAGATTTGTTATTTTTCCTGTCTTTGGCCTCTGTTTATATGTTGAAGAGCCACTGACTAGATATTCTTACAAACCATGGTTCTTATGTTGCCAGTATCAACATACCCTTTACCTTCCACATACCTTTTACCTTCCTTATAACCTTACTTGCCACATACCCTTACATCAGCAGAAGTTTGACATGTTCCCGTCTCTGGGCTGGTCTTCACTGGGGTTCAATCTCACATTGGATAGCAGTGAGCATCTTATTGACTTCACTAAATGGCAATGCTGGACTAGCGGACCCCTGTTTGGCAGAGCATTCTTAGTATCCATCTCCGGATCATTTAGGTTTTCACATTATATATGATAGGATTCAGGATGGGTGGAGCAAGAAAATGGATGCTGGCTGTGAAATCATAGGTCTGGGGGGATAAACCGGTGCATCATGGACAGGCAGATCATGGGGATAATGAAAAGCAGGACAGCACAGATATGTGAGATGCAGGTGTTGAGAGCTTTGAGATGCTCCCTCCAAGTCACAGTGTTCAGGATCGTCTTAAGGATGTGAAGATAGGACAGGAGGACAAATAGCAAGTCCAAACCTAGTGTGGAGAGTAGCACAAAAAGGTCATAGGTACTGTTAATCCTTGTACCTGAGCCTGCATGTTTGATGATGTCTGGATGCAGACAGTAGGGATGGGAGAGCTTGCTGATTCTAGTGAAACACAGCCGAGTCAGTAGGATTGGGAGTGGGAGCTGGACAAGGGTGGTCCTCATGACAATTGTCACACATATCTTGGTGGTCCCTGAGTTGGTGAGGATGGAGGAATATTGTAGGGGGTGGCAGATGATTACATAGAGATTGAAAGCTATTGCCAGAATGACAGCAGATTCAATATCTGTGAAGGTGTGAATGAAGAACATTTGGGCAAGGCAGGTGCAATGCTGACCTCCCTGGCCCTCTGCTACAGCATCCTCAGCATGGTTGGGAACCTGGATGTGGACAAGCCCAGGTCAGGCACAGCTAGCATAGCAAGGAATAGATACATGGGTGTGTGGAGGCTCTGCTCTGCCTTAATGATAGAAAGAATGGTCAAGTCCCCAAGCAGTGCCAGGGGGTACGTAGAGAGGAACAGCTGACCACATATGCATGGTTTTTCATGCTGGAAAGCCACCGAAAAAGAAGGATAGGGTCCTGGTCTGACTACTGTTGGTCCTTGTTGGGATGAAACAAGGATGCTCCATCTTATCCCTGAATAGCTGCCCTGGAAGGAAAGACAGCAAGGTTCACACAGGCAGTAAGAAATGGGGGTAGTCCAGGAGCCCTTCCCTCTGAAGCTTCAGATCAGAGGCATCACCATGACCAGCAAAGCTGCACTATAGCAAAACTTACCAGGAGCTGTACAGAAACAGCCTGAGAGTTCTCACCTGCTCCTGCATGCACACTCTGTCACAGGAACCATGCACGGGCAGAAAGCACTTGTATGTGTTGCGTGCCCAGTGTAGGCAAGTCCTAGTTCTGGCTGCCTGGTATAGCAGGGGAATGAACAATTAAAAAAAAAAAAAAAAAAGTCTGTGAGCACTTGTGTAAATGCAAATCAAGAGAGAGAAGTGACATTGCAATTAGAGGGGACTGTGGTGAGCTCTGATATTAAATTTTGTGCTTTTGCTGGGAATATCTGGTGAAGGAAAAGGAGGTGATAATGGATTAGATACTGCCTGTGGAAACAGAGCAACTTTCTTAGGAATGGAGACCAGTAAAGCCTGACCCTTTTAAACCAACAAAACACATGCCATCTACAAACACATGCAGGGAAAAAGATCTACTTAAACTGAAGGATAGTAATTACTCACAAAGCAATATGTGTAAATTGTACAAGATAAATGTAAGCTGGAAATTACAAGGACATCATATAAAACCAGGATGTCTCTGGACATCCTCCCACTAGAAATATAGGGAGGAGAGACAGAACTGCTTTTAGAAAAAGTTTTCTTTCTGTAAACTCATGCTGCCTTGAAGAATGGAGACAGGACTCAAGGACTGCAATGTCTAGAGCACTCTCCCCATAGTACCTGTAAGCTTCTCTGCATGCCTGACTCTGGTCCTTGTGTCTTGTCTTCAAAGGACAGGGCCTCCCACGCTCTCGTGAGTGCTTGTTCACAGTCTGCAGGGAGCAAAGCCAGTGCACCCTCAGCATCTGTCATGAGAGTCACTGGGGTCTCCAGAGCACCAGCTCAGCTCAGTTTGGTCTGCGTTGGCTTCTAACATCTAGAGAAGTCTTCCTTGCCCTCCCCCCCACCCCCCACTCCGCCCCTGCCCCAGGCATATCCCATGGAAAACAACAGGGAGGAAGGCAGTGGGAATGAAAGGGTGCATAAGAGGGTTTTTAAGGAACTGCTCTGGAAATTACAGGTTTTGACAGCTAAATGAGATCTATTATGGATGTTTATGTCACCTTATCTGTAATATTCACCTGTAAGTCTAGGAAAGTTTATGAAATTACTTAAATAACTGTAAACCTATTAATTTTTTTCAAAAATATCTACACTTGTTCATAAAATTGCAGAAATACTGCCATTCTTTCCTCAGATTCATAAGGCTTCTAACTCACAGCATCTCTCTTCGCCCTTCCCTGTCTCGGTACCCAGGTTTATGGCACAGTGCAGCACCCTTGGATAACTGCAAAGACAGAACAAATTCCATGGATAGACCTGGGCTTGCACTAAGCTGCAGACTTTAATGTGGGGGAGTTTTCTCTAGTCCTCAAGAGAAGTTTATCAAAGATCATCCCCCCCATTACATGGAAGGGGAGGAGGAGGAGTTACAGGAGAAAGTTATCTTCAGACACAAACATCTGACAGGGTCAGTTAAAGCAGCCATAATTCAAGTGCAGCCTCCACCCTGACAGTACAGGAACTGTCAGAGGTCGTTTTTAATTGCCCTAAATTTCTGGTATGCCCCATCTCTTCCTCCAGAGCTTTACACACACTGTGCTAGGTGGATGCTGCATCAGTTACATGCATGAAAAACTGTGGAACTCCCTTGTCTCATCCACCTTTGTTTATGCAACAAAACAGCACGCTCCCCACTGCAGCATGCACTGGAGCAAGTGAGCATCGCTGTTTTAAGCAGGCAGAGTGTGAGCTGGGACTGGGTTGGCAGAATGCAAAGACCCTCCTAAATCTGAGATCAGGTCCATGCTAAGCTCTTGCATGCACAGCCTGTCAGGAAGAGCATATAAGAGGGCTGAATCCTTTTGATTGCTTCTCTAAGTGATGATTCATTTTAACTCTTACAGTTTGATGTACTCCAGAGAATGACAAATTCCACAGATGCGCATCAGGATTTCACTGAGAATGAATGTCCTCATGAAGCTGTAAGTGGAAAAAGAGGCTGCACCCTGATCTAGCGCAGAGTGGTTCTCTGAGCAGATGCAGAGCTGCATATTCCCCTTTGCAAGCAGGGAGATATGAGAGTTTGGGGTGTCTGAGAGGTTTCCCACCTCCATGCTAGCCCTCTGGAAAGGGGACAGAGCACAGCTCTTTGGAGCTACCTCAGGTAGCTGAAATGAGCTGGCCCACAGGAGGGTGACAGGGGTGTTTGCAGGAGCAGGCATCACGGACCCTGTCCACATCTGTGAGGAGCCAGGACCCAGCTGAGCCCTTGTCAGTGCCACAACGAAATCTTCCACGACAGAGCAAAGAGCCCACTCAGCTGCCACACTCATGACTGCCCTGAGCTTCCCACCAGCTCCACTGCAAGGAAGCAGCCTGTTCCTAACCAAGGAAGCAGCGTGTTCTTGACCCTCAGGGCTCACAGCAGTGGAAGATTTATAGAAGACCCTGAGCAATCCCTCCACAGGAGAGGGCTGGCCTGGGAGCAGGAGGGCTCTTGGTTTCTCAGTGCTCAGAGCAGATACATTAACCCCCACAGCACCAAGTCCATCCTGGCATGCAACACGGCTCTGCACTGTGCCAGTCACTGCCTGTTGATGGTGGCAGGGGATGCACCCTGGAGACACTTTCCAGCGGTACCCTCCTCCTCCTCCTCCTCCTTGCTTCCCCTTCCACAGAGAATAAGGCCAGACATGGTTTGGGTAAAGCTGCTCCTGCTCCGTGGCAGGGTGATGCATAGATGAGTCCTAAAGGTTGTTGTTCCCAGCCCCACTTCAGTTCTGTGGGTGTGGAAGGAAACCCTAGCAGGTCCCCGGTCTTTGGAGCAGACCAGAGCTATGTGGCTTTGTGTCCTGTCCCCAAAAGTGGCTTTAGGCAATTGCCAAACAAAGAATATAAGAACAGGGCACATGTGCTCAGTAATTCCTTGAGCACTTTCCCAGCCTGAGCATCCCAGCTCCCTCCAGTTGCCCTGGGTCACTCCAAGTTCCTGCAGTAACTCACCTTGCTTGTAGTCCTCCTGCTGGGGTGCTTTGGGGGTGAGGAGCACTGTGAGCTCCCAAGTGCAGCCACTGGAGTAGTGAGGGAGAAATAGGATTCAAGTGATCACTGTGGGATGGTCCTCAGAGGGAGCAGGGCACGAGCATGTACCTCTCTGAGTTCGGTGAGACCAGAAGAGATGCTCCAAGACATCCCATCTCCATCCCCATCAGCTCTCTGTGGGGTTTCCCCACACAGACCTCTTGCTGTGCCCTTGCCATGTGAAAGCAGACACTCTTGCAGTGTTGCAATTATACTTTAGTTCAGAAGGTCAGCAGCATGTCTAGGTATGAGTAAAATATTCTTTCAGCCCTCAGAAATGTTCTTGTGAGAGGCAGAAGGTTCATGGGGTTCTTCCTAAATCTTGGAATGGATTTTAATGCAGCACTTTGTGCACTGATGGATGAAACGTTTTGAAAACAACATAATAATAAAATAAATGCCCTGGGAGGATTTCATCTGACTAGAGGAAATGATGAGAACAAAATACTTTAATGGCCATTGTCGGTGAGAGGGAGAAATGGATTATTTAGTGCTGAACATTGTAGCTCCAGAGCCTCAGAGTGGATGAAGATGGTCGGATTTCAGTATCTAAAGTTATACTTATTACCGTATTCTTTGGGGCCTATCTTCCCCCACCAGTAAAACAGTAATGAAGAAGTAGGGTGCACAGGGATACAGGGAATGCTTTTTTATTGCAAGGACGAATTGCATTAGGGAAGTGTTAACTTAAAGATCTAAAACATTTGCGTTTGTGCAGTCATTTTGATGGAGGTTTGTTAACCACAACTGTCACAACCCCCTCAGCTGAGGGGGTTGGAGGCAGCAGCTGCAGCACTTCTGCTGCTGAGCACCAGGCTTGAGCTCTCCAGGACCATGAGGCTCATCACAGCGGGTCCTGCTTGGGGTGGTGGCCTAGGAGTGGTGGCAGATGCCTTATTTTCAAAGTGAACTGAGATAAGCAGACCATATTCCCATCCTGGATACTTGGGTGTAAATTCCACAGCGCTACACACACAAAGCACAGTCCACAAAGACTGTCAGGAGGGGACATTTGCTCAGCGCTAGCTCAGACACCAGGACCGACTCTGCACATCCCAGGGGACAGCAAAATGGCACCCAGCCCGTCCCTCTGCCCTGACCGAGCAGAGCGCAGCCCACGCAGCCTGACTGCAGAATGGCTGCAACACTGGGAACTTCTGCAGCAGGTTACTGTACGGAGCCAGGATCTCATCCCAGTGCATGGACCTTGCTCCCAGTTCCTCCAGTAGACACAGGGTTAGGGATGACAGATAAACTCTTTGCAGACACAACCCCACTGGTGCCAGGGGATAAACTGGTGCGTGCGTGCATGCGCGTGTGTGTTTGTGTGTGTGTGTGTGTGTGTGTGTGTGTGTGTGTGTGTGTTCTCACAGCACAGAAGTGCTGAGCCAGTTTCTGTAAACCAGCTCACCTGGAGGGGAAGTTAGAGCCTTCCAAGTAGAGACCAGTCTTCTCCATGACCAAACAGGCAATGAGAAAGTACCAGCCTCTGAAACAGTTGTGTCTGTGGGTAATTCCCGTTAAAAAGAGGGGTAAGAGAGAGTCGCTGAGTGCTGTTATAGGGTCAGAACAAAGGACAGAAAGGGTAGAGAGGAGGAAAAGGGAGAAACTAGAGGTATTCACCTACAAAGTCTTTTGTTGCTCATCTCATCACACAGAAGGTGTGGGAAGGGACTTGATCCCAGCCCAGAAAAGCCAGACAATGCAGCAGCCAGATGCATTTGCTCTTGATGAAGACAGGGTGAGGCCCTCCTCCTCGGAGTCAGCTGATGAGAAGGCAAAACTGAGTTTGTTAGCAGAGAGATTTACTAAAGTGTGTAGGGGGGGTCACTGGAACAGCACAGCTTCATGCTGTGCAGCAATAAGTGCAGAATAAGGCCTTTATCAGGGCAGGGAGACACTCTCCTCACCCCTTTCTGAGCTGGTGGCCCTACACACCCGCCTCATGCTGATGCCCAAGGTCCTTATTTTTATCACCAAGGTCAGCTCAGGAGAAAAATTCACCCCAAGTCAGATGGTCCGTTGTGTGCAGAGGGAGCAGCCAGCCCCTTGCAAGGCCCCCCCATTCCCTCCTTGGCCTCATCAGGCATTTTCTGATGCTGCTTTGTCACCATGACGGGATTGACCTCGTGGGCTGGAGACCTACAGCGTATAACTTGGGGTGGTGGGTGCAAGGCGCTTTCACATACCTTGCTGGCATGCAAATGAGGGTGCAAAGCGCTGCGGAGCTCTGCACTGCTGCTCTGGCCTCATGTTGGTAGTAATTCTGGGAGTGAGTGGCGTAAATCAAACCTCGGAGGAGGTGGGGGAAGCTCATTCCCCCCAGCTCTGCTCTGTGCTCCTCTGCCCTTCATCACACAGGGAATCAAACCTGGGTTGTATGTCTGAGAGTGGCTTTGGATTAAGCCCCAGATTAGCAGCAGTTAGTACCAAACACAGCCCAGCTAGAAAATCAGCACCCAAACTGGGTAAGGGTTTGGGACATCTGAATCCCAGCCCTCTTCTGGAAATCCCAGTCACTGACAGGAACATGGTCCAGAGGGAGCCTTGGTACCAGCAGGCATCACCCTGCCCCATGCTCGCAGGCTGGCAGCACAACCAGGTGTCCGAGGCTGTGCCTCAGTTTCCCCACTCACCTCATCTTGCCCTGGCTTGGCCTGGGCACGTCGTGGGGTCTCACTGACACTGGAGGGAGCAGGATCTCTCCCTCAGCAGTGGGTTTGCCACAGTCCAAAATTGCCACTGCCTGTGGAGCGCCACAGGGCACGGGGTCTGCGGTCGCGGGTCTGGCGCTGCTGCCGTGCTGGGCTCCCACAGCCATGATGTGCCTTTCCTTGTGCAAAGCCACACACACAATCCACGTGGTGCTGCGGGGGCCTCGTGGGGAGGCAGGGGGTCCTGGGGGGGACAATCCAGGTCTGCTCCAGTGACTCTTGCAGGGTGGCTTGGCCAGCCTTGTTTTTCTTTCCCCCTCTCTTTCTTAAACCCATGCCTCAGTTTCCCTGCCTGGAAAAAGAGGGTTTGCTTTCATTTGCATATGCCTGAAGGTCTTTTGGTCCTCTTCACAGCGCTGCATGCACCCACCGGCACAGAGGTTGCCCCAGGGAGCACTACATTTCAACCACAAAAGAAAAGGTGCTTCCCAGGGCAGTGATGATGCCTGTGTGCCCTTTTGGAAGAGAGGCTTATGCAAAAACATTAGCTCCTAGTATGACAGGAGATCCCAGGTGAATTTTGTGCCTTATGATACATGGGAGCACAGTCTGGACAGCTTAATGCTACCAAACACAAATGTTTTGTGCTATGGTTCACCCTAAATCACATTTACCCAGAAGCTCCTCAGTCCCAGCGAAAGAGGCCAGCTTTACAGCTTGCCCCAGGCACAGCAGGCTCAGCACTCACCTGCACAGAGCTGTGCTCCGTACAGCTGAGAGGGCATTGCACAAGCACCAAACTGGCCTGGCACCCATTTCCAGCCAGAATGCCAATGAAAACCTGGCTAGGGAAGATTCTATCTTGTATCCCTGGGGTAGGAGGGCATGGGACAGCAAACGTTTCCCTTTCTTGACGTGGATCCTGCCCTGTCATAAGCATTTCATGGCATGTTGGGTGAGCAGCCACCTGTTTGGTGACTCAGTTTCTCCACAAAGATCTCTGCCTGCCAGCCAGTGCAGGAGAAGGCAGGGGAGCCCTCTAATCCCCTGAGAGCCTTTCTCTGGGAGGGTGAGCAAGGTGCTGTGCTTCCCTCTCCTGTGGAAATAGGAAACGTTTTAAAAGTAACCAGCACATTTGATGCACTCAGCTTCCACCCTCACCCCCCAGACTTGCAACAGGGTAAGAGGGGAGGATGAAGAGGGGCTGGTTATCAAGACACTTCCTACCACCATCTCTTTGGGAATATGAGTCACCTGAGCCTGTCTTAGGCTTTACCCCAGAGATGAACTGCAGTCAGGGAAACCATGCTGCCGCAGGGCTGAGCAGCCTGCACTTGCCCAGGTAATCCAAGGCTGCCCTATCTCTCCTGGATCTCCTAAGAAAAATTAAAAAAAAAAAAAAAAAAAGCCAAATATTTTTCAGCTGATTGCCACACCGCCTCAGCAGACATATTTTCTGCTGCGTCAGAAGTCTGACACAGCATAAAGTGGAATGCTGCCCGTCAGCCAAGGGTTGCCTTATCTGTGCCCAGCTGGACTCCTGTTTGTGCTGTCGGGTTATCATCTCACCGCAGCCCCATGCTGAAGCTGGGCTGGGGGAGGCTGCTGTGACTCAGCATCCTGCAGCCCGTGCCCGCCGCCGGTGCAAATTTGTTGCACTCAATTTATGATGGGAGAGACAGCCACAGCAATACAGCAGAAATATCTAAAACAACCTGCTGCAGGAAACGGGGTTTGAGTCCTAGGCATGGGATTGAGCCTCGTCTGGTTCTTCCAGGCAGGCAACGCTGGTTTCAGAGCTGCTTTTCTGCCTGGATGTCTGAAGAAGACCCTCAGAATAAAGTGTCCCTCTGGGCTGGGGTGAAACAGGGTTTGTGGGATGTTCCCTGCCCCCCATCTCAGCTCAGCCCCACAGAAATGCTGTTATTTGGGACTCCCTGGGAGAAAGGGAATCTGCCTAGTGCATGATGCTGGGGTGATGTCTTGGTGCTGTGGAGAGCTGAGCAAAATGAATGACTTTCAGGCCAAATCCTGATTCACCCACAAGCCCTGGGACTGCAGAGGTGCTGGGACAAGCTGCTGAACACCAGGGGACAGGCTCTGCCAAGGGATGTCCCAAACATGGGGCTTTGGCATCACTCAGGGCAGGGGGCTGCTCTCTTATGTGGGGGACATGCGGTGCAGGCAGCCCTCAAACAGCTACTTGGTGGCTGCAGAGGTATTGCCCCAGGTGACATCCCATTTTCAGAGTCACTTGAGTAATAAGTGGGTGCCAGGTTGGAGTCACATCTCCTTTTCTGCCTTCCTGAAATTGTCCCAAAACAGAAACAGGTCTGCCTCTGTCCATTGCCAGCATTAACTGCTTGAAAGGCATCAGGGGACCATTACCCATACAGAAAATGTGTTCCTGACCCAGCTGGTCCTATGCACAAACAGGAGGAGAAAAGTCCTTGTCTGAGCTCAGCAATGCACTCCTTGGTCCCATAAGAGCCTTCTTTGCTCACAGGGACATCTTTCATTACAACTGACCTGGGATTGGAAAGTCTTGGACACAGCTCTTGTGGCTCCTGTCCAATGCTGATGGCTCTTTTGGAGGGGTGTCTGTGGGTGTCTTCTGTTAACCATTTTTTTTTTTCCTTGTGTAAAGCAATGGCAGGCAGAGCCAGCTAGAGCAGCAGCAGGTGTAGTGCTGGGAGCAGTGGCTAGGTCCCCTGGAGCTAACCTGCTCCTTAGAAAAAAAGGATGCTGGAGCCTTGTTAAGGGGAAAGCAAGTCCATTTACCCTTACTCTGAAGTCTCTGGGGTTTAAATGTGTGGAGGGTTACCTGCTCCGCATACTACACTGCTGACCAGCATGAGTACAACGAAGCATCTTCCTGGAGCAGCAGGCTCCTTTGCTCTTCCTGAAGCAAGACTCAGCTCAGTTTGTCCAAGGAGCCCTGGCTCCCTTAGTGGCCACAGTTGAGGAAAGATGTGGGGAGGAGAGCAGCCTTACCTTTCAGGTGTGAGAGCGCTCACCAAAGCACAAGCACGCACAAGGGGGAGCGGTGGAGGAAGGCAGCATTGGATGCCATTAGCAGCTAAGCAAAGGAGGTGGCTGGTGCCCATACTTGACATTTGGAGCTACGGGTGCCTTGAGAGCACTGCAAAACCCCCAGGATTTTCAGAGGCAAAGGTTTCATGCCTCTTGTCTAAGGTCTGAGGATGGTCTCTAACCTGCCTGGCATGGCTGGGCTACCTCCCACAGGGGTTTCCCTCCCCAGCCTGTCCCATAGCAGGTGAGCCCAGACGCTCTGTGCTCTGTGGGCTGATCCTGACCTCCTGTGCCAGCACCTATTTTGCTCTGCAGCTCTTCCCTTCCTGGCCCTGTAAAGCATCCAGGGTCCAGCCTTGGGCAATGGGTCTTTCTGGCCACTTTCTGTTCTTCTGAATCGACAGCTGTGAGTTTGAGTCCCGCATCAACAGACCTGCATTTGCAAAAAAAGCTGAATCCAGGGGAATTCTTGTCAGAGTGCAGAGATGCAGGAGGTTGAAGGTACCAGGACAGCCCCCAGCTCCAGACACTGTTTATGCCTGCAGGGCTGCAGGGATACTGCAGACCACCAAGGATCAGGACTTTCAGATTAGCCACGATTGAGCTGAATTGCCAGCAAGAGACAGCAGAGCAGCTGCACTGCAGGATTTGTGTGTGACCGCAGGGACACAGTGTCACACACAGGGCTATGTCAATGCCTGCAGGCTTTTTGCTTTGTAGGTTTCCTAACCAGGGCACTGTAATTTGTGGCACTGTGTTATCCCCTGGTATTGCAATCACTTATTTCATCTGTATGAGCAGGAGACCCCAGAAGGGACCTGATTTTCCATCCCTTTCTCCCTCCTCCGCTCACCTCCTGCTCTGGCAGTGCCCAGAGGCCCTGGGGAACACACATTTGGGGGATATGCACATTGCTAGAGGAGCAGAGGGGGTGGCTGAGTGGCTGAGCACCAGTTCCCACCCTCCTGATCAGCTGTGTTGGTACACGCTTGGCTCTGGTGTGAATGCTGCTTTTGGGCACCAGGCAGTTATGAAGGAGATTCTGAAATCCTGTCCTGTAGCACCTCTTTCCTGCCCTAAAAGAAAAAAATTATAGGAAAACTCAATTTACCCCATAGATAACAGGGGTGCATGCTGGTGTGACTAACAAACAGTGGCAGCTGATGTGTGGATAGAGGTATGGCTGCCTGGCTCTGCCTGTGAGCCCTCAGGCAGCAGAGCCGGACCCCAGCCCCACTAAATGATGAAGCCCATTTCTGCTAAATCCAGGGGCAGAAAACAGGCTGTCACATCTTGAGCACAGCCGGGTGCTGGCTTTTATCTCAGGTTGCAGTGAGGGTGGCGAGGAGCTATCTGCGAGGGGCTCACAGGGTGTGGGTGGCGATGAGCTGCCTGTGGGTGATAGAGGGGGAGCTGGGCACGGCCAGGGAGGTGGGGTCCCAGCCAGCCTTTGTCAGGCTGATAGCTGGGTGTCATGCTACATCACTGGGGCCGGGGATGCTGCGCCAGCCTGAGCACTGCAAAGCAAGGCAGAGCCCTGCTCTGGAAGAAGTGGTGCTACAATGGTGCAGCATGGTCCTGCAGCACAGTGTGCATGGTGTAAGACTCGTCACACACCTGGTCACATCTGGAAAACCTCCTTTGGCTCCCTCAACCCCTGCGCCATTGCTCTGCACCCCAGGAAGTGCTGTACCAACCACGTCTGTCACTTGAACAGCCCCATTCTGGTGTCCCCTCCAACCCAGAGCTCCTGTCGGTTCATTTTGCAGCCCAGGGTAGAGGTTCTGGTATGGAAGTCAAAGGCTGGACCCTTTTGCAAGTAACCTGTGTCCCTCTTGCACTAGGCAGATGAAAACCTCATTGAGGGTGAGGGGTGAGAGCAAACCATCAGCTCAATTATAGGCAGAAAAAACACTGCCTTAAATGAGACTGTCTTGGAGACAGCTCATCGTAAAAAAAAAAGCTGGGTTTGCCCATTTCTAGATTGCTTTTGCCTGAGTTCTTGTGTTGAGGAATAACTCAGAAGCTGTTTAATTAAATTTTTAACTTTTCCATGAATATACTGGCTCTTATTCCTGACTTTGTGCCTTTCATCCCTTCATCTCACTCATTCAGATCTGAACGTAGCCTATGACACTGGGTTGGCTTTAGTGCTGAGTATGTCCTGGTGAATCCCTTTACAGCAATTTAGGGACAGGGATGTATGAACAGAGTCAGGTCACATCTGCCATGCCCTGCAGTTCCCCTGTCCACTTCTGTTGCAACCAGCCCCTAACCTCCAGACAGTGTCACCTGAGACCCAAATTTCAGACCTAGGAGATTTCCTACAAAATTCAAGCAATACAGTAAAAGGCTGTAAGTCAATTAAAACACCGAGGCCCACACTTGCGTGCTAAGTAAGTCATCATGTGGCGTGAAATTCAGGCCAGAGCAGTCAGAGCAAGGGGTGCTCTGCACCTCTTGGAGTCAGGCCTAAAAGGTACAAAGGGTTAAACCTGGATCCTGAAATTGGAGATCCACAGTTAGGGGCAGAGAGGCATTCATTTAACCTGCAGTTATATTTTCCCTTAGTTTATTGTTACGGCACAGAAACAATTTCAAATGTCTCTATGTTGAAAGCAGAGTGCCCCAGGCGATGAGCCACAGCTAAATTAGATAACTCTCTTTGCAGTAGTAACATCAAGCTCTCTGTCTGCTTGCTGAAAAACTCCAATCTGCTCCAAATCTCCACTGTGGTGTGCCTGTACCTCTTCTGTTTGTGGTTTTTCCTATTCTCCCTTTCCCTCCTAAGGAGAAGAATTGCATTTTCAGAAATTCTCCTTGTCTTTTATATTCAGGCTAGTGACCAAACAGTCCCAGCCAGGGAAAGCTGTATAAATTATGGTAATTCAGACCAGCCCGCTGCTGCTCTGCATTTCCCTGAATTCATCATTGACCACATCCTGAACAGGTTTAGGGCAGCTGCTCTGCCAGTTTCCTTAAAGTCTGTGAGTATTTGGTAAGGCTTTGCTGTGGTCCTGAATTTGGGCTACAGCAGCCTGAAAACCCCTGCTGCCCCAAGCACCATTTCTGGAGCAACCCTTTACAGGGTATCTGCATTAGCAGTGTGGTGGTGAGAAGCTAGCTCTGGTCTTCAAGTTAAATCAAGGCACCTGTGGTAGACTGGACACAGCCAAAAGGACCAATGGAGTAGGAGTAGTCTGAAGCTCATATACGAATTTACAGCCCAGAGTGGCTGTAAAAGGTCATTGCTATTACAGGCTTTCAACATCCAGAGGTATACAAGTCTCTGATATGACCCTAACCCGATTAGCTGGCTGATTCACCCATTATTCCTTTTCTACAGTGCCTGTCCTACAGGATTAAGAGAGTGTCAAGAATTACTGTGGGTATAAACCAAGCCATTAAAAGGAAAAAACCAAGCCATTAAAAGGAATCAATACAGAAGAGCAGCACCAAATGAAAGAGTACCCCAATGAAAAGGTAGAATGACTTCAGCCTCTCTTCCTCCTGTTTCCTCCGCCTTCCCTCTTCCCCCTGCCCGCAGCTCTTTGTGACCATCGTTAACCATTCTGTGAAGAAGTGGTCCTGCTCACGCAACTGCAACAGAAAAAAACCCAAAACCTAAATAGGTCAAAGTGTGGGACCAGGACCTGGGGTTTCTCGCTACAAGCCATGTATCTGCTGCCTTTCCTGCAGTCCAGAAAGCCAGCATTTACTAACCACATTTTTATAAAATATTAATACTGCAGTTAATACTCTCCTCCAAACCTCTGTGCCTGATGTTGTCCTGCTTGTCCCAGCTTCGCACTACTCCATGTCCCTGCCAGACCTCCCTGAGCTTTTTCATGCTGCTGGTTCAAATGCAAAAGAAAAGCATCATTATCTTTTCTCTTCTAAAGTTCAGCTTTGCAGAGCTGAAAATGAGACTCCTATCACAGATGATTGCATTGCTAAAAATAGACCCAGATGTATCTTGGATTTTATTTTCAATGCCAGGAAATGCAGGCTACAGGGTGAGAGAAATAATAAATGAAAAGGTCCTGCTAGGTCATTTACTGTCATCCCCCAGCTGAGGATATGGCTGTTTTGGTCAGCACTGTGCTCAGTTGTATGAGCTGGCTGACTCACATGATGGGAATAGCTTGTGAATTTAGGGCCACACATTTTGGATTTCACTCTCTGAGTCCTGTTATATTGAAAAAAGACAGCTTTTGAAGTCTTCAGATCTTAAGAACCGAGGGTGTGTGACCGTGTGTCTGCTCTTTAGGTGAGTAACTAAAGCAAGCACTGGCCACCTGCACAATGCCTTTATCTGCCCAGAGCAGCCTCTGCTCCACATCGTGTTATCAGACCATGCCAGTAGCTCGCTTGCTGCTGAAAGGGGCCTGTGGGCCTGGCCTAGGATTCAGAAATTTAAAAGAATGAATAATGCCTCCTAGGACCCTGTGGCAAGGAGCTGAAATGTAACCACAGACGTGAACCATCCTATCTGGATCATAGTGATGAGCTTGTGCCACTGCTCAGCGTGGCTCCCATGAGATCAATGGACTGGTATCGATCTGTAATGGGTCAGAGGTCTGGATGAAACCTCCTAAACTGCCTGCAGATACACCCAAAGTCCATGGTCTTGTCAGGGTTCCCTACACCTCATGCACCCTGGCTTTGCCTTTCTGAGTGTGGGAGCACATCTTCACCCGAAGCCTGAAAAACAGGAGAACACCCATGGTGTTCAATAAGAAGGTGATACCTAGAGTCAAGCAAAAGCCTTTGGTCAGAGCTTGAACTGGCGGAAATGGATGTTGCTGTTCTGGTTGTGAGATGGTCGGTCCTGCTATCCTTGTGCAAGGCATTTAATTTCCCAGCAGGGACAGGCCAGTGAAGTGTCTGCCTTTTTAATATTGTACATATATTGAAAGAGCAGAGGAGCCTGCACCCAGTCACAGCTTGCCCTGGCACCAGCATCCCACAGAGGTATTCATAGAAACCTAGACCGTGAGGATCTCTGTTTCATTAACACCAAGCAGGCTGCATATCCATGGATCTCCAGCACACGCTTCAGGTGTGGAGGAACTGGACTGACAGGCTGATTTTTTCTGCACTTCTGCCTGGTGAAAGGTGCCTGCTTAGGAAAACAGAGAGGGGCTTCTCTGCTGGTCTGTGTGTGCAAAGCTGCAGCGCAGGGTGAGAGCACTCAGCATATCCAATATGCTTCTGTGCAGAAGGATCTGTGAAGTGCCTAAGTTCATAATCAGGTCATCTGTCCCATCAGAGAAATAGCCCTCAAGTTTAGAGAGCCTGTAAACCCTGCAGAGGGTTGGGTGCTGCTGCAACTCAAAGGTTGGGTGCTGCTGGCATGGATCTCTTCTAAAGTACCTTACACATGGGTCAGTGCCTGCTGCAGACTGCAGGTCATGGGGTGAGCAGGCAGTCAGAGAGCAGGGAAGGAGCAGGAGATAAGAGGGCATTATGTCCTGAGCCTGCTGTTAAGCATGTCCCAGGGCTTTTTCCTTGAAGACCACACCTCACCGCAGACTGACCACTGCGTGGACAGACCGACCCACCACTGCTGGGGACCCCCACCCCAGCCCCAGCCAATGACCCCACAGCGCAGGACAGGGAGGAGCTGCTGGCAGGGGATAAAAACCTCCATGGGGTCTGCAGCTCAGCTACAGGGTCTGTGTCCTGCCGCTCTGAGCAAAGCCGCCTGCCACCATGGTGCACTGGTCAGCTGAAGAGAAGCAGCTCATCACCAGCCTCTGGGGCAAGGTCAATGTGGAGGAATGCGGTGCTGAGGCCCTGGCCAGGTAGGTCCATCTCCCAGGCATCTGCTCAGCTGCACCCTGGATAGACAAACCATGGCAATTGCATTTGGGAGCGTTAACGTGTCTGCTTGTGTCCCTCTGTCTTTCCCCAGGCTGCTGATTGTCTACCCCTGGACCCAGAGGTTCTTTGATAACTTTGGGAACCTCTCCAGCCCTACTGCCATCATTGGCAACCCCAAGGTCCGTGCCCATGGCAAGAAAGTGCTCACCTCCTTTGGGGAAGCTGTGAAAAACCTGGAAAATCTCAAGGCAACCTTCGCCAAGCTGTCTGAGCTGCACTGTGAGAAGCTGCACGTGGACCCCGAGAACTTCAGGGTGAGCTGCACTTGGTTTGCATCAGTTTGACCCCCTCTCCCTCCATCCTGTAAAGTACCTCAGTGCCTGCAGGGTTCCAGGCAAACACCAATAACATATATTTTAGTCACCAAACAGAAAGGGGCTGGTTTGGATGGAAACTGGGGGAGAGGAGGAGGTTGGGCATTTGACAATTCCAGGGAAATGACAGGCTCCAGGCTGTGAGGGGTCTGGGGACAATTATAGGGAGATGCTCTGAAAGCCTGGAGGCTTGTTCAGGCATGGTTTGGGAGAAGTGGTACAAGGATGTCGGGAGGCCTAGTGGGGCTGAGGGTGGAGAGCATAGAGGGAAGTCTCGCTGTGTCAGCGCCATGGGCAACCTCTCCCTGGCACCTCCTCACCCCAAGGATGAGGACCACTTCATTTCACCTTTTTCCAAGGTGAAAAAACATGAGAGGAGAGGGAAAAGCAAGTGTGGGATGGTCAGGGGCTGTACACTGATGGGAAGAGATTCAGGCTGGGATTAGAGAGAGAGAAGACAGATCTGCATGTGAGGACAAGGTCAGCAGATGAGGGAGGGGAGCGGGAGGGAATGAAGCAAAAGAGATCAGGGTGCAGGGGGGTGAGAAGTCACTGCGGGTGAAGAGAGGGAAAATTCGGACTGAAAGGGATTGAGAGAGCTGGATGTGGCTGATGGCCTCTGAGTGAGTCTTTGTTTAAACCTGACTTTGGGGGTGTAGTAGGTAGACCTCATAATGACCTTAACCCCCTGCTCAAGTAGGCATGGATTTTCACAGCAGAAAAAAGAAAAGAAAAGAAAAAAGACAGAAAATGTCTGGAAATACAGTCTAGAGGCTGGAAAAAGAGGCAGTTGAGAGAAGAAGCAGAGACAGATCAAGTGGATACTGGTGCATACGATCAGCACAGGACTATTTTCCTGCACAGAGAATTCAGCTAAAAATTCTTCCCCGGGTCGCAGCCTCCAGGACCCACCAGAGAGTTGCGTTCCCTCCAGCCTCTGGTCCCTGGGTCCTGTGCAGGGGTGCTTAGCACCATGCTGATGTGATTTCCTTCCTTCTCTCTCCAGCTCCTAGGAGACATCCTCATCATTGTGCTGGCTGCACACTTCACCAAGGACTTTACCCCTACCTGCCAGGCCACTTGGCAGAAGCTGGTTGGCGTGGTGGCCCATGCTCTGGCCTACAAGTACCATTAAACACTCTGGAGGCCAATGTGTTTGTAACAGTCAATAAAAAACCCCACATTTTCTGGACTTAGTGTGCTCCTCTGTCTCTGGCTGCCTGTGTTATGGGAGGGAGGGAGCAAGGGTCATTGAAGGGGGAAGATGGGCTCTGGACTGCTGAGACCATCATGGTCCAGAAAGGCATCCAGGCTGGCCAAAGGGGAGGCTACATTTGCTGGCTATTTGGCCTCTCTCCAGAAGGCATCAGCGTACTCACTGCTGCCCTTTCCTGCCTGCCCAGCAGTACTGGTCCTGGACCTCCATGCACAAAGTGATCATAGAATCTTTATAAAATCCTTTAAGTTGGAAAAGACCCTTAAGATCATCAAGTCCACCTGTAAACCATAAATCTCACTTTAAGTGCAGGCCCAATAGCTTAAACCTTATTGTCTTCCAGGGAGGGAAAATACATTGCTTTCAAAGGCACAGGAAAAATGCTTATGCAAAGCATGATATCCTGACAGCAAAACAAAGACGGAAGTCTAGGTGCCCTGATCTCCTGTATCTGACTTCCAAGATAACAAAATACACTGTAGAAAGACTCAGTGAGAAGATCCATGATAGAACAGAGGTACTTCTCAGAGGTGATACTATAAATAAATCAGTTTTGGTGAGTGAAACAGAGCGCAGCTCCATACCCACCCATCAACTTATTAGCCTTACAAAGTGTATTACAGTAGGACAGCTGCTAGGATGCACCTCACATATGGAGCTCCAGTGGGACATCTGGGGATACTGGCCTCTAAACCAGTGATGGGCACATCCCAGCCCACCTAGTACTTCTGAGCTTGCTGAAATCAGTGGGGGGTGTGTGTGTGTATTTCTGACCTATTCTGTGCAGAAGAAGCTGCAGGGCAAGCAAGGGCCCCTCTGTCCCTAAACATCTCAACCTGTGATGCATGTAAGGATATACATTTGTAGAGATTCACTGAAGCCAGTTTAGATTAGGCAGAAATTTAACCCTTTGTATTTTAGTACCAGTACCAATTTTTGTGTATTTTTACAAAGTTCATCAAAAGCGTTCCCTGAATCAGCAAGGAAAATGCTCTTACCATTACTCTTGCACATTTTGATGAGAGTACGATATCTAAAATGTGTATGAACCCACGAGAGGGGAGTGAGGGCTGCTTTGAAACAGGACTGATCAGAGCTTTTTTTCACTCAGATTGGCTCAATGGAAGAATGTTTTTTCATTGGAATGCAAGGATTCTGTGTAATGCACATCAGTTTCAGCAATGCTCTTCCAGGAATAACTTAAAAAGCAACAGGGACAGACATGTGAGTGTTGCAGATTGTTGAAATCTTTTTTTTTTTTTTTTTTGCATGATTTAGGAATAAATTTTCTACCTTTCTCCTGAAGTTATGTTATGACACCTCTGTCCCACACAGGCAGCTTGTCTAACAGGCAAAGGACCCAGCCCTGCTGGCAGTACCAAGCACATCCTGGGCTGGGGGAAAAGAAAAAGTAAAAAAAACCTAGAAACCAGTCCAGCTTTCCTGCAGCACATCATTCTCCTTTCAGTCAGCAAATGGGCATTTCAGCAGGATTTTAGGAGATAAGACTGTTTTCAATGTCTTGTTCCAGTTAGCACAAAAGTGCAGTTCAAAACCTTGAAATCTGCCGCCAAACGGAAAAGGGCTCCTGTGCCTGAGGCATGGGTGGATGTAACAGCAAGAAAATGGCTGTGCGTGCATCCAGCAGCACACGCTCTGTCTGTTCATGTCTTTATACCTCTGGGTCCCAAACCAGCAAATGCTTGCAAAGTGTCTGTGGACCTCAGCAATATGTTTTTGCTCCAGGGTCTGTGAATGTCTTAATCATTCTGCTCCTCCTCTCCCACCCTGTGCCATGGACACATACCAGTGGTGATGTGGAGTGTATCCTGCTTCCTAGCCGTGCACTATGCCAGCACCTGGATGGTCCTCTCAGCCTTAATCTGCAGTTAGAGGTACAGGCAAGGGGCAGAATGCAGTGCTGGGGTTGCAGAGCCAGTGTACCAGGCTTTCCAGGTGAGAGTTGCACCTCTCTTGTGTGAAGCAAGAGCAAAGTTATGGCCACCAACAGCCCTTCTGACCCCAAAGGGGGGCTAGAGGTGAGTCCTGGATGCAAGCCAGGCAAACACCACAGCAAACCTGGTGTTGAAATGACCTGCCTAGTCCCCACAGTGTGGCATCAGTAGCTCTAACATCTCTTTACAGAGGAAGTGGTGTCAGTAATGGCTCCTTCCTTTGCAGCCAAGGAATGGAGCAGCCCAGGGAAAGTGGCTTGATCAAAGTGCCTCCAACAGCTGGTGGGAAAGCAGGAATCAAATGTGCATTTCCAGGCCATCACGCTGTGCACATTGTCCTCTCTGGGGAGGAGAGCCCAGCCTCACCAGCACAGTGATGGGGCAAAAGCAGTGCTGGTGTTTTACCATGAGACAAAATAGTCATCAGGGCATTTCTGCAGTGGCTGTGCAGAGTGATGCTGGGATGCTCAGGCAGGGCTGGGAGCCACGAAATGTCCAGGACACAGTGAGCCATCAGCTTGGTCCTTAGCAGCTAGCTCACATTCAGGACCTGACTTCTGCCTTGCTCTCTGTTACACCCTTTCAGTGAGCCCCAGATGCTCACCATGAACCCCAGCATCTCTACATAGTGCAAACACCCTTTTGGAGCCCAGGGTCCCTTTGAAGTGGTTCCAGCCCTCCATGGCCTGATCAAAGCAGGGCTAGAAGATGCACATTCCCACTTTGCTGTCTGCTGCTTCCATTCCAGGGGGAAGGAGCAAGCTCCTGCTCTCAGTTAGGAGAACACAAGGTACTGGCACAGAGTGAGAGGAGCATGGACAGGGTTGTTCAGCTGGGAAAGGAAGATCACAGCAAATAAAGTGGGAACAAAGACGCCCTTGAAATCTACTGGTTTATGACACAAGAAATTGCATGTTTTGGAGGAGGGAGAAGAGGCTGGCCTGGATCCAGAGTGGCAGAGGCTGGGTATGGATATCACTCCTGCTGATAAGGGCTCTGGTGAAGCTTGGTGCTGGACACTCCCTTTTGCAATCAGTGACAAATAAATTCTGCTTGTTTCAGAAAGACTGTCACTGTAGCTGCCTTTTGCCATCTTGGGATCATTTATCTATTAAAAGGGATGGTTCCCATCCATGGAAGTGGGCATGGCCTAGTGAGGGGCCAAGAAATGAAGAACAACTTTGGGAATCTTCCAGCCACCAAAGTGAACAGCCAGCAGGAAGGATGCTTGAGGCAAGAGTCCTGACCATAGTGAAATCCATCCCAGGCAGACAGAAAAAGGGGCCCTAATTTTCCTTCTGGGGATAAGCATGCTGTAGGGTACTGCTGTGGGTGCACTAGGGGAAAGATCTCCCTTTGACACTGTGAACTGGAAAAAAGCTACAGAATTTGCTTCTAATTGGCACTGTTTTGGTTGTGATGAGCATTTCCCTTCCCATCCTGTGCCACCAAACAGCTCCCTCAGCAGACAACCCCTGTACTGGGAGCTCTGAGCATCCAAAAATTGCCAGCCAGGCCTTTGCCCCCAAGACATAAAGCAGGTGGCCTTAAAATGTACTTAAAATGAACTCTTTCTTACAAAAATGGATGTGGTGGATGGAACCCCTGAAGAAGCCCCAAGCAGAGCACAGGGCTTGGACTGTCTGGGCTATTTGCACCTTTGTTTTCTGCCAAGTGTCTCTGCCATCCCACAGCGTACAGGGCTGCTTGCAGCGAATGCTCATGGTGTCCTGGCTGAGATCACCCTGTTATCCTTGCAGGCACCTTCGGGGCTGTACCTGCTTGACTGTGAGCTTGTGCCTCTGACAGCATTATGGACCACTGCCCAACTGTTGTAAACAGCCTCCAGGCCTGCCCAACATAGCAGGTTTCCTTAAAATGTCTTTGTGGCTAACCACCCTTAAAACTAAAAAGCCATTGGAAGTCTTTCACAGGGAGTTTAGTGTCATGCTGTTTCCTTCTGTCAGCTGATAACTACCCCGTGGCACTGATGGAATTGCTGGAGATGATGTGAAAAGCACCTTGAAGGAATCACTTGCCAAGATGGGACGATGTTCTCCAGCAGAAACACTGCAAGCTCAGGAGATGCTGCTGCCCACAGCACTGAGTGAGGAGGAGCCACGTAGGATGTGGAGGGACAGGGCTGAAGGAGAAGGAAGGCAAGATAAGCCAAAGCTCAGCAAGCCCCATGAGCTGTTCATCCTTTGCTGCTTCTCTTGGTTTAGCATCTCGCCTCATGCCTGGGATGGGCATTTGAAACTGCCCTCATGGGATGGTGCATCCAAGCTCTTTTGGTGCTGAGGTACCACAGGACTGATGCCACCAGTTCACCAGTATACTCTGCTAATAAAGAATCTGGAAGCTGTGTCCGCAGAGCAATTTGCTGACATTACAGCTTCCTCATTTCTTATGTCTATATTAAATGGGAAAACACGTGCATGAGCCATTTTGCAAACATAGCAGAACTAGAGTTGCAATTAGACAATTTAGTTTAAAGTCAGGTCACCAGTTGCAGCTGAAGACAGAGCTCAGTACCTCACTCTATAACACACTTCTTGCATCAATGCTTCCTACAGTGCATCAGGACCCAGTTTGAAAAATTATACTGGTACGAATACTTTGACAGCCTCCCTTGTTAGTAAAAAACCACCTTGGATCAAGACGCCTTCTCAAGTAGGAGGGTGGAAAAAGTCACAACTTTCAAAGATCTAGTAACTGCAGGGAGTAATGGTATTGACCAGATGTAAGGCTGGAAGAACTTATTGACAGTTTTATTTGGAGCAGGCAGAGAAAAGACAAGGTAGAGCTCTTTGGATTTGTAAAGGCTCTTGCTAAGAAGAAGACATGAGGGCAGACTTCATCCTGTACCAGTGAGACATCATCCCTGCCAGGCCATTTCTTGGGGCTGAATTATTTGATGTGAACAAGGAATCTGATCAAGACAGCTCTACCAACAGTAGAACTGCTGCTTTGCCAGGACAGCATACTGCTTTTGGGGTACAAGGTATGCTATATACCAAAAAACCTTTTTTTTCAAGTGTAAGCAGTGTCTGCACTCAAGAGTTTGTCAGTACTAGTGCCTGGTACAGCAAAACCATCCAACTGTTGCCATGCAGACAAGGTTTTATTACCTATTTCTGCTAGCTGTCTGAAAAAATAAATAGGTCCCTATTTGGTTCTGCCTTTTATTTGGTGTACACCCTATTCCTGGTTTGATCAGGCTCAGAACTGTGCCCCAAAGCCACCCAGTTATTAGACTAAGGGATAGTCATCAGCCCCATACAGTAATGAAGCATTCAATATCTAAACAAAATAAAAGTTGTGTTGTCCTCTTCCTGGAGGGCTAGCAGATAAAATTAACATTGGTTTTGCACAGTACAGCCTGGTCCTAGGTGGCATCAGGTGGGACTGACTGTCCACGTGGGTGATGTGTCTGGCCTGTACCTCAAGTTGCGCCAGGGGAGATTTAGATTGGATATTAGGAAAGTTTTCTTCACTGAAAAGGTGTTCAAGCATTGGAACAGACTGTCCAGGGATGTGGTGGAGTCACCATCCCTGGAAATGTTCAAAAAAGGTGTAGATGTGGTGCTTAGGGACATGGTTTAGTGGTGGACTTGGCAGTCCTGGGTTAACGGTTGGACTTGATGGTATTAAAGTTTTTTTCCAGCCTAAATGGTTCTATGATTCTATGATTCCTCATAGGACTAAGGATAGGGGTAGCGCTGTGCTCTTGAGACCTGCAACTCAGAGGCATGCCTTCAAGGTGAATCCACTTTCTCTGTTGACAGGGAATTGCACTGGAGATGGGAAATAGAGTTTAGGTTCATGATGGCATGGACAGTAATGATGGACAATGACGATGGACAACAAATCTGAAGCTCTTTGCTAGGAGAGACAAGAAAGAACATTCTTACGTTAAAATCATGGGTCCTAGATTTGGGAGTGATCATTCAATCCTTGTTCCCCAGTAATCCTCTACTCCTTTGAGCTGGGGTGGATGATGCCTAGAGCTGTTCAGGATGAATTCCAGGAATGCAGGGCACCAATGCACATTAAAAGCCTGAAAACATGGTGAAGATGGAGACTGCAAACTCTTTGAACATCTTCTTCTTGGGTCTGCATCACATGTTCAGCCCCCAGCCTCTGGCTGCCGCTGAAATGCTCGAAACCCACAGCTGGGGAGGAGCCGTGCAGGCAGCTCCACCTGCACTTGGGGCTGCAAATACAAGTGCAAGGGTATGAGATGATGCTTGTCCACTCAAAGACTGAGGGGGAAAAGGGCCCCTTTTCCCCTTGGACAGCATCCAAAATTGCTATCTTTCCTTGTGCAGCCCAGCTCCCTCCCCAGCCCCAACCAATAGCTACGTGAATTGAGATTAGAACAAGCGGTTACTAGTGTATAAAAATCCCTGGGGCAGACTTCTGCTCCACTTCCTTGTCATTGTTCAGGGAAGCCCCAGGCAAACCCTCCTGCTCTACACCATGGTGCACTGGACAGCTGAAGAGAAGCAGCTCATCACTGGCCTCTGGGGCAAGGTCAATGTGGCCGAATGTGGTGCTGAGGCCCTGGCCAGGTAGGTCCATCTCCCAGGCATCTGCTCAGCTGCATCCTGGATAGACAAACCATGGCAATTGCATTTGGGAGCATTAACGTGTCTGCTTGTGTCCCTCTGTCTCTCCCCAGGCTGCTGATTGTCTACCCCTGGACCCAGAGGTTCTTTGCTTCCTTCGGGAACCTCTCCAGCCCTACTGCCATCCTTGGCAACCCCATGGTCCGTGCCCATGGCAAGAAAGTGCTCACCTCCTTTGGGGAAGCTGTGAAGAACCTGGACAACATTAAGAAATGTTTTGCTCAGCTGAGCAAACTCCACTGTGACAAGTTGCACGTGGACCCCGAGAACTTCAGGGTGAGCTGTTCTCAGAGTCCGGCCTCAGCTGGGCAGGGGTTTCTGTTCTCTGGAGGGAGCTTTAGGGGTCTCTGAGGTGTCTGTCAGTCATTGAGACCTAGAGAGAAACTCTGAGGCTGCCTGAGCCTGGGTGCCTGCTGAGGGCGGGCAGGGGCGGTGGAGGGGAGAGGGGAGCGAACAGGCACACTCGGGAGAATAGAGAGGAGTTATGGGACTGGGAACTGTGAGAGGATGAACCCAGGCAGGCAAGGTGGATGGGCATGAAATGCAGAGTCGAATACGTGCTGGTCGTCAGCAATGTTGGCTTGGAGTGGCCAGAGACCAGAAGGGAGGAAAATGAGACAGGGTTTGGAGGACAGAGCTGAGCTTGGCTATGGTGGAGTGGTTAAGCCAACAGAGAAAATAAACACAGCCACTTCACCAGAAGGAGGGGATTTGAGCCAAGAGAAAGCAAGGGTGGGTAGGGATATGAAAGGAAAGGATAAACCCAGTTGAAGAGGAGGGAGGAAGGTAAAGGAAGGTGTGTGGGGAGGAGGATCCAGCACATCCAGGCATCTTGATGAGTGCCAGAGATGCAAGCTGTGCAAGGAGCTTGGTGCTCTGCACAGGACTGTGATAAATCCATTCCTTGCTTTGTGATGCATTCCCCAATAACTGGTCTTCATGTGTGAACACCTGGGTGGTGTGACGGTGGAGAGGGAGGAGGGGGCAGCACCGGGCTGATGCCTTCTCCTCCCTCCATTGCCAGCTCCTGGGTGACATCCTCATCATCGTCCTGGCTGCCCACTTTGCTAAGGACTTCACCCCCGCCTGCCAGTCCGCCTGGCAGAAGATGGTCCGTGTGGTGGCCCATGCACTGGCCCACGAGTACCACTGAGCCTCCTGCAAACATTTGTGCCTGGAGATTCTCCTGGTTCATGGGGAAACATCCTTTGGTTCTGCTGGTCTTTAATTGCCAAATAAACACCAACTGCTTCAGCTATGAAAAGGTGTCTGCTTCTCTGTGGGGCTGGGGTGGGGGCCACCCCTAGGTGCTGGAGAATGGGAAGGAGGTACTCACACACACAGGGTAACGTGAGCTATGGTCTTGTCTGTGAATTCATGCAAGTGAGACTTGTCTGAGCTGGAAAATCCAGGGGGAAATTTAAAAAAAATAAATAAACACTATAAAATGCAAACAGAAATACTCTGATGCTTTTTTGAGGCTTCAGGCAACATCATTGAGTTTAACATTATGAGTTTTTCACAGATTAGGTGGAACAAAACTTTGTACAAAAACGTGCAGTGGGAGAAGGGGCAGTGAGATCAGGGCCATTGTAACTTCCTTCATGGAAAGAAAAATGCTTTTTTTGTTGTTTTTTGACTAAATCATTACCATTCTCGAATTATTAAAGGCAGAATGTAATAGACACAACTATATATTATGCAAAAAATATGCCAAGAAGGTAATTTCACAGATGGGAGAGACAAAGCATCTGCTTTCACTGGCACCTATGTTTAACTTTCCACAAGCAAAACGAAATTCCCTGAACAGTCCCCATGCCACGTGGAGGACCATGGCCCTCACCAGCCTCCTATCCTCCTTTCAGACTTGCAGCATCCCCGCAGCACTAAGAGCAATTCAGGGACATGTCTGGGGTTTCTGGGTGGTGAATCCCTCCCACCCCCTTATCAGGGAGAAGTCAGGGTGAATGGCTCCAGAGCAGCTCTGCAGTAAACACTGCACTGTTCAGCGTGGAGGGCTGGGGACCAGTGTCACCCCCCAGGCATGTCCCCAGGGTCCTTTGGCCAAGCCCACTCCTGAAGTGAGCAGGCAGGGGAGAACCGGAGCAGCAATCACTACAGTGGCAGCACAGCCAATGCAAACCCATTGATCCATGGTCATCCAGACCCTGCTGGACCAGCTGGCATCCCTGGGTGTGCTGCCTGGGTCTACCCCCAAGCTCCATCCCTGACCCCAGTGCCTGTATCCCACACCACCACCTCCAGCCCGCTATGCTGGGAGCTGAAGGAGACCAAGCTGCCTTTCCCACCACTTGGGAGGGCCACTGCTCCTCTGGCTGCAAAATCACTAGCTCAAACACTGTCTCCTGCTGCACATTTGCACAGACCCCAGTATACACAGTCTTCCCCAGCTCTCCTGGGGCCCCTGTGAGCTAAAACCCTACGTGCAATTAGCATGCCTGTGTTACAACATTTCCCTTCCAACGTTGCTTGGCCTTTCCTAACAGGCTTTTTGAGACAGGAGCTCTCTCAGACTGCAAGCCACTGCCCATGGTTTTCTTGGTGTTATTCTGATGTTAGCACACTATTAAATAGCTGATAGGAAAGAATGAGGGCAACCCAAAGCCTGACAGGTCCTGCAAGAAGAGGACAAAGAGAAACAGCTTGCACACTGCTGGTGCATTCAAATGGAGGACCCAACAAGCCTCAAGTCCAAGTCTTCAGCCTCGCAGCCATGCAGCCTGATGTGGTTTGCACCTTCCGAGGGGTGCCAATCCTTGCACACAGCTTCCTCTGAGGGCTTGTGCAGGTCTTGCGTGGTGCCGTGCTTGGGCTTTGCATGGAGATAAATGCCACTCGTCATCAGTGAGCTGCAAAGCTGGAAATCAAAGACGGGGGGAGGGCAGTCTGCCAGCCCATCCCAGTGGTGGATCTGGGCATCTTGCCCCGGGCCCCACCCTGACACCATGTCCCCTCCCTTGGGGTGCCAGGGCTGTGGGCCCCCCCCCCCGCAGGCCCAGCCAATGGAGGGGTGCATGTGGAAGAGGAGGGGCCCGGTGTAGCATATAAAAATGGAGACTGGGAGAGCTGGTCACCAGCGTGCGATCCCCTTGGGAGCAAGAGCCGAGACTTCCTCCATACCTGCCAGCAGCCACACGCTATCCTCCACCCGACACCATGGTGCAGTGGACAGCTGAAGAGAAGCAGCTCATCACCGGCCTCTGGGGCAAGGTCAATGTGGCCGACTGCGGTGCCGAGGCCCTGGCCAGGTAGGTCCATCTCCCAGGCATCTGCTCAGCTGCACCCTGGATAGACAAACTGTGGCAATTGCATTTGGGAGCGTTAACATGTCTGTGTCTGCTTGTGTCCCTTTGCCTCTCCCCAGGCTGCTGATTGTCTACCCCTGGACCCAGAGGTTCTTTGCTTCCTTCGGGAACCTCTCCAGCCCCACTGCCATCCTTGGCAACCCCATGGTCCGTGCCCATGGCAAGAAAGTGCTCACCTCCTTTGGGGATGCTGTGAAGAACCTGGACAACATCAAGAACACCTTCTCCCAGCTGTCTGAGCTGCACTGCGACAAGCTGCACGTGGACCCCGAGAACTTCAGGGTGAGCCATGCTCCTGACTGGGGGACCCATCCTCCCCATTGCATCTCTGGGCAGTTTCTCTTCTAACCCTGAGCCCTGCCATGTGAGGGATTTACCTTAGACAGACCAGTGCAAATGGAAGAGATGTTGTTGGTTGGGTTTAGGGGAGATGCAGGAGAGGAAGGGAGAGGGAAGGGACCAACCTGCAGCTTGGTGAGAATGCACCGAAGGGGCTGAGAGGTGATAGTTATGGAGAGGTGGACTGGAGGGTGCAAGCAAAGACGCATGGGAGATGGGAAGGAGGCGAGGAAGTGGTTTCAGTGTGGAAAAGGAGGGGAAGAGTAAAGTGAAAGCAGATGTTGAGCAGGAAGAGGTTTGAGCCAAGGAGAAAGCAACGGAGCAAGAGTTAAGCTTGGCATGCAGAAGAAAGGAGAGATGAGTGAGGAGCAAGGCATGGTGGCTAGATGCCAAAAGTGAAAGAGGAATGGGACTCAGGGAGAGAGAAAACTTTGGCTCCCACATCTCTGCAGCTGAGAGTTTCCCAGCGGGGAAGTAACCCTGACATTTGTCACCAGTGCTGGCAGAGATCCACCACCACCTTAGCATGAGCTCATTGTTCGTGCCAGGTCACTTTGCAGTGCTGAGTTCTGGATCCTTGCCGTGCAGCAGATGCTCATCTGTGTCTTCTGCTCAGGGGAAACTCCCAAACAAAGCCAGAAGGGAGAAAGAAAAAAATTAATCAACAGAATTTCTGGAGGCTTTTTGGTTACTTTTCCCACAGCAGTAGCAGAACCTGAATCTTTAGAGTAAAAACAGAGAACAAGTTTAAGGTACATCTTAAAAAAACCTCCAGGGAAATATTTAAGCCTACAAAGTACCTGGAGGTTTCCCTGGGTCTAATGCAAGTGCTTGTGTTGAGGATCTGCAGGCTCCTGGGCACTGCTAACGCAAGGGTGCTTTTGTCCCTGCAGCTCCTGGGTGACATCCTGATCATTGTCCTGGCCGCCCACTTCGCCAAGGATTTCACTCCTGACTGCCAGGCTGCCTGGCAAAAGCTGGTCCGTGTGGTGGCCCACGCTCTGGCCCGCAAGTACCACTAAAGCATCGGCAGAAAAGCCTGAGCAGCATCCTGCGTGTTGTGCACCAGCTGACATGCTACTATGGGGCTGACAGCTTTTAACAACCAAATAAAGCTCATCCTGTGAAGTCTCCCATTGAGTCCGTGTGTCCCTGTGAGGCTGGGGGAGGGGGGGGGGAATGGGGACCTGGGGTACCCGCAGGAGGACTGAAGTGTAAGCTTGAGCAGAGTGGGCATTTTCCTCCGAGGAAATGCCACCTCCCTTTGTTCTGTGTTTTTTTGGGAGGCTTGTGGGGGATTTGCCTCTGGAAATCATGCCTACAGAGTACTGTGTAGATATAGCCCTGCTGCCTCTGTAGTCACACACCAGAAAGTTTGCACTGAGGAGCTCACCAGTATTTTAGTGTGAAACCTGCGTATTTTCTTGCAGGGAACGGTAACTTGTGGAATTCATATTTTTTTAGGGACAATAAACAAAGTGATGACTTTAATCTACCCTAGCTCATTCCTGGCATAAAGCCTACAAGAAATTAGCTGACTCATACTGGCCAAGCAGCCAGCTGGGTGGGGGTAGGTTTTAGATAAACATTTTGTTATCAAAACCTGTCCAGACTTTGTTTATGCTTTTTCACCCTGCACCACCCATTCTGCAATTTGGGGGGGGGGAGGGGAGGGGAGAGGGAAGGGCAGTCCTGCTAACAGTGGCAACTATTAATAATTTTCGGATGCGAGTATCAATCGATGCTCAGCGCATGCAGAGCATTTTGGGTGTTTTAAGTGTCTGCAGAGCAGGAGTCTCTAGGGTAGCATTTATTCTTGGTGTGGGAAGCACTGTCTGCCCTGTGTGAACTGAGCATGATGCAGTAAAAGCAACGGTTAGCTGAACAGACATGCTTATTTTTAAAGGGAAAAAAGGGCATACCTATATATCCCCGTGTCTCTGACACTCTGTTTACACTGTGTCTTATCCCAGCTTCATCCACATTTATGGGCATCCCACTCACTGTCCCTGACCCACTGGAGGGTATTAAAAGCCCTCTGTGACCCATAAATGCCCCTTCTCACACACCTTACTCGAAGGAAAAGGTATTTTGTTTCTGGTGTTGAGGAGGACTCTGAGAAGGTGAGAAGATGATTTGTAGTAAATCCCAGAGGTTTTTTCCTCCCTGCAGGGAGTCAGGGCAGGCACAGAGTGTGGTGTCTTGGTCAGGAGACCAGGGTCACAAAGAAACAGATTCTTACATGGTTTTTCATAGGTTTCATGATAAATATTCATAAACTTTTATATGAACGTGATTGTTCATAGACTTTAGGCAGAAATGACTGAATTATTTGAACAAGCTGGTGTTCTCCTGCAAGTGAGGTGTCTGGGGGTAGAAATGAGCCAAGCATACCTCTCAGGTTAGATCCTACATGTCAGTACAGCAAGGGAGGGCTGGGCTCTTCCCACTGTTGTGGTTCCTGCTGGCGTACCCTTTCCCAGGAGCAGGGACGAGGGTTTCCATTCCCTGCACCTGGCAGCAGGGTAGGACCAGTACAGTGCCCACTGGCACTGCCCGTGGCTTCATGCCCCAGCCCCAGCTGCAGCTAGGGGGTAACACCCTGGTTCATGTCCCTACAGCAAATAGATCCTGCGGGATGTCCTCTCCCCATGCTGTTTGCCTGCTCCCATTTTGTCTCCTTCGTGATGGCCGATGTGGGAACTGATAACCCGCCCGGGCGATGCCTGGTGCAGTGCGGTGCTGGCAGCACCACAGGTCCTGGGGGTGGGGGGGGGGGGCGTGATAAGGCGGTGCAGGAGGGTGGGCACCAGCAGCAGCCCGGTGGCATTTTGCCTGTGTGTTCTCTCCCCCATGCATGCACCCAGGCAGTGCTCAGCTTGATTTCTCATCATGTTCCAGCACACCAGCCCTCATGCATTAGGTTTCCTTAAGAAAAGGCAGATGTAGGCAGCTCTAATGAAGATTACTCATCCCTATTCCATTGAAAAAAACCTCTACAACTAAAAGGGTAAAGAGATATTATCAGGCTGAAAATCTCCCTCAGTATTTTCTTTCTTGTAATTGACTTCCCTCCCATTCGTGTATTTGCAGTAAAAGGCTTGAAGACACTTGGCAGGAGGAACATGGAGGAAGGCAAGCCCTGATGTCCAGACAGGAACTTTGTCAGGTCTTTAGCTCCACTGCAGCCTGGCCATCCAAATGCCCCTCATCTTACCCAGCCCCCAGACCAACAAGACCCAGTGCCTCTTACGTAGCCCAATCCAAATCCTATGGAAAACACTAGGGAGACAGTGGATTGATTGCCCTAGGTGCCTTGAGATCAGGATCAAAGCCCGTGTGCTTTCAGCAAGGACAGCATTTATTGGGGCTTTATGCAGAAAATAAATCAGGAGAGCCCCCCCACCATCATGTAAGGGCTCCTGGCAAAGGTCCATTGCCCGCAGAGTGCTGAGGGGTGTCCCAGGACAGCAACTCACATGAAGCACAAATATCTCTTCCTGCCAAAGGAGGTTGGGCACAGCCTGGCTGAACGTGGGGTGAAACATGAAATACAGCAACCTTGTCAGGTCAGGTTCAGAAGGGAAAGGCCCTGGGCTCCTCCAGGTTGGACACAGCTTTTTGCTGCTTTTTGAACACAAAGGAGATCCCAAAGTGGAAACCCTTGTGTTCAAAGCCCATTTCCCCTGCCTTTTATGGATGTGGATGAAAGCAGAAATGGGATGAAAAGGGTGATCCTTTTTAATACTTGCTCCCTGTCCAGCAGCGCTGCATCTAGGTGGTCCTTTTACATCTGAGGGGAGAACATTTGGATGAGCTTCCTCACACTCCAAAAGGGATAAGTAAATTAAACAGGTCAAGTTCTGTTACAGGAGGAGGAAAATAGGGTTAATGCAGATTTCAGCTGCAAAGCCTGAGCATCCTCTGGACAACTCCAGCATTGCTCACAGCTGCTGGTGGTGCAAGGACACTGGAATCCTCCTGCAGTACAGGTATCTACACGGTTTCCTGGTGGCAAATCCCTCTAGGTTGCTCTGCCACAGGATGCATTTTGGCAGGGGCATTCATCATTTTGCTGATAGAGGCTAAGGCAAGGCAGAGTCCAGCATTTGGGAGAGCCAAGGCACAAGGCTCTCACCCACTGAGTCCCATGCACTTATCATAAACTCATAGAATGGGTTGGGTTGGAAGGGACCTTCAAGACCAGCCAGTCCCACCCCCTGCCAGGGGCAGGGCCCCCTCCCCCCAGCCCAGGCTGCTCCCAGCCCCGTCCAGCCTGGCCTTGAGCCCTGCCAGGGATGGGGCACCCACAGCTGCTCTGGGCAGCCTGGGTCAGCACCTCGCCGCCCTCACAGCAAATAATTTCTTCCTAATATCTAATCTAATTCTACCCCCTTTCGATTTAAAGACATTCCTCCTTGTCTTATCACTACATGCCCTTCTCCAAAGGTCCTCATCCCTGATAAAACATAGTGGACTACTGCACAGTGGATTGTGCAGTCTTTTCTCTGCAAAGGGGCTCACATCTGGTAGGTGAAACAGAGAATTGCCTGCACAGAGGGGAAGGGATAAAGCTCTTGAGCTCAGGATAACCAGGGGCCCCTTCTCAGGATGCCACACCCTGGCCATCCCCTTCTGCTCCACCACTGCTGGGGACCCCCACCCCAGCCAGCCCCAGCCAATGACCCCACAGCGCAGGACAGGGAGGAGCTGCTGGCAGGGGATAAAAACCTCCATGGGGTCTGCAGCTCAGCTACAGGGTCTGTGTCCTGCCGCTCTGAGCAAAGCCGCCTGCCACCATGGTGCACTGGTCAGCTGAAGAGAAGCAGCTCATCGCCAGCCTCTGGGGCAAGGTCAATGTGGAGGAATGCGGTGCCGAGGCCCTGGCCAGGTAGGTCCATCTCCCAGGCATCTGCTCAGCTGCACCCTGGATAGACAAACCATGGCAATTGCATTTGGGAGCATTAACATTGTGTCTGTGTCCCTCTGTCTCTCCCCAGGCTGCTGATTGTCTACCCCTGGACCCAGAGGTTCTTTGCTTCCTTTGGGAACCTCTCCAGCCCCACCGCCATCCTCGGCAACCCCAAGGTCCGTGCCCATGGCAAGAAAGTGCTCACCTCCTTTGGGGAAGCTGTGAAGAACCTGGACAACATTAAGTCGACCTACGCCAAGCTGTCTGAGCTGCACTGTGAGAAGCTGCACGTGGACCCTGAGAACTTTAGGGTGAGACATGTTTGCAGTCCCAGCCCCTTCCCTACCTCGGGTGGGAGAAGTCAGATTTTGCTTTGAAACGGTTGGTATTTCCTCCAACAACTCTGTCCAAGGGTGCTTTATGGAAACAGAGTCCCTCTGTAGTACCCAAGCATGGTGATAGCTTGTGCAGGACTCTTCGCAAGGTTGTGGGTGACTTTCACAGTGAAAAGTCCCATTTTAAGTACCATCACAGTGATGGGGAGATTGTTACCTGAAGGAGATCTGGTCGGGGACAAAAGAAACAAACCCCAGGGAAGGTGCAGCACGGGCTGGAGGAGTTGGAAGCAGAGGGAAGCAAAGAAGAGCATTTAAGGAAATCATAGGTCCTATAGCAAGATGAGTGGCTAGCGTGCCGGAAAAGCACAGCGAATGGGCTGCCTGTCTGGATGGGACACTCCCTGCTCCTCCAACAGTTTTAAATAGAAAGGGATAATTTTCTCCATTTACATATAAAGGAGAAAAAGAATTTAAAAAAAAAATAAAAACAACCCAAAAAAAACCCAGAACAGCATTTTGCAGGGTGGGTCTCAGGCCAAATTGCTTTAGCATCCCCAAAATGGTGGGGAATAGTTTCAAGGCTCTTTCTTTCCTTTTTTTTTTTAAGACTGAAGCAAATACTGTTTTTCGAAATCCCAGAGATTTCTAAGGAACGACTGAGGATTTTGTTGTAGCAGTCTCAGGGAATGGGGAGTGAGCCAGTCGCCATAAGCAGCCCTGGAGCCTGAGGGTCACTTATAGGAAGCAGAGGAGCTGAGGAGAAAGACGAGGTGTGTGCAGCATGTGAGTCCTTTCAGTAGGGAAGTCCAGCCTCAGGGAGAAGTCAGGAGAAGGGAAATGCAGCCTGTGGGTTACAGGGTGGTGTTGGTGGGGGATGGGAAGGAGAGGGACCAAGGGAAGTCTGCAGCAGGAAAACCAGGGAGACAGGGAGTTTGCATGAAGGAAGAAGCTGTTTAGAGCTAAAGACATGGCAGGACAGGGTAGGGCTGGTGGAGTTGTGAAAAGCAGGAGCACAGAGCCTTCTCTGAGAGGTTGTGGGTGCAACAGCTCAGCCCCAGTTCAGGGATGCCAGTTCCCTGCTCTGGGGTCTGCAGTGGCACAATGCTTCAAGCAGCACTGAACCTGTCTGTTTTCCTCTTTCTCCTCCAGCTCCTTGGAGACATCCTAATCATTGTCCTGGCTTCCCACTTTGGCAGGGATTTCACCCCTGCTTGCCAGTTTGCCTGGCAAAAGCTGGTCGGTGTCGTGGCTCACGCTCTGGCCCGCAAGTACCACTGAGCATCCCAGGACCAGCCGTGCAAGGAAGAATCCCTGCTCCACCACAAGCACCTCTGAGCCCGAGGAGATGCCCTGTGGGTATTGACAGGCTGTAACCACCAAATAAAGGCTTTCCAGCACTGTGTCTGCAGAGTCTCTGTGCTAGGAAAGTAGGGGGGCCAGGGGAGTTTGTGCTGTTCCACACAATGCCATCCATGTTTGGGTACATTTCTTGTTTCTAAGGGCTATTGCAAACAGTTTCCTTAACTCTGCAGTGCTGTCTCATGTGTGCTCCCTGCTAGTGCGTGCTTGGGTGCCTGTGAAGATGAAACCCATGCAAAGGGCCCTGACACTTGGGGCTGTTTCAGGGAGGGCCATAGCAATAATGTGAGATTGTGAAGAATCCACATCTGGTCTCCCAGCTCTACATTAATGTGAAATAAGGTGAAGCCAGCACCATCTGGAGCACAGAGTTGCCAGCCAAGCTGCTGCTGCACTTTGGGAGCTGGTGCCTGCCTTGCCCTGCTCTGCTCTAGGGCTGGGGATGGACCATCTCCTTTTAGACCAGCTGATGCAGGAGAAAACCTTTCAACTCTGACTCTTGGGAGGTTCAGGAGATGTCCACTTCTTCTAGCTGTATCAGCTGGTCTAACAGGAGATATGCTTCTCCAGGGGGCATTTTTCATGCTGATGCACATAGCAGATCCTCATCCCCAGGCACCCACAGTCCCAAAGACCCCCTCTGTCCAGACCAAGGGGATTCAGTTCCCAGCATCACCCAGCGAAAAAATCCCACCACACTAGCTGGTATTGGGGCTTTGCTGTGCCTGGCCCTCCTTATCCCATCCGAGGGGCCTTCATGGTGCACGGAGCCAGGCTGTGTGTCAGGCTTCGTCATTCCTTCATTGGAACAAAGGTGACAAATTCAATTATTTTTTAGCTATTTTATTATACCAAACAGAAAAAAAAAACCCACCATAAAAATAGCCAGGACTGTGTCTATCTTACTCTTAAATCTTTTCTTAAACCAGGCCTGGAGACACCTTGCACAAGGGGGCTGACAACCAGTGCTGTTTACAGCATCTGGCACAGCAGAGACCTGGCTGTGATAGAAGTTTCTGAAGTTACCAGGGAGGACACAGTTGTTTTGGACCATAATCTTTCAAAATCTGCCCTCATCTCACCTGGATTCTGCAGGCTTCTCCTATGTGCCAAATCTGTAGGGATATGGAGAAGAGCTGAGCTCCTGGAAACGCTGTGCAGCCAACAGCAGAGCAACCCATGTGCTGACCCTGTTTCAAGCAGGGCATCAGACCAGAGATCCCTGGAGTGCCCTTACCGTTCTGTGGTTCAGAGTTTGCAAGGCATTTGCTTGCTTTGCTCACCTATGGCTTAGTTTGAAGGGGTCCATAAAGAAACAAGTTGTAGGTGCCTTTGTAAGTTAGAGACTCACAGAATCACAGAAGGGTTTGGGTTGGAAGGGACCTTCAAGACCAGCCAGTCCCACCCCCCGCCAGGGGCAGGGCCCCCTCCCCCCAGCCCAGGCTGCTCCCAGCCCCGTCCAGCCTGGCCTTGAGCCCTGCCAGGGATGGGGCACCCACAGCTGCTCTGGGCAGCCTGGGCCAGCGCCTCGCCGCCCTCACGGGGAAGGGTTTCTTCCTCATGTCCAACCTAAATCTCCCCTCTCTCAGCTTCAAGCCATTCCCCCCTGTCCCACCACTCCCTGCCCTTGCCCAAAGCCCCTCCCCAGCTTTCCTGTCGGCCCCTCCAGGCACTGGGAGCTGCTCTAAGGTCTCCCCGCAGCCTTCTCCTCCCCAGGCTGCACAGCCCCAGCTCTCCCAGCCTGTCCCCACAGCAGAGGGGCTCCAGCCCTCTGACCAGCTCTGTGGCCTCCGACGGGCCCGCTCCAACAGGTCCGTGTCCTTCTGATGTTGGGGGCCCCCGAGCTGGACACAGGGCTGGGCAGGTGGGTGTCTCATCAGAGCAGGGTCAAGGCTGGACAATCACCTCCCTCAGCCTGCTGGTCAGTCTGCTCTGTTTGGATGCTGCAAACGAGAGGATTGAAGAGAGGTGGGAGGAGCATGTAGATGTTGCCCATCACAGCGTGTAAGACAGGTGTGCCTCTTTCCCAAATCTGTGCAGGATGGGCTAGCCATATTCTGGGATGAAGAAGACTGAGACCACACAATCTTCAGTCCTTTGCCCTTGGAGGCAATGCTGGGAGGTGTCACAAGGACCATGATGGAGGACAACAAAATGAAGAGGAGAACTGAACCCTTGGTGAAGAAAATTAGGTTTGGGGCATAGATGCTACTGAATGCCATCTCTCTGGAAGGCAGCCAGGTCACCGTGAGATGGAGGCAAATGGGATGGGACAAGGCACTCCTTGGTCACCAGGCAGTCAGAAGAGATAAGGAGACAGGGTATGATCAGGTCTATAGTCCTCTGTGGTTGTGTCAGCCCTGTTTTGGCTCCCCTAATGCCTGTTGGCATGGTCACACACCTCCATGGGGGGCAGAGAGCCATCAGCTTGTGAAGGGGCATGGAAAAAAGCACTGCTGACTCCAGGAGGGTGAAGGAGCACATAAGAAAGAGCTGGGGCACATTTATCTCATAATAGACATTGTTTGCAGTGGTTACAGGTTTTAATAAAAAGAGGTAGTTGACTAGATGTGCTAGGATACTTAATGGAGTGTGCACAATGAAAAATGTGGTGGTGCATTTTGTGATTATGAGAGAAACATTCCTGTCTTCTCTACAGTAAAATCCTCTTGTTAAATGCTGTGGCACATTGCTTGCAAATGGAAACTTAAAAACTCCAGCTTAGAAAATACAATGAATTAATCAACCCCCTGAGCCTTTTAAGGAATTCTTATTTGCAGTTTAATGTCAGCCTAAGGAGCAGGCTAACCAGGGGACTCTCAGGTAGAATTATTTTAATCTGTCTTGATCTCCACACTTACCAAAATAACAGGAGCAGAAAAAAAAAACCCCAGTTCACTTCTTAGCACAAGCCAAAAATACTTTCACTGACTGTGCTGCCCCTGGTGGGGTTATATATAGTGTAAGGCACGATTTTATTCCTCTAGAGGGAATATGCTGTCAGGAGTGTCAGCATAATAGAGCATTTCAGAAGACAGGTCTTGGAAATGGTGGGACTGGAAAACAATCGTAACAAAATTCAGCCACCCATGTGAAATGTTTGTTGTTTTTTCCCACACTATTTGAAATGAGGATGAATGGTAATGTACTTGTTCTGATTTTGAAAAAGATGTTTTAAAGCTTTTGAGAAGTAAATAAAAAGTGGTATTAGCTTTTTCTGGTTTCCCTCTTTGTTTTAGTTGCCCTGTCCGTAAGATGGGGAAAATAAAATGTATCCATCTGTAAGAGGGTTTATTGGGATTCCACTGCTGATGTTTGAGAATGCAATGTGTACATGACAGTGCTTTTGCATGGCCAAAATATAGGCTCACCCTACACCCATGCTGGTACATGCTGCACCTGTGAGCACTGCATATCCCTCTCCCCATCCCTTCCCCAACTCTCTCTCCCCAAACATTTGCCATGGTAGAACTTTTTCAAGCATACAGAGGAAGAAGAGTGAGGCACAGCTTTTGCACTGAAAGGCTTGCCAGGGATGGGTGTGTTTTACTTCATGGTTCTATGTTAAAAGGGAAGACAAATCTTGGGGAAACTTTTTTTTTTTTTTTTTTTTGTGTGTCATTGCTGCTCTGACCACCAATTCCTAAACATTTATGATCCTTGTTTTTGCTCGTGTAGTATTTACCCTTGTGCTGCTGCCAGGGTGGTAGCAGTTAAGGTACAAATGGGAGTACCATTGCCTTCCTGGACTGTGTAGTTGTTTTGCATTTCATGGCCTCAGCCCCTGCAGCAGGTCCCAGGTGACTGCCATTGCTGCTGAGATTTCACACAGGCATTACAAAACCAGACAGCTTCCTCTGCATGTGAAATGGGCAGAAGCAAGGTTCCCTTTCACTCCGCATCTTCTGTGTAAGGACTTCAGCTGAACAGAGGTAAGGACATCTGAAGGCTCAATGCACTTCCCTGCCAGCCTTGCTTCATCATTGATGTTTTAATTTTGGGTGGGACGTTTTCAGTTCAGAATTTGTGCTAAAAGGGAGCTTTGGTTCACAGCCAGCTTGCTTATCTGTCACTGTGCATTCCTGCAGCTCTTTCACACACTCCATCCATGCATCCATCCACCCACCCATGCACCCATCATTCTTCCTTTGTTGTGGTTTAACCCCAACAATGTTCAGCGAACAGCCCCCCCCCCCCCCCCCCCCCCCCCCCCCCCCCCCGAGGTTTATGGCTGAGCGCAATGTCATCTGGTATGGAATATGCTGTTGGTCAGCTGCAGTCCTGGCTGCGTGCCTTCTCAAGTCCCTGTGTACCCCCAGCACAAGTGGGGCAGCTGGGAATAGACCAATTAAATTTCTCATGGCACAGTCCTGCCTTTAGCCACAAACCCTCCACTTAAGCAATGCCACATTCCCTGTTTACATAGACAGATGGAGCGCAAATTCCTTAGATGAGCATTTTATAACAGCATGTTTGTTGGTGGGTTTTTTTTTTTTTACTTCCAACCCCAAAAAGTACTGTCCCTGTGTTCAGAGCTTCAGCCCTTTAAACATTGCTTTTCTTTTATGATTTGTGTTCCACATAGCACTGTATTTCCCTGAGGTCTCTGTGGGCTGTTGACTGGAAGCCCTTGGCTACAGTTCTGTAGAAGAAATGAGAGCTGGCTTTGTGTACACATTGCTTAATTTTACCCATAACTGTTACTGTAAGAACAACATTTCTGCTAAGAATTACAGTTGCTTGTGTATATTACTAACACAGACATCAATTGGAATACCTGTCACTTCAAAGAGCTTGGTGTGCTATCGTTAAGAACTGCACTAACAGCAACAACAATTAGAACAGTAAATAATCTCTGGAGTGGAGGGAAACAACAATGTCCTAAATTTGCCAATGCCTTACCAAATGTAGACTGGTAGGAGTGAGCGTGTCCCCTCAGGGTTCAGAGTGGGTGACAGATAAATTCTGGTAACTGCTGCTGCTTCTGTAGCTCCCAGGGACCCTTGTCAAGGAACACAGTGCCACGATGCTGGGTGCTGCACAGACGCAAACCAAGGGGAAAGCTGCGGGCTTTTCCCCTTTGCCTCCTGCTGAAGGGCAGGTTAAGCGATAGCAAAGGGTGCAGGTGGAGGACAGAAGGACAAGCAGGACCGTATCTGCCAAGAGCCAAGCCACGGTCCCAACTCAGCAGGCAGACAGGGGATGGTGGTTTGCAGAGCTCCAGGCAGGGCATCCTGCACAGGGTGGAAGGTAGAAGGCTGAACATCCAGCAAGCAAGCTGAGGGAGCTGGCTGGGCAAGATGGTACGCGCAGGTAAGGACAGAGAACAGGCTGGAGGCACAGCCTGGGAGCGGAAACAGGCATCTGGCATCTGCTGCAACAGCCCATGGGCAAGGGGAGGGCTGCCCAGAGAAGCAAGGATGGTCAGAGGGACCATTGTCCTCCTGCTTTGTCCTGCATGGAAGTGCATGGGGTGAGGCTGTGTGCATCAGGGACTGAGAGCAGAGGTGGGGAAGGGGCTGGGGACTGAGGGGAGAGGCTGCAAAAACAAAGCTGAAGAGGGACCCACATGGATGCAGAGACCAGGACCTGAGTGCCAGGGAAGGACAGCAATGTTGCGTACAGCAACTGAGAGGAGAGGCCATAGCAATGTCCTGGGATGGAGGTAGCCCCTGTGTGATAAATGATGTTACTGTTGACATTACAGGGGAGGAGCCTGGGGAGAAAATAAAGCAAGAAACAGGACAGAACTGGCACATCAAAGTGCTCATCTCTGCTCTGGCACATCTTCAAGGAGGAGAAAAGAAATGAGATCTTCATGTGAACCGTTCATTTTCATTGCCTTGTGAAATCTAACCTGGCATCAACTTTGAAACACTAATAAAAAGAGGGGCTTTCCTCCAGGCAGAGCATCAAGGTGGGGCAAGTATGTCCCCAGGGAACAGCAGCCATGCCCTGACTTTCCTGCTGACTGGCATTCCTGGGATGGCTCACTTCCAGCACTGGGTTTTCTTCCCTTGCTGCCTGATGTATCTCATCGCAATGCTGGGAAATGGCACCATCCTGCTGGTCGTGAGAGCCAATCGAAGGCTCCACCGGCCCATGTACTACTTCCTTTCGATGCTGGCCACCACAGACCTGGGCCTGACTCTGTCCACCCTACCCACGGTGCTGCGGTGCTGCGTGTCTTTTGGTTTGGCACTGGAGAGATCAGCTTCCCGCTCTGCCTCACCCAGATGTTCTGCATTCACGCCTTTTCCTTCATGGAATCCTCGGTGCTTCTGGTCATGGCCTTTGATCGCTATATGGCCATCTGCTGCCCGCTGAGATACTCCTCCATCCTCACCAGTGCCAGGATTGCAAAGATTGGGCTGGGGATGGTCTGCCGCTCTCTGATGGCGCTCCCGCCCATCTGCCTGCTCACACGACTGCCGTTCTGCAGGTCCCACGTGCTATCCCACTCCTATTGCTTGCACCAGGATATGATACGGCTGGCGTGCACAGACACCACCCTGAATAGCCTGTACGGCCTAACTCTGGTGCTATTCATCACCCTAGACTCAGTGCTCATCATCTTGTCTTACAGCATGATCATTAAGGCCGTGGTGGGCATCACCTCCAGAGAGGAGCAGACCAAAGCCCTCAACACTTGTGTCTCTCACTTCTGTGCTGTTCTTCTCTTCTATGTCCCCATGGCTGGCCTCTCCTTTATACACCGGTACAGGAAAAATGCTGCACCCTTCAGCCAGATGCTCATGGCCAACATCTACCTTTTTGTCCCGCCTATGTTGAACCCCATCATCTACAGCATGAAAAACAAGCCCATTCGCAAAGGCCTCCTCAGGTTCCTGTGTGCAAGACTGGCCTGGCCTGGCCATGGCCAGCAGCCCAGGAGTCATTGAGAAGTGGGAAGCTTGCCTACATGAAATTCCCACAAGAAATGACAGATGGAACATAAGCAGGAGTTTAAGAAAGGCAAAAATTAATGGGATGAGCACCTTGCAAAGGATGCTCTAACTGTCAGAGGAACACTTTTTAAATGCATCAAAAGCAGGAATCTGTCTGGGAAACAGGTGAGCAAGGGTGAGAAGCGTACTCATGGGTGATAAGGCCACAGCAGAGAAGCTCAGGAATTCTTTCCATGGGGTTTCTATACCCGGCACCGTCTTCATAGCAAATGGATTAGAGGATTTTGATCAGTTCAAAGTAAATATGGAGGAAGTGTTCCATCAAAGAAAGATCACTTAGATATCACTAACTCCCAGAACCAGATATCATTCACCCGAGAGTCTGGAAGAAGCTTAAATGAGAAGCTGCAGAGCTGCTGTTCAGGGTGCAGCACTCTATTGCAAATGGTCATGGTGCTGCAGGGCGGAGCATCCCTTCAACTCCGCCTGCAAAAGGGGCTCCATGGGGTTCCTGAGACCTACTGACCAGTAGCCTTGATTTCTCTCACTGGTAGGACAGTAGAGGTTGTGATAAAGAATAAAGTCACTAAGCGTAAGGGTAAACACTTAGGGGTAAAGCTGTGGTGGAGCCAGCCAGGCTACGGCAAGGGGAGATCCTGCCTTGGTGCTCTGCTGGACTTCTGTGAGGGGGGCTCCAGCTGGAAGGATCCTATGGCCATAATACACCTGGATGCCCCAAAGCCTTTGACTAAATGCTTTTAATGAAATTACTTTGTAGGGGGATTGGAGGAAACTCTCTTCAAGGGATGAACAGTGGGTTTAAGTAAGGGTAGGCCATTTTCTGTCCAGAGAAGACTCAGCAGTGTCCTCCCCAAGGGATCTCTGCCAGAACTCCTTTCTTTCTGCATTGTCATCAGTGACCTGGATGAGGGAGCGCACAGTGAACGATCACAGCTTGCAGATGATACTAGGTCGGCCAAGGTACTGACAGCAACTGTCTTCTGTAGTTTTGTAACATTGTTAAAAATTTAATTGCAATGACAATAAATTCTTGGCTCCACATAGATGGTGTGCTTCCTTTTGCCCTAACAAGCTTTTGAGGGTACCACAGCCCCAACAGGCACAGAACCACCATGACACTTGGTAACACCTGAATGAGTAAGCTATTATTTGGACCACAAGTCCCATGCGAGTGGGTCTAAAATGAAGGAGTTTGAGGAAACTCTTGCTGCATGGTGGTATGTATACATAATCCATCTGTGGATAGTTCTCCTGGGCTGCTATGAGAGACAGGGAAATGCCATGAAGCTTGTTTGTCAAACTCAGTGCTCAACCCTGAAACCCTAGGAAGAGGGCTCAGCCTGAGGCAGGCGGCTTCTGTTGTTTGGATCACATCTGAGAAATCTGATCAGCCTGTAAAGCACTGATGGCCATTCAGTCCATGGTCTGACTTGGAGTACACAGGGCATTTTTTGTTAGTTTTCTGTCATTTCCCTTGGGTATTCATGTGCCTATTTAGGCTTCAGTACATACCAGTGTTCCTTGGTTGTTCTCAGTAATGACAGCTTTCTGTAAGGAAAAAAAAGAAAACGGGATTTTTTTGGGCTCTTCTTAGCCCATCCTGAGATGGTGGGTGCTTCAGGACCATGAGGAAGGCGCTGCCTTCAATGTACAGCCTTGTGCACAGCAAGGCTGCGACCAGCACTGCTATCAATAGTTTTAAGTGCATAGCACTGCTTCGCCTCTCTGCTTTCTCACCCTATGCTGAAGCAATCCTATTCATAAAGATGGAAATTAAAGCAGAGGGAGGCATGGGGAGCAGGCAGGATATTCTGGGGTGAAACCAACCCCAACTATCTGCTTTAGGGGAATCTGAGCCACTCTTCTGCAGGCTCTGTCTTGCTCAGATCTCCTACTGGGGGGTAGGGCATTAAACACACAGTGCGCATGGCAGCACCTCGTTTCAGGGGTCCCCAGTGGGAGCTGGCTCTCCTATTGCTGTAATACAGGATGGTGGAGCTGCAGTGTGGTGGCTGAGCTGGACCTACTCACACCGCCTGGGGATCTGACCTGAACCCTTTTGTGTATAATCCCGCTCCTGTTATGCCCTGATGGTATCGTGAGCTGGGTGCTGTTGCAATGATATTGCACAGGCTCCATTTCCATTGTGGGTCCGCATTGAGGCGTTTGGTTGCTGGTCACAGAATCAGTATCACAGAGTGGTTTGGGCCGGAAGAGACCAACCCCCTGACATGGGGGTTCCAACCCCCCTGCCATGGGGGGACACATCTTCCACCAGACTAGGTTGCTCCCAGCCCCGTCCAGCCTGGCCTTGAGCCCTGCTAGGGATGGGGCACCCACAGCTGCTCTGGGCAGCCTGGGCCAGTGCCTCACCACACACAGAGCAAAGAATTTCCTGCTAGTATCTAACCTAAGTCTGCCCTCTTTCAGTTTAAAACTGTTACCTCTTGTCCTATCACTACATGCCCTTGTAGAAAGTCCCTGGTCCAGGCAGAGCAGGTGAACCATCCCAGCTGCTGTGAGCCTGCAACACCCTGGAGTGGGCTGGTTACAGTCCTAGGGAAGGGAAATGTCTGGTGACTTTCATCTTAAACACCTCTTGCACATATGTAATCTGTGCTGTAGTGCATGCTGCTGCACTAGAGGCGAGATGGCTGAGCACCTCTAGTTAGCATTATATTTCCCATGCAGATCCATCCCTAGGCAGTGCTGGCCAGGAGGATCAGCTCCCTTGTTCTGACAGGACCCCTGGGTCCAGCTGACCCAGTACCATGGTGAAGGCAGATAACTCTTATCCCGACATGCCCCATTGCTATGTCTTCCTTGTCTGACCAGAAGGGCCATTAGCTTAGGAGGCTGCAGTTGCAACTCCTCAGGCAGTTACAGACCCTGCACTATTGACCAGGAAAGCATCCGAGACTATAGATACTGTGACACCCCTTTATACGGCAAAGAAAATGCTGTGGGCTTCGAAACAGGGTAGACTTCACCAACTGCATAAAGGTTAAAGGTTCAGGATGCTCAGCACTCAAATGGATGGCAGGCTGGAGTAGAGAGCATCTGCACTGTTATTCACCAACTGTTCTACCATATGCAAAAGCTCTTGAGTCTTCTGTGTCCTACATCAGGGCCTTCTTGGAGTGAGAAGTTTGTGTATCTCTCTGCAGATCTGTTTAGTTTTGACACTGTAAATAGCAGGGTTTAGCACAGGGTGTACAAGGAGGCAGATACTGGCCATGAAGATACGGATCAGAAGAGAGGGAGATTTCCCAAACCTGTACACCATGGACAAGCCGATCATTGGGATATAACAAATCAAACCAGCACAGATATGAGAGATGCAGGTGTCCAGGGACTCGAGACGCTCTCACTTGGATGCAATACACAACACAGTCTTAATGATCATGATGTAGGACAGGATGATGGACAACAAGTCTAGCCCAAAGGTGACCAAGAGGACAAATAAGCCATACATGCTTATTCACCCTGATATCTTCACAGGGCAGCTGGAGCAAGTTGGGGTGCAAACAGAAGTGAGCCAGCATGTGGGACTGGCAGAACGACAGCTTCTTCAGAAGTATTGGCAAGGGGAGCAAGAGGCTAAGGCTCCTGACGGCAAGCCCCAGCCAGATGACACCTACCCTGGGGTTGGTCAGGATGGATGCATACTGCAAGGGGTTGTAGATGGCCATGGAGCAGTCGAAGGCCATGGCCCACAGCACCCCAGAGTCCAGGATGGAGAAAGTGAATGAAAAACATCTGGGAGATGCAGGCATGAAACCCAATCTTGTGTGCATCAATGAGCAACACACTCAGCACTGTGGGGAGACCAGACAGAGACACATCAAGGTCTGCGAGAGCCAGCATGCACGGGAAGAGGTACATGTGCTCATGGAGGCTGTGCTGTGCCTTGATGACAAGGAGGATTGCACTATTTCCCAGGATCGAAATGACATACATACAGCAGAAGGGGATGGTAAGACACACATTCCCATTTGTCATTCCTGAGATTCCTGTGAGAAGGAAGGTAGAAGGTATAAGGAAGATACTGCTGGTCATTTTCCTAGTGCAGCATCTTCGTCCTATCAAAGACCAAGCAGTAGTTCCCACTCCTACAAAAGAAGTCACAGAAAACATGAGAGAGTAATCTCACCATAAAGCAGAGCGTTCTTTACGTCTCTCTCACAGTGACCATAGGGACCCAGACTTCTGAGTTTGCTGAGACAGCAAGAGGGCATTTTACCTTTGTGATCAGTTCTGGCCATGGAGAACTACAGCTCCTAAAAGTTAGAAAGCTTGTGGAGATGGAGGGACACAGTACCTAGCTGATGGCTGAATTATGGCCACCTCTATGCCAGGACCCAAAGAACATTTTACTAGATTGGCAGGTGTGATAGTGTATTGACTGTGTGGCACCAGCTGGCAAAAAGACTTAGGAGCTGGCATCCTGGATGAAGGCTGAAAGCAGACTTGTATCTCATACAGAAAGCCCACATCTGGACTCGGGAGTCACAGAGGGACTTCACCCGCCCTAGCTCTGGCGTTTCCTTGTCCTGCAGAAGAGCAAGACAAAGGAGCACCATGCAGATACCTACCCCTGTGCTCTGACATTTCCAGGTGACTCCCTCACCCGCATATCTGAGCGTGGCTTCCAGTACTGCATGAATGAGCTTCCTACATCACTTCCGTGCTAGCGTTTCAGAGCATGTCTTCTCTGCCGGTTGTGAGCTTCATCCTCATTTCAGATGTTTTTCTTTCTTTTTTTTTTTTTTTGTTACTTTTTTGCACCTCAATTTTCTTTCTTTCTGTGAATGATTATCAGACTTGGTGATCTTTTCCTTCCCTAAAAATAACCCTGGCAGCAAAGACCTGACATAAGTGCCTGTGCACCAAGTGGTTTCTGCATCTGAGAGCTGTGCACAGCTGAGAACCCATGTAGTGCAGCAACATTTTGCAGGATCCAGCCAACAAGCATTCACCAGCATGTTGCCATAAAGCAGTGTTGTGAACATCTGCTAGCCCAAGAGTGAAAGATGTGGGACTCAGATATTCTTGTCTGTGCAAACACAAGTGCTGCTTTGCATTGTAAATGTAATAAACAACAACCAAATGACCCTCTAGCAGGGAGGACAGCTCCAGCAGCTCCCTGTGGTGCACAGGAACCACTTCTGCATGCTGAGAAGAGAAGATTTCAGTCTTACTTGCCCACCTTGCCAAGCTGTAACACAGGCAGGGACTGTTTGTTCTTCCTTACAGGTCGCTGTCCCCTCAGCTGGGTGCAGATGCCTGCTGCATAGGGATCAGCATCTCAGGTGGTTGCCTGGGCCCTGTGAGGCACATTGGGGAACAGGCACTGTCAGAAGGCAGTTTGTCTCACTCTGATGTCTAGCTTGGTCAGATAAATGGTGTGTACAGGCCCCCATCAACAAGAAAAGGGTCTGAGCTCCTTTACCTGAGCTGAGGTAACAAGCTCCTCATTACATGCACATCCTCCTTTTAATAATCACCTGAACAGTAATATTGTAGTAATACTGGCATAGTTCTCTGAAATTATCAAACCGGAGACTTGTAACAGGGGAAAAGCAGCCCAGAAATAGCAGATCACTTTGCCTTAAATATGGAGCAATAGTCAAATATGAGCTGCCTGAGCATCTTGCCTCCAGGCTGCCAGTGAACACGTCTCCATATCCCCACTTCACCAAATCCCCTGGGAGTCCCAGGCTCACTGGATACTGCTGCTTCTGGGGTTTTTTTTGGAGCGAGCCACTGTCTCAAAGGAGATGATGCAAACAGACTATCAGGAATGAAACCCAGTGTCAAGTGGAAGGCTACTGTGGAATGGCTAAGTAGGGCTAGAAACGAGGTGTGAAATCAAAGGAGGACTGGAATGTGGTTCTGGCTTCTGGCTTCAACAAGGAGACATCCAAGAGGAGGAAACCTTCCTGAGAGACCCTCCGTAGGGATGAGAAGGACAGATGCGAACCTACAGACAGGAGAGAGTGATGGTGGCAAAATGTCCTTTTCCCGTCAGCTGTGGCCTCAGGCACCATTGTCAGGGGTAAAACTCCTGAAAATACTGCGCTGCCCATCAGAACATTCAGGTTTGGCCTTCTTCAGCAATTGCACCATGCATTGCTTTTAGATTTCAAAGCACCAGCCCAAAGTTGTACACACCCACCCCCTGAGAAAGTGTGCTTGTGTCCCTGGTTTGGATACAGACCTCCTTGGCTTTCCCACCACTTTCTCCAGGCAGCTGACATGCAGCATTAGCACTGACTGGAGGGCACTGCTGACACCCTCCCACCCCAGCAACCACCCCATCCATACTGTGCAATGCTCCAGATGTCACAGCCAGCTTGCTTTATTTACAGAGGAGGGAATCCCGAGTGGGAGCCTAAGCTGTTTGTGCTGAGTATCTGGCATTATGTGGTGGTGATGGTGTGTATGCACACAACTCACAGGTCACAAAAGCAATATGCATCAGCCAGCCACCTTTGCACTTATGTGGCCAGTAGCGACCCCCTGCTGCTATTTCTTGCTTTCAAAAGGCATCTCTTGGAAGCAACCTCCCGTTGCCACTAGAGGCAGCAGTATGGTGGAATGGATGGGCATGGGTCATGAGGGTAGCTCCCATGTTCTTCATGAAAATGAAAAACACATTTTTTGTGGACCCTGCAGAAAAATGGGGGTTCTACCTCATCAGAGTGGAGGTGGGTCAGCATCAGTCCACAAGAAGTGTGAACCATTTAGGAATTCTTCATGAGTGTGCACTGCTTAATGAAGTGGGTGCTCGGAGACCAGTTCTTAGACAAACTGCCATCAATTCTCTCCTCCTTTAGCTTCCCCTGCCTCTTGCCTGTGGTCCGTGAAAAGCTACTTCTGCTTTATCTGAAGAAAAAGTATGCACTGAGTTGAAATTTCAGTATTCTACTGAAATGGTGCCAAAACCCAGTCGTTTCCCATTTTGCCTGCAGCCTCACATCTGCTTTGCTTCAGCAGAAGTGCATGCTCTCTTCCTGGGGCTCCCCTCATGCTTGCCTTCTAACATCCAGCTCACGGAGAGAGAGCAGAGGTGGGAGACTCCTCATGGGGGGCCACAATAGTCAGCGCTGCTCAAGAAGACAGAGAGCTCCAAGAAACACCAGGCCAGGTCAGAGACCTCCTCTCCACCCCTTAGTGCTCTTCAGTTTGCACTAAAAATAGAGGAAGGGTCTGTAATGTGCTTGAATGTTGTAACTTGAGTTTGGTTGCCTGACCTTCACCTCATTCTGCTGCTTACCTTTCTGAGATACAGAGCAGTGATTTTGTAAAACATGTTTGCCACTTTTTTTAGGATAGTTGCCTTATATTAATGCAGTACAATCCTGTTAGCAATGATCTCTCTGATAAATCACTCCACATAATCACATCAATGAAGATTTCTGATATTTTTGAAAGGGTTTACACTTACATGGCACTGTTGGAATTTGCTAGCATAAGATTAGTGTAGGTTTTGCCTTTACACACACACACACAAAAAAAAAGGGTTAAGCCTTAAAATTGAATTCTACCATTTCCTTCTGCAAGGATAGTCACCGTTCCCATGTGACCACCTTCCCATAGAATCAGAGGATCATTTAGGTTGGAAAAGACCTTTAAGACCATCAAGTCCAACCATAAACCTAAGACTGCCAAGTCCACCACTAAACCATGTCCCTAAGTGCTACTTCTACATGTGTTTTAAATACCATCACACAGCCCAGGGAACACTTTTCAAATAATGAAAGCACCGCATGAAGATCTTTTGGAGATACTCAGGCTTATAGTGGAACAATTTTCACCATGAGAGGATATTTTTTTTAATAGCGAAGGAATTTTAACAGTGAAGAGTTCAACTGCTGGGAGGGGTGAACTCTCCTTCTCCCAGTGGTGAAGAAGCTGGACTGAATGTTTTTATGCCAAGATTCATGACACAGTGGTTGAAACCTCCTGGACAGCAATAATAGAAGAGGCAATCTAGTGATTTCTGCAAGAATGCATTGCTTAAACTCCAGGCATTGAAGGAGGGTTTCTCCCTGAACAAATCAATAGTCAGAGTGCTGCTGCTTATTAAATTTACCAGCATCATCAGTAAATGATAAGCACAGTTTCAGGCACATACCTATGGGCCAGGTTGCCTTTCACTGGAAGAAGAGGAACACCCTTTCCTAGAGCTTCTTTGTTCTCACCCCATAAACAATGGGGTTTAACATGGGGGGGAGTAGCAGGTCGAGATTGGCCACCATTATATGGACGTGGGGAGGGATGCTCTTCCCAAAGCGGTGGGAGAAGCATGTGAAGAGGACAGCTACATAGAAAGAAAGGATGACACAGACATGGGATGTACAAGTGCTGAAGACTAAAGTCATGCCTCTGAGGATGACAGCCTCATCACCACCCACAGGATCATGGTGTAGGACACAGAGATGAGAATCGTGTCCAATACTGTCACTATGAAAGCCATGAAAAGGCCATAAATGACACTGAGTCTGGTGTCCCCACATGCCAGCTTCACCACAGCCATGTGCTTGCAGTAAGAGTGGGAAATGATGTGATGCTGGCAGAAGGGCAGCCTGAGAAGGAGGAAGCAGACTGGAATCAACAGGAGAACCCCATGCACCAGCACCAGGCTCCCGAGGGCCACCACCACTGGCACAGAGAGGATGCTGGAGTGCCGCAGAGGGAAGCAAATAGCAGTGTAGCGATCCAAGGCCATGGCCACGAGCATGCCCAACTCCACTGATGAAAAAGTATGGATGAAGAACGTCTGAGCAAGGTAGAAGAGAAACCCAATCTTCCTGGAGTCCAGCCAGAATATGTCAAGCATTTTGGGTAGTGTAGATGTTGATAGGACCAAGTCAGTGAAGGCCAGCATGGCCAGGAAAAAGTACATGGGCTCATGCAGGCTTGGCTCTGCCTTTATGATGAGGACGAGAGTGATGTTCCCCAGCACAGCAATGGCATACCTGATGCAGCAGGGGAAGGCAGGCCAGAACTGCTCCTGCTCCAGCCCAGGGATGCCAATAAGTAGGAAGTAGGGAGGGTGGGAGAATGCAGTAGAGCTCAGAGACATGAAACCCTTCTTGTCTCTGGCCTACACTGAGGGCTCTTGCATCCTGTAAAAAAAAGCATCAAACACACTCAACCTGATCTGGTCACTGCAAACAGTGACCATCATGAGGTAGGTCTAGAAGCTCAAATTCCCCCCATGGGCAGCCATCCCTGTGATAGCTGCTTGCACTGGCTCAGGAGAGCCCCTTTGAAGCAAGAGTCCTGGCAGTTTCCACTGAAAGTGCTCTGTCCACCAAGTGGATGGAGTGGTCCTGGAGCATGCTAGATCAAACTGAATGGGAAGACTGCTCAAGGCACATACCTGACACTCTCCAGTGTCCAAAGGGTATCCAGCCCAGGAGACCAGATGAAAGTTGGTCTGAAGTAAACCTTCTTAAAATGTGCATGGTGGGGATATGAAGTCACTAGCACCAGCTCTACAGAAACTTGTAACAGCATTGTGCTGCTTGCCAGTGTACACACTGACAACGAGGGCTTGCCTCAGTCAAGGAACAACTCATTTCAGGGTAAAAATCTTAGCCAGTGCCACGGTGTTTGACACCCTGCCGACCTACAAACACAGTCCATTCTCCCCCCAGAAAAGACTGCAGCTTGCTCAGCCCCTGCACATTGCTCAGTTCATGGGTTTTCCCCAACACTTTGGGAAAAGTATTCCTTGAAGGCTCCGGCAGCACAGATGAGGCCAGTGTTCCTGACCCTTCAGAAACCTCCCTGGAGCCGCAAAGAGCAGAGGGATGGAGGAGACAATAGCAGCTTCGCAGAAGAAAGCTGAGCTTTTCCTCCCCAAGGGTCTGGTGCCAGCCAAGCCAGCTCCAGCAGCTGCACTCCCGCTCCATCCAGAGAGAGATTTCACACCACGACCACCTCAGCCCAGCCAGCAGTAACCAGCTGGGGCTGGGCTGGCGGGGCTGCACTTGAGACCTTACAGATACATATGGCTTTGGGTCACCTGTGCTCTGGGAGAGATTTCCTCTCTTTTTTCCATGTGGCTGTAAACATCCTAGGAATTAAGATTCCTGATATTTTTCGTTCTTCTTTCCACCTCCTTCCTGCCAGCTGCCTCTGTTGGTGCTGCTAAAACTTCATTCTTCCATGGAGAATGCCAGGATGGGGAATGCAATTCCCAGACAAAGGCAATAAGAGAGACAGGACCCGGGGCTGTTCAGTGCTTGCTGCTGCTGCTGCCGCCCAGGGTGAGTAGTGGCATCAAAGGCCTGACTGGAGAGCAACACATTACTGCCCAAAGCCTAAATACTCATCTGAGTGCTACAGGTTTCCATGCAGGGACTCTGCACTGAGGACACCAGGAGACCGTTTTCTGTCTGTATTCCCCTGCTACTTAAAGTGTAATTAGAGAGAGACAAATAGACAGTTTTTAAGCATCTTAATGCTGGGGACGTCATAGGCACAACTGCATTTTGTCCCATTTTGTACATGTCTTCTTGCAGTGTGTTTATTTGGAGGAGACTTAAGAGCAATGGGGCAGTTCAAGATTGGATCACAGGACTGGGCTGGTAATTAGAACTGCAGCAGCATGAATTATGAAATACTTTCTGAACAAGAGCAATCTATGCTTTCTGTGCTACATTTCATCCATAGCTCTAATAGAGGCTTTGAGAGAAAAGTTGATAACATCATCCCCATTACATAGTTGGAGAGTGGTGAAATGTTGAAAGGCACATTTGAGAGCCCTCTGCATGTTTCATAAGTAACTTTGCTGTGTGGCACACAGCACCCCCCTGTGCTGAGTTCATGCAAAGTAAGATCACTATGCCAAATCTTTGGCAATGCCAATTTCAATTAAAACACCAATCATACAAATACCACCCCCACCCCCCTCCAATGACTGGGGAACTGTATCAAACCTCAAGGCTTGGGTTTGGTACTGAGAGAGTCTGGGACAGCAGAAATGCCAGTTTCCAAAAATGCTGGGTCCTCATGTCCGATTCCAGAGGGGGAGGGTAATACTTGGAGAACCCCCAGGAGATCTCCTGTCACAACACTCTCCAAACTATCAAGCTGCAACAAGGTCTTTTACCATCCCATACCAACACACTCTTCATGCCAGTCCCTCTGCTGCCTTCTCCTTGTCTCGCCTCAGCCAGAGCCCAAGCCCTCTCTCCCTCTCTCTGCTTCTTCCTCCTCTCTCTTCCTTGGCTGTGCTCTCTTCCCTGGCTCTCAACCACTTAACTTAACCAGCCACAGCTGCACCTTATCTACATCAGCCAGCCTGCTGCCGCTGCAGCCAGCCCACATATTATTATAGCTGTATATTATCAATGCTAATTAACCCAGCTTCATTCTTCTACAATCTCCAACTACTGTTCCAGCTCAGTACAACTCCTTGTTGCCCTATTGCCATTTCCAGGCTCCTGTGACTCCCAGTCCTTGCCCCACCACTGTGCAAACCACACTCCCATCCTGTCCTCCACTCCCTTCCTCCCTCTCCTTGCCCCACCCTTTTGTCACCTCCCCAGAGCCAGCTGGGATGCAGCTAAGTCAGTCCATCCCCACCTCTGGCTCTTGGCCCTGCTCATGGAGGAGACCTGGATTCAGATGCCCCATGCCCTGGTTGGAGTTTTCCTTCTGCTGCAGGGCAGAGTTGACCCCAGTGCCTCAGCAATGGACATTTCAGCTGGAAAGCCATTGTCATTGTTGGCAAAAACACATGTTGAGGAAGAGGGCATGTTCCCTCTCTTCTCCAGCAAAGCAAAGCTCTATGACTAAAGTTTGTAAAGCAAGAGAGGAAGAATCCCACACAGTTGTAATCTGCACCCAGGAGAAATTCATCATGCCTCTCTGTTCTGAGGCTTTAGTAACTGTCTATCCTGAAGAAAGATGGCTAGGAAATATAATACAGCGTTTTCAGGATGGTTCATTCATTTTTATTCATTTTTCTCTCAGCATGAAATGAAAAAATATAAGCAACATATGGAGAATGAGTGGGAGACATTTCTCAATGCCACAGCCATCTGAAAAGGGTTTAGATCCACAGTGTGCCTCTGAAAGAATTCATTCGCACTTCCCAAATCACTTTAGGCAGGTACAGATTGTTTTCACTTTTATGAAATTTTTTTACCCTTCTAAGCTCTACTAAAACACGATATGACAAAAATGACAGGGCAAAATTGCCTGGAAGTCCCAGATGGCAACTACTTGTAACTCACTTAAATGAAAGTATTTAGTTTGAAATAAAATGTTCTTTAATTTAGCAGACAGGGTTGTAACAAGATGTGTTTCATGAAGACTGAAGCTATACAGGCACAGACAATGAAAAAGACACCTATTTCACTCTCAGTGTTAGTTGGTGATTGGAGCAAACTGCACCATATGGCCATCATTTGAAAGCCCTGATGCAAGACAGCTTGTGTCTTAGGTGAGACACCTGTTTTAGCACACCTAGAAGTAGTGGACAAGAGGCAGGAACCCTTGAGTGTAGCACTCAGACATGTTTTCTGTCTTCCCTGAGGGAACTCATTATTCATTGCCTGCTTTCCACATATTTCCCTGTTTTTCTCAAGTAATTTCTTTCTTTTTCACAACTAAACTTGCTTATATTACATGAGCATGTACAGGGGCAACAGGAGCACATGCCAATCAAAGGAGGGTTGCCCAGAGAGGTTGTGCTGCCTAATCATTGGAAGGTTTTTAGGACCCAGCTGGAGAAAACCCCATGCAAACTGGCCTAACACTAAATGAAACTTCTCCCTACATATCTTAGACCATCAAGCAAACTTCCACTTGCATGGTGTGAATCAGTGCAGATTTACATGTTCTGTATTTTTTGTTTTTCTCTTTCCTCCTTCTCTAGCAGTTCTTCCTGATGTTTTTTGTTTGGGGCTCTGGGTTGATCTTTCCAGAGTGATCTGCCATGCTCCAAAAGGATTATCCAACAGTCTACTCCATGCTTGGTAAACCAGATCAAGGTACCGTATCTGGTTTTGGGCTGCAGTGAAAAAAAGGCATCAACAAAGTGGAGTAAGTACAGCTGGTGGCTCCCAGAGTGGCTGGGGTTGGAGCAATGCTCTGTGAGGAGAGGCTTAGGAAAATGGGCTTGTTCAGCCTGGAAAAGAAAAGGTTTGGGGAAGACCCAACGGCAGGAGAGCAGCATTCTCCTGCCCTTATCAACAAGATGGAGCCAAGCTCTGCGCAATGTGGCATGGCAAGAAGGAGAATGACAGAAAACAAGCGTAAATTGAAACTAGAAAAATTGAAACTGGATATGAAGATAAGGTTTTTCACAGTAAGGACAATCAAGAACTGTAATAGAGTCCCAAAGAGGTTATGCAACATCCATCCTTGGAAGCTTTCAACACCAAACTGAAAAAAGCCCTGAGCAACCTTGCTGACTGCAGAGCTGCCCCTGCTTTGAGCAGGAGGTTGGATTAGAGATGTCCTGAGGTCACTAGTCATCTCTGAAGGGTCCTGCTGTGCAAGGTTTTGTGCACTACTTCCTTGCACAATGAAAGATAGTGTGTTCAAATTAGAGATCACACCCCACTGGCACCTCTCACTGGAGGAATCCCAGTGGGTTATTGCAGTGGGAACAGCAAACGCGTCCTTGTGCATGGCAGCCGCTTCAAGGATGAAGACCACAATTCATGATAACCAAGAACAAAGTAAGAGTTTAAAAACCAAGATGAAAAAGAAGAGATTGCTTCTTTTTTTCTATTTATAAAGCAACAGATTCATATTTAAAAAGACAAAGAACATTTGGGGAAAAAAAACTTAGAAGTGAATACTCTTCAAATCTGTATGCTTCTTTGCAAAATCTTATTGCAAATCCTTTGTAAAACATCCTTTCCCAGGTTCTTTAATCTTATTCCAAAATATGAAGTGGTGCCTCCATCCTTAGAGATCCTTAGAGATATTCAAAAGCTGCCTGGACACAGTCCCAAACAGCTGGCTCTAGCTGGCCCTGCTTGAGTTGGGGGCTTGGACAAGATGACCTTCAGAGGTGCCTCTAACCTCAACCACTCTGTGATTCTGTGATGGTATAACAGCAAATGCAGTTTTCTTTCAGACCTTCACTGGCGCTACAGCTTCTTGGCTTTCATTGTATTAAGACTTTTATGGTAGTGTCCCACTGGTAGAAGAGTTGTGAGAATAAAGAGAGGAAAGGTTGTCAGGTACTCTGTTTCATGGGCAATACCTAGGAAGCATTAAAAAAGCTTGCAAGCCAAAAATTTTGAACTTAATTTGTAACTTCTTAGGAATTCCAAGCATGTGTGAACTCAAAGGTACAAAACACCTTTGACCTGGAATTACCACTTCCTTCAGCTTGGAAGTATCGCTAACATTTATAACTTGCTTATTTCTTCTCTTGAGACATTGTCATTTTATTTGCTATAATTAGTAACTGCAATTATTTTTACAATTGCTACCAATAAGTCTGGCTCTGAAATTTTTCCAGAGCATCTGCTACAAAGTGGCTGAGCTGTCCTGACTGACGACCCAATAGGACAGGACAAGATCACAGAGGTGGAGGACTTCTGAAGTGCATTTATCTATCTATAATGTTGTGTCCTGGACTTACATACTTAAAAGAGTGATATTATATTTAACAAAGCTTCTGGCAAAAATTTTGCTAAATTGTTTTTGGAAAACAAACGTGCCACAAGTAGAAACCATGAATTAACTGAATCATTCAAAAAACACTGTAGCGTTCACTCAGCTCTGCCATTGTTAGAGGTGAGATGGGAACAAAGAAGTGCAATGTCAAGACATCTTTATCAGTTTGCTGAGCCACTTTTCCTTCCCATTGCTTTACCTGATGGATCAGGGTTGGATTTAGATCATTGCAGTAGATTCTCTCCACGTTTGGTGAGGGTTAACAGTCCTGGAAAGAGTTTGCAATTGCTGTTTATTTCTTGCCTTGTGGTAGGCACCACAGTCTCCTACCATGTCCTAGGTGCCATAAAAACAAAGGACAGTCCTGCACCAAAGTCTCTGAGTGTAAAACAAGGTGAACTGGTATGAGGATACAGGAGACAGTGACCAAGAACAAGTCACTGGGAAATTCTGTTGTTGTATATATGAATTAAATTGAGGATCCTCCTCTGTATCTCTTTGGTCCTCACCCCGTAGATGATGGGGTTAAGCACAGCAGGCACCAGGATGTAAATGTTCCCCATGGTGATATGGACCAGTGGAGCCAGATCCTTCCCAAACCTGTGCACCACGGACAGCCCAATGAGGGGCACGTAGAAGGCCAGGACCACGCAGATATGGGCAATGCAGGTGCTGAACACCTTGATCCTCTCCTTCCACAATGCCAGCTGCAAGACAGCCTTGAGGATCAGGATATAGGAGAGGCAGATGAGGATGGCATCCAGCCCCATGACCAGCAGGATGGCAGTGAGGCCATAAACCATGCTGGGGGTGGTGTTGGCACAGGCCAGGTTCATCACATCCTGGTGCAGGCAGAAGGAGTGTGACAGCACCCGGGAGCTGCAGAATGGAAGGGGCAGGAGGAGCAAAGGCAAAGGTAGGAAGAAGAGAACTCCCCTGGCCATGGCTACCAGCCCTATTTTTGCTGTTGCAGCATTTGTGAGGATGGCAGCATGCCTCAGTGGGTGGCAGATGGCCACGTAGCGGTCCACCGCCATGGCCAGGAGGACAGTGGACTCGATGGCTGAGAGGGTATGGATGAAGAACATCTGGACAAGGCAAGCACCAAAGCTGATCTCCTTGGTGTTGAACCAGTAGAAGGAGAGGACACGTGGTACTGTGGAAGTGGACAAGGCCAGGTCGATGGCAGCCAGCATGCAGAGAAAGAAGTACATGGGAGCGTGTAGGCTGGGCTCTGTCTTCACGATGAACAGCACCACACAGTTGCCTGTGACTGCCAAGATGTACATGGAGCACAGAAAGATCGCCATCCAGAAATGTGCAGTCTCCAGCCCTGGGATGCTGGCCAAGATGAACGAGGTTGGGCTGAGGTCCGAGCTGTTGGGGAAGGGCATGGCGTGTGGGGTGAAAAGCAGTCATGCTATGCCATGGCACATCCCCTGCTGCAAGGAAAAGAGAAACAGCAGCTTTATAAATCCTTTCCCATGACTGTGAATCCCATGGGACTGGGATTGTGAAATGCAAGGGGATCTTATAGTTGTCATACTGATACAGAGAGCTCCTCTCCTATTTCTTTAGCCCATTATGGCTCTATAGAATAACATATGCAGCCACAAAATAGTGGCATTTGAATTTGAACAGGAATTGCTTGAATTTTCTTAAATACAGAACACTGTAAAATCAACATTTTAAATTATAAACCAAACAACTGAACATGTTTTCTTATTTTTAAAGGGCAAATTAAAAAAAAAAAAGTTACTGCTTACTGTTAACTATCAGCTATGCTTGAGTTTTCCCATGTGTGCTGTGCTGCCCTGTCAGAAATGTACTCTGTGAAACTGGCTGTGCTGCCTCCCACGGTCCACCACTCCCAAGCACTTCAGACATGCACAGTGAGACATGCATATTTATTTGTTTGCACACAGGGATTGGATTTTCATACTTTCTGCCTGAAAACACATATGGAACTATAAGAATATCTGTAGAGAAAAAAATAGTCTGATTATTCTCCTTATTCTGTATCTGTAAACTTTCCAGGGGTGCTGTGACCTAATGAGAATGGACAGGAAGATATGCCTTTGCTTTAAGTGCCTTTGTATTCCCATTGATCAGATTTTTAAAAATATTGGGAATTAGAAAGTGTTGGGCTGGAGCGTCAAAGGCTGGTGCAAGGGCAGTATCAGAAGTCCCAGTGCTGCACAGCCCAGCCTGGCTTAGGACAGAGGTGCAGACACTGCCTGACTCGCAGTCCCCACCTCTGACCATAAAGAAGAGGGGGTTAGCTCTACCTCCATGGTGGTATGGGACTTTATCCATCCACCCCAATGAATCAGGCAGCAAGCTAGCAGCTGGCTGTACCTATGCTGGAATAAACTCACCCTCTCCCCTGGCCTGTATGGACAGCATAAGGTCAAGTGCGTAACTGCTATCTGCAGTTTTCTGATATTTCTTTCATGCTCTACCCATGTAAAATGAGGATACAAAACGTTTTAATGTCAAGCTAGCTCCACAGGCTATTAATACAGCTATTTTAAAAGTAACATTCAGTTGTGAAAATGTGTTTTGTGTTTTTACTGCACATCTGTGGTGAAGCCCTTATCCTAAAATAACAATCATGATTTATTTCCCTGATGTGGGATTCTTCCCCCTTGAATCTCTAACAAATAAGATTCATATTCTAGCTTTTTATACACAATTTACAAATAACGTAAGTGGGCTGTTGTTGTCAGTTGCCTAATAGCTATTCTAGTGATGGAATTTTCAGCAAAACACATTAAGATGCAACCTCAATGAACAATGTGTTTCAGTAATTGCCAACAAGTATTGGAGCCAACTTACCTGCCAACCACTGAGGTGTAACTACACTATGAGTCTCATTGTAAAATTTCTGCCATACCATTTATTTTGCAAGAATACAGCTGTGAGAGACAGGCACACAAAGTCAACAATCCCTGGATGTTTCAGTTTACCTTTCATTCTATAGCATCGATAAATGAACCAACATTTTCAGAAGTGACTAAAAGTTTTGGATTGCTAGTGGTATGCAGACCAGGTACTGTAATAATCTTGCTTTCTGTGGAGGTGAAAAGTGAGTCTGTGTCTTTAAAAACACCAGTAAATGCAGATTTGTTTTCCTAGGGGGATCCTTCCACCAGCAAGCCCTGGTAATTGCATTTAACAAGAGGTAAGCACATTCAGATAGTAAAACCATCAAAGCCAAAGGACCACTAACAGCAGCCACAGCAGCTGATCTCACCAAATGCTCGTAAACATTGACCAGGTTTGTCCCATGGGGTCAAAACTGATTTTAGACCAATTTTCCAGAATGGAGCAGGCAATGGGACAGTCTCATCACTTGAATCCATATCTCCAGTACTCCCTCCTATGATATGGCAGTGACAGGGGAATATATATACCCCCTCAAAGTGCTCTGAGCCTTTTTGAATATGTAGCCACTTTTCCATATCACCTCATTGTTAAAAAACAGTATACATCAAGCCAAAACATTACTGCAAGGGAAACGGGAAAAGAAAAAACCACCCACAAGACATCACTTAATTAAATTAAAATCATAATAAAAATTAAATCACTTAAGCATTTTTGAATCAAAATTAAAATTAATCTTAAGCAAAGGTTTGATCACATGTGGTTTTGGGTTTTTTTCCTAGCTGTTTGTTATCATTTGAAGCAGAACATTTGTGGACCTGCTTGTAACTTGGCTACTATTTCATAAATATGCCCAGGTCCTGGCTAAATCAGTTGCTCTGGGCAGGCACTTGCTATATCTGGAGTTCTACAAGCTGTGCCTGTACTAAAGTGAACAAAACATGGCTGCAGACTCATCACAGCATCATCCATGCCATTTACTCATTCCTCACCTCCGGGGACATTCCTGGCTGCTCCCAGCTAGCCCTGCCGCAGGCAGTGCCTGGGCGTGAATCAGGGGGTAGTACCAGCCTGGGAATAATGTCTACTGGGCTGTGGAGTAAAGTCATCCTGGTTAGGAAAGGAAGAAAAGATAGACGGGGTCAAGAAGCACCAGGTGTCTCCAGGACAGAGAATTGTCCTTATCCCTCTTTTAACTATAATGTGGACAAAGCCACAGAGCACAGCAGGGACTGCAGCACGGCTCCATGTGAATGTGGGTAACAGGAGAGTTTCCTAGGGCAGAGGAAGGAGATGCACAGTGCAGGCTTGAAGAGGGGTTGAGATGGGAAGAGCTGGCAGTGGGAACCAATGGAGATGGCAGGAATTCCCTTCCTTCCTTCCTTCTCCTTCTCCTTCTCCTTCTCCTTCTCCTTCTCCTTCTCCTTCTCCTTCTCCTTCTCCTTCTCCTTCTCCTTCTCCTTCTCCTTCTCCTTCTCCTTCTCCTTCTCCTTCTCTTCTCCTTCTCCTTTCCCTTCTCCTTCTCCTTTTCCTTATCTTCTCCTTCTCCTTTCTCCTTCTCCTCCTTCTCCTCCTGCATCTCCTTCTCCTTCTCCTTTCCCTTCTCCTCCTTCTCCTTACCCTTCTCCTTCTTCTCTCCCTTTCCCTTCCCCTTCCTCTTCCCACTTTGTCTCTCCCTCTCTGCATCTCCCATTCCTTCCCCTCCCCTTCCCATCCTTCTCTCCTCCTTCTCCTCTCCTCTCCAAGAGATGCTTCTGATACGCCTCACACTGCTCTTCCTTGTGCCTCATACAAAAGAAAGCTATTGGCAGGTACCGTAAGTGATCCCATGTACAAAGCAGAGAGCTCAGGGCATCACAAAATAGGAATTAGCAGCTTTAAGTGGTTCATTTAGCTCTTCTCTTACACAGATTTTAAAACACAGCTAAGTTTCCCATTCCCCAAGGCAGCCACAAAGGTTTTTGAACATATGTTCCTAAAACACAGTACCTTATACAGAAGTTTCCGTATCTTGAGGGTCTGCTTGGTACCTTCCAGCTACACAGGTTGGGAAGAAGATGTGGTGGCAGATGAAGCTCTGCTGAACTGGATGATGGGGATGCACTAAATGCCACTGCAAGCCTTACTCCACCATGGTCTCCAGCTGTGTTAATAAATGTGCTAACAAATCTCCCACACATTTCCTCCCTTGCTGTCTCCTCTGAATGTTTGCTTGCTGTGGCAGAGCCTCCTTGGGCTTTTTCTGTCTCAGAGAATGGCTGTAGGCAGGAAGCACAGCTATCCACAGAGAAAGTCTGGAAGTTTTCAGAATGGGAGCAGTGTTGTGTAAGGATCCTGCAAGATAAGCACCTCTCCAGCAAAGCTCTTTTCTAGGCTTTTCCACTGAAAGTTGTGTTTGTTCCCTTACGTTAATCTTTCCTCTGATAATAACTGGCTACAAGCACCAGGTTAACCTTAGATATTTTGAGCAAAGAGTGGTCCCATTGGGTGCTATCTCAATGCAAACAGAACCTCCACCCCAAGACCCACTGTGCCAATGCTCAAGCAGATGTTCTGGGGTGGTCTGCTGAACAGTATCTTAACTTGTGCAAGGGCTCACTGGGATCCTCAGCAAAATAACTGGCACAGCACAAAACAAACAGTGGCCTGGGAATCCTCCCCTCAGGAATCTTCCCTTCTCCCTTTACATTTCTTTTTGGAGATGTTCCCTCATTCTTTTCTCTCTATTCCAGGTACTGTTATGTGTACAGCAGAATAGAAAAAGACACTAATCCTGGGTTAGTCTGAAGTGTGAAGTGCTTAGCAGCAGGCAGAAACAGGCCAGTTCTGGTAAGTAATCCTGTCCTCATACCTTCTGCTGCTTCACCTTTCCAAGGTGGACACAATTTCTTATTCTCCACCATGGTCAAGACTGGCCAAAGTATGTCTTTGGAGCAACAAAATTATAGCTCCATAATTTGGAAGCATGAAAGATTTGGGGCAACTTTATTCTATCTGTGGGAGGATGAAAGTAAGGAGGGTAATTAAACCTTTCTATGTGTCTGGCTGAGACCCATCCTACAGCAGAGCAGTAATATGTTGGGACACATTGTCACCTTTCATCTGTGGACTACCCCTGGAGATCTCCTCCTGTCCCTCTGAATGGTACATTCAGTACATGGCAGATCTCAGGTGGAAGACTGTAGAATGTGGTCCTTAGTGTCAGGAAGTTTAGCTATTTCTATTATACTTTTGAAACTTTTTTTCAGCAAGAAAGCTAGCCACACCAGATGCTGAAGCACCATCCCCATGCATCCCTAATTCATATAATCCTGTGCTCATCCACAGCAAATCCTGAAGATTTTAAGCGACTCTAAGATAATATCTCTGCATCATATAGACAGAAAAAAATGGCCTCATCAAGTCTGTTGACTTATAGGTGTCTTTTATTGAAGACTTTTTGCACATACATTACATTCAATGCAAAACAATGGCTGGAACATTAGACTTGATGAAATGGTAAGACTCAAAGGCATCAAAAAGAGATGCAAAAGCAGTACTGTTTCCACTACTGTAGATGTGGATGGCACTTTAGAAACACAAACAAAGATGAAGGTTGAGGGGTTTTTTTAGAAGGAATAAGAGCACTGCAGGCCCACTTAACAGGACCTAATCTTCAGAAAATTATCTGTGTTCAGCCTCTGGAGCTGAGCTCCATTTTGTGGAATGTTTCCAGTTGAACAGCTAATGGCTGGGATATTCGGAGTCGCTCTAAACCCTTGGCCCAAGCCCTGTCCTGTTGAACTTGCTATCTGGGTTAGCTATGCAGTAATATGCCATAGGGGAATGATGGCCCCATGCAAGGGAGTATGAGTGAAGCTTACACAGTATTATCTGGCTACTGGAGTTTGTATTACGTGCATTGCAGAGGTTTCTTGATCCACCCCATTGCATGATTTGAGAAGAGAAAATCTCGCAGCTCATTTTTCTTTAACTGTTTTCTTCTAATTGGGGTTTCCATCTGTATATATCACTGGCATTAATGCTTGGAGTGTTTGCAGGCTGCTGCAAGGGACGAAAGCATCATACTAGGACAAAACATGGAATATCACAGCTCTGGGTATAGGGACAGAGTCCGAGTGGATCTACAGATCTTTCCTCTGGCAGTTACCCACGTGGATGGAGCACCAAGAAGCCAGTCTCACCAGTACTTTCTAACAGAAATAGCAAAGGAAGCTACCACTCAGATTCACTCTTCCTCCACAGTACCCTGAGCAAAGCCTCACGGATGTGGCTGCATTTTATGCTGTAGATAATGGGGTTGAGAGCAGGGGGAATTATAAGGTAGGTGTAGGCCACCAAACTGTTGACCAGAGGAGGAATGTTCTTTCCAAAGCGGTGGATCATGGACAGTCCGATCATTGGGATGAAGAACACTAGAACAGCACAGATGTGGGAGACACATGTATTCAAAGCCTTGAGACACTCCTCCTTGGTTGCAAGGCTGATAACAGTTTTAATGATCAGGATGTAGGACAGCACAATGAAGATGAAGTCCATCCCCACCGTTGATAAGAGAATAATCATACCATAGAAGACATTGACTTTGATATCTGCACATGCTAGGTTCATGATATCAGGATGGAAGCAAAAAGAATGAGAAAGCTCAGTCTTCCCACAAAAGGTTAGTCTCTTGAGCAAGAAGGGTATGGGAAGGAGGGAGACCATACCCCTCATTATAATTGCCAAACCTATTTTTATGACAGTCGTCTTTGTCAGTATGGATGGATGTCTCAGTGGATGGGAGATGGCAATGAATCGGTCAAATGCCATTGCCAGGAGCACAGAGGATTCAATGAAGGACAGTATGTGGATGAAATACATTTGAGTGAGGCAAGCATCAAAACCAATCCTTCGCATATTAAACCAAAAAATGCCCAGAGTAGTAGGCAGCGTACATAGAACCAAACCCAGGTCAGTGACTGACAGCATGGAAAGGAAGTAGTACATTGGTTCATGAAGACTTTGGGTCTTCTTTATGATGAAGAGGATCATGCAGTTTCCCAGGAGAGCAATAAGGTACAGTGCACAGAAAGGGATGGAGATCCAGTGGTGAAGGGCTTCCAGGCCTGGGATGCCCATCATGAGGAAAGCTGAAGGCTGATAGAAGGAGCCATTTAATTCCCACGTGGTATGTGAGTCATGCTCCATCCCAGCTCAGCTCTCACATGACCTATACCTAAAAGAAATGAACAACAGAAACTCCAAATAGTTGGACTCTCCACTGAATGTAGAAGTGGGTAATGACAACTGCCACAACCCTCTACCATCCCACCAGTCTATGAAGATGCCCCCATGCTGTTTAGGACACTAATTACCATAGTGGCACATAAAACTAGACCCTTGTTTATCCATTAAACTATAAAATGAAAGAAAAGGAGGGACAGTTTTTCTTTAAAAGAAAAAATGTTCTTGAAATGAAAGTGAAAACATTCCTAGTGAGTGCTACTGTTTTACAATTGTCCCCAAATTCCACAGGTTGAGATGCTCTATGGAGTGAGCAAATGCTTTTTCTACAGTCATCCCAACCAAGACTAAGCTGCTAAGCACGTGGCTTCTTTTTCATGATAACTGGAGATCAAAGGACACAAAAATGGTGAAAGTTTAACTCTGACTTCTTAGTTAAGAAATCAACATTGGAAATGCAAAATATAACAGAGAATCGGGCACTTAAACACTGCTACTCTCAACTCAGAAGATGGCCACCAGTGTAAGGTAGATTTTTAGGGGAATTCACATCCAAGTTGTTGCTCATTTTATAATCTACCTTACTATCAGGCGCTGGGGAATAAATGAGCAAAACTGCACTTGTGTGGTGCCTGTGACTTTCATTAATAACAGGCAAATGCAAGCCAAGGCACAAGAAGCTGCAGGTTCAGAAGCACTAAGGCATCCACAGGAAGTCTCTGGGTCTGAATCAGAGGGGAGGGGCACAGAGGATATGGTGGGGTTTTTACACAGGGATCAAGAGTATGAGGCAACTGAGGCCTTTACAGAAATCTAGCAGATGTCTACTCTAGTGAGTTCAGCAGAAAGACACTGGGATGTATGGGAGTTGGAGCAATGTCCTAGGGTAAGAGACCAAGGAAAGAGGCCAGCAGAAGGCCACTGAGATGGATGGGGGTTGGAGCAATACACCAGGAAAAGAGATCAAGGAAAGAGGCTTATTCAGCCTGGAGAAGGCTTTGCAAGGACTCAGCAGCAGCCTTCCTCTGCCTACAAGGAGGCTATCAAGAAGGTCGCGGCAGGCTTTTCACAGCAGTGAATGACAGAAGGATGAAAGACAAGAGGTGTAAGTTGAAACAAGGGAGGTTTAGACTGGACACAACAAGAAATGTTTCCCCATGAGGACTGTCAAGCATCAGAGCAGGTTACCCAGAGACGTTGTACATCTCCATCTTTAGAAGTTTTCAAGATCCCAATGGATAAATCCATGAGCAGTTTTGTCTGACCTCACAGCTTTGAGCAGGACCTTGGACTACAGATCACAGAATCATATCTTGGTTTGGGCTGGAAGGGACATTAAAGATCATCTAGTTCCAGCTCTCATGCCAGATCTTCTGAAGTCTCCCCAACCTGAACTGTTCAATGAACCTATGTGCCTGTGATCTTATTACAGGTTTCAGTCCCCTTGGAGGATTCAGCCATCTCAGCACAATCCAGGTTCCTACACTGCACATGACAATGCACCCTAACAGAGATGCTGGAGAGGCTGACAGGGTCCTCGAGCCCTCTCTGTGGCTTCTGTGGCAGAATAACTGGCTGGGTGGATGGGGGAAAACAGTCAATGTGCAAAAGAAGAGCTAATTAAAGGAAATACTTGTGGGTTCCGTCCTAATGCACCTTCCATAAGATACAAAACAAGCAGGTCAAAGAGTACATGAATTATGAGCAAGAGGGCTTACTATAATACACTTCATTTTTGAATAAACACACATATCTTCCATGAAGTATTTATTACGTTCCTAATATGATTTTACTCCATTAGACTCTCAGCCTGCTTGAAAGTCTAATGTGGCAATAAATCCCAAAGCTTAACAAGGATAAACATCTTCCTGCTCCAGGGCCAAAGCAACACCTAACTGATGAGAACTGAGGAAGACACAAAGTCATTTAATTTCCTCCAAGCAGGACCACTTTATCTTCATTGCAAAGTTACACATTAGTATCAGGAATCATCTTGACAAGCACATAGCCCCACTGTGTCAGTTGCTGAAGGGACAAGTCACAGCCTTTCTTCACCGGCACATGGGATGGCACAGACGTGGATGGGCAGCCAACGCTTTCCCTAACACATTGGCAGTGGTCGACGTTGGCAAAAGGAAACTGTCCAGAGGCACCTCTGGTCCTACAAGGTGCCTTAGAGCTCCCCAAAGGTAAAAGCTGTTCCTTTCTATCAATCCAACAGCATCTGAGCAGTGAGAATTAATCTGCAGACTCCTGCAATTCAGTCTCGTCTGGAGGCTGGGTTAAAAAAACCTAAAAACCTGAGTGCATGCATGCCTGTTTGTCTAACTGTCTCACTTAAAGCAGCATCTGGCAGATATCCAGAACTCTCAAGGATATTAAGATTCAAGAGGTTTCCAGGAATATGGAGGTGGATAAAGAAGGGAGACTGTTAGAGCACGGAGGGAAAGAAAGGACTGGCGAGAAGATGTTCCTACAAGAAAACCTTCATGCAATCCTGATTTTGTTAGACACTGGCAACTTCTACCGTGCAATATGAAGTTATTTAGAAATGGGCTTTACTAGCTCTGCTCCTCTCTGAGCTACTCGGATTTGTGATGTGCCCCTACACTTTAAAGATACAGATCCCACTCCAAGCCATTTTTTCCTCTCCATATTTTATGTGTGTGTCTATAAGTAATATATATAAATATATATATGAAATATATGAACAACTATGCATCCTTATTTATGTTTATGTATGTTTATATGTGTATATATAACATGTAGCACACATATAGGTTACACCTCCTAGTTGAATATCATGGGACAGTAATTACACCTCTCATGCTGCAGCCAAGCCCTGATGAGGAAACAAACCTCCAGCTGGTGGAGGATACAAATTTAAAAATTAATGGCAGCACCTGGGGAGTATTTGATGCTAGCCTAGAAAGGCATTCTACCACAGAGAGAAAGCTGTCTGACTATTCAGTGCCCAAGGCATTTCTGCTCCCCAGGAGCTACTCCAGACTGCCTGAGGAAAGGGGTCAGGCATGAATGCAGATGCCTCATGGAGGACACAGTGCTGTCTCTCCTTCTCCAACCCTCAAAAGCCACCTTGTGATTTCTTGTCTGTCTCTGACTGATTTTCACCAGTAACTTAAGCAAAGTACTGGTGCTTTAAGAGTTCTTCTCAGCATATGCAAGAGCAGGGGTTTGGAAGAGCGGGCTGGGGAAGTATGAGCCTAAGAAATTTGCTTTTTTCCCCAAGAAGAGACTTTGGTATTTTCACAACTGGATCACTGCCCACTCAAGCACCCAAGTGAGGGCTCAGCTGCTCAGCGAAGGGAGGACTCAGGACACAGCACCCACAGAGCCAAATTTCTGTTGACTTTACAGACAAGAACAGGAATGTGCTATTCCCACCAGCTGAGCCAGGCCACCAGACAGTGGAAGAGCAGACTAATTCTTGCACAAAGCCCACAGCACAATGGCAAGCAGCACTGTAATGGCTAGATCTTCCCCAGCAGTACTGTGATGCCAGCACTGCCTGAAATTACACCTGCCCACTTCCACCAGTACATTCCACCCAGTGGGTCCTTTGGAGTGGTGTGGACCTCCCAAGTGGCATTTTGGAGATGCACCTCCCCACCTTTATTGATGTCTAGCCCCATAAACCACAGCCAGAGCACTAGTAAAAGAGTAGTGCAATGATGGAAAGGCTGCTAATTGCCCAGGGTACTTACCGAGTGTGGCGGTGGGGACCCAGGGGCTTTATGACCTGCGCAGGCAGCACAACCCTGCTGTGATGCAGAGGAAGAACCTGCATCCGTGTCTCAGCACCAGAAGGGCAGCGCTTATAACGTGCCCCGAGGACTGACCCTGTCCAATCAACCGGGAGCGGTGCGGAGCCCAGGCTCCCCTGCGTAAACAGTGTGAGGCGTACCAGTGAAAATAGTGTGTGAAGTAAATGATCTTTTCCATTTATGATGTTCTCCCAGCAGGCATGATTTTCTCCTGATAGTTTATTGGGTGACATGTTTATAGCTCACTGTGATTTATGGCTGGCAATGCTGCAGTGCTGGCAATACATGTAATTTTTATAGTAAGAATGGATCTGTAATGCAAATAACAATAAATTTTGCAAGAAGAGTGTTTGCAGCATCTCTCTGAGGGAGTAACAGAGGTGAAGTTCTAGCTATCCGCCTGTGACCAGTGAGACATGAAATGTTTAATTAAAAGCATAATATTTTGCACAATGAAAACAAACTAAATATTACAAAGCCAAATGCAGACACATTAGCGGATATCCTCCCAGATGGTCCAGAAGCCTGTTGTATCTAGATGTTCTGTGTTAATAAGTTTAGCTTTGCCACCTCAGCTGTGAGGTGGAAATTGCTATTAACCCCTCCTGTTTTTGTGGCTGTCAAAGCAAGACACAGGAGAGCTAATGGGTTTGCCCATTCTCCTGTGAAGTGTCTATAGTAAATACAGCCACTGGACCTAAGTCTATGGTCATAAACCAGACTGTGCTGGGGCACTGCCCATGATAGACACCAGGAAATCGTTATCATGGTCCCTGCAATGCTGCTGACCAGAGCCAACTGGTGCTTCAACAATTCCCACACAGGGGCTCAGGGGTCTGCATGATTTCCCTGCCTCATTTTAGAGGCTAAAGGGTTTGCTGGCATGATCCTGGAACGCCTGGTGCTGGGTGGCCTCAGTGCCAAAGAATAATTAATTTACAAGCATTAATTTTAAGTAAGACAGCTGCCTGTTCCTGTCTGGTTGTTAAACCTCATGGCCAGGCTTACAGCTGAATACATTGAGCCTTTGTGACGGTCATCCAAATGGTCCTGGCAGAGGTTTGTTATCTCTAGATGTGTGAGATGTGAAAAAAAGAGGACCATTTCAGGGAAGCTCCTGTAGAAGTGGAGATTATCAGAAAAGGACTCATCAGGCTTGAGAAGAGACAGCAAAGCAGTACAGGAAAAGCCTATAAGACAATGAATGGGGAGGAGAGGATACGTATGGAATGATTATTCCTCTTTTCTCAGACTATGTGAACTAGGAGAGGGAGAACACAGCCTGAAAATATCAGGCAAAAGATTTAAAACAAATTCAAAAATACTTTTTTTAAAGAGCTTATAATGAAATTATGAGACTCATCACCACTGGATGTTGTCAGCCCTAAGTATATACAAGTGAAAAACTGTATTAGACAAACGCATACGTGAGAGATTAACTGATTTCTATTAAACATGATGGTCGAGGTGCTGCCTCCTGTTCAGGAAGCCTCTAAATTGATTGCTAGGTGCTGGGATGTGTGCCAAGGGAAGGATAAACTGTAAATGACCTTTTTAAATGGCCATTAATAGCCACTTTTCAAGGCAGGATGGAGGTACCTTTAGCTTGATTTAGTAGCATAGGTCTTACAGTTTTCAGAGCAAACAAGCTTTAGCCAGAGAACAATGTCTTTACATTGGAAAGTGAAAGTTGTATCCCAGTTGGCCATGATAAGCACAAAACTCAAAGGTGGTGTGATGGGTTTAGGGTGGCTGAGATGCTACAGTGCAGAGTGAACGCAGGAGATGACCTTGGAAGCAGCAGGGGAAGTGTCCTGCAGCAAAGCAAAGAGATGCTGCGGAGATGGGAATAACCAGACTGCAAAGCTAAGACGAAGTGTCATGGGTTGAACTGGCAAGAAGTGGACCTGACGCTAGGACAGGGGTGGACAGTGAAGCAGGGGAGCAGACTGGCATAGTCACGGAGCTGCCACCACAGATGGTTTTCCTGAATGCCTCTCAGTAATGGTTTCAGCTGATCTGAACCTGTCTCAGGGCAAAGGCACAAGCAAGATATCCTCTCCAGGCCCCTTCCAGACCTGTTTTTCCACAGCTCTCCAGAAAAGGAATAATCTTGAATCTTTTTTGATTCATGCATCTTTGATCTTTAAGATCCAGTTCTTCCAGCCCAAACCATTCTACGATGATTCTGTGATCTGTGGAAATGATGCAGTATCTGTTTCCCTGCTTTACCCAGCCCAGCTGCATGCGCATGCTCATCTCTCATGCACATGCTCATCTTTCATGCACATTTACTTTCTTCCCCCTGGGACTCTCTGTCACCATTTTACTCCACATGTTGGACAGTTTCCAGCATTGCTCATTCAGCCTCCTGCAATGAGATGCTGAGACAAACTGTGTTGAGCAAACCTGTGTCTGGTGCAGGTGGAAGCAATGATTGCCTTTGCAAACTGCAGCATCACCCCTAGGAACTCACAGAGTGAAAATTTCCCCTTGTTACTGATCTTACATATGCTGAAATGATAACCTATTTCTAGCATGAAAGTCGAGCTTGAGGGTCCTCTCCAGACCAGTGTGCTGAGCAGCCTGGCTCTATACTTGGCATGGAGAAATGGGTTGCATAGGATCTGCTGGGACAAGGGAATGGCTTCGAGATGAAAACATCTGCTCATGGTTATCCAGCAGACCAGCAGCTGGATGAGAAAAAGGGCTCATGCTCCCAGCAGCCACTATAAAATGCCCAACACTGGTCTTGCTTGAATCACCCCCATGCCTATTGGATAGTGTAAAATAATTTCATCTTGTACCAGATATGCTCAAAAATCTTGTGATTCCCTCTGATCTGTGTCTCAAGACTCGCCCACATGCACCAAGCTTCCTGCAGTGGTTTCCATACTGTGCTCCCACAAAGTCATTCTTGCTGGTTTTCTGCTTAACCCCTTTTCCTAGAAGCGTAGGTATTGCGTGTATGTAAGAAGTGGTGTGAGGATCTCTGTATCTATTTTCCCATCTTGGAAAAAAACTCCTGCTTTCCCAGAACCACAGCTAAGGGCGAACATGATCACCACTTGGCACGCATCAGTCTATTTGCTGGAAATGTTTATAATTTGAGCCTGATCAAGTCCTAATCATATTTACTGTATAGGCCAGAGTTCAGTGTTGGAGTACTGATAGGAGGGTGAGAAGGGACAGTGAGGAGGGAAGGGAAAGACTGGGGGTGGGCGTGGGGGGTGTTGGTCCTCCCATGTAAAAGCCTTTACAAGACCCTCTTCAAAACAAGCATGCTTATAACATTTAGGAAGGTAATGCTCATTGGAGATACACAAATAAATAATGGGAAAGGGTTTAGGAAGATCCAGGAGAACAGGAGCACAGTTACTACTTGAAATCACCACATTGGCACCAGTTTTGACTTCCTTCTTTTCTCCTGGTGAGGGATTCCACTGGTGTCCATGCACAGGTCTGAACTGAAAGGTGAGACTCAAAGGCTGCTGCTGTGGAGGTTTCACCTCCCACCAGCCCAGCAGTGTCCCTCTGGGTTGCTCCAGACTTTGTAGATCCAAGGCAGGGGAGGAAGGCAGGCATGTCCCCTACCCTTCTGTGCTTCAAAAAGTTTCAAAAATGCAAAGGTTGTTTGATCATATGCAGTTTTCTTTGGCTGCAGCAGATGTGTTGAGCTGGACAAAACCACCCCAGTTGCCTGGAAGGAGAGGTTGCAGTCCAGATGGGCTGTCTTCTCCTTGGCAGGCTTCTCCTTCCCACTTGCTATCAAAGCAGCAGCTGACCACATTGCCACTAACAGCTCTGACATCACCAGCAGTGATTAAACGTTTTTCCAAGTCAACCACCTACTAAGGCTCGAATATAGCGCTGAGGAGAAGAGCTTGTCAGGACCTGGACATGGACCAGCTGCTTCAATGACAGATTGCTCAAAGGACCATGTAACCCTGGAGCCAGGGATCTCTCCTGCTTTGGGATCTCCCTTGGGGCCTAGCATTAGGGGGAATCCCTCTCCTGCTGAGGTCCAGGGATGAGCTTGTAGTACCAGCTAACAACCCAGGGGAGGTGTGATGGGTTAAACACCAAAGATCCAGCAGCTCCTCGCAGCCAGCAGCTATTGCTGGTCCCTGCTGTGTGTCTTGAGGGTTCTGGTTGAAGATGGTGGAACTGATGGGTTTGGGAGTACAATCCTGGCCTGAAAGGTGTGGGGCAGATGCTGGAAAAGCATGCCATGGGGCCAAACTTTGATTGTGGTAGGAAGTCATAGAAGCGTAGTATCATAGAATCATTTAGATATATCATTGGAAAAGACCCTTAAGATCAAGTCCAAGTCCAACTGTTAACCTAAGACTACCTAGTCCACCACTAAACCATGTCCGAAGTCCTGGGGAAGGATGAAGAAGGGAGATTTTGGTCAGGGTCCAGTTTGGAGTTGCAGTAAGTGCATGAAGGACTTAGATATGGCAGGACTCAAGTCAGAGGCAGATGTACATGTGCAAGGAAAAATGTCAGTGTCTGTACCTGGAAACAGAGTTTGCTGCGGACACCTGTGTGAATGTCATCACTTCAACTCTGAAAGCTTAAATAGCTTTGAAAGGGGACAAGAGGTCCCTCCCTTCTGCCCATGACCTTGCTGCTGTGCCTGGTGTCAAGGGTGAATGTCCTGCACTCTATGAGGTAAATAAGCTGGCTGCAAGACTTTTTGTAGTCTGAACTATGAAAGACAGGATCAAGAGGTGGTGAAGCCCAGATGTGACTCCATATATTTGTGTGCAGGGTTTCTGGGAAACTTCCAAAATGGCAGAAACCCTGACTGGCTCTGCTACTGTACTGAGTGCCCTGCCAGGAAAGCACCGTGCAGCACCCTCCAAAACTCTCCCAGGTTCTGTCATACTGCTGTGTTTTGGTATTTAGTGTTTATCACCTTGATGCTCATACATTTTTTCAATAGAAAACCCTCATTGCGTGGTTGCTAATAGAAATCAGTCTTCTGAAAGAACACCACACATTCCAGCTCTATTATCCCTCCTGAAGCTGGTCCATTTTAACTTCACCATCTTATGAACAGCAGGGTCACCTCAACACAGAGATTGGGAGAAATTATAGAGGCAGACAATGACACTCCAGCGTGGTCCTCTGTTAAACCTGTACGGAGCACTTTTTGTCTTGTACAACTGCAGCTTGATCAGAGGCCAAGCTGCCCAGGCTGTTTCAGCAGAAAGATAGTGTCTTTAATTGAAATCACTACAAAAACCCTAGGTAAAGTGAAGCGGTGTCAACCAATTTCCTGTGCTGCCCTGAGTGACAGACAGGAGATACTTGATCACCAGCACCCCATCCTGTAGAAGCAAATGAGCTCTTTCACATGCAAACATTGACATATTTAATGCCTGACTTGGTACATCACACAAATAATACAACGGTGGGATTTAGAAAATGCAGAAAGGACAGGGAGTCCTGTCACAAAGGCAGCAAAGTCTCTGCTTTTAGTGTGCAGGGTGGAAAATCAAACAATCCCAGAGAAATCTGCAAACATTGCAAAGCTCCGTATTTCATTTTCCCATATTAAGTGAAGCTGGTAGATAGAGGTGATTCAGAAGCAACTGAGAGGTGAACGTAGGTCCACGCAACCTGCATATATTTTGCTAAAATACAAACTCAAAGCAGCATCATGCACAGCATGTCCCAGACCTCCACTAGCAAGATAACATTGTCTGAAGGCTGTAAATAACAGCTGGGATGCAATAAATTTACCTTGATGGGGAAGAAATTTTGAGGTAATGCTGTGAAACATGTTCCTGGTGTGTGATCTCAATGAGAGCAGTGCCTGATCCCCAGACTCAGCAGTGTGTGCCACAACTCTTGGACAAGCATCGTTCCTTAGGGATTTCCTTACAAGCATGGTTTCTACCTCCTCATGATCACCATCTGCAGCACAGCTGCACCAGGAACAGCTGGCGGAAGTAGAGGGCACAGCATTACCTGTAGAGAGACCACTGTTTTGCCAAAAAAAATTAAAAAGTGTGTGTGGAAAGCACACTTCACTTATAGGTGTATCCTGAAGTACCTAAATCGGGGTCAAAGGGGTCCAGGTGCTTGCTGGTGGCAGGAACAGTCATGATCTTCTCTGCAGGGGGATTTCCTTCTTAGAAGGAAAAAGAATGATGTCAATTAATTAATCCAAAGGGTTTCCAGGTTGCCTGGCCCCATCTGGATCAAGGTGGCTGGACTGCAGTACACCCGTGCCACAGGAATTTCACACTTGTCTTCACCCCAGCTTGCAAGGTTTAAAGAGACCGAGGTTCCAGAATATCATTTTGAAAAGGTTGAAAAGACTTTGAGTTTTGATCTCATCAAAATATTTGGTATTCTGTAGGTTGTAGGAGTTTCATTCTGATAAGGCCAAATGTGTCCATTCATCTTTATCAGTCTGCTATAAATGTGATGATTTTAAGATCTCACAATGGACGATCTCAGTAACAGCAGCGAGGAAATGAGTAACTAAGTTACATTGTTATTCTGCAATGATTTCTTCAAAATAAATCACTGTGATATCATTGAACTCGTCAAAATTCAACCTGACAATTGAGAAAATGTCAGATGACTCTGCTTTCAAAAGAGACCAGAGGAAGAATCAAGGGGATTTGATAATTGACACAAGACGCTGAGTGAAGTCAGAATCTTGCTGTTGCTCATGCACATACAATTGTTAGTTTGTTTCACAGACTGGTTGTATATCTGAAATCGTTTCTTAAAAAGTTGGGGTGACAGCAAAGCAAACAGCTAAAGGAGAAATACCAGCGTAACCAGAGATGCAATTCAAAGGATTGCAGGGAAACTTTCCATTAGAATTTGCCCTCATGAATCTTCCAGTTCCTTTGAGAATAACATCCCCTTGGGAGGCGATTTTATGACCAAAACCCTGCTTTTTGGACAAACTGCTTTACAGATCTCCTACACAGCTGCCTGGTGTTCTGGCTGGCAACCCTGGGCACACAGAGGTGTCTTGCCAGCCTGTGCGCAAGGACAAGTCCCTGCAGGAGACAGAGAAGGGGGAAGTCAGGGAAGACGGGTGTCCAGCATCATCACAAGGGTCAGAAGGTGAGACTGCAGGGCCAGCCACAGTGTACGGTACTCTAGTCCCACAGGTTGTTGACCTTTATGCCGAGACAGGCCATCTTCTCTTCCGTCAGGTTTTTAAAAGAGTATTTAACAAAAGCCGGAGCCTGAGAGGACAATGCAAATGGCTCTGGATAGTCACTGCTCCTGCTTTCTCCATTATCAGTGTTTAGGAAGAATGAGGTATTTCTCTGAGGTTGATAGCCTGATCAATTCACTGAAGAGCACTGCAACAGGGACACAGAACCAGGCTAACCTCATTGAGCAAGAAGTTGTAGGGTGTGCAGGCACTGAAGGCAATTTCCATGGAATTAGACCAAATCAGACTTGGTGTGGCTGGTGGTATCAGAAAAGGTAGGACTGAATCTGTGAGGACTTGCACAAAATGCAAAGTATATCTGGGTGCATGAAAGCTGCTCTTCACTTTTGCAATACAGAGAATGTAGTTTCTAGTGAGTATAAGGAGATTAGACCACAGAGGCTGGACAGAAATGTCACTGCCACCCATCAGGATGAATGTCTGATGATTAAAGATGCTGCTGTTGCTGGCAATAGCTTCTGGATGCTGTAGCCCAGAGTCAGTAATGTAGTAGTACCTTGCAATAAAAGCAGAGGTGAATATCTAACCAAGTGCCCTAAGGACCATCAAAGCCACAATGCTACAGTTTTATGCTGTCTGTTCTGTGCTAATCCTAGAAATCATAGACAATTTGGTCAAAAGGGACTTGAACAGGTCATCTGGTCCATCCCTCACACTGAAGTGGATTCACAGGTTTCTAAATGAGGCTGAATAAACACCCCTTCTCTGCAAGAAGAGACACGATGGTAGAGCCAAAAGCCACATGACTTACCACACTTAACAGAGCTGGAGGAGGAGGAAGAAGACGAGGAGGACATGGGAGAGACATCCCCTGTTGACAGTGGTTAGCAGCTCCTCAGCATGGGCTGGCCAGGTCTCCGTGCGATCCGACGAGGTCAGCCTCGGCAGCCACGATGCCTCATTTGCTGCCACAGCTGAAGACTAGGATTATTCTGCAAATTCTGAAACCCACCCAGCATAACCCACCTTGAGCTTCTTGAAGGATATTTGTGGGGTAACAGCTGAGGGTTTATTCATGCATAACCTACAGAGCTATAAACACCTCCAAAGGGTCACACCCACCAGGTGAAATTTAAAATGAAGTGTTTGTTACCTAGGATGTAGTTTGGGGGTTAGGATTTAGTTTGAAGTTTCCTTGTTTGAAGCTACAGAGTGTCTCAGCTTACCTTAGAGCAGATGTGCTCCACAGCTCCATGGACTGCATTGGCTCACCACCTCTGACTGTCACGGGAGCTTGGATCCCAGGCCCACATGTAGACCCAAATTTGAGACACTGAATGCAGGGCTGAATCCAGGGAAACCCAGAAGGTGGATTTTTGGAGTTTTTCCTCAGCACTTTGAAAAGCTGTATGCCCTTTTATGGCACCCACTTTGTGTACTTAAAATGTCCAATTCATTTTGGCCTCAGCTGTAACCTACTTCATTCTCAGGGTTGAGATTAATGTATGAAATCTGTTTACATGGAGCTAAAAGCTGCTCTGTCCCGCAATGTGCAAACATATGGGTATGGAGGCATAAACAGGGGATTTTGTGGTCTTAAACTAGGTCAGAACATTAGTCCATGTCCAATTTCAAAGATAAAATAAACTTTCCCAATGAGCATGTAACCCTTCTCAGGATCACCCCATTCATGTTGATTTGCTACAAAATTCCCTGGAACTTAATGGGACCTCATAACAGTGAAATCCCAAGATGCATAAGCAGAGGAGTTGGGTGGTTGCTACTAAAAATAATAAAAAGAAAACCAAATACTTCAGTTTTATGTACCAGTGTCCCGGATCTGACCCAGAGCTTGTCCATAGACTCCTTTAACTTCTTAGTTAGAGCCTGGTTTCTATGTCTTGCAGAGCAGGTGAAGCTTTACCAGTAAGAAAGCTGTGCTGCTGCAGAGAGCCTTCCCCTTTCTTGGAAGGAAAACCTGATGAAAGCTGTTAACACAAAACCAGCTGAATCCATTGCAAGGGCTGTGCGTTAGCTGTGTTAGCAGGAAAGCTGCGCACACAGCCAAAATATGAGATTGGTACAAAACACAAATGTTGACCAGAATAAGAAGCAAGTGAGGCAGGGTCTGGACATCACTTATTTTCACATGCCTGTGCAGCATCACCAGAGCTACTGTACTTACCAGGCTGTGAAGGTGCTGGTGTGACATAGAAGTTGACAACTTACGCTGTTTGCTGGCAAAAGGGAATTTTGTGATGGTAAATGTAGTATGTAGGTACAGGGCTGAGCAAGTGCAGATAAGAGAAAGAGAAGGACAGGTGTAAAGCACTTGTAGAAAAATTGGTATGTACATTATTGCTTTTGGCCCCGTCGATGGAAAGTCAAACATAGAAAAACAAACAGTAAATGATAGCAAGACTCATGCTCCTGTCAATTATTAAATGAAGCTGGCAAATTGCTGTGACTCAGAGACAGATGGAGAATAGCTGGGTTTCGGCAGGACTGCAGGTATGGAGCATGCATGCAAGCCTCAGGGAAGTGTGTTTCATGTTGTAAACCTAAATCAACAGACAGCAAGGTACCTGGCCACATTATTCTGTAAAGTGGGTGAGATGATTTTAGGATAAATACAAACTGACACTACTACAGATTTCATTACTCAGCATCACACAGACCTTTCAGGGTTGCAATGCATTAGCTGTGCTCAGTTCTTGAGTCAAAGGCCACCTCCAAGAGGGCTGGGATGGACAAATTTTCATACCACGTCTGTCCGGGAAGAAGATACATGGGCTGTTCAGGGCTGGGTGACTCAGAGCCACCGTGTCAGTTGGCAGGGCTTGGCTGAAATGAGTGAATTGCTCATAGTTTGAGCAATTCCTTCATACCTTCGAGACAATTGGTTCAAAACAGCTGCCAGATTTATCAGCAGCTGATATGTGTCAGCTGCCTTAACCTCCAAGGGAACTGCTCTCTGCTGTCCACAGGCTGATTACAGCAACATCTGCTCTTCCCCATGGCTTGCCCAGTTGGAGTCCCTGGATTTAGCAAAACGTTCAAGCACAAGACAATGTACTCCTTCACGCACTCACACAATAACATGCCAGTGGTTACTGCACAGAGTAACACTGCGGAGTGCTGGGGTCTCCATGGTTAGGTCCCCAGCTTCTGACGTCTTGTTGGCAAATAGAAGCGGCTCAACAACTTCAGCAAGCACTGCATGGACATACACAGACTCCGTGTCTTCAGACATCTACTTTACAAACCCCTGGAAATAAACAGGAGACACTTCTGGCAGCTTCCCAGCCATGAGGCCCAGAGTTTGCAGGTTAAACTCATTTGCCATGCGCCCACCTTTGGTTTTGCATTCATCTTTCCAGTCCCTTCCTAGCATCTGACTGACATGACACTTTGCAGCATGCTTTTCCACCCACCCCATATAGCTCCAAAAGCTGCTTTGGTAAATGTTCTGAGAGCTTCTCCCAGCTGTCCTAGGTGCTGCTATGGAAAGTCCAAATGACAAGGATCAGTGCCATGAAAGGGACTTAGGTGCTTCATTTTGGCAAGCATGAGAGAGTTATGGGCAAATTGTACCTGCATTTTTCTTCAGAGGAGGGCAATGCTCTCTCTCTTCCAGAGTCTCCCAGGTACTGTCACTGGGAGGTGCCAAGCACTAAAACCAGCAAGAACACATGGGTGCTGCTTGCAAATAAAAAGCTAAAGAGAAACATCATTTTTTTTCTCCCTACCAAAACTCTCCAGCACATCCTTGCAATGTGCAGCATCTTCCAGTTTTCTGGAACCTGATGAGAGGTGGCCAGGCCATCCCAAGCTCCAGCCTTGACCTTGTAGCTCTTTGCACAGCTGGAGACTGACCATGCCAAGTGCCTGCACTGAAATCAGTGGTTTCTTCTGCCTACATCCCTCCCCAGCACAAGTGCTGCTTGCAGCATCAATGCAGCATGCTCTTTCCCATGAGATGGGGGCTGCTGACTCCTCACCTGCAAGGTCATGGTTCCTCTTTCCCCTCCTTTTCACCTTCCTCCCTCCTTCTTGACCACTCAGCTACTGGAATGAGGCAAAGGCTGGACTGAGATAGCCCCGAGAAGACCAGCGCATGAGGAAGACTGAAGGCAGTGATTTGCAGGGAGAAAGGAGCAACTGGTTTGGTACAACCCCGCAGACATGACAAAGTTAAGGGGATTTGGTTTGCAGGGTGGATTATCTTACACAATGACAAGGGTAGGCAGATCAGGAGGTAGGTTGTCTTGGGATGGGATGGAAGTCCTCTAATGACAGCCTGATGCTCTGAAAGGGGCAGCTCAGCCACCCTGGGTCTGAAGCATGTCACTTATACATCACCTGAGTCCCTAAGGAAACGTGGCAGCATACAAACAGCACCACGTGTCGCAGGATGTGTTTGCATTGCGTTGCATGCCCATTGCACCCTACTACCTCCATTCCAGACCAGCCTACCCTCGTTTGGGTCATAACCTGGGGGGTGGGGAGAGATTTTCCTCATGTTCCCAGAAGGGTTATAGGCAGAGCAGATGATATGAGACAATAAAACCCATACACTCCCCTTGCAGACCCTGCAACGAGACTGGACTCAGTTTTCTGGGTTTGTGTCCTTCAGTTACAGTCCATAGGCCATTGCTTCCTGTCTCTGTAGCTGTAAAGGTGTGAATCACATTATTTGTAGAAGGAAAGCTGAGGAGTCTCATATGATCACATAACTCTGGGAACTAACAGTTTCATATAATGGACCAATACAGTAATATTGTAATTAAAAGCACAAGTCTGGCAACACTATTTGTATTTCTTCAGAGACTAAAATTGCTGTTAGCAATGAATTCCTTGGTGAAAGACTGCTTTCAGTAGCCTTCTCTCTCCCTACATGCAGGGAGGACAACTTCATCACATGGCTATACCAGCTCTGCCCTCTTGCAGACTTCCTGAAAAGTGGGGCATCCCAAAATGGGAGTTGGAATAATGTGAATTGCTATAATCCATCCCTCCATGGAGAGGAAAAAACCTGTATTGTGGAAGAGATGACAGGTTTCTCCTGGGAAGTGAATGAGCATGAATGATTTTCTCCAAGAGGTCATATTGTCCATGAGCAACCATTCTGGAGAGGAAAGGAAGGAGGAGACTAGCTTTGGGGCATTGTCACTCTGGGACTAGACCTGCTGCTGGGTCCCTCTCCAGCAGAGCAGGATAAGCATCCGCCTGCGGATCTGCTTGGTTTTCCAGCTGTATACAAGTGGGTTCAGGACAGGTGGCACCAGGAGGTAGGCATCAGCCAGGAGTGTGTGAGTGAGGGGGGGCAGGTGCTTCTGAAACCTGTGGATGATGGACAAGCCAATGAGTGGGATGTAGAAGATAAGGACAGCACAGATGTGGGAGATGCATGTGTTAAAGGCTTTGGCTCGTGCTTCCTGAGAGACGATGCTCAAGATGGCCTTGATAATCATCATGTAAGACAGGAGGATGGCCAGGGAGTCCAGTCCTTTGGTGAGTATCACCGCGGTCAGCCCATAGAAGCTGTTAACCCTGACATCCCCACAAACCAGCCTCAGCATGTCCTGGTGCAGGCAGAAGGAGTGAGAAAGGACATGGGACCTGCAAAAAGGCATCTTCTGAATAAGGACAGCAACAGGTATCACCACACAGATGCCTCGCATAAAGATTGCCCCCCCAGCCTTCATTATCAGGGAGCTCGTCAGGACAGAAGTGTAGCGCAGAGGGTAGCAAATAGCAACGAAGCGGTCAAAAGCCATACCCACCAGAACGCCAGACTCGATGGCAGAGAAGCAGTGGATGAAGTACATCTGGACAATGCATGCATCAAAACAGAGGGAGGTGGACTCGAACCAGAAAATGGCCAGCATGGTGGGCAGGGTGGAGAGAGACAAGCCCAGGTCTGCCACAGACAGCATGAAGAGGAAGTAGTACATTGGTGTATGGAGGTTATGGTCTGTCTTTATCATCCAGAGTAAGCTGCAATTCCCCAGGAGCATGAGGAGGTACAAGCAGCAGAGAGGCAACGCCATCCAGTAGCTGCTCATTGGCAGACCAGGAATACCAGTGAGGATGAAGGTCAGGGTGCTGGGCTCAGTCCTATTGGAAGATGACATCTCACGTATTGATGGTCCCAGGGTCTGGAAATAATAGTGTCTTGAATAAAAGCCCTGTTATGAGACATCCCATGCACCCCAGCTCTAATGATGTTGGGACAGGCTCCCAAGAGCCAAAAACCCCTGTGCAGCTGCCTTCATACATAACCATCACATCAACCAAGGAAAAACCACAGTGGACCAGTCCCAGGATCATTGTCTGGGCTGTGCACAGCAGCAGATAACCACGAAAGAGCAGTGTGGCATTTAATTTGTGTCTCCCCTAGGTGTAGTCCCCAATCTTTAAATACCCAGGGCTTCAGGAGATTTTGTGTTCAGCCCTTTGGGAGTGCCTGAAAGCTTCTCAGCAGTGTAGGCAGGATGACAGCCTGGGGCCAGGGTGCTCCTGCTTGGGAAAGGAGGAGAGGTGGGATGGGGACCTGGAGGTCAGCCCTGGGAACAGGGCTGACTGCTTCCCACAGCAGTAGAAGTAGCAGCCTTGGCCACGCTGGTCCCTGCAAGGCTGAAGCACACGGACAGGAGAGGTAAGGAGAGATGGAAAAGAAGAGAGGCAAAGTCAGAGAAAGATTAATGTTTGTAGTGAACTGAATGCGGTCAGACCACAAGAGATAATATCTCACTCTGAGATGAGAAATAGCCCCATTATATGTGATTCTCTATTGAATCGTTCCTTTTTTTTTTTTTTTTTTGTTAAGTATGGCAAAACGTGTAATGTTTTAGGGAGCTTTATCATCTAAACCTCCAAGTCAATTAACTAAACCAACCCTGATTGAAGGAAAATGGACTTGTGCTTTACAGCTGACAAAAAGCTTAAATGAAAAGGAAGAAATTCAGAGGCTCAAATAAGATCGAGAACCTGAAGTGGTGTTTCATCTGTCTGAGGCCATTAGAAAACCCAACAGCAAACACCGGGTCTCCATTTAAGCACTCTGGAAGCCTCCTGCTTTCCTGGGCAGGTTTGCCACCCCAGGAGCATGAGCTGTGATGGTCAGCAACAGGAGTCTGGGGCAGGTGGGAGAGATTTCCAGAGAAATATTCCAAACAGGCTTCTCTGCAAATGCAGTTAAATGCATCTTAAAAGTGCCAGCTGAACAGCTGGTGTTCTTGCCACAGCCCATCAGGGAAAGTGCATGTCTATTCAGCTGGAAATTAATACATTTTATATAACTGAGGAGCACAAACTGATTTGTCCCAGAGTGTGTCTGTACATACATGCACACACACTGAGACCTCATCTGCTATCAGAAAAAAAAACAAAACCCAACCCACAAAACACAAAAAATCAGGATTTCAACGGCCAAAGGATCAGGCCTGAACTAAGCACTGTGAACAGGGAGAAATGGGACAGTGAAAGACGTAACGGAGAGTGTAAAGAATTGTGAGGAGAAAAGGTATGGTATAAATAAACTTATACATACTATTTATGTAACGCTTGAGAGAATGAGAGAAATTTTTGATTATTTACAAAGGTTGATTTCAATCAAGCTCATCTGTATATACAAGACCAAAAGTAATACTTAACAAAGCCATTTGCTCCTCGCATTTTTCTAATATGCTGTTTGTTGTTTCTGCCAGAGACTTTAGTAAATTCTTGTTTTGATGCAAGCCCTCAAACAGATTGTCCTTGCAGGGGAAGAACATTATTCTGTCATCTTCAGGCAGCCCACCCTGTACTTACCCCAGGTCACAGCAGAGGATGCGGGCTGAGGACCAGAAAGAGCCCTGGCTGTGCACACTGCTGCAGGCAGGCACTGGGCAGAGAGCTGGAAAGCTGTATTTAACTCAGCCAGAGCAAACCCCGTGGGTCTCACCCAGGGAGCCACAGCTGATGTCTTTGCTCTTCAGGGGGTGTGAGTACCACAGGACTGCGTAGAAGCATGTTTTCCTGTCTTCTCTGAAAAAATGGAAGAGTGCAAAAATAGTAGTGAAGGCAGTTTTAGGGCACTGGTTGTAAAAGAAAAAAAAGTTGCCAAAAAAATGTTTATTCAGAAAATACCCCAGTTTTGTCCTGCTCTGTGAAACTTTTGCATTCTGGAAAGTGAGGAGACCCAGCTCTGGTGCCTTCTTGGGCACCTACTCCCCTGGGTACCTCTGTGCAGCTCCCCAGTTCACACATAAGTATACTTTATATAAGTATATTTGTGTATATCCCATTTAGATAGTTAGATAGGTTAAATATAAGGAGAGGACAATAGGAAAATCCCCAGAAGGTTCCCACAAAAGACCACAAACCAAAACAACCAGCCAATGGATTCATAATCAGAAACTTTATTTTGAGATTTTTTCTTATTCTGTGATGAGTTTCACATAGAGAGGGTGGGTGGTGGGGTACAGAGATGGAGGGTGGTGTGATGTTCCTTTTGTCCACAGCTGTGAGGAGCCTCCAGCTGCCTGTTCCCCACCATTGATGGAGTACAAACTGGGGCTGGGTGTGTTTCCTTACCCTTCGGTCAATGTCCTTGTAGAAAGCGGTGACACTCTCAGGCTGGTGGTGAGGAGGGAGAGGGCAGGAGTATGGCATGGTCTGATCATGTTCCTGTCTGGGCTGCAGATCAGAGGAACTCCTTGCTGAAGGTTGCTGTGGATCCAAATTATTTATATGAGTTCAAAAGGAGATTGGGAGAGTTTTGGAAGAGGCATTGTTGAGGGGTGTCTAAAGCAGATAAGCCTCCTCCTAAAATTAAAATAGAAGGATCTTGAGTGGGGATCAGCCGCCACCCCACCACCCTCAGGTTTTGCATCATCTGCAGACTTGCTGAGGGTGCACTCTGCCCCATTATGTGGGCCATTAACAAAGTGGTTAAAGGGTACTGGTCCCAGTATTGACTCACTGGTTACACTAGTTACTGGCCTCCAGACAGGCCTTGTGTCACTGATCATGACCCTTCAAGCTGGACAACTCAGCCTCTTTTCTCCCCTGGGACTCAAGAAGCCTGTCCAGGAGGTGAATATTTTGGTGTGGTGGGGAGAAGACCAAGAATCGTTTCACAGTGCAGAGCTGCGGGCACAGGCAAAATCCCCTGGAGCAGCCGAGTTCCTCCAACATTGTTCTGTGCCCTGGGGGACAGATCAGGGTGTCTATAAAACAGGGCAGCCTGTGGCTTGTCTGGTGTTGGCAGCACTGAGCCTGGCTGGTACATTGTTCTGTGGTGAGAAGTGCAACTCTGTGGGTGCCTTGGGAAGTGGTTGGGTCTCCAGGATCTCCTCCATCGTCAACGTGTGACCTCTCTGTGCTCCTTCAATCCAGTTTTTGCTGAGGTTGTTTCTGTCATCAGCAGCACTGCACTTTTTGTGATTGTCCCAGACTTTGCCCAAAAATGTCTCCAAACACCAGGAGCCTGAGCTCACGCTCAGTTTTTGCAGCTTAATGAGCTGTGGGTGTCAGAAGAGCAGTCATTCCCTGGGGCTGTGTTACCTTTCAGACATGAGGTAGCTCAGCTCACAATGAGCAAAGCTGAAGCCAAGCAGGAGTTGCCAGCATGCTCTGGGCATTAGAGCAGTCTCTTCAACACTTCCTGCAGCTCAGGTGATGCAAAATACCCTGAGAAGGACTCTGACTGCTTTGCTTGCCAGGCAGGGTCTTTATCAGGACTGTGGGAGGAAAGAAACTATTCCCAGATGGTGTTTTGTGAATATATTTATCAGCTTGATATTTCCCTGTTGTTGCCATTACATACTTTGTGCCCTAGCTGACAGCACAGGGGTGGGAGACATCAAATTGAAAAACATTACTGTGAACACAAAACCTACACAATTTAGACTAAGCAGAAACACGCTCACTTTGGACTTGGCAAGACAACTTTTTACCCTTACCATCAAAGTTCCCTGGAACTTAATTTACAGTACTTATCCTTTCCTGGGACTTCTGTTCTGTGTAAGATAACATGGTTGTTTGCAATGAGACACAGCATTTACCACCTCCTTCCTCCACACACACTGTGTCTGTGATTGACCCTATCAGGAGACTTTGAGGAGTGCAGATGTTTTCAGCTATGGCAACGGTTCAGTGCCCAGAACAATGGGGTATGAGCCTACAAATACTATTGCAAGTGGTAATAGTGGAAGTTGCTCAGGAGTTGCACTGGATATTTGAAATATAGAGGCCTTTCTCCTTTCCTGCTAAAGTCAGTGCAGATACTTCCACTGGCCTCAGTCAGGTAGGGTGGAGGTTGAGCCAGGAATCCAAAGTAGGATATACTGATGCTTCTCTGTGCTTCATCCTTGCCTCTAAATTCTTGTTGCCAATTATAATAGTATACCTGATAAATACCTTTTTTCATTTCAAGGCTTAGGAGCTGAAACAAATCTGCATGGAGTTCATGTCAGCATTCAAGAACTTCTGCTTCAGGCTGCATTTTTCCCCCAACAGGTTTCCCAGGCTCGGAAACTTCTTACTTCAGCTCTATCTGTTTCACTGTGAGCCTTGGCAATGCCTCCCCATCTTTTATGCATTTAGAGGTCTGAAGCCCATGTACTATTTCTTGGCCACACTGTCCATCATTCTAACTGTCTGTCTTCAGGACATATTGTGCTTGCCATGTTCTGGTTTAAGTGCAAGGAAATCAGCTGCAGTGCTTCTTTCCCTCAAATCTTCTTCACCCACTCCCTGTTGCTTACGGAGATGTCTATGTTGCTGCTGCTGACCCTCGGTAGCTTTGTGGCAAACCACAACTTTCTGCAGTACAAGTCAATTTTAACCACTTAAGGGATGACCATGGTGGGACTGGTGTTCATGTCCTCATCTCAGGAGGTAAAGTACCTGCACATCATGGGCTGGATGTTTAAAAGACTGCAAAGGGGAAAACCTGCAAAAACTGGGAAGCAGAGTTTTATTTTTTAAGATTAACTGCAGTAGATTCAGCCTTTTGTTGTGGTCTTTGCATTGGTAAAGTACAGAGCACTTCTCTGGAGGTCTGTCCCTAGCCAGGGCCACAGCCCAAGCCTGGCTGGGATGCCAGTGGAGATGCGTGTGGGGGTGCCCTGCCGGGGGCAGGGCAGGGTGTAATGGCAGACAAGTGCTTGGGGCTGAGAGGTGGGGAGGCGTGAGGGGTGCCTGAGGGGGGTCCTTACTGGTAAGAGAAGTTGGGAGCTGGTTCACTGTGTAAAAGGGATGATGGAACAGTAACATCTTCAGAGGATTTGTGATGTTTGATCTCCAGTCGAAAACAAGACTATCGGGAGAAGTCTAGATTAATCACTCCCTCATCACTACAGGGCAACGGCACAGGAAAGAAAAGCAGAAGTGAGAATTTTGCCAAACATAGGAATTTCTCAGATGGGTTACAGGGAGCAGGTCACCATTAGTGGCCAGATTGGAATTTCTTCTGAAATCCACATTACTGTCCCCATTACCGTTTTCTCAACACTCTGAGTAGACTCTGTTTTGCACTTCCAATAGTCAGTTGGAATGTGTCAGTGTCAGTGTCTCCAGCCCTTTTGCAACTAAACCAGTTCTGCAGCTCCACTTCGACTAAGCCACAGTCAGTGCCTTTAACCCTCAGATCTCTCCTTTTTCCTCACAACAGATTGAAGCACAAAGAGATGGAGGCTCTTACTTTTCACCCATAGATGTGCATGTTATTACTGCACACACTGGTTCCTAAGCAAGGCCAGCAGAACTAGGGCAGTGATTGTACCCCTGTACTCAGCACTGGTGAGGCTAACACCTTGAATATTGTGTTCAGTTTTGGGTCCCTTGCTACAGGAAAGACGTTGAGGAGCCAGAGCGTGTCCAGCAACAGGCAACAAAGCTGGGAAAGAGTCTAGAAAACACGTCTTATGAGGAGCGGCTGAAGGAACTGGGGTTGTTTAGCCTGGAGAAAAGGCAACTGAGGGATGACCGGATCGCTTTCTACAACTACCTGGAAGGAGGGTGTAGGCAGGTCGGGGTCGGTCTCTTCTCCCAAGTAACAAGTGACAGGACAAGAGGAAATGGTCTCAAGTTACACCAAGGGACGTTTAGATTGGATGTTAGGAAAAAATGTCTTCACCAAGAGAGTTGTCGAGCACTGGAATAACCTGCACAGGGAAGTGGTTGGGTCCCCATCCCTGAGAGTATTTAAAAGACACGTAGATGTGGTGCTTAGGGACATGGTTTAGTGGTCAGCTTGGCAGTCCTGGTTGTGGGTTGGACTTGATAATCTTAAAGATCTTTTCCAACCTAAATGATTCTATGCTTCTGTGCTGCCTTAGCCCTTGACAGGCTCTCAGTCACTATCACAACACAAATAACCATAATTTATGACTACAAGTTTTTGAGTAAATACACTCTGTGCAACAAGCACTAGTACTGTAATAAAAAGCTACACAAGCTCAGCGGGTTGATGGCTTCATGGATGTAGTCAGAGCCCTTAAGGAGTTAGCACTAGCTATGGCCTGTTCCTTTCCTTGCAGTGCATGCCAGTGAATTCCAGAAAGGCAGTGAGACAGACAGGCAGCATAAACCACTTTCATTTACTATTAATTTTTTCACTGTGTTTAAATGTGTACTATTACCTTTTTCTTGCGATTATTCCCTGCCTATAATTTATAAAATTATTTTTGGAAGAAACAGATAAATACCACTTTGTGGAAGCAGAAATTTCTAGAACACATCTGATGAAGAGTTTCATTCACTGAATTAGGAACAAATTAACTCATTGTCCACACAGCACAAAACAAAACAGTATTTGTAAACAGCAGCTCAAGATATTTGTGCAGAAGTGTACTGGGTGTAGGTAGTAAGGTTTTGGTAGTGGAGGGAGTTGCAGGGGCGGTAAGGAGGGAAGTCCAAGCTGCCCTGTGCCAGACAGAGGTGATTCCAGCTGGATCAGTAACAGACCCATCATGCATCAAAGAGAAGCCAGTTAAAATTGTTCGTAGTGCCTCTGTGAAAACATACTTAAGAAAGAACAGAAAATGTGAGATTGGGAGAGAAGTGAACAAAAAGTATGAGAACCAGCAAGGGAAACATCATGGTCAGAGCAGTAGGATCTCCTCCATGGTGGTAGAAGCACTCCCACTGAAGGGATGGTGGGCTGTGGAAGGCCCACTCTTGAGCACGTACAGCTCCAAAGGGACTGAACCCATGAGGGACCCACACTGGAGCAGGTACGACCCCAAAGGGAATGCAGCCCATGAATAAGGGCATGACAGGTAGACCCCAAAGGGATTGCAATGCATGAAGCACCCACACCGGAGCAGAGACAACCCCAAATGGAATGCAGCCCATGCTGGAATATTGGAAATGAGCAAGAAGGAAGGAATGACAGAGAGAAACCATTGTGTACTGACTCTGACCTGTGCCAATCATTGCCTTGCTGAGAGGACTCAGAGGGAACCAGTGACGACAACAAGGAGGAGAGGGGAGTATGGAGTGAAGTAACTGGTGATATAGTGAAAAAAACCTAGAACTCTTCTGCAGACAGAAGCTACATAGACAACAGAAACATTAGCACCCGAAAGAGTGAAGGGTGGGAGCTTAGCACTTAGCACTTCAAGAAGGGACAATTAGTACCGATGTAGATGAGCTCAACAAGAATGTAAATAAGGAGCTTTCTGACCTGCTAACTTCTAAAAGACAATAAACCAAGGTAAAATAATTGTGGTAGTAGATCAGTGACCTCCTACTCAAATGGCCCCCACCCCAAAGAAGGTGGATCCGCTGCCCGGGATCCTGCTGATATAGATTAAAACCAGCCCAGTGGGCATGTATTAGCTTGACATGTTTAGAGTGGACAATAAGGAAGGACTAATCGTTAGCTAGCAGATGTTTTAAAATAACAGAAACTAAATAACAAAGACTGGTAATGTATGCAAAGATAAACAAGAACTTCAGGTAACTGCCCAAGAAGATGAAAAGTACATCTTGTAGAGGTGCCAAAGGGAGGAGATTCTCTATGTTTGAAAACCCTATGTATATGCATGACTTTGTATAATAAATATTGGATGGCTTGTTGAAACAGTGTGCAAGTTAGGAGGACCGATCTCCCTTGCACCCGGCACCACAATAAACATAGCTGCCTTGTAACTCCCCTTGAGTTGTAGAGTTCGATTCCACGCATCACTGGGTACAACTCTGATGTTTTTAAGGAGTCATCAGTAATAACTCCAAGATGCCTGTTTCTGAGTGTGAACAGGCAGCTCGTAGCATATTGTCTCTACAAAATTAGGTCCGTGTTTTGCCAGAGCACCTAGTTTTAATGAAACTATACTCATTTTTACTGTCCAATTTATCACTTCATCACTCAGCATTGCAAAATTCTCCCATAATCCCTCAACTACTCTGGGTACAGTGATTTCATAAAAAGTTTCATAATCCAATTCACATCCTTTCCGGTATCTCTTACAGCTCAATTACCTGCTCAGCTAATTGGCAATCTCCCACAAGTGTGAAAAATAACAATTTATTGCTTCTCCTTGGCCATGGTATCTAGGCTGGAGAATGAGCTGCTGAGGACAGCTTGGGGAAAGCAGAGAACACACAAGACCCTGTGACCCTCTTGGCAGTGTGGGCAATGAGCCACCACATAAAATATGAGCTAGCTGGATGTGGGCTTTTCTCACCTGCTGGGCTGTGATTGCAAAAGCCAGATCAGGGATGCAACAGCTACAGATCTACTAGTAGAATAGTCCAGACTTTGTTCTTGTGCCACATAAATTCATTATACACTCTGAACAGGAATCTCCTGCAGTAGTCCAGATTTATAAATATGCCAGACTTGTTGCATATTTATGCTTCTTACTGTAAGACTTGGAGAAAATAAAGGAAATAGATAGGTTAATTCAGAAGAAATACTACGAAATACATTCTTTTTTTGTGTGCTGTATTTGAAGCAGTGATTTATGAATAGGAACAATGGCAGCCTAGCACTTCAATAACTCAGTCAACAGAAACCACATCAAAATAGTGTAAGGACTATCAAAATGAAGACAGCTCGAAAATCAGTGCTCACAGGTGTTTGTGCTCCTCCCCATGACTGGGAGCTGGTGCCCAGAACACCCGGTACATATAGGGATGGAGGAAGAGAGCAGCGCTCTACCGTCACTATTGATGGGGAACAAGGTACGTGCAGCAGGTTTAACCTTCCCCTTACTGAGGCTTCCCCACAGCTCAAGCTCAGAAATGTCAGCAATTCTCCTACAAGAAGATATATCATCAGCCTTTGCACATCTAACCAAGAGGCCTAAAGAAGGTGTGGGGCTCCAGGCTGGGCTATGCCTGTGCTAGTACCATGTACCCAAGGAGTGGACATCACCCACTACCCGCCCCCTCATCCAAGCAGTGAGGGTCAGCAAAATGAACCTCACTCCTCTCCCAGATGCCTGCAAACACAAAAAGGTTTGTCCCCTCTTTCTACCACCTACTTTAGGTAGATGGTCCAGCAGCAGCAGTAGCTCTTTGGAGAGGACCTGCAGACCACCAGCTCACTTCCTTAGCACACAGAAAGAGAAGAAATGCAGCCTGCAGAGCTCCAACAAGAACCTTCTTTACCTCCAGCTCACTATCAGCACCGTGACATCAAAGCTGCAAATTTTCCTGCTCTACATAGGCTGACCTCTGGATTTAGCAGCCCCCCTCAGTCTGCCAGCCAGGATTTTCCAACACCCTTCTCCCTGAAAACCACACTGATCGCCTGTGCTTCATACATGACCTCCCCCCTGAGAGACTGCAGGGTCAGAGGATACCTCCACGAGGTCCAAAGGACCAGCACTCCTTTACAAAGCATTCACTAAAGTTCACGGGTGCTTCAGGATGAACAGGTGGAAGGGGACATTCAAATAGAGCCCTAAGAGTCCAGGCTGCTACCTTGTGCCCCAGAAGGGGTGCAGCGCCACTGGATCCAGAGCCAAAGCGACTTTTACACCAACAGGCTTAAGCCAGGAGGACATATGCACCCTTGCGTGTGTACCAGGAAAGCAGCTAGGCATGCCCAGAGGGGTGTTTGCCCACCCGCAGAGAAAATCTTCCCCCTTTGTGGACCAGAGTTCTGTTTGGCACTGCTCGATGCTGAGACAGACATAACCCATGCAGTGAGAGAGGGCAGTGTGTTTGCTGACAAGCCGTTGCTATTCCTGGCTATCCCCAGGCAGCCCTTTTTCCTCTGTGATGACGACAGTCTCTGAAGTCCCAGCAGTGAGGGACTGGGGCGACTGGGGCCCTTCAGACCTATAACTACCTCCATGCAGGTCCTTTTGGCACGTTGAGGAGTTGCTTGGCTGTGTGAGAGAGAAGCAGTATTTGAAGGTGATGTAGGTAGAGCCAGGGTGGCATCCAAATCGTCCAGGTGAGCTGGGTGGGGGTTCTTGTCATTCAGTCTGGTGGTGTGCCACTATTTTTATGCGCAGTGCCAGTATTTTTATGCGTAGTGCCAAGCTCTGAGCCAGGGTCAACTTTTAGCCACATGGAGGTGGAAGATGAAACAATCTACCGGGAGAAGCTGCTGTGCAGCTATGCCAGTACACCTAGGTGGACTTCGCCTCCTGTTGAGTTAAGGAGCTCCTTTTTTACTTCCAGCTATCCCACATTAAGTGAGTGTTGTGGTGGAGACCTGCCAGGCAGACACCTGCACCCTCGGTTTGCTTCCTTGCATAGGTCAAGTACAGCAGTGCTAATTATTTGCCTGCAAGCTGTTCCTTGGTTAAAGCAGCTTCAGGCAAGCTGTAGGCACACAGGTGTAACATCCACCGACCCAGTCACCTGTGAAGACCTGCAGTTGCCTGGCCATGGCCCTAGGCCTGGCCTTCTTGCTTGCGCAAGCCTCAAGAGGATGCCAGACGCCACAAGGAAGGTAAAGCTTTGTTCTTCTCCCTTCTGGAAAGGGCAAAAGTCAGGAGCCCCGGTGAGATACAGGCTTGGCGCTAGGAGAATGCTCGGGAACAGGCGATGTGGGGAAAGTACGGAGCTTTTGCAATGGGAGATGAGGTCGTGCATGTATCTACCAGAGGTTCCTTTTGATCTTCTACTGGGGAGGGGGTATGGGCTGGGTGATTACTCTAGCTCTCTTCAAACCCCACGTTCCAGCTAACTTTCTTTTGTGCAGGCTGTACGCTGGTCAGGAGTGCTGACTGGCACAGCCAGGGCAGCATGTGGTGGCCAGAGCAGACGGCTGTATGTTTTTTGCCGGCTCAGACTGCCTGGCTGGTAGACTGACAACGTCTCAAAGGTTAAGCGTTTCAAATCCGGTACCTTTAATGGTTATTGCTTAGCAGCAGAGAGGCAGAGCTCACCCGCGCGGGTGAGGAAAGAGTTACAATCTCAGCTTCAAGTCCCAGGATCTACTCAGTCCTTTCAAAGGCAGGGGAGCTTTGCCAGTATGCTAGCAACTGGAGATTTCCACTCCTTTTGCACTTTGTTCAATACCAAGCATCTTGTTCTCTGAGGGCATTTTAAGCTGTCCCACCGTTCAGGAAAGAAATACAGTCAGCAACTCATCTAACGGGGTACAGCAAGCTAGGTCAAGGTGCCCAGCGTCCCCCATTTCTAGAAAACCTTCTGGATTTTGACTACTGCAGTGAGCAAACTGGTCACTTTACAAGTGACTGAACTACTGAATTGCACAACAGAAAACCCTGTCAGCTTTTCAAGCCACAGCAAAAGCACAAAGGAAAAGCTCAGAAGTGTGTCAACTGGCCTGAAAGCGCCGCTGCCCCTGAGCAGCAACAAGTCTGCAAGTGCTGCTCCCATCCCTGCTGTTGCGTGTACAACTGCAAAGCAGCCAAATCGGCAGCAGTATCTTCCTAACACGGCACTCGTATGCAGGCTGCACCTGCAGCCGTTCTTGGGAGCTGGTGGTAGGAGAGGTCCATGCAAGGCTGGCTTGGAGCGGAGGAGATAAAGGAGAAGCTGCTCCAGGTGTGATGCTCTGTACCCGGCTGGCACCTGGCACTGGACACCTGGCACCGTCTCTCAGTGTGTGTGTGTATGAGAGTGTGTGTGTGTCTGCACGTGTGTGTGTTGGGGGTCTGGAGGCACCTCTGGCTGCTAGCTTACTGGCACCGTGGCTGCAGGGCACGTCAAGAGGAGGACGCACAGAATGTAGAGGAGGTCAGGTGTAACGTGGGTGAAACTGAAGCGCAGCAGGGACAGCTCCTTTGCATGAGCCCAATTACAATTAACTTTGTCTTGGCAGCATTTCCCAATATTGCCGTTGCACTGTTTGTACTCACATTGCAAACAGCAATGGCTAGAAACAGAGCAAAAGGCCTCTTGGTTTGTGTCATGTGGAGGGCTCAAAGCGCTTTGGAGGAGAGAGGAAACTCTTCAGGGGTCAAGGAAGTCAAATGAAAGCCAAGGAGATGCAGTCTGGTCCTTGGGTATGTTGGGGAAAAGAGGGGGCACAAGTGAGTGAGGAACTTGCATCTAACTCCCTTGCTGCCAGCAGGCTGATTTAACCCTTCTGTGCCTCCGTTTTCCCTACAGGACGGGGACAATTCACAGCACTCCTTGCCTTTGGCAGGGGCTTGTGGATAAGGAGGTACACACACCCTGGGAGAGTTAGCGCCGGAAGGGAGCGGCACTACAGCCTCAGGACAGTTTTTGCCATGACACTGGTTTTCCTTCCTGATGCAGGAGACAGGGACCCCATACGCAGGATGCCTGTTGAGAGAGGGACTCCAGCAAGGTGGTTTGTATTTGGGCTCCAGCAGGAACAGCCCCCAGAGCTGACAACTAATAAAAGAAAAAAATTAACTATCCCAGCTGAAACCAGGAGAAATGTTTTACGTTGGGATGAAGTCTAAAGACCATCTAGTTCCAACCCCATCCATGGGCAGGGCCCCCTCCCCCCAGCCCAGGCTGCTCCCAGCCCTGTCCAACCAGGACAGGGACAATTCACAGCACTCCTTGCCTTTGGCAGGGGCTTGCAGCAAATGTGTTACACACACCGTAGGATGGTTGCTCTGGAAGGGACAAGCACTACAGCAGCTCTTTGTCATGACACCGAATGGCCTTTTCAACCCAACAGAGCATTCTGGATCTTTCCCCTGCTCCCATCTTAGATTTTTGAACTGATGGCAACTAAATGTTGCTTTGAGCTTGTGACTCCCAAACTATGGAGGGGACGGGTGGAGACAACAGCCAGCGGCCAGCCCGGGGTGGGAGGAGAGGTAAGGGAACTCCCCAAGGTCCAGGCTAAGACCATGTGAGTTTGCGTCTTCCCAGTGATGGCACTGAGTGTACCTGCATAAGAGGCACGAGGATATGAATCCTATCGTACAATGGTTTCATAGAATACCTCGAGTTGGAAGGGGCCCATAAGGGTCATGGAGTCCAGGTCTGTGTGCCTGAGAAGACAGTCGGGGCTATTCTGGCTGTGGCTGGGGTCCACAGCAGTGCTTGTTCCAGCTCATTGCTCTCCCTGCCCATGCCAGCTGTTGCTGTGTCTTCCCTTCCAGCTCTGCAGCAGTGCCTCATGTCCTCCTCCAATCACTCCAGTCCCTCGTCCTTCATCCTGACAGGCATCCCTGGGCTGGAGGATGCTCAGTTCTGGATTGCCTTCCCATTCTGCACCATGTACCTCACGGCAGTGCTGGGGAACATCACGCTCCTCCTGGTGATCAGGATGGACCCAAGCCTGCACACACCCATGTTTTACTTCCTCTCCATGCTGGCTGCCCTTGACCTTGTGCTCACCACTTCCACCATGCCCAAGCTCCTGAGCATCTTCTGGTTCCACTCCCATGAGATCAGCTTTGAGGGCTGTGTGGCCCAGATGTTCTTCATCCACACCTTCTCCATAACGGAGTCAGGGGTGCTGCTCACCATGGCCTTTGACCGATACCTGGCCATCTGCAAGCCCCTGCACTACTCTGCCATCCTGACTGGTCCCACCATTACCAAGCTGGGGCTGGCTGCTGTAGTGCGTGGCGTCACCACCATCTTGCCCGTAACCTGCATGGTGACCAGCCTGTCCTACTGTGGCCCCCACATCATCCACCACTCCTACTGTGAGCACATGTCAGTGGTGAAGTTGGCCTGTGGGGACACGCGGCGCAATAGCATCTATGGGATTACACTTGCTGTTGCTGTGGCTAGCTCAGATTCCATCCTCATCACTGTCTCCTACGTGCTGATTCTGAGGGAAGTCATAGGCCTCTCCTCTAGAGAGGCTCGTCTGAAGTCCTTTGGCACCTGTGGCTCCCACATCGGCGTCATCCTGCTCTTCTACACACCCGCCCTTTTCTCCTTCTACACTCAGCGCTGGGGCCAGAGCATCCCCCCGCAGCTCCACATCCTGATGGCTGACCTCTACCTGCTGGTGCCTCCCATGCTCAACCCGCTCATCTACGGCATGAGGACCAAGCAGATCCGGGACCGTGTGTTCAGCCTGCGCTGGCAGAAATAGATCCAGCCCAGGTCCTGACCCCAGCCCGTCACTAATGCCAGGTGGCAAGGGCTACGGTTTGGAACAGGGAACAACGGCAGCATCTTTGGGGAGCAAAGAAAAAACTTAAAAAGCTGTCTGCTGGAGAAGCAGGACCATGCTGTCATCATCTTGCCCAAACCCTGAAAGCTGGAGGCAGCATGGAGAGTTTGACTGGTGAGACATTATAACTTTAGAAAGTGAATTCTACATTCCTGTTCAGAATGGGAAGGTAAACCGTGTCTAACTCTATCTGTGTCCTTGGTCCTCCTCAGATCTGCACCACCTCCTGCCTCCCCTCTTCATCTCAGCTCTCGATAAAAGCCTGTTACCGCTTTGGAAATGAAAGTCTGTTCATGGACTCATGCTCCCCACGTACCTTTTCCAGCCAGTCTGTAACTCGCCACCTCTCCACTTCCTAGTTTTTAGCAGCTGCCTGATCTTGGTGCCTGGCTATGAGGGGGGAGTGGGGGGTTGCATGTGCACACTGACACACGCACCCCTCCAGATGCTGGCCCAAGCAGATTTTGACTCTTGTCTTGAAAGCTTACTGAAGCATTTGCAGCAATCCCCAAAAGCCAGCTCACCTGAGAACAGGGTCTACAAGTCACACTGAAACCCCGCAGTGTCGCGTTGGGTTTTGTTCCCTTCTTATTAGAAACACCAAACCGGCATCAGCCGTGATGTGCATTCTACAAAACGTTTCCCAATATTTTGAGGAGTGTCCCTACCTCTCTGTGTTGCGTGTCTTCCCTAAGCGTATAGGCCCCTGCAATGGCATCCTGAGGTGAGGAGCAGAGTGTGGGTTAGAGTAGGGGGGCAGAGAACAGGCACTAAACTCCTCTTGTTCTCCTCAGAAAATCTGTGCGTCACTTTATCCACGGTGAAGCCTCATCTCCTAACAGCACAAAGTGACTGACCATCCCAGCTCTCCTTGTGCCTTCACCCCACAGAAATCCGGGCACAGAGGCCTGGTCCCTGAGCAAAGTCTGAGGTCCTACATGTATCCTGCACGGAGCCGGAGAGGAAAGGGGAGCGTTACAAAGACCTGTGTTGAACCCCAAAGACAAGCTGGTGGCTACAAGCTCAATTCTTTCAGTGCCTCCTGACACTGCTGCCTCTGGGTGCCTTCTGGTCTGCTTACAGTCATATCCCCCCACCGTCACCCTCCTCGGCAGCTGTACAATCTACATGATGCCCAACACCTAAAGTGCAGCGCTGATCCTCCCGCCTGACTCAGACACCAGACTCTGCGAGTACCTGAGGCTGGGGGTGGCCAAGATCTGGGGAGGGCACACAGCCGGGACAGAGGACCCAAACTGGCCAAAGGCATATTCCAACGCCATACGAGGTCTGCTCAGCAGTACAAGCTGGGAGGAAGGAGGAGGAGGTGGGGGCATTTCTTACTACACTGTTTGTCTTGCACAGGAACGGCTACGCGTCCTGAAGCCCTGCTTCCTGGGAAGTGGCTGGACATCGTCTGCTGATGGGAAGCAGAGAATCAGTCTTTGGTTTTCCTTTGCCGCCACGCACAGACTTTGCTTTGGCTTTATTAAACCACCTGTATCTTGACCCACGAGCTGTTTGTGCTTTTGTTCCATCTTATTTTCTCCCCCCACTGTGCCGCTGAGGAGGGGAGTGATAGAGCGGCTTGGTGGGCACCTGACATCCAGCCAAGGTGAACGCACCACAGTGGTGCTGATAACGCAGCGATGGTTTATTTACTGCTGAGCAGTGCCTGCACAGCCTCAAGGCCTTTTCTGCTCCTCCTGTTGCCGCAGCAGTGAGTCGCCTTGGGGTGCACAAGGAGGTGGGAGGGGACCCAGCGGGGACAGCTGACCCCAGCTGACCAAAGGGATGTTACAGACCATGCAACATCATGGTCAGCAATACCAGCGGTGAGGGCTGGGGATGGGGGAGGTTTGCCAGGGCTGCCGTTGCTCAGGGACTGGCTGGGCATCGTTCTGCTGGTGCTCGGCAACTGGTGCTTTCTGGTGTTGGAAGAAGGGTTCGCCGGAGTCAAGAAGATGCTCAATATGAGTTATGCATCTTGCTTAACTTTATTAGTTTCTAACACTGCTTATATAGAACCGATACACATGCATATGCGTAAAGCAGAAATATCATTGGTTAGTAGTCTCTAAATGTGCGCGGTTCTCACACCCCTAATTATCATGACTAAAATAAGCATTCTATCCCTGTAGCTAATTGTGTTGCTGTGCTTCAGCCTTGTAGTTTGTTACTCCCTATTTTCCCATACCGGTCCCTATCTTTCTTGGCCCTGCACCTGCTTTCCCAGCAGCTGTAGCTTGTTACAGCCACGGCCTGTTGGCACAACATAAGTTCTTGGTCTCAGGATTCAAGAATAGTCAAGGCTACTTTCTTGTTGACTTCAGCACAGCAACTTCAGTACAATTCTGATTACAGGCCTATTCTAATACCAGGCCTGGATTGTGCAGTTCTTCAGAGATTGTAAGGCCATGTTTCTGCAGCCATTCTTCTACGTTCTGGATCACTTGTCTTCCCGGCTTTTGTTTTCCTTTGCTGTTGGTGGTTCTGAGGTTTCTTTCATTTTTACTATGAAACTATCTTTACCTCAGCCCATGAGTATTTGCGCTTCTCCTCTTCTGATTTCTGCCCCATCCCACTGTGGGGAGCAGCGAGTGAGTGGCTGTGTGCTGCTCAGCTGCCTACCGGCTCTAGACCACGACAAGCATGGATGCCATCCTCCTGCAGGGCCTGCAGCAGGGACCTGTCTGCCATGTGCCGAGGTTTCTGGGATGTGTGATTAAAGGTTCACCACCATGAACCCAAAGCAGCAGAGGGACATGGCAGGCGGGGGGACCCCAATATCCCACTCCAAGCCAACAGAGCCCCCAGCCTGGCTGCTCCCCAGGCTGTCCCAGGAGGATGCTCAGCCCATGGCCACATGTGAGACCTCCAAGGTGGCCAATGGCAGAGGGTCTCCCTCCTTGCCAACTCACATGGCGTACTGCCTACAGGGTGTTGGGGACAATCGATATGGGATGCCAGGTAGAGGCATTTGGGGACTGTGTGGCACTTGCTATGGCATGTTTAGGGGAGGAACCAAAGGCTGGCAATGGGAGGGATGAGTGTGGACTGGGTGCAATCAAGTGTGGGAAAGCCAAGGGATAAGGGGATGAAAGCGTCCAGTGCCACGTAAACAGGCGGTTGGTCAATATGCTGTCTGTCTGTGCTTGGTGCCCCATCCCTGCTAGTGGTCAAAGCCAGGCTGGACGGGGTTGTGAGCAACACGTCCTGGTGGGAGGTTTCCCTGTCCCTGGCACGTAGGGCGGAATGAGATGTTTTCAACTGTGTCTTTCAACTCAAATGTTTCTGTCATTCTATGCATGTATGACATGTACTCTCATGTTCACTGAAATTGCCCCTCTGCTTGGGAGCCTCCAGTACCAGTTCACAATAATGCCTGCAGAAATATCCTTATCTCATTTTGATGGTAGACTTTGTGTTTCCTGATGATAAGCTGTAAAGCCTCAAAACGGCTCCTGTGTGTGCAGTTTCCAGATAAAACCTGACATTGCTGAGAGACCTGGATTGTCTGGGTCATTCCCAGGTAGGTCACAGCTTCCAGAAGAAGAGGGCTCTCACAAACAGGGAAGTCTCAGAATGGTTGGGTGCTGCAGCCCCCAGACAGAGCCTGTCAATCCTGGCTGAACATAGCTGGCTGGCTCAGTCAGGGTTCAAAAAAGTCCGGGATGCAGCTCGTCTAATATCAGCAAGAGCTCGCTTGGCTCAGGACACTCAGACCTATTCCATGCTGTCCTTCAGGCCTCCAAGACATGCTAGATTTATCTATTCAGGTACTTTTGCTCATTACAAGAAGACACAGGATTGGGAAGTATCCCCAAGGAGCCTCAGTGTTTATTTCCACCACCACAAGCTGTGGACACTTAGATCCAGTGAGAAACACCATTGTGCATCTCCCTGCTTCGGTTTCCCCACCCAGCTTGTGTGAACTGTTGAATGGACAGAATGCTTTGAAGAGCTTATCTTTGAATATGCTCAGTTTCCATCATCACCCAGAAACCCAGAAAAGCTTGTCCATTCTCAGTGAGGGTCAACCTTTTGTACAAGAGAAGCCCAGAGAGGAGAGCCTCTGTGGCTATAGCACCTGCAGTGTGTGACAGTGTCCTGTTGCCAGTCCTGAGGACTAAAGAAGACAACACAGAAGAAATTTCCCCATTTGGAAAAGAATCTGTATATTGACACAAATATACCTGGAGCCCTGAAATGCTGCTTTAAATTATCACAGGTATGTTCATGGCATCGGGAACATCCCAAAACTCAAAGGTTGTTGCTTACTTCTCTGAATCATCTGGAAAGCAGGAAGCGAAATAGGACCTGACCTTTGCTCATGCTCCCAGTCCCAAATAACTCTCATCAGAGTAGGGTGTCATGTGGTCATTAAAGTCAATGAGTCCTTCCTCTTTCTCTCATTGCTTCTATTCACCGTGTGCATTCAATGGGAATGAAATTGGTGCTGTCTTTGCATAGATGAACACAATTGGAAAACTACTAACTACTGTGTCAGGCATGAACCTTCCTGAAAAAAAGCATTTTGAGCACTGCCTGCCGGATCTGCTTGGTCCTCATGCTGTAAATGATGGGGTTCAGCATGGTGGGGAGGGTCAGGTAAAAATCAGCCAGCAGAACCTGTACATGCACAGATATGCTGCTGCCAAACTGCTGTGCATATATGGAGACTATCCCAGGGATGTAATACAGCAGCATCACAGAGATATGACACCCACAGGTGCGGAAGGCCTTCCAGCAGGATTTCTTCTGCAGGGCAGTTTTAAAGATCATCCCATAGGACACAGCAATGAAAGCCATGTCCATCCCTACTATAAGAGAGGACCCAACCACACTGTAAAGCCTGCTGGGCCTGGGGTCTGCACATGCCAGCTTTGCCATGGCCATGTGCTCACAGTACAAATGGGGAACCACATGGGAACGGCAATAGGGGAGATTTGTCACTAACCCTGTTAAGGGGACCATGAAAAGGAGAGCTCTCACTACAATGGCCAGGCCTATTTGGGCAATTGTTTGGTGATTCAAGATGGCTTGGTACCTGAGGGGGTGACAAATTGCAACATAACGGTCAACAGCCATGGCCAGCAGCACTCCCGACTCCTCTGATGTTGTGAAGTGAACAAGGAACATCTGAACAAAACAGGCCATGTAACCAATCTCAGTAGAGTTCTGCCAGAATACACTCAGCATCTTAGGGACAATGGATGTTACCATCATCACATCAACGACTGCCAACATGCCCAGGAAGCAGTGGATGGGGTCACGCAGGGAGCTGTCCAACCCAATGACGAGCAAAACTACACCATTTCCTACCAAGGTGATGATATAGGCTGAGCAGAAAAGGATGCCCAGACAGGTGGAGAAAGCTTCCAAGCTGGGAACACCCACGAGGATGAAAGAAGAGGAGCTGCTGTTGGGGTGGTTGAAGGGATCAGAAGCCATGCAGAAGAATCTTGCTTTTGTGCTTAAAAATAGGAGCCCTGTTTTAAACCCTGAGATGTCCAGAACCAAGGGGGATGAGCTGGGCACTCTTCATCAGCGCAAAAGCCAGATCCGGAATCCACATTGTTATTATGATGTGTGAGATAGGAGTGATCCAGCATAACATGGCCAGCCAGGGGGAATGGATCAGAAATGCTGAATAAATCGGGCAGTTACGGCTTGAAAGTTCCTATGAGATGAAGAAGTTCATGTTCCAAGTTGTGCCACCAGGGACAACCAAGGGACTTTTACAGTCTGTTGCTTGTGAAAAGCTGATTTCTTTGTTGGTCACTCACCACTGCTCAGATGACATCTTGAAATAAGCTGCAAGAGGAGAGAAAAAATGCCTGCATCCAGCTTCCCTCAGACAGAGCTTTTGCCTGAGCAGCCCTGGCTTCCCCACAATGGGCTCAGCATAGCAAATTTCTCCAAATTTGCAGGGCGAGAAGTGGTCTCAGAAAGTGCTCTGCAACATTAAGCATCATCATTAAGCATCATTAAGCCTTTTGCTGCTCTGTCTTCATTCTGTCATTCACCCATGAAAGAAGCCCACAAAACTAGATGGTAGTCAGAGGAAAATGTTAACTTCTGAGGTTTTATTCTGGTGGAAGAAGCTTGAAGGTAATACAGAAACTCCAGAGAACAATCCTGGAGAGACAAGAAGGGTCTGAGTATGGTGGGCAGGATCTACACATTCATGCCAGAACTTTGCTACTGCTCCTGCTGCTTCCTCACACACAGTGGCAAAGACCAGGAAGATGAGGATCACACCAGATCCCTGCCTGTTAAAATAAATTGCCTGGATCATCCATCAGCAGCTTTTTAGCAAGCAGCAAGCTGTGGGGTGGCTCATGGCTAACAATATCCATGATAGTGACAACGTGGAGTAAAATTCACCTGTGCACAGCCCTGCCACAGGATCATCATTTAGGGTAAAATTTAACATTAGTCACAACCAATGTGGCACTACTGAGAAGCAGAAGCTGGATAAGTTCAGAATAGAAATAAAGATATTCAGAGACAACTAAAGAAACACAGCATCTGAAGTTTTAAAATAGAGAGCAGACTTCTGTAGGCTTTGAAGTCTCCATTTGAACTATAACTTAACCCCAGCTTTGGGGTTGCTATAGGAGCTGCTGGCTTACCTTCTGGCCTAAATGTCTATGAATCAAGACATTTTAGAGGTTGAAACAGGATCAAAATTTCTTTTTAATTACTGCACATAATTGCACTGCATTGACCCTCTGCATCCTGGTAACCAGGAGCTGCAGGAGTCAGGTGTGAATCCAGATTTGAGCAGTGAGGTTAACCTGTGGCTGCTTTTACCAACGCACACTCTCAAGCAGACCCACATACTGCCAGGGACACGGATCAGCCTTTCAGACCAGCCCCTGCTGCAAAACAGAGCTGTGCACCTAGGGATGGTGCAAGCCCTAGTCTAATACACCAGATCTCAGGGTCTGTCTACATGAGGGTCCCTCTGCAAAGATTCAGGACATGGCTCAGCTGCCTAAACACAGGTGCCTAGAGCCATCTGAGATCCATCATGTATCCCATTTGCCCTCTACTCCTTTTGCATCCAACAGGTTACAGGTCCTTGCAAACCCTTGGTAATGGTCCACCTCTCCCACATGGATGCCTTGGGTACCTGGAGGCATCTCAAGTGGCTGTAGACATCCAAGTAAGTGGCAGTGGAATGACACTCTGAGGGTCTAAGAACCTGTTGTAGTCAGAGAAGGGCTCGAGCATGGAGCCTACAAAGTAACTGACTCCTTAAATGTAGGTGTCTGCCCTAGGGTGAGCTGAGTTGCTCTCAAGGAACCATAGGGGCTGGATCTCCACTGGCTGTACGCAGTGCTCACACTCCAAGAAATCATGTACACAAGCATATGTGGACACCTACCTCCAGGCACTTACGTATGTCTGAATCCAGAGCCATGTCCCCACATGCCTACATCCAAGGCAAGAAGGTATTTTCTTCCAGAAGGTCTCTTCTGCACCCAGTGCCTGGTGCAATATTATTATCAGTATTGCAGAAGTATTGAAGAACCCTTATCAGTGGGACTTCTTAGCCTGGGAGATGGAAAAATATAACACAAAAGAGCTTTGCAGCTTAAGTAAAGGCTTCTGATCTTTCTGATCTCTGCTAAGAAGAATAAGCACAGGTATCTGTTGCGCCTGTGGGACTGTCACCTGGAAGGCTGCAGTAGCACGTCTCTGCATATCTTTAAGTGCAGCAACATGGGAGTATTAATCCATCCTCTGGAAATCCCCCAAGGGACAGCAGATGGAGAACACAGATTAGGTTGTCTGTCTTTTGAGCAGATAGAAATTTTCAAGACTGTTTCAGCTTCTTTCTTTAGCTCTCTCTTGCAGTGTCATACCATTGGGGTCTCAGGGTTGTGGTGGTCTCCAGAGCCTGCTGGGTGCCCATGAGACCAATGTACAAAATGTAAACTCTGAAGTCCATCTGAAGAGAAGCAAAATCACTTTGGTTTTGCCAGAGAGAGCAAGGTAGTTTGGAGACTCTGGGTTTCCACTCTTCTCTCCGCTCAGAACCACTACAGCAAACTTTTATGTCTGTTGAGTCCCTGAAGAGTTTGTGCAAGAATTGTTGCAGGGAGGTAGGATCTCACAGAAGGTGCTGAGCCTTGGCTGCATCATGCAGTACATGGGCAAGGAATGATGCCTACAGATCATGCATAAGGAAACCATACATTATGGTAAACCTCCAGTAGGTGTAAGGCCTTCCTTTAAGGATCATTGCCAGGATGCCAGCTCATTAGGGAATAAATCCCTAATCTTCCCTAATTTTCAGTTTATTTAAAAAAAAAAAAAAAGATTTTTGGGGAAGTGCAGATGTAAGCAGAAGCTCAGTACAAGAGGAACACCATTCTGCAGTGGAGCTCGTCCTTCACTTTCCTGTGAGCCATATAAAGTTATTCTGACTGATACATGGTAAGCAGGGATACATTTGTTTTATGGCAGTGACAAGGCTGTGTCAGGGCCAAGCATGGCACCGAGGGGAGAGGCAGAATTGCCTTGGAGGGCTTCCATCCCTGCTCTGTCCCACTGAGATACTCTTCTGCCATGTCCTGTCTTTTCTGTCTCCACTCTCAATGCTTTCTGCTTGGTCTCACCCCACTCCCCCCCCACTCCCCCCCCCCCCCCCCCCCAATAAAATAAATCTCAGTTGGACAGAACAGCACAGAATTTGTTCAACTCAGGGGCTCAGCAATGAGGGATGTGTGAGATGGGGGAGGAAATGAAGACATGGTCATTTGTGACATGTGGGTAATGTCATTCCCAGAGATTTGGTCAGAAAGGGGTGGTTTTCCTAAAGCAAGGATTTTGTTCTTCATTCCCTGCACTAAGAGCACTTTCTTCTCAGCCTCTGTGTTCTGTGTTTGACTCTGCAAACAGCATGTCCCCAGAAGAATGTGTGTGTGCACTCAGGGTGTGAGATGGAGATGCATCCTCCAATGCATCTACATTTCCTTGAGTGGTCCCTATGTAAACTTTCTTGTCCCATAAACTTGACTCCAACCAACCAGCTTCCTGGAGAGCCTGGGAGGGTGTCTGAGACTGCCTGGCCCCATGCATGTTCTAGAAGGCACAGACCTGATGTCAGATGGGTGCATCAATTCTGACACTTGGGACGCTTCAGTCTGTCAGAACTTCTACCTCAAAGTAGCCTGTAAGAGTTACAGCTGAGCAAGTTTCTGCTCAGTACAAGATGTTTATACCATCCATCACTCAGCTCCATGTGGACTCAATGTTACCTCTTCTGCCATGGTCTTAGGCACATTTTTTTCTTGGCCTCTCCTCCTTCCAGGGACCCATGTCTTCTCCACACCTGAACAAACACAGCCAGCCAGAAATGTCCCTGAGCCTCCATCTTGCAGGGATCTCTGCATGTTGGATAGCAACAATGCCTTGCAATTTCTCCTTTCCAGACACGTACACTGGCACTGTGTCCCATTGAGCACAGGGAGTGTCTTCAGGAGTCAGGTCATGTGCTTGATATGTCTTAATAGTAGATCAGGAAGTCTCAGTACACCCGAAGCAAGACTGTACTCCCAAGAGAGGTCCCTCCATGCCTCTCACACACTTTGGGGCCTGTCACATCATAAATGTCACTGTATTTATTGGTCTTGCACCCAGGAGATTCCTGGCTGCTGATCTGGACAACAGAGTACAAACACTGACCCTGCTCCAGGGAGTTGGTAGGTAGAGACTAGTCATGCAGGTCAACAGAGACTGAAAACACTCACAAAATTGCAAACATCCTCAATGGCCTGATCCTGTTCTCCTCTCTGGCTGATTAGGGTGAACGTTTTTAGAGGAAATTATATATAGATGTATATAATATGGATCCCTCTAGTAGCTGTGCTTAGACATTCAGTCTATCCAGTAGCTGGCCCTGCATCCCTGGTCTCCCCAGTTGCCTCATGCATATCCACACACATGTGTGAACCGCTGTCTTAGCTGACTGAACACTGTGGCATCACCAGTGGCTCACTCCATGCTCTCTGCACTAGCATTAGCTTGGACTGTCCTGGTTTCATCAGTAGAAACTCGCACATTCTGGCCTCTACAGTATGCAGCCAAGGCTTACAGCCTCACTTATACCTGGCTTTCAAATCTCAGCCTAATCACTGGTTGGATCTTCTTAATGTTTGCTGGTGCTTGCACACTGACATACATACCCACCCCACACGTATACAACTCAGTCTCTCCAAGCGCTGGCACCCAATACTCATGGGCCACTACGGTCCATGCTCACCACACCAGGAGCTGGTGCTCAGCCCTTGGTACTCACACATGCACACAGATTAGAGGGCCTCTCACCCAAGTACGTTGTTAAAAATGAGTTTAACGAGCAAAGAGGGCAGACTGTGCTGATCAGGCACCAAGCACAGACAGACAGCGTGTTGACCAACCGCCTGTTTACGTGGCACTGGACGCTTTCATCCCCTTATCCCTTGGCTTTCCCACACTTGATTGCACCCACTCTACACTCGTCCCTCCCCTTGCCAGCCTTTGGTTCCTCCCCTAAACATGCCATAGCAAGTGCCACACAGTCCCCAAATGCCTCTACCTGGCATCCCATATCGATTGTCCCCAACACCCTGTAGGCAGTACGCCATGTGAGTTGGCAAGGAGGGAGACCCTCTGCCATTGGCCAACTTGGAGGTCTCACATGTGGCCATGGGCTGAGCATCCTCATTTGATATCCTGTAGCTCCTATATGAAAACAAGCAGAGAAGAGTCAGCCTTTGTCTTTCCTCCATGTGCCACCAGGAGATGTGAAAATAAGTACACCTCAGATGATGGAAGTTTTATTGCAGACCTGCAGGAGGATTTTTAACCCCTCCATCAGGACCGAGTATTTGATTTGCCATCTTCATCTCCCATTTGTCTTGCTCTGTATCTACAAAGATGGAGCTGAAGAGGACCTTCTGCATCACAGAGCCAAGCACCTGTTGCTTTGCATGTGACAGCTGGCCTTACCCAGGGAAACTGGTAGTCACCACCTAAGGGTACTTTGCTTCCATGCATCTGCTGGCAGATAGCTCCAACACCCCACCCTGCTCCAACAGCTGGGAGATTACCTCTACTTTCCTCCCTCAGTGTGTTCCCCTCCACTTGCTATCACTACTGAAGTTAAATCTGATTATGCTTTTCCCTCCCTGGCATTTGCACCCCAACATGTCTATGAAGACACACAACCCAGCCTGATCTTTGCTAAGCAAAAGAGTCTCTGCTCTTTCGCCCCCCTGCCTGGTTAGAGTCATGCAGACGAGGTCTCACAAAGGGGTCTTGGATGATGCACAATGCTTTGCCCAAGACCAGTCTCCAAAGAGCTCCACTTTACATATGGTTTCAGTAGTCCCAAGCTTTTGAGGTCCAGGGGCCCACATCACTTTCACCTCTCCCACTTGGCATGGAGAGGCACTGGGGTTTCTGTTTCCCAGGGGTGCACCTTTCAGCCAAATTAATTGCTGTTTCCCGGCAGGACCTTGCAGACAGAGTGTGACCTTGTCCAGAAAGCATCACGTTATCAAGGGCAGATCTTCCCAGGCAAATGTGATTGCTTCCTTTCTGGTCATTTATAAAACACATTAGCAAATTAAAGTGAAGTTTCTCAGCAAATCATACCCTCAGAACTGCTTGTTGGGTGGACACCAGTGGGTAGGATGAAGGTGAAGGGCAGGGGCAAAGGGCAGAGCTGGAGGTCTGCAGGTGGAGGTGTCCAGTGGTGGGCACTTCAGGGAAAATCATGGCAAAGTAGAGGGAGTTCAGAAATAAGGATGAAGTTAAGATGGAGAGCTGAGGGGACTGGCTCGCCTGGGGAATGGTCTTGAGAAAAGCCTGGAAACGTATGCAAGGCTACAGTGGCCCCGAAAGCAAGGATCTGTCCTGCATGTCCTCTGAAAGGACAAGTCAGGGCTTTAAATGCCAGGACGAGTTTAGGCTTAACGAAATTTTTTTCTGATGATAAAGCTAGCAATGCCCTGATGAGGAATAGAACTGCAGTGCCCAAGGGGACTGATGCTCTGATTTTGCAGAAAACCAGGTTAGACAAGAAATCTCTTAGGAATGGCCCTGGTACAGCCACCTTGTACTGGCAAGGGTGCCACATCAGGTCAGGTTTTGTGCACTTCTCTACACGACTTCTGACCCTGGCCCAGGGAGTGACTGCAGAAACACCTTCACAAACCAAACACGCACGCTCCTTCCCCACTTCCTCCACACAGAGTCCCGCATCGGAGACTAAGCAAACAGAATGGAGGAGAAGAAAAGCTTTTTGCCTGTGGATAAAGTTTACCCTGAAATTTATGCAGTTGCAAAGTCCCTGAGATGACAATGTGCAAGGTGGTCTGAGATTTTTCTGTTGCAAGAAGGCGAGGTTGCCCAAGATTTTCTCCAAAAGCCAGGATGCAATTTTTTTTTTTTAGAGAATGTGGTCAAGAAGTATGGGAATGGAGAGGCTCATGGGGCCTTTTCCAGACTCTATTTACCTATCTATTGATCTATTTTTATATATATGTAATAGCTATATTCTTAAAGTTTATAAAGAGAAGTCTGCAGCAGCAGATCCTCTTGTACTACTTGTCCAGAAAGTGATGGGTGACCTGCCTGGTTTGCTGCTGCAGATTTGTCCAAATAAATGAGCAGATGCACCCACCTCACCCAGCCCCTGCAGGAGCAGTGATGGCCACTCCAGCTTGCAACACGTATGTTGCCTGCTCATGCAGCAGATCAGTTCTGGCCTACTGCAGACTAAATTTGCCTAGGGTCTCCTGCAGCTGCAAAGACAGGAATTGCCTTGGAAACCCCCTGACCAAAGAGAGCTGGCACTGCAGGGCGAGAGGTCTATTGGGAGCCATGGTGTGCTTCCCTGGAGGGGATGAGAAGAGCTCTACCAAACCTGGCTGGGTGCCCCAGGGCAGGGGAGGTAGGCTGATACTGGGAGCAGTGCATCCGACCTGGCAGCACCAGGCACTGGCCACGGAGGCCACCCTGTAAGTGGACAATAAATCCACCGCCTGGGAGACTCCAAGCAGCACACCTAGCACTGGCACTTCCCAGCCCCAACCTGGACAAAGACTACAAGGCTCAGGTTGGAAGAATCTGGTGTCTGAGTCAGGCGGGAGGATCAGCGCTGCACTTTAGGTGTTGGGCATCATGTAGATTGTACAGCTGCCGAGGAGGGTGACGGTGGGGGGATACGACTGTAAGCAGACCAGAAGGCACCCAGAGGCAGCAGTGTCAGGAGGCACTGAAAGAATTGAGCTTGTAGCCACCAGCTTGTCTTTGGGGTTCAACACAGGTCTTTGTAACGCTCCCCTTTCCTCTCCGGCTCCGTGCAGGATACATGTAGGACCTCAGACTTTGCTCAGGGACCAGGCCTCTGTGCCCGGATTTCTGTGGGGTGAAGGCACAAGGAGAGCTGGGATGGTCAGTCACTTTGTGCTGTTAGGAGATGAGGCTTCACCATGGATAAAGTGACGCACAGATTTTCTGAGGAGAACAAGAGGAGTTTAGTGCCTGTTCTCTGCCCCCCTACTCTAACCCACACTCTGCTCCTCACCTCAGGATGCCATTGCAGGGGCCTATACGCTTAGGGAAGACACGCAACACAGAGAGGTAGGGACACTCCTCAAAATATTGGGAAACGTTTTGTAGAATGCACATCACGGCTGATGCCGGTTTGGTGTTTCTAATAAGAAGGGAACAAAACCCAACGCGACACTGCGGGGTTTCAGTGTGACTTGTAGACCCTGTTCTCAGGTGAGCTGGCTTTTGGGGATTGCTGCAAATGCTTCAGTAAGCTTTCAAGACAAGAGTCAAAATCTGCTTGGGCCAGCATCTGGAGGGGTGCGTGTGTCTAAGTGTGCATATGCAACCCCCCACCCCCCCCTCATAGCCAGGCACCAAGATCAGGCAGCTGCTAAAAACTAGGAAGTGGAGAGGTGGCGAGTTACAGACTGGCTGGAAAAGGTACGTGGGGAGCATGAGTCCATGAACAGACTTTCATTTCCAAAGCGGTAACAGGCTTTTATCGAGAGCTGAGATGAAGAGGGGAGGCAGGAGGTGGTGCAGATCTGAGGAGGACCAAGGACACAGATAGAGTTAGACACGGTTTACCTTCCCATTCTGAACAGGAATGTAGAATTCACTTTCTAAAGTTATAATGTCTCACCAGTCAAACTCTCCATGCTGCCTCCAGCTTTCAGGGTTTGGGCAAGATGATGACAGCATGGTCCTGCTTCTCCAGCAGACAGCTTTTTAAGTTTTTTCTTTGCTCCCCAAAGATGCTGCCGTTGTTCCCTGTTCCAAACCGTAGCCCTTGCCACCTGGCATTAGTGACGGGCTGGGGTCAGGACCTGGGCTGGATCTATTTCTGCCAGCGCAGGCTGAACACACGGTCCCGGATCTGCTTGGTCCTCATGCCGTAGATGAGCGGGTTGAGCATGGGAGGCACCAGCAGGTAGAGGTCAGCCATCAGGATGTGGAGCTGCGGGGGGATGCTCTGGCCCCAGCGCTGAGTGTAGAAGGAGAAAAGGGCGGGTGTGTAGAAGAGCAGGATGACGCCGATGTGGGAGCCACAGGTGCCAAAGGACTTCAGACGAGCCTCTCTAGAGGAGAGGCCTATGACTTCCCTCAGAATCAGCATGTAGGAGACAGCGATGAAGCTGGAGTCTGAGCCCACCACAACGGTGGCTACCGTGATCCCATAGATGCTGTTGCGCCGCGTGTCCCCACAGGCCAACTTCACCACTGACATGTGCTCACAGTAGGAGTGGTGGATGACGTGGGGGCCACAGTAGGACAGGCTGGTCACCATGCAGGTTACGGGCAAGATGGTGGTGACGCCACGCACTACAGCAGCCAGCCCCAGCTTGGTAATGGTGGGACCAGTCAGGATGGCAGAGTAGTGCAGGGGCTTGCAGATGGCCAGGTATCGGTCAAAGGCCATGGTGAGCAGCACCCCTGACTCCGTTATGGAGAAGGTGTGGATGAAGAACATCTGGGCCACACAGCCCTCAAAGCTGATCTCATGGGAGTGGAACCAGAAGATGCTCAGGAGCTTGGGCATGGTGGAAGTGGTGAGCACAAGGTCAAGGGCAGCCAGCATGGAGAGGAAGTAAAACATGGGTGTGTGCAGGCTTGGGTCCATCCTGATCACCAGGAGGAGCGTGATGTTCCCCAGCACTGCCGTGAGGTACATGGTGCAGAATGGGAAGGCAATCCAGAACTGAGCATCCTCCAGCCCAGGGATGCCTGTCAGGATGAAGGACGAGGGACTGGAGTGATTGGAGGAGGACATGAGGCACTGCTGCAGAGCTGGAAGGGAAGACACAGCAACAGCTGGCATGGGCAGGGAGAGCAATGAGCTGGAACAAGCACTGCTGTGGACCCCAGCCACAGCCAGAATAGCCCCGACTGTCTTCTCAGGCACACAGACCTGGACTCCATGACCCTTATGGGCCCCTTCCAACTCGAGGTATTCTATGAAACCATTGTACGATAGGATTCATATCCTCGTGCCTCTTATGCAGGTACACTCAGTGCCATCACTGGGAAGACGCAAACTCACATGGTCTTAGCCTGGACCTTGGGGAGTTCCCTTACCTCTCCTCCCACCCCGGGCTGGCCGCTGGCTGTTGTCTCCACCCGTCCCCTCCATAGTTTGGGAGTCACAAGCTCAAAGCAACATTTAGTTGCCATCAGTTCAAAAATCTAAGATGGGAGCAGGGGAAAGATCCAGAATGCTCTGTTGGGTTGAAAAGGCCATTCGGTGTCATGACAAAGAGCTGCTGTAGTGCTTGTCCCTTCCAGAGCAACCATCCTACGGTGTGTGTAACACATTTGCTGCAAGCCCCTGCCAAAGGCAAGGAGTGCTGTGAATTGTCCCTGTCCTGGTTGGACAGGGCTGGGAGCAGCCTGGGCTGGGGGGAGGGGGCCCTGCCCATGGATGGGGTTGGAACTAGATGGTCTTTAGACTTCATCCCAACGTAAAACATTTCTCCTGGTTTCAGCTGGGATAGTTAATTTTTTTCTTTTATTAGTTGTCAGCTCTGGGGGCTGTTCCTGCTGGAGCCCAAATACAAACCACCTTGCTGGAGTCCCTCTCTCAACAGGCATCCTGCGTATGGGGTCCCTGTCTCCTGCATCAGGAAGGAAAACCAGTGTCATGGCAAAAACTGTCCTGAGGCTGTAGTGCCGCTCCCTTCCGGCGCTAACTCTCCCAGGGTGTGTGTACCTCCTTATCCACAAGCCCCTGCCAAAGGCAAGGAGTGCTGTGAATTGTCCCCGTCCTGTAGGGAAAACGGAGGCACAGAAGGGTTAAATCAGCCTGCTGGCAGCAAGGGAGTTAGATGCAAGTTCCTCACTCACTTGTGCCCCCTCTTTTCCCCAACATACCCAAGGACCAGACTGCATCTCCTTGGCTTTCATTTGACTTCCTTGACCCCTGAAGAGTTTCCTCTCTCCTCCAAAGCGCTTTGAGCCCTCCACATGACACAAACCAAGAGGCCTTTTGCTCTGTTTCTAGCCATTGCTGTTTGCAATGTGAGTACAAACAGTGCAACGGCAATATTGGGAAATGCTGCCAAGACAAAGTTAATTGTAATTGGGCTCATGCAAAGGAGCTGTCCCTGCTGCGCTTCAGTTTCACCCACGTTACACCTGACCTCCTCTACATTCTGTGCGTCCTCCTCTTGACGTGCCCTGCAGCCACGGTGCCAGTAAGCTAGCAGCCAGAGGTGCCTCCAGACCCCCAACACACACACGTGCAGACACACACACACTCTCATACACACACACACTGAGAGACGGTGCCAGGTGTCCAGTGCCAGGTGCCAGCCGGGTACAGAGCATCACACCTGGAGCAGCTTCTCCTTTATCTCCTCCGCTCCAAGCCAGCCTTGCATGGACCTCTCCTACCACCAGCTCCCAAGAACGGCTGCAGGTGCAGCCTGCATACGAGTGCCGTGTTAGGAAGATACTGCTGCCGATTTGGCTGCTTTGCAGTTGTACACGCAACAGCAGGGATGGGAGCAGCACTTGCAGACTTGTTGCTGCTCAGGGGCAGCGGCGCTTTCAGGCCAGTTGACACACTTCTGAGCTTTTCCTTTGTGCTTTTGCTGTGGCTTGAAAAGCTGACAGGGTTTTCTGTTGTGCAATTCAGTAGTTCAGTCACTTGTAAAGTGACCAGTTTGCTCACTGCAGTAGTCAAAATCCAGAAGGTTTTCTAGAAATGGGGGACGCTGGGCACCTTGACCTAGCTTGCTGTACCCCGTTAGATGAGTTGCTGACTGTATTTCTTTCCTGAACGGTGGGACAGCTTAAAATGCCCTCAGAGAACAAGATGCTTGGTATTGAACAAAGTGCAAAAGGAGTGGAAATCTCCAGTTGCTAGCATACTGGCAAAGCTCCCCTGCCTTTGAAAGGACTGAGTAGATCCTGGGACTTGAAGCTGAGATTGTAACTCTTTCCTCACCCGCGCGGGTGAGCTCTGCCTCTCTGCTGCTAAGCAATAACCATTAAAGGTACCGGATTTGAAACGCTTAACCTTTGAGACGTTGTCAGTCTACCAGCCAGGCAGTCTGAGCCGGCAAAAAACATACAGCCGTCTGCTCTGGCCACCACATGCTGCCCTGGCTGTGCCAGTCAGCACTCCTGACCAGCGTACAGCCTGCACAAAAGAAAGTTAGCTGGAACGTGGGGTTTGAAGAGAGCTAGAGTAATCACCCAGCCCATACCCCCTCCCCAGTAGAAGATCAAAAGGAACCTCTGGTAGATACATGCACGACCTCATCTCCCATTGCAAAAGCTCCGTACTTTCCCCACATCGCCTGTTCCCGAGCATTCTCCTAGCGCCAAGCCTGTATCTCACCGGGGCTCCTGACTTTTGCCCTTTCCAGAAGGGAGAAGAACAAAGCTTTACCTTCCTTGTGGCGTCTGGCATCCTCTTGAGGCTTGCGCAAGCAAGAAGGCCAGGCCTAGGGCCATGGCCAGGCAACTGCAGGTCTTCACAGGTGACTGGGTCGGTGGATGTTACACCTGTGTGCCTACAGCTTGCCTGAAGCTGCTTTAACCAAGGAACAGCTTGCAGGCAAATAATTAGCACTGCTGTACTTGACCTATGCAAGGAAGCAAACTGAGGGTGCAGGTGTCTGCCTGGCAGGTCTCCACCACAACACTCACTTAATGTGGGATAGCTGGAAGTAAAAAAGGAGCTCCTTAACTCAACAGGAGGCGAAGTCCACCTAGGTGTACTGGCATAGCTGCACAGCAGCTTCTCCCGGTAGATTGTTTCATCTTCCACCTCCATGTGGCTAAAAGTTGACCCTGGCTCAGAGCTTGGCACTACGCATAAAAATACTGGCACTGCGCATAAAAATAGTGGCACACCACCAGACTGAATGACAAGAACCCCCACCCAGCTCACCTGGACGATTTGGATGCCACCCTGGCTCTACCTACATCACCTTCAAATACTGCTTCTCTCTCACACAGCCAAGCAACTCCTCAACGTGCCAAAAGGACCTGCATGGAGGTAGTTATAGGTCTGAAGGGCCCCAGTCGCCCCAGTCCCTCACTGCTGGGACTTCAGAGACTGTCGTCATCACAGAGGAAAAAGGGCTGCCTGGGGATAGCCAGGAATAGCAACGGCTTGTCAGCAAACACACTGCCCTCTCTCACTGCATGGGTTATGTCTGTCTCAGCATCGAGCAGTGCCAAACAGAACTCTGGTCCACAAAGGGGGAAGATTTTCTCTGCGGGTGGGCAAACACCCCTCTGGGCATGCCTAGCTGCTTTCCTGGTACACACGCAAGGGTGCATATGTCCTTCTGGCTTAAGCCTGTTGGTGTAAAAGTCGCTTTGGCTCTGGATCCAGTGGCGCTGCACCCCTTCTGGGGCACAAGGTAGCAGCCTGGACTCTTAGGGCTCTATTTGAATGTCCCCTTCCACCTGTGCATCCTGAAGCACCCGTGAACTTTAGTGAATGCTTTGTAAACCTTTGGACCTTGTGGAGGTATCCCCTGACCCTGCAGTCTCTCAGGGGGGAGGTCATGTATGAAGCACAGGCGATCAGTGTGGTTTTCAGGGAGAGAGGTGCTGGAGAAGCCTTCCTATTTGACATTTACCCTTCATCCTCTATATTTTAGGGTGTCTTTCAACTTCCTAGATCTTAATGACGGTAACAAGATGGTCAAATTTTTTTGTGTATGGATCAGGCAAATGGCCAAGAAGGTAGATATCATGGTGGGAGTATGCTATAGACCACCTAACCAGGATGAAGAGGCAGACGAAATGTTCTACAAGATCAAGTGGGAGAAGTCTCACAATCACTAGCCCTTTTTCTTGTGTTGGTCTTCAGCTTACTGCTGGAATGCCTGCTGGATATACAGCACAGTGGAAAGGTAGCAGCCTAAGAGGTTCCTGGAGGTTGTGGAAGATAAGTTCCTGACACAGCTGGTCAGTGAGTCAACCAGGGGCAAGCCCCCCTGGACTTGCTGTTTATGAACAGAGAAGGACCTTTGGGTGATGCGATCACTGGAGGCCATCTTGGGCACAGTGATCAGAAGATGATAAAGTTCTTGATTCTCAGAAAAGTAAGGAGGGGGGTCAGCAGAACTACTGCTTTGGACTTCCAGAGGGCAGATTTTTCCCTGTTGCGGAGTCTGGTTGTCAGATTTTCTTGGGACACAGTCCTGGAGTGCAAAGGGGTCCAGGAAGGCTGGACCTTCTTCAAGAAGGAGGTCTCAAAAGTGCAGGATCAGGTGGTCCCTGTGTGCCAAAAGACAAAGCAGTGGGGAAGGAGACTGGCCTAGCTGAACAGAGAGTTTTGGCTGGAACTCAGGGAAAAAAGGATTTTCCCACCTTTGGAAGAAGGGACAGGCAACTCTGGAGGACTAGGAGGATGTCATAAGTTTATGCAGGGGGAAGATTAGAAAGGTGAAAGCCCAGCTAGAACTCAGGCTTGCCACTGCTGTAAAGGATAAGAAAAAAAGTTTTCACAAATACATTAGTAACAAAAAGAGGGCCAAGGATAATCTTCATCCTTTATTGGATGCAACAGGGGACGTTGCCACAAAGAATGAGGAAAAGGCTGCAGTACTTAATGCTTTCTTTGCCTCAGTCTTCAGTAGCAAGACCAGCTTCGCTGTGGGTACTCAGCCCCCTGAGCTGGAAGACAGGGACGAGGAGCAGAATGAAGACCCCACAGTACAGGAGGAAATGGTCAGTGACCTGCTGCTCCACTTAGACATGCACAAGTCTGTGGGGCCAGATGGGATCCACCTGAGGGTACTGAGGGAGCTGGTGGAGGACCTTGCCAAGCCACTCTCCATTAGTTATCAACAGTCCTGTCTAACTGGGGAGGTCCCAGAAGACTGGAGGTTAGCCAGTGTGACACCCATCTACAGGAAGGGCAGGAAGGAGTATCTGGGGAGCTAGAGGCCTGTCAGCCTGACCTCAGTGCCAGGGAAGGTTGTGGAGCAGATCGTCCTGAGCACCATCACACAGCACGTGCAGGACACCCGGGGGATCAGGCTCAGTCAGCAGGGGCTTATGAAAGGCAGGTCCTGCTTAACAAACCTGATGTCCTACGACAAGATGACCCACCTAGTGGATGAGGGAAAGGCTGTGGATAGTGATTACCTGGACCTAAGTAAATCTTTTTACATTGTCTCCCACAGCATTCTCCTGGAGAAACTGGCTGCTTATGGCTGGGATGGGTGTGCTCTGCTCTGTGTAAAAAGCGGCTGAACAGCCGAGCCCAAAGTGTGGTGGGGAATGGAGTCACATCCCGCTGGCGGTTGGTCACACCGGCTGCTCCCCAGGGCTTCCTGCTGGGGCCGGTTCTGTTTAATATCAAATATCTGGCCAAGGGGCTGGAGCGCACCCGCAGTGGGTTTGCAGAGGACACGAGCTGGGGGCAGTGTGACCTGCTGGGGGGCAGGGGGCTCTGCAGGGGGTCTGGGCAGGCCGGGCCGAGGGGCCGAGGCCAGTTGTATGAGGCCCAACAGGGCTGAGTGCCGGGCCCTGCCCGTGGGTCACACCAGCCCCCCACAGCGCTGCGGGCTGGGGGCAGGGGGCTGGGAACTGCCCGGCGGGGAAGGGCCTGGGGGGCTGGTCGGCAGCCGGCTGGGCATGAGCCCCCCGTGTGCCCAGGTGGCCACGGCGGCCAGCAGCGCCCTGGCCGGTGTCAGCAGCAGCGTGGCCAGCAGGGCCAGGCAGTGCCCGTCCCCCTGTGCTGGGCCCTGGTGCGGCCGCCCCTCGAGCCCTGGGCTCAGCGTTGGGCCCCTCACCCCCAGGCAGACCCGGAGGGGCTGGAGCGTGTCCAGAGCCGGGCAGGGGCTGGGGAAGGGGCTGCGGCACAGCTCTGGGGGGTGGGGGGAGCTGGGGGGGCTCAGCCTGGGGAAAAGGGGGCTCAGGGGGGCCCTTCTGGCTCCCTACAGCTGCCTGGCAGGAGGCTGCAGCGAGGGGGGTCGGTCTCTGCTCCCAAGGAACCAGCGGCAGGACAGGAGGGAACAGCCTCAAGTTGTTCGGGGCGGGGGGGGGGGGGGGGGCGGGCGAGATTTAGATTGGATATTAGGAAAATTTCTTCTCTGAAAAGGCAGTCAAACATTGGAAGAGCTGCCCAGGGAGGTGTCTGAGTCACCATCCCTGGAGGTGTTTGAAAAACACATAGATGTGGTGCTTAGGGACATGGTTTAGTGATGGACTTGGAAGTGCTGGGTTAATGGTTGGACTTGATGATCTTAAAGGTCTTTTCCAACCTGAATGATTAAATGATACTATCACTACATGCCCTTGTAAAAAGTCCTTCGCCAGCTTTCTTGTCAGCCCTTTTAGGCACTGGGAGCTGCTCTAAAGTCTCCCTGGAGCCTTCACTTCCCCAGGCTGAACAGCCCCAACTCTCTCAGCCTCTCTTCACAGGAGAGGTGCTCCATCCAGGCCTCTGATCATCTTCATGACCCTCCTCTGGACTCTTTCCAACAGCCCCATGTCCTTCTAGTGTTGGGGTCCCCAGAGCTGTCATGTTAAGTCCTCGCTTCTACATTAATTTGAAAATTAAACTCAGTGAAATGCATGGTTTCAAAACTGATTTGAATGTGTCGTTCTCCACATCAAAAATAAATTTTCCTGTCTTTGTGGTGTTTATACAACTTTCTGCTGCACTATTCCCTGACCTCTTAAAAAAAAACAGTTGACAGAATGTTTCTGCTATCCTGAATATGCACTTTTTGCTATACTGGGTTTGCACGTTTCAGCCTTATGCTGCCTAGGACTTGGGGAGGGTGTCTGTTGGGGGCAAGGACAGCTCATGCCACGGTATGGCCCTTTGTACTGAGAACCAGGAGAGACTTCCAGCTACTGGTTCAGCAGAGCCAGAAATGAAACTGCGTTTGCATTGCTCCAAGCTGCAACACAAAAAAGGTCTTTCATTCTTCTGGAGACAACTTGTGCAGCCTATTCCTGTCTGGCTTGGTCATCTCCTAGAACTTGCCATTTGTAAAAGAAATTAGATGAGAGAGAATTGACTTGGGACTAAGGATGTTACCATCCAGCCCCTTCACTGAGGTTATTACAGAAGATGACTGGAGAAGACTCATGCTTTTGGGGATCTTCATCCAGAAGACTCCCATTGGTATTGCTTGGGGTGATTTATGCACAGCCCTGTGGCTCTGCCCTTGCGCACAGGAGACGTTTTTTTTCTCGTCCGAGGGTGGCAGCTGTCTGCAAGCTAAGAGCAAAGTGGGTGGCTGTATGACAGAACTGGCATGAGACAGGGCACAGCAGGCTGCTCCAGGTGCTTAAGGATGGGAGAGGACTTCAGCAGCTGGCCTGTACACATTCACAATGTGAGTTATGAGAAAAGCTGGAATTTTTTTTTAAAGAGTTTTTCAAAGTTTTAAAGTTTCTTATTGAATGAAACTGCAGACCCATGGCTGCAGAATTCTGATTTTTTAAGTATTTTTCAGGTAAAAATAGGACTTCAGTTTAAAAAAGTAAAGCAAACCTTTTAACCAAAATCAGAAATTGTTTGTTGCAAAAGAATCAGCTTGGTTTTCTTTGTATAAATTAATAAAGAATTAGCTAAATACACATTTTCTTTAAAACTAGATTTTCAACCATGGATAATGTTCTTAATCCCTTGCATACAACAGCAGGTATCTGAATAGAAAGCTGTGGGCATGCAGCCAGGGGCTCTCGCCAACAGGAAGAATTTGGTGAAATAGGCTGGATTATGTCACGTGTGGTCACAGCTTGCTGGGGATGGGGTGGAGAGGTGAAGAAGGCAGGCAGGACATTGGCCCAGGATCCCAAGCCACGAGGGGACCAAAGCATTATTTTGGGGAGGTATCCTGCATCCATGGTGCAATTTGTGGAAGAGGAGTGACTGCCCCAGGGACACACACCAGACCAGCTACACACTCATCAGTCAGAGCACAGGCTGGAGCTGGACCTTTGCCTTCGATGTGAATGTGTGTCCTTAGCACAGTGCTGGCAGCCAAGCAGCACTCACCTTTGTGCCTTGTCCTGGAATAATCCAGTTTTATCTCCATAGGAAAGTCTGTTTGGCATGTGCTGTGCTGCAGTGGGCAATCCCCCACTGCCACCAGGGTGTCTGTGATGAGAAGGAAAAGGGTGCAAGGGTTGAGATGGGGAGAGCTCAGCCCGGAAGATGTGACAAGGCAGACATAAAAAGTCACAGGAGAGCGCAGGGACCATTCCTTCAATCAAAGGTTTCTGGGTTCAGCAGTAATTAACTTAGTGTTAATTAAGGAGTTAAAGTTAAAAGTTAAAGAGGAGTAAAGAAGAATTAAACTACAGGGGAAGAAATCTGGTGGTGTCTAGGATCTGGTGGCAGTGACCTCAATGCGCTCCAGCCTGCAGTACTGATTTTTCATTCAAGTTCCATTTTCCCAAAGCTGAGGGAACTTAAAGGCAGAGGGAATCCAGGAACAAGGGAACAAGGAAATTGCAAAGTTAAGATGTGTTTTGAACAAGTTAGCTAATGGCAGAGCCTGGTCCCCTGCATGCCTGCAGGCAAGGACAGCTGTGATTAGGATGGAGCACTGAAAGCTGCAGCTAAAGCACCACGGACAAAGTGAAATGAAGCTGTTAAGTACAGAAATCAGATAAAAGCAGACAAAGTCATCTGCTCCTCTGCATGGATAAGAGAGGCCCATGCCTTTCTGAGAGAAAGGCAACCATAGAACTTTATTTTTTAATGTAATTTAATTGATAGCTGAGAAGGATGGAAAGTAGCTTCTGCTAAGAACAGAAAACAAATAGAGCAGCAAGTCTGGGTAATTTGCACGAGGCAAAAACATCTCTGATTTGGCCAAAGAGGTCTTCGGCCTGTTCTGCCAAACTTTTATTAGTCCTGGCATGCTGCAGTGACTGCAGACACTTCCTCAGGCCATTACTTTAGCAAGAAAGTACAATGATGTGATTAGCTACAGATTGCTTAGCCTGACGTCAATGCCCAGCAGAATGCCCAAGAAGTTAACAAGAGATTTGGTCAATAAAGAATTAATGATTGGAATCAAATTAAATTATGGCAATCAACATGGCTTTGCAGGAAATGTCTCTTGTCAAACAAACCTGATTTCATTTTCTGATGAGTTAGCACGTTTAGTTAATCAACCTGTGCATGTGTGTGTGATTAAGTAGGGTACACAGAGTTATCTAAAAGAAATGTGCCTCCACCACACTGCTTTCAGGTGGATGAGGAACTGTATGATTAAAAGACCTCAAAATGAAGGTTTCAGAACCATCATTACAAAACGCTTGTGTTTCTGCAGGGTTGCCACAGTGGCTGGCTCTAGACTAGAAGTCATTCCATACAACTTTCATCAGATGCCCCAAAATCAGCACAAATTGTGTCTCAAATAGTGCTGGAGAAAGGCAAGTTATGCAGAGAAATATAGAGATTGGAAGACTTGGTCATTCAAGGGAACTGCCTGCAACAAGCTAAATACCAGGGTAAGGAACGTTGGGTGGGTTTTCAGAGTGGAGCACTGTATCCTGGAGAACAGAGGCCCTGGAAAGCAGCTGACAGCACACTGAGAGGGTAACACTGGGACCCAAAGGGCTAGTGCAATTTTGGATGCATCAGAGGGAAATGGAAGTGATATTTTTTTCAAAAAAGGTGTTGAAATCTTGGATATGTGCAAAAGAAACCTTCTCAATAAGACAGATAGTAGAACAGGTGAGCGGAGATGAGAAACTTGCAGTGCTCTAGGTCTTTAGTTTATCAAGAATAACTCCTTGGTCATGGGAAGTACATACCTTCGTGCAATGAAGGTACTCTGTCATGAAGAGCTCTCTGGCCAAGCATAGGAAGGTAGAGGAGGATGCTGTGGCTGGGAGGAGCAGACCAGCAATGTCAAATGGGAAGAAAAGTACATGGTTATAACACTAAGGATGATTAGCACTTCAGGCAAAAAGTCAAGGCATGAAGGTTCTCTGTCTCTGAAAGTCCACATGCAATAGTGCCATTTCTTTCAGGAAAGCATGCTTTAGCAAATCCTGTGTTCTTGGGCTCCAGGGAGGAAGAAATGGGTATAACACCACTGTTTTTTGACAGGACAGTATTCTGCATTAGTTGGACCTTCAGTCTCATGAATGGATGAGTGTGGAGGAAGGGTAGTACCATTTTAATTGTACTGTCCTTGACTGCAGCTAGCAGGTAAAGGCTGCAAGTGATGCTTGTGTCACTTTAGTGCTGGGTCACAGCTTGGAGCATCATTTTTCTGGCTGCAGTTTCTCTCAGCCCAGTTTAACCATGGACATTTTGTCCAGGTGCAGCTTCTGCATGACCCAAAGTAGCAACAGGATGGAACTGGTGTGACCTGGACCATATGCCCAGTCCTCTCTCTGAGCAGGGCATGGGGAGGGAGGCATTGCTTGCAAATCCTTGCAGCAAGGCCATAAGCCCTGCCATCACATTGCTGATGAAGGTTGGGCAAGGGCTGAAGAGCCTGGGGTCATTATGCTCCAATTCTACCCCCTGATAGTGGCAATAGTGGCTGGAAGCTACAGCAGGGCAGGACACCATGGTGCCAGCCTTTAGACAGACACACATATGGCAAAAGCTAGAAGTAAATCAGGGCTGGAACAAGAAGCAGAAGGGAAGGAAGCCCCTTGCAATCAATAGGACAGCCAGGCCTCTCCAGCGATGTGTCCTCTGGTAAGCACTGACCACAGCATCAGTTTAAAAGCCTGTCTTGTAGATAATAGGTTCTGAAAGTTTTCCCCCAGGTAAATACAACAAAATTGTGTGATGCTTGAGAACTGCAGTGTGCACAGTTTTATGATCAAACTGATGGCAGCAAAATCCCAACCTTTCTGTCACTGTTACAGGGACAAATATGTGGCTTGGCCTACTTGTGTCATGTCAACCACCAACCAATCCAACACCACCTTTTCTCCTGATGGGCATCCCTGACCTGGAAGCTCTCCACATGTGGATTTCCATCCCATTCTGCTTTACATACGTCATGACCTTGCTGGGAAATAGCATGGTCTTTCTCACTGTAAAGCTGGACAAAAACCTCCATTGAGCCTATGTATTATTTCATTTCCATGTCAGCTGTCATCAACCTCATCTTCTCAACTGCTGTAGTTCCCAAAATGCTGAGTGTATTCTGATTGGATTCAAGAGAGATTTGTTTTGAGGCCTGCTTCATCCAGATGTTCTTCATCCACACACTCATGGCAGCAGAGTCAGGGGTGCTCCTGGCAATGTCCTTTGACCGGTATATAGCCATCTGCAACCCCCTGAGATACCACATCATCACTACGAGCTCAAGGATGATCCTGCTGTCTCTGGCCAGGGAAAATGGTGTCATACCACCTTTAATGTGTCTCCTCATCAGCTTACCCTACTGCAAAACCTGAGTCATCCCTCATTCCTACTGTGAGCACATGGCTGTGGTGGAGCTGGCCTGTGCCAACCCACCTGTCAGTGATCTCTACAGCCTCATCGTGGCAATAGTATTGGTGGAAACAGACTGTCTTCATCACCTTCTCCTATGGTCTTCAGGTCTGTGATGAGTCTGCCATCCCAAGAGGCTTGTCTTAAGACCCTCAGGACCTGTGGGTCCCATGTTTTCATCATCCTGCTGTTTTACACAGGCAGCCTACTCTCCATGTATCTGCAGATGTTCTCTTCCAGCTTGGCACCTCACATCCAAGTCCTGGTGGCTGGTTTCTATTTGATGGTCTCTCCCATGCTCAGCCCCCTCATTTAAGGCATAAAGATGCAGCGGATCCAGGAAGGGATCTTCAAACTGCTGGAGCAGTTGACAGGACTCAGGATCTCACAAGCTGAGAGAGGGAAGCACCACCAGAAAATAATTCATCCCATCCTAGAATAGCTGTGAAATTAAGTGCAATGAATTATCCCCCAGAAATGTCCATCTCTCTATGGTGACTAGAAAGTGAACCTGGACCAGATGCCTAATGCTGAGAAGGCAGTAGCTGATTAACATGAAATTAATGGGCCAGTCCTGATGGGTTCTGGGTGACTGCCATTTTGGCCAATGCACTCCTGTTTTCCAGGATATCACCTGGGAATGTTACTTCACAGTAGCTCTCTGATCTCACTGTGTTTCAGTCCCTGTGGCACATGGCTGAGGTGCCCCACAGATCAATGTGCATCAGCCAGAGAGGACAGTTCAGTCCACCAAGCACTAGTGAGATGATACCACAGTGCTCACTGCCTCAGGTTCCACGTGGAGGGGAGAAAAGGATGCTCTGACCTCTTCCCAGCTCACAAGGGGTGGGAATGGCTCCCCCAGAGTTTCTTCCACCTGTCCATGCAGAAGGTATCTGCTTGCTGCTTCTAACCAGAAGTCAGACCAGAGTATCTGAGAAATGTTGTGGCTACCAGGATATCCAGGAAGAGGAGTCTGTTTAATCAAAGGCTACAGTTAACCATTCACTGCAGTGGTCTCAGGCATCACCTCCCACATCTCCACTGCAAGCTCTGACCAGGACCACATGCACATCAATGCAAAGGCAACATGGTAAGGTGAAGTGTTTCAAGTTCTCCTACAGGTGTCTGCAAATCCAACAAAGCAAACACAAGGAGCAGTGAGCTGACCCAAGTGCCAGCACTGCAGGAATCTGTTCCTCCAGAATGTGAAAAATGTGAACTGCAGGGTTCCTCCAGAATGGGGATGGTGTTTTGCCTAGAAGCAATTGCTGCTGCATACACTGAGCTCAGAAAATCACTCAGAAATCTAAAGCAAAAGCTGTTTGCTATTCCTGACATAACCTACGGTTACAGGTGCAAGAATGATCACAGATCACTCTAGGAAATAGAGTTACTTCATAATTCTGCAAAGAGTGAATGCAGATTTATTACCCTCTTTGGAGAGAGGGTGATCTTCTCAAGAAGTAAGGAAAAGAAAACGCCTCCTGTAAAATGTGGTACATTCATCTTCATTCCTTCCTTCCTCCCTTTCTAGATCATCCAAATTTGTCTCAAAACCAACATAAATCACCAGACTCCCACTGATACGCATCAGCTGGAAAGCTTCAGAGAATCATAGAATCACAAAATATCTCAAACTGAAAGGGACCCATAAGGATCATTGAGTCCAACGCCCTGCTCCTCGTAGAACTGTCTAAAACTAAACCATATAACTAAAAGCATCGTCCAGATGCTCCTTGAATCTTGACAGGCTATTGTATATGTAAAATGTATACTAATCTTGCCTATGAAAGTTTAGGTTAGACATGTTTTTAAAAAGCCTACTAGGAAAGTGTTCAGCACTTGAACAGGTTGTTTGGAAAGGAGGCAATCCACCACTGGCGAAACTTAGACAAGCATCTTGCCAATCCTGCTGTGGACAGGAGAAAGCGCCGGGGGACCTCTCCAGGCCCTCTGGCACTGGGCATTGACAGGGTTTTGATAAACCCACAGAGAGTTGAAACTGGGAACATTTTGCTGTGCAGAGAAGGGCAGCATGTAGAGTGCTCCCAGCTTGTATGACAAAGGTTCCATACATGTTCCTACAACCTCTGGTTATGTTTCTTGTCACTTCCTCAGTCAGCAAGGCAAACAGGGGGTTTATTACCACTCAGAACCAGCACCGCTGTCAGTGATGATGTCATGCAGTGTGCTCTCTGCTATCGATGTCACCAAAGAGATGCTTCTGCCTTCATTAACACTGCCAGAGATCAATGCATGTCTCTGGGCAGGGGGACTTTGAAAAAGCAAAGGACTGAAAACTAAATGTAATCTTTTATGTCTATGCTTCCCGTTCTCTGCATCAAGAACACCTACAGGATGATTTTTCCACAAATAAAAAACAAAAGTGAAAATCTCAAAATTTCATTTCCAACAGAAATCACAGGTGAGCTCTCAGCCTGCCACCTCCTACCCTCCCGCACAGAAAAGCTCAAGCAATGTGAGTGATGGCAAACTTAACCCCGTCCCCAACCATGCATCATAGCCAGTGCTCATCTCAGCCACCAAGATGTCTAAAAAGAAAAAAATACAATCTCAAGATACTATGAACTTGGTCCAGAATGACGGGCACAGGACACCAATGGAAGGAGCCTGGCTCCAGCCTCTTGGCACCCTCCCTTTGGGTATCTATGTACATAATAAGGTCCTCCTGAGCCTTCTCTTCTCCAGGCTGAGCAGTCCCAGCAAAAATGCTCCATTCCACCAGCACCTTTGTGGCCCTTGTCTGGACTCTCTCCTCTATACCCATGTCTCTCTCATACTGGGGAGCCCAGCAATGAACCCAGCACTCCACATATGGCCTCTCCAGTGCTGAGCAGAGGGGAACGATCATCTCCCTCAATCATCTGGCAATGCCTCTCCTGGTGTAGCCCAGGACACCATTGTCCACCTTTGCTCATGGTCAACTCGGTGTCCCCTAGGTCCTTCTCTGCCAAGCTGCTTTCCATCCAGGTGGCCCCAGCCTGTGTTGGTGCCTGGGCTTGTTCCACAGTCCTGGCAGGACTTTGCACTTCTCCTGGTTGAACTTCATGAGGTTCCTGCTGGCCCATTTCTCCATCCTACCAAGGTCCCTCTGGACACCAGCACACCCATCAAGTGAACCAGCCACTGACACAGAATGGCTGGGGTTGGAAGGCACCTCTGGAGACCATCTAGTCCAACCCCCTGCTACAGCAGGTTCACCCAAGAGCAGGTTGCACAGGATCTCATCCAGGCAGGTTTGGAATGTCTCCAGAGCAGGAGACCCCACAGCCTCTCTGGGCAGCCTGTCCCAGTGCTCTGCCACCCTCACAGTAAAGAAGTTTTTCCTCATATTTAGGTGGAAGTTCCTGTGTTGCAATTTCTGCCCATTGCCCCTTGTCCTGTCACTGGGCATCACTGAAAAGAGCCTGGCCCTGTCCTCTTGGCACTCACCCTTAAGATATTTGTAGGCATTGATGAGGTCCCCTCTCAGTCTTCTCCTCTCCAGGCTGAACAGGCCCAGCTCCCTCAGCCTTTCCTCCTAAGGGAGATGCTCCAGCCCCTCACCATCTCTGTAGCCTCCACTGGACCCTCTCCAGTAGTTCCCTGTCTCTTTTAAACTGGGAAACCCAGAATTGGACACTCCTCCACATACTTTAGAAGTACAAGCATGGAAAGGTTGGTCCTGGCTAAGGAGGCATCCTACCAGTGGTGGTCAGTACGTGGTCCCCGATACTCATGATTTCACTGAGAAAAGACCCACTGACTTGGCTGTTTGCAGAGGGGACCCCACAGGGCTTTGCTGCTGGGCACGGGCCTGCAGTAGTGGGCGATATGGGGTGTCCCTGTCGCTGGAGTTCTGCTCATGATACCTAGCAGCTCCCAGTGTGTGATTTCCCCATTGCTGCTGGCTGGGGTATCTCCCCTGGACCCAGGCTCCACCCAGGAGCCCCAAGGAGAGAGGCATTTTCCCTTGTTTACCTGCAAAGTAGCCATGAGCAAAACAGATAGATGCATCATCATCATCATCATCATCATCATCGCTGAGTAATTAGCCTCAGGACACTTCTAGCTATTAGCCATAACTCACTTGCTAATTTTTAATCTCTCCTTCGGGTGAAGTGTCCAAAGCAAACAACAGTTTAACCCTGTGAGTGCTGGTCAGGGGTAGGTGCTTGACATCAGTGCTGTTCAGAGATGGGCAGTGTTGGGGGAGCACAGAGACTTCTGCAAAAGCTGGTGTGTTTGGGCAGCAATATCCAGCCCTGGCCCTGCATGGAGATGTCTCTGCTCCCTCCATTGCTGGCTGCAGAGTTGTAAAGCCTTTGGTGCGAGGCCAGCACCCCTGAACCACCACGGCGTCTGGAGATGGGGAGGCTGATCCAGCTGCAGCTCCCTGGGCAGTGCTGGTGCAAACTCCTCTAGTGCAGCGGCAAAACACAGACCTGTCTGCGGGACAGTGTGAAAGAGCTGGCTGAGCATGCACAAATTAAAAGGTTTCAGCACATACTGCCCCCGACAACTCCGGCACTGGCTGCTTGGGGCCCCAGGCTGGGCACAGACTCCAGCTCCCACCCATCCTCCTGCCTGTTCACCCCCCTGCCTGCACAGCACAGAACCTGCACCATCCCTTCCCACCAGAGCCCACTCCCCAGCCTCAAGCTACTCTCCGAATTAGCGTGTATTCTCATCCCAGCTAAATTAACACTCTTCAGCAGCATTTCCTCACAAGGCTGTAGCGTACAACCCTTCTTGGGATCTGCAGTTCAAAAGGTCCCTTTTGGAAACACAACCCAAATTTGAACTATGGGCAGTGGGTGCTGGAGGTGCCACTGGAACAGGTTTTCCTCATTTTACTGTGGCATTTTCAGCCCCTAAAAATGTCCCAGCTCTGGGGCTGGGGTTTGGGGAGGGTGACTGATTTTTACAGACCTCTGAAAAGTTTGGACTTGGTTGCTGTTCTTCGTATCAGGCAGCTGCCCCATGGACCCAGGGGAGCTGCACGAAGTCTGCAGCCGCCCCAAGCGTGGGGCACTGGAGAAAACTCCCCAGCACTAGGAAGGGGTTTGGGGATCCCCACAGGCCATCCCGGGAGAATCCCTGCCTGGCCATAGAGGGCATCGGGGAAAAGGAGGCACAGCGGCTCAAACATGCCTCCCTTTGCAAAGGGGCCAGATGGCCATGCAGGTCTGGGGGGGAATTGGAAAGGAGCTAGTTACTGGGGAGGGTGAGGGTCTGGAAAGAGGGACTGTTGTCCTGCGGCCAGGTCTCCCCTCCCCGCCCCCCACTCCCCACCCCCCAGCCCCCCCCCCCCGGTACAATGACCACGGGGATGCTGGGATGGTCACCCCACCCCAGTGCCACCAGCCCTGGCTCCAGCCAAGAAACTGAAGCAAAAACCCCAGGGAAGCATCATCAGTTGCAAATCCGCTAATTGGCCACTCAGCAGCAAACTGGAGGGGGTGGGGGAGCGAGTAGGGAGACCAGGGCCGCAACAGCCCAGCCAACCAGCAATCAATCCTCCTGTGGCCCCGTGCTGTAATTACCATCCAGCTCGTTAGCACTAATTGAACTACTCCCAGGAAGGGAGCACGACGGAAAAAAAAAAAGTAAACAAAGTTCAGTTGCTTTTAACTTTGACTTGTTCTAAATGTCAAGGAAGAAAATAAGTCAGAGAGCCTGAGACATCTTGGAGGGTTCTCTTGCCTCCTTGTGTCACCAGCCACATGACTGAAAATCTCTGCCCAGGGCAAGGGGACGGTGCATGAGTGAGTCGCCTGCCAAGGCTAACGGCATGTGCCCTTCTGCAGGCAGGATCAGGTCCCTGGGGTGAGCTGTGCTTGGCTCACCACCCAGCACAGTGATGCTCCCTCACAAAATACCGTGCCCAGTTCTGCTGCAGTGGAGTGCTGGAGGGTCCCAAACCCAGGAGCAATTCTTCCCCAAGCCAGCAGCCTGTTCCCCCCTTTCCGGGGGCGCACGCTGAGCGCATTGGGTGCAAGGGACCAAGCCATGCTCTGGCTTCTGCTGCCCAAGGCCACCTCTTACCCAGCAGGAAATTCTGGGAGTGCCCTGATGTTAGTCCTCACTGCCCCTGTTTTTGGGGTGCTTGTGATCTACAGCCACACCAGTGGTGTGCAACTCAGGGCAGTGCTGTGGGGGTGTGAGGGAGCTCTCTTGCACCTGGGGTCATGCAACACAGCAGGGTGCAGGGGGACAGCCTTAACGGCCCTCCTTGCTGCAAGGGTTGTGGGGCAGCTCTTGGTGCTGCTCTGAAAGCAGCTCCCCAGCAAAACCCTTCAGCTTGTGCCTCCCAAACCCCGAATCTCCTCTGCACTGGGACAGCACTGCTTTGGGTACAGATACTGCACAGCAACCCTGTGGTGCACCCTGCACCAGGCGCTGTGCACCATTCACCCTGTATCCTGCATTGTCATCCTGGTTTTGGCTGGGATAGAGTTAATTTTCTTCTCAGTAGCTGATGCAGCGCTGTGCTTTGGATTTGGTGTGAGAGCAACGCTGATAACACACTGATGGTTTTGGTTGTTGCTGGGTGATGTTTATACTAAGTCAAGGACTTTCCAGTTGCTTGGCCCTCCCAGCAAGAAGCTGGAGGGGCACAAGAAGTTGGGAGGAGACACAGCCAGGACAGCTGACCCAAACTAGCTAAAAGAATGTTCCAGACCATAGAATGTGATGCTGTGTTTATATAAGCTGGGGGAAGAAGAAGGAATGGGGGGACGTTCAGAGTGATGGCATTTATCTTCCCAAAGAACCATTACACCTGATGGACCCCTGCTGCCCTGGGGATGGCTGAGCACCTGCCTGCCCATGGGGAGTGGTGAATTAAATTCCTTGTTTTGCTTTGCATGTGTGCACAGCTTTACCTATGAAACTGTCTTTATCTCAATGCACGAGTTTTCTCACTTTTACTGTTCCAGTTCTCTCCCCCGTTCCACCCAGGGTGGGGAATCGAGCGAGCAGCTGTGTGGGGCTTAATTGCTGGCTGGGGTTAAACCACGACAACAACGGTGTACCATGCACTCCCGAACTCTCCTCCCCCAGGGTCTGATGCCCTGGAGCTACTTCAGGAGCACAGCCAGTAGAAGACAGCCTGCCAACTGGTCTGGACTGGGATGGGGAGGTCTCATAGCCCCTATCCAGCCACCCTGTGCTTTCCCCCAGTGCTGTGCCTGGCTGTGCAACCAGCTGCCTTTGCAATGGGTACAATGTCATCAGGCCTTTCCTGAGCTGGTTCAAAGCCAGGTCCCAGCAGAAAGCAAGCTGCAGAGCAGTCCAGGGTAGGTTCCTTCGGGGCCATGGAGGCAGCAGCAGGAGCTAAGCGCGTTGGTGACAGCTCTGTTGGCCATCTCTCCCTCCTGCGACCATCCCCACTAGTAGACTGGGACAGCCCCACAGGTCTGGGCAGCTGAGGAGTGGCCAAGGGGACAGGACTGGTGTGGCAGCAGTCAGGGAGAGAGTCTGGATTGCAAAATGCTCCCATTGCCCTGTCATACCCTGGGAATAGGGTGTCCTGGGTACACCCAGAGCATTTTAAACTGGGGGAAACAGAGGGGCAAGACCAGAGGGGTGGTCTGAGCCTGTGAATGGCTGCAGGGAGCTGCTGAGCTGAGCCCCTGGCACCACAGTCACAGGGGACTTTGCTGGCCACTGTCCCCAAACAGCCCCATCATGCTGCCTTGGGCTGAGCCCACCAAAGTCATGCAAGCCCAGGAGCTGATGCCTGGCCAGGAGCAGGAGATTTGCTGGTGAACCAGTTTGGCAATGGGCAGTGTAAAAGGCAGTGTGCATCCTCCAGGTTACGGCTGGCCCCAGGCCCCTGCAGAGTCCTACACACCCAACTCATGGCTGCAGAAGTGAAACAGGCCCTGGGGTCTGTCAGAGCCACCTGCAGCTCCTTCCACGCTCAGATGGTGGACCCCAGGGAGGGGCAATGTCACACATACCCTGATACTATGTCAGCCCCTATGGCAGAGGGGCAGGGGTCCCAGCCTGAACACCAAATCCTCTCAGCCCCCTAATGGGGCTATGCAAAGCTGAGCTCCTGGAGCAGATTTTCTCCCTGCTCCAAGATTCGCACCACTGGAAGGTGAGCCAGGAGGACGGTGGCATTTGGACTGCCAGCAGGCAAGCTGGGAGAACGGTGGCAGCAGGAGCAGATGCCCTGTCTGGGGTTGCAGGAGCAGCAAGAGTAGAGATGCCCAAACCCACCAGCTCTAGGCTGATGGGCTAGCAAAGGCCATGGGTGCAGTTTCAATTGCAGAGGGATGCATGTGTCTGGGTGATGCCCTGCACACCTCCCAACACCTCTGGTAAGACGTGGCACTTCCAAACTGCCAGTGCCCCTGCAAGGGTGGTCATGGCTTCGTTGCTTTGCTAATTAGTGACTGGAGAGCATGGGAAGAGAAAACCAGCAGTGAAAGTGCCTCCAAAGCTCTTCCCACTGTGCTGGGCGAACAGCGAGCAGGCGCCGGGCAGCCCTGGGGACATCGCTGTGGCAGCGGGGACGGCACCAGCGTGGAGCGCGGGAGGCACCTCCTGGCCAGAGGCAGCACTGCCAGCCCCTGCCAACACTGTCGCCTCCTGCCACCTCCCTGCCAACACTGCCACCTCCCTGCCTCCCCCCCCCCCCGTCCCCTCTCTGCAACGCCCTGCCACCACTCTTCCATCCCTGCCACCCCCCTGCCACCCCATCACCACCCTGCAACCTCCTGCCGCCTCCCTGCCACCCCCGTGCCCAGCCCCTGCCACCTTGTCACCAGTCTGCCACTTCCTGCCACATCCCTGCCACTTCCCTACTACCCTCTGTCACTTCCTTGTCACCTCCCTGCCACCCCATCACCATCCTGCCAACCCTTCTCACCTCCCTACCCAGCCCCCACCACCCCTCCACCTCCCTGCCACGTCTGCTACCCCTGTCACCTGTATGCCACTTTTGCCACCTCCCTACAACCCCCTGCCACTCCCTTTCACCTCCTGCCCAGCCCCTGCTACCCCATCACCTCCCTGCCACACTCCTGCCACATCTCTGCTACCCCCTACCATGCTCTGCCACCTCCTGTCACCTGCTGCCACTTCCCTGCCACTGTGCTGGCAGGAGAGGGAGGTGGCAGCTGCAGTGGCATGATCACAAAGGCATTGCTCTCTTCAAGACAGAGCAACAGTCTCAGGGACAATCCCACCCCGCCGTTGCATCCTGGCACTGCACACGCCAGGACCAGTGAGGTGGGCGATGAGATGCACGGTGGAGGAGCATCGTGTCTGCCACCCACTGTCCCACCAGCTGGGATGCTGGGATGCTTGCAGAGCTGGTACACAGCCAGGATCTCTTCACCCTAACAATCACATCGATCAAGGGAGTAGTATTTATTAATTTTTTGAGATCCCCAGTGGAGAGCTAACTAGTATGCCTGCTGCCTCACTGGCAGCAGCAACAGCAGGACCAGAAATTGCTGATGTCTTGTTCTTCCCAAATTCGAAGCCCTTGGGCCCTGCAGCCCCGGTGAGTGGCTGCCTCGGGGGGCGCAGGGGCTCAGGGCCTGCGTGGTGCCTGCTTGCAAAGGGTTTCTCTGCTCAGGGGTCTGAAACACCCTTTCCCTTTGGTCTGTGTTTAAGGTGAGGCTGGCTGAGAGACCCCATTCAGTGGGAGCCCCTTCGGCTCCTCCTGGGCCAGGGAGAGTCCCAGGTCCCAAGCCTTGCTTGCATGACTGCCCACACACATCCCAAAACCAGGCTGGAACAGACCTCGGAAGGCCACTAGGTCAGTCCCTCTGTATCTTACCTCAGTTTTCTCTATGCTAAATGTCACTAGATCCTTCAGCCTTTCCTTCTAGCCACCTTTTCTAGACCCTTGATGATTTTTTGTCCTTTTCCTGGTTCACATCATGCACTGCTCGTCTCCTCTTGAGATCCCAGCTGGATGCTGCTTGTGCTGCCAGCTGCAGATCCAGCACAGGGCATGCAGCTGGGTGAGAACACACCCCCATGCTGGTCAGACACCTTACAGTGTGATGTCTACACAGGCACCTTTCCCAAATTACCTGACTTTGGAGTTTAACAGAACATACTTGCCAGGTGGCCACACCAAGTGACATTGCTGACCTTCTGGTCTTTGCCCTCTCTTGCCAGGGAGGGAAATCCAGTTAACCAGGACTGGTGAAAAACCAGCATGTCCCAGCATCCAGATTTTGGGCTAGATCCCTCTCATCCAGTTCGAAGATGGAGAGAATTTGGTCAGTTCAGAACCATTACCTCAAGCAGATGATCAGACACCTTGTCCCCAGATGATCTAAAGGTGCTTCTTGATCTGCCTGTGATGCTGGGGCAGTGGCTGGCTTCTCTTCAAACACTGTGCTCAGCCAAACACCTCCCTTTGCAGCATTACCAGCAACTGTACCACATCCATCACTTAGTGACAATATTTGCTTTGGTTTATATTAATTTTAAAATATTTTCACAATGTATTTGGTTGTTGTTTTTTCTCAGCCTTCACCCTGCAGCCAACAATCTTTCATAAAGACTTTGCCCTTTTCTTTCTAATTTTATTAATGTCATAATTAGCATTCATACTGACTGTTCCCTAACTATTCTCTATTGTGTAATAGATGGGGGAGTGGGGGGCGGCGCTTATAAATCCCCTGCCAAACTATGATTTGATTTTTGCCCAAGCTGTGCTCTGTGACTCATCTGGTAAATGATTGCTGGCTTGAAGAGAAGAATAACTAGACTTGAGTGGAAATGGGGTAAAATACATCAAGGGTCAACCCAAAGGGGAGGGAGGTGTCAGACCAGCTTACTCCTGGCCATAGAACCAGGCCAGCCAGATCCCAGTACAGAAGTGGATGCCACAGGACAGCTCAAGAGAAGAAGATGGTGACGAGACAAGGGACCAGCAGAGGAGCAAGGACCAGGACAGATGGTATCAGGCAGCACCGAAAAGGGATGTACCAGCCCCAGGGAGCACCGCAGTAGCCATCCTGGGGCTTGTTTGACATTGTCATTAAAGACTTTATTAGTAACTGGAGGGGCTGATGAAATCTGCTGACAGCCCAAGGCTGGGAGGCCTCACCCAGGGAGGATGGGGATTTATCACAGGGGATCCAGAGGAGGAAAGTTTTGAGACCTCACACTGATATCCAGATTGCCAACAAAAATCTTTAACAGGAATGGAGGAAGAAGCAATTGCTGGAAGTCCTTGCTGCAAACAACCTCAAAGCCTCCCGATTAATAAAGCTGCCTTGAGCACTGCGAGTGACTCATGAGCCACTGCATCCTCCAGTGCTCCCCACTCATCCCTCACAGAGCAGGGTTTATAGCTCTTGCAGCACTCTGTCAGAAACCGTGCAGAAATCCACCTGTGGTGAAGCCCACGCGCTTCAGTGGAGGAACATACAATCCTCCAAGAAAAAACAGACGGTTTCTTTGCCAGAAACCTGCCTCCTGTGAAACCGAGCTGAAGGGCATTAACTCTAATCTTCAGTCTCTGGCTGTGCATTGGCAGTCTCCCATTAACTGCCCGTGCCTCAGTGCCGGTGAGTGTTTTCCCATGGAAGAAAGCAGCCACCAAGCAACCCTGCACTACGGAACACCTTTGAGGAGAGACTCCATTCTCCGTACCCCTGCTCTAGCCACACAGAGCCACCCTGCTCTGAGCACAGAGCTCTTTGCTGCAAGAGGGTCAGGCTGCTCGGCTGGCGGGTGTTCAGGAAGCAGACAAGCAACGTAAATCCAAAGGTGCTGTCAAACCCAGGAGAGCAAGCTAGAAACCAAGCAGATTGCTAGGCTGGAAGAGGGCTGGGGCTTGGTGTTTCTACATCTCAGTAGAAGGGGAAAACAACCAAACTGGGCTCCAGAAGGCATTCAGAGCGCTGTGGTTGGGGCTATATGCCACGATGCTGGTGACAGCAGCCGTCTGGATGTGGTGACCTGTGAGCAACAAAAGGAGGCTCAAGGCTCCCACACTGCCATGTGTGCAGGGGTGCTGGGGTGAAGGGTGCCCCAGCTCCACCTCCTGCTCCGGTCTCTTCTCAGAGAGGAGACTTTTGGCAGTGCTAGGGCAGGACTGGAGCTCAGCTCACAGCAGGAAAACAATGATTTATATTTTTTAAGGAAATAGTGGAGTGGAAGAGATTTGCTAAGATATATGCACAGAAGCTGGGATGCTTCACTCAACCCTGAATCCCTTTAATCTCCATCTCCCCACTCTAAACCGGCTTGTGTTGATAATTGTGCTTAGCTATTCTTTGCCAACACTCAGACAGACTTTCATCCTTCCAGAGCAAACAGAAACACACATCTCACAGCAACGGCTCCCTGATCCAGCCCCCTCCCCGGATCTCTCCATGCACTAGCAGCATCCCCATCCACCAGCCCTGATGGAGGGGTGTTTGCAGGGACAGAGCTCCCCGCTGCATAAACAAGGGGAAGACAGGAAAGATGGAGGGAGAAGAGCGAGTGCTCCTCACTGTGCGCTCCCTGGACAGTATGCATGTGTATGTTGTACACTGGTAACTTCTGAGACCCACCCACAGGACAGAGGGGACCGGCTGTGTCAGGGCCCAGGTCTCAGCTGGCAGATAATCCCCACCATAAACTGATCAAGATTCACAAAGCATCCTAGCTCTGTTAAGACCAAGAAAACATGCTGAAAATGTTTTCTTTTGCACTACTGTAGCAGTGAGCTTGCTTCCTTACCCTGAACAAAACATGTGCCTGAGTCACAGCATCTGAAGGCAAAGCATTGGGAGCTGTGTACAGAAAACCTTAAGAGACAGAAACCAGGGCACTTCTCTTCAACCCTAGATCATGGCATTGGGAAGAAAGATGCAAACAGGGTTCACTGAGCACCAGCCATCAGTGCATAGGTGGAAAAAAAATGAGGGGGTTGTATCTTGGACCCAATCTGAAACTAATGCTGTCCCTGGATCAGCACACATGCAAGAAAGCGTGTTGCCTAAGTCTCATCTGGGAGGACCTGTCCTTTCCAGAGCCCCACCAAATAGCCCCAGCAATGAGGACTGCAATTTGCATGCACATGTATGGTTTGTCTTTGGTGCTACCCACATCTAAGCAGCTTCATTTCATCTGTCCAGTGTTGCTGCACCCTGCCCAAAACAAACGAAAGGGACTCGTGCCCACTATATCAAAGGACATCAGCGTTCAGATCTTCTCAGGAATCCTGCTGACTTCTCTCTACACCCAATATCAGGCAAATGGTTCAGAGCACCCTCCTGTGGCCCCATGGCCAACTGGAATGCATCTGTTATGCTTCCACACTAAAAATCTTCTAGACTCAAAAACAAGGTGACCACACTGCAACTGCCCCTGCTAACCCCCAAACACGCCCAGGAATTGTCTGGGGTAGTCGTCCCTTGTCCAAACCATACCAGTGACCACACCAGCAATTTAACAGTGTGGACAGCCAAGCTGTAATGTCCAGGACCTAGTCCTGGTTTATTTTTCTGGTACTTATGCAGCTTTTACCCTGCTCCCCCGAGCTACTCAACCTGAGTGGAGAGGACATGGAAGATTGTGTGCGTACCGAAACCTGCTCTTTACCACACAGGAAAGTCACCTGCTTGATTTCCTCCTGAGAAATGTGCTCTGAACATCACCCAGACCAAAAGGTGGAACAGTTCAGTGACAGGTGAGACAGAGGAGATCTGGCTCTGCCTTTGGCTGGGTTCATGACTTCAAGCACATCACTTTATCCTTCCATCCTGTTTCTCTCCTCCCAGTCTTGCTTGACAGGGGATACATTTAGTGGCAGGGTACAGCTGGACTGAGTTCAGTGCAACCTGGAGTATATAGATGCTTCTTTAACAAAAATAATCAGGTTTGGCTCATTTTTGAGTCTTGTTGCCTTTCAGTTACTAAAGGCATTGAAAATACACAGTGGGAGTTAGTGCTATGCTTGCTGTGTGAGCACAGCCCCTGACCAGCCCTCAGGCCTTCTCTCATTCTCATTGCTTGCAGTGCAGTTTTCATGGGTCTGTCCATTGTGAAAAGTGTTTTATCGTTGGGAAATTTGCATCCACAGCAGAAGAAGGTGTGCCTTCTCCTTTCAGGCCCAGGAAAGCTGAGCCCTTCCAGCAGGTTGACACTCTGGGATGGCAGGCAGGAACCAGACATGGTCAGCCAGCACATGCCAGGCTGAATCCCTCCTGGGTGGATTCCTCGGAGTCCACAAGCACAGACTGCTCCTCCTCATCCCTTTTTGCTTCCTGCACCTTCTGATCATCACAGCAAACACCAGCCTCACCTACACCATGGGAGTGGAGGAGGACCTCCATTCCCTCTTGTACTTGCTGATCACTCTGCTCCTGAAGGTCAGTCTCTGCAGCTCCAGCACATTTGTGCCCAAGATGCTGCTGGGTTTCCTCTTTCATCTCAGCCACATCTCATTGCAGGGCTGCATGGCCCAGATCCTCTTCCCATACTTCTTCATCACATTGGATTGCAACACCTTCCTCATGGCCACAGGTATGTGGTCATTTGGAACCTACTGCACAACACAGACGTAATGACCAGAAAATACATGTCCTGGTTATCCCTGGCTGCAGTGGTGAGGAACATCTCTTTTGTCAGTCCTGTGGTGATCCTGGCATCCAAGGTGCACTTATGCCACGCTAATGTCATCAAGCACTTTGTCTGTGAGCATACGGCCCCGGTGAGCCTGTCCTGTGGGGACACCTCCAGGAACAAGATGGTAGGACCATGAAAGCCATCACGATTGTCTTCGATTTAGGCTTCCTCTTGACACCCTACTCCACGATAATCCACACAGCCTTGAAAACTCCTTCTGGTAGTGCAGCACAAAGCTTGCCACACAAGTGCTACTCGCCTCATGGCCATTCTGGTGACTTACTGGTCTTCCTCCTTAATTTATCAGATGCGGAAGGCTCTCTGAGGACATGCACAACCTGATCAGTGTGACATACCTGCTACTGCCATGTGGCATCAACCCTATTGCTTATGGTGTGAGGACCGAAGAGATCAGGCAGCACCTCCTAAAACTCTTGAAAAAAGAGGTTTGGTGTCAATCCCCTTTAAGGCAGCAGCCACAAGCCAGTGGAGACAACACCTCTCTGTGCAGTCACACATCATCCTGCACATCACCATGGAAATAGAGCTCTGAATACCCTCTGTCAGGCAGAAGAGAGTTTGATGACATGAGATAATTTAGCAGGGCAAGTCAAAGGAAAAGGAAAGCATTAAAGAAGAGACTGTATGTGCCCAAAGCAGCAATCTCCAGCTTCTCTGGACCAGCTACACATTGTCAAGTCCCAGAATTTCCCCTCTACACTCCAATAAGCCTCCTACAAGCATCTGACAGTCATTGCTACCCACCAGTTTAAGATGAAGGAGCAGGGCTGCCAAACCACAGGCTCCCTTCACAGACCATGGGGATGAGAGGATCTAGAATAAGTTCCCTGGAATCAGCCTGACAGATGTAGCAGAGCATCTAGGAATCCCGGGCTTTGGTTGCTGTGACTTGTAGCTTTTCTCTGTCCCAAGACTAGTTAACAGTCCATGCTGCAGTAAAGATAGCCTGCCTCTTCCCAACTGTCCCTGATGGAGATCTTGCCAGTTAACCCAAGCACATAAGAGATCACCAAGACTGACCTCCCTTGCTTGTGAAGGCCCTTCTGGACCAGGGGCTAAGTGGAGGAGGGTATCCCGCTGGTAGGTGTTCTCCTGATTGCTAGATCTGATCCCCACACATCACATGCCAAGTTACTCAATGCACAGGAGTGAGAAGATCCCCAGCAAGGCATGGTGCTTTGAAAGCTCCTTTCAGACATACAGGATACAAATCCTGCTCTCATATCAATTGGGGAAGCGCACCAGAAGGCTCTTCTCTCAAGTTTACTTGCCCGGGGCCAATTAGAAAGAACCTGCAAGTTGCAGAGACAGCGAGTAAGAGGCCCAACCAGTCAGCACCCAAAACCGCTCAGCAGCTGCAAGCACCCTTCCCTCAAACCTGTAACTGCATGCACATCCATGGGGCTGCAGAGCCGCTTTCTGGGGGGGAAACCGGCTTGCCCTGGTATGGCTGCATCTTCCCATCTTCTGAAAACACCAAACCGTGTCAGACCAAAGGTCCAGCCAGTGCCTCAGCTCCAAGAGCAGAGAGCAGCAAATGCATAGGAGAAAAAGTAAGAGACAGGAGTGCAAGACACCAAATGCCACTCTCCCCCATTTACCTCCCTCGCAGGAATCCATGGTTGCACCAGATCACCTTACCCCTTTTTCCCCAGGAATCGCTTCATTCTCTTAAGTGACCATCAGATAAGAAGTGCTGCAGAAATAACATGAGTTACAGTGGTAATTCATGCAAAAACCCGCAGCAGGCAAAGAACAAAATGCATGGTATTGCTAATGCCAAGTTCTCCTTACTCACATAAAGCATCTAAGGTTTGAATCGGTAAATATACAGATATTTTGTTTAGTTCGAAGCTAAAAGAACATACTTTTGCCCAGTGCAGCTGGCCAAGAGGGAGATCTGAGCAAGATCCTGGACCTCTCCTAGATCTTCTGCACCCAGTTTCTCCTCTTCCCTTGTTTTTCGGAAGAGTGGCCAAGGACTGAAATATTCACACACCTCTAAGTCAGTCCCCATAGGTACCCATCAGACAGGAGAAAACATTTCTCTCTCCTGTACCAAATCACCTCTGAAGGAAACCACGCAAAAGCAACCTCATCAGCTAGTCACATCTCCGGCACCTGGAAGGAGGGGAGCAGGGCTGAGGAGCACAAGGGCTTCTCCCAGGGAGATGCTCATGATGCTCAGAGGAACATCCAGGGCATCACAGATCAAGTATTAGCTACTTTATAATGTTTCCCGATGTAGAGAAGCATCCGGCTGTTCTCACAGCCTTGCTGGGCTTCTTGGCTGACACACCACGGGGCACAGAGTTACAGCCTCAGACAGGCCAGTGCTCCAGGATCAAGTTCAGCGGTGATCCATGCTGGAAACCACCTCGCTCCAGGGGTCTCAGCCTTGCAAGGCAAAGCATGCCTCAGGCTGAAAGTCAGAGGTAGGCTCTGACCACAGGTACAAAGCATTCTGTTTGCAGCTGTGAAAACCTTTGAATTCCTTACATGCACAGTTTTTCCTTTTGAGAAAAAGAATTCTTTGGTATCTTTATTACAAAAAAATTAAAAATCAACGTTGCAAAACTCACCTACAGCGATAACACACAGCCCCAGACATCCATAGGGCTTCTGTCCAATTTGGACAACAACCTCTGCAAAAATAAAAAAAATAAAAAAACCCACACAACCCCTCTACAACGTAATGCAATGTACTGAAATAGAGCCAACGTGCTGTAACAACAGCGAGCAGATGTCCTTATTGCACAGGACACCAGTACAAACCACAGAGGTACAGCATGGAGCAGATAGCTGCTCTCAGCACATGCTCAGGCTTGTAGCTCCATGGTTTGGATGTTCTGAGATCAGCCCCCAGGATGTGCATGGAGAAAGGTACAAACCCCAGCCAGCTTGGTGCTGGTCACAGCAGTCCTCCCACCTGCCCTGGCGAGGTACGCAAGGAGAGTGTCTCAGACACAGCCTGTCACTCCAGGAACAAGCTGCTAATGGGCTGCTGTCACCTTGGATCACGGCGTTTGATCTCGCACGGAGAGCACGCCTCGATCCGCAGCCCAGGCTGCACGGCAACAGTGGTTCAGTCGAACAGAGAGGAAGATAAAGCTCCTGTCAGAGCCAGCCATTTCAGTGTAACGTCTCTGCAAAGCTGCCCCTCATTTTGCAGTCAGCGTCTTGGCGCAGCGCTTTGGCTGTTGAGGCAAATGTCCCCGGGTCCCTGCATGGTGCTGGGCTGCTTGGCCAGGACACAGGAGGGCTGCAAAGCCAGGCAGGGATCTTCTGACACCAGTTTGATCCCTCAGGACTCCCGTGCTCTAGGAACCTCAGGCTCTGCTCTTCTTCCCTTTCTTTGCCCTCATGTGCCCAGTGGTTACCCATGGAGTTGGGATGGGGAAAAGCCTATGCTCTCCCACAGGTGTTCCAGCTCCGCTTCTGCCTGGGGCTCGGTGGGACTGATGCTGTTCTGCCCCAGATGCTGCCTCGATCCTTCCCCTATGCCAGCATTTGGTTTTTATCCCACTGTCTGGCACAGATGCTGCTCACTTGCTCGATACTCATCCTGGTTTCCTCCATCCTGCACTGGATGGGGATGGGGCAATCTGCAAGCCACCACACCACGTGGACATCACCTCCACACAGCTGCCAGCTTGTCTAACCTTGGTAGTCTTGCTCTGTGGCTGCTACCACAGACTCCAAACTCTCTCTGCCACTGCAGCTGATCCAGCTTTATGCCTGCGAGTGTACAGCCCTGGCACGCCCAGCCTGCAGCAGCACATCCCAGAAGGGCACCATGGGCATGGTGCTGGGCACTTTCTCCATCCCAGTGGATGCCACCTGCATCCCAGCCTTGTACGCTGGCTGCAGCCATGCAGCCCTGGCTCCAACAGCCTGAGCAGCAAAGCTCCTCACATCTGCAGCCCCCAGCTGCTGGCAGTTCTCCCCACGTATTTCTCCTGCCTTGCCTTCTCCATCATGTACTGCACTGGCCAGGCAGCTTCTCAGGGCTCACACACAACTTGCTCAGTGCCAACCATCGCTTCCACCCACTCTCAACCCTACCTTTTACAGGGCATTGACTAAGGACATCAGGCAGTGCATCCCGAGATCCCTACGGAGACAGCAAGGAGCCCATGGGCTCCTCGAAAACAAGCCTCTGCTCACCACTGCCAAGGGTGGCTTAGCAAAGGAAAAACTTTCTAGCAATAAGACAGCTTTGAGTACTGAGCTTGAGGAACCTACATCACTGGAGGATTTCACATCAGGTCAGATTCACACCCCTCTGAAATTTCCCAGGGTGAGAAGATCCTGCCTCGGGAAGGGGGTGGACTAGTTGGTCTCTACAATTTCCATCCAGACCTGTTTCCTGAAAGTCCTGGATTCAGAACTGGGGAGCACCACCCATTCCCTCCACTGTCCTTCCACTGGAGCACAGCTCTGGGGGAGGACCGAGTTGGCTGCGCTGCCAGTGAGGTGCCCTCCTCCCACTGGCTCAGGCCGCTGGACTCAGACTTTGGGATGCACTGGGGGTTGGGAGGAAATCTTTAATGTCTCTTTCAGATGTTGAATCAATTCAGATACCTTTTACATCTATTATTTCATTTACGTGGCAGCCAGGGTTTGTTGAGATATTCACAAAGAGCCCAGGAGCAACCCAAAGACAGGACCCTGTGCCCACAGCTGCCGTTTCTTCCCCAGCTATCTCACTTAGTCTCATAAAAGCTATTACAAGCCTGCCATCATTTTATTCCTGCTGCTAAACCTGGGCTGAAATTAATGAGAAGATAGATGTCTAAACACCTGCATGGTATTGCTACACTGGGAACCAGGCTTGTATGAGAAACAACAGAGATCAGGAGCTGACTGAGCTGCAAAATGAATATTAAACAGAAATAGCTGCACAGCAATATTTTACGCTTGTTACTGAGTTTGACTTCAATGCTGGTGGAAAAAAAATAAATCCTAGGCAATGCAAGAACTCCAGGAAATTAGCATCTTCCCCCAGCACAAAAGCCTCATTTTTTAAGAGGCACAAATGAGTTCTGGGCAGAAACAGAAGAGTCTGTGAGTACTTCTCTGTACTTGCCATTTGATATTTCCCACCAGTGTCTACAAAAAGTTCAGAGGACAAGTTCCACAGCAAGAAAGTGATACATTAAAAATTGCCATTTTAAAAATAGGAAAATAGATAGGAAAGAGCCTTGGGAGCAAAAGATGAGCTCCTTGTTTTCCTGCTGTGCTGCGGCTGCCGAGTTACGAATCTGTTACGCTTTACTGCCATAAACTAAGAAGCATCAGCTCAAACACACACAGAGGCAAAAAGAAAAGGAAAAATGTCAGAGCTCTTACAGCTCTGAGCGGCTCAGAGTCAGAGCTCTTACAGTCTTCCTGGGCTGAGCCCAAAACAACTCAAGCGATAGAGTAAAACCTGGGGCCAAGAACCAGCCGAGGACTCGCCCCAGGAACAGGAGGGGATGTCAAGTGACCTTGACAATGGGACAGAGCCTGAAATCAGTGTGACAATGTGAAATTCAGCCACCACCAGTGGGAAGTTGCACACTTCATGGGGAAAACCAGAGCATGGTTTCCAAAGCGAGAAGTCCCTGGGCAAGCAGCGGGGTGGTAAGGATGGAGCTGGGCTTGGGGCAGACCACAACCCTGATGAGCTGGCATTACAGTGCCAGTACCAGAAAAGACCTGCCTAATTCTGAAGCTTGGTAACAGCAGCATTGCACACAAGACACGGGTATTATTATTCAGCTCTGCTTGGTGCTGAAGTGGTCTCAGCCAAGTACCACACCGGGGTTTGGGCACTGCAGTCTCAGGCAGAAACTGAAAGAATTCACATGAACCAGATCAGTAAGAAAATAATGACACTAGGTTTGTTTTCTTGAATAAACAGGGAACTAGAAGGGTAAACACACGGCTTCTGTCAGGAGGGAAAAGGCTTTTCCGAAGACCGGGGATTTGTTTCTCTCTGTGACTACCAAAGGAAGGGTGAGGAGCTTAGTTTGCAGCACCGATAATTCAGCTGGGAATTAAGGGAATTCTGAGTGACAGTAATGAAACACTAGAAGCAAGGAAGTCACGGAGCACCCTTCACCAGAGGCTTTGATGAGCAGGTTAAATGAGCAGCTCTCAGAAACTGCCTGGGTCCTGGCTCTGAGCACATATTCCTGCAGCCACACCATGCTATGGTTTGACGGCGAGCAGGTCGTGCACCACACCAGTGAGCACGTACCCTGCCAGAAGCACGAGGCCACAGACCACAGCTGCAGGAGTGGCTTGGCACACGCCGCTCGCCACCGGCACGTGTTTGCCATCACCAAGCAGCATGCACAGCACGCGTGCACCACGCATGGCTTCTGCATGCTCAGCTGCCCTCAGCTTTTCTGAGTAACACAACACAAAAACACATCCAGATGTGAATCAAAAAGCTGTGGGACAAAACACATGCCTGAGCAGCGCACCTGGGGAGAAAAAGCATGACGAAGTTCACTGTGAACAGAACACACTCCTTTTGGCCCCAAGCTGTCTGCTAGACACCGAGAGCATGGATCAGACTCCCAGTGAAAGCAGGGAAGACAAAAATAATCCAGAGAAAGGCAGTTTTAGGATGGCACAGGCTGTGTTCAGGAAGCATGTAGGTGCCAGGTCTCCCTGTGGCTGCAGGGGATGGGGCCCTGTCTCCCCAGACACCCCCCTCCAGCTTTACCTTCTGCACCACAAAACCTCCAGCTGATCACCTCTTGCTGCTGAACACCACGGAACAGGTGCCAGCAGCGTATCCCATGGAAGTTGTGGTATGGGTTTAGGTAGGATGAATGCTCTAAATACATCCCGAAAACTAAAAACCTGATTTGCTAAGCCGTTTTCTAACTCTAGGGTAATTTCCCCAGGAATAAATGAAAGCTACAACACAAGAGAGATCCTGTGTTAGGAGCAGCAGAGAAATAAACAAAGATGCTCAGCGCTACAAGGCTTCAAGGAGAAAACCTTAGGAAGTCTCTCCAGCCAGCGTGGTAACGGAGTCAGGGTTAAAAATACACTTGAGTCTTTCTGCAGAAGGCAGCTGCAGAGAGCACAGAAACAACTTGGATGAGGAGTGGAAGGTGGTGACGGCAGCAGCACTGCTCTGGCACACATCCTTATGCATGACTACGGGCAGAGCCTCAAAATCTGCTTAACCCAGTCCAAACTCCCACGGTTACAGAAGGAGAGTCCACCCTTCAGCTGCTCCTACCCACCACCTCCCACCTGCTCGTGCAAGCAGTTGCAAGGCGGTACAGTCCACAGCAATAAAAGCAATTCCTTCTCGGACTGACAAGAAGCACAGCTGGACAACAGGTATGCCAGCGCAGGGCCAGCAACACAAACAGCAGTTGGATGGCCCTCTTAAATCAGCATAACCCAGCTGCAAGCCTGCGCCTTCCTGAACTCAAATTGAATAAGACTCAGTACCAAAGCTCCTGGGTAAGTTTCTCACCAAGAAAGTTCTGCACAGGCCCAGACTTTGCTAAATTAAGAGCTGACAGGCAGCCATCCCAAACCCAACACCACGGAGAGGCACCAATCCTGTCCTTGCTTGCAGGACAGACTCAGCACCCACAGTCAGCATGAAGCACAGTGGCCCCAGCATGTTAGAGGTGCTGCTGCTGTGGACAGACACCTGGACACTGGAAACTATCATGCAGGTGGCAGGTCTTGGTGTAAACACTCACCCACATGTGATGAAGTTCAAGCCTACACCTCACATGAATGTGTCCCACACAACTGGAGAAGGGTTAACTCCCTCCTTCCTGGGGCGGCGCTGGACCAAAGCTGATGGCTACAAGAAGATCCGATGACTCACACGCCAGCCTGAGGAAGAATGTGCCCAGCTTCAGTGCCACTGTCTGGGGTTCAGCTGGGAGCAGCGAGAGCTGCCCACGTCCTCAAGGGCTGTTAAAAGAGGAAGCCAGCACAGCCCAGGCTGCTACTTGTAGGCAGCTACTGTCCTTCAGGCCGACTTCTGGTCTGCCTTGCACGGAGCGCAGTCAACACGCTGGATGAAAAGGATGCTGTCCAGACCTTGACAGGCTTGAGAGATGCAAATCTCATTAAGTTCAACAAGGCCCATTTCAAGGTCCTGCACGTGGGGCAGGGCAATCCCAGGCACAAATACAGGCTGGGCGGAGAATGGATTGGGAACAGCCCTGAGGGAAAGGACTTGGGGGTGCTGGTGGATGAAAACCTCAACATGGCCCAACAATGTGCACTCGCAGCCCAGAAAGCCGCCCGTGCCCTGGCTGCATCCCCAGCAGCGTGGCCGGCAGGGCGAGGGAGGGGGCTCTGCCCCTCTGCTCCCCTCTGCTGAGACCCCCCACAGCGCTGCATCCAGCTCGGGGGTCCTCAGCATCAGAAGGACACGGACCTGTTGGAGCGGGCCCGTCGGAGGCCACGGAGCTGGTCAGAGGGCTGGAGCCCCTCTGCTGTGGGGACAGGCTGGGAGAGCTGGGGCTGTGCAGCCTGGGGAGAAGGCTGCGGGGAGACCTTAGAGCAGCTGCCAGTGCCTGGAGGGGCCGACAGGAAAGCTGGGGAGGGGCTTTGGGCAAGGGCAGGGAGTGGTGGGACAGGGGGGAATGGCTTGAAGCTGAGAGAGGGGAGATTTAGGTTGGACATGAGGAAGAAACCCTTCCCCGTGAGGGCGGCGAGGCGCTGGCCCAGGCTGCCCAGAGCAGCTGTGGGTGCCCCATCCCTGGCAGGGCTCAAGGCCAGGCTGGACGGGGCTGGGAGCAGCCTGGGCTGGGGGGAGGGGGCCCTGCCCCTGGCGGGGGGTGGGACTGGCTGGTCTTGAAGGTCCCTTCCAACCCAAACCCTTCTGTGATTCTGTTCTAGGATTTAAACCTTTTGGCTGCAGTGTCCCATTACCAGCAAGAGGCACGCTCCCTTTCCAGGCTGCCTCTCTGCAGACACAGTCCCTCCCCAGGAGCGCTCTGGGCCAAGGCAGGCAGCAATCCCTGCCCTCATGGCCTCAGGGAGAGGTATGTAGGTGGTCTCACCACCTCCACGTCATATTTAATAGGACAGAAGGGCAGCGAGCACTGGCTGTCTGGAGAGGACCATGGCTAGAGCGTGCACAGGGCTGACAGGAAAGGTCGCAGCCTCTCTTTCCTCAGGATCTCCCACAGACCCCACCAGGCAGCCCCTGCTCAGCGCGTTACCGCTATCACCCCATTAGCTTCCCTCATTCTCCCCCAGCTCCAGGAGACACACACAGTCAAGTCACCACCAGTCTGCATCTCTAGCATTTAAATCCTCCCTTTTTCTTTTTTCCCTTCTCTGCAGCTCAGAGCTATTTCATAAGAGAGCAGCAGCACCTTGCTGTCAAGCAGGGAGATGTTCGAGAGGGAAACAGTCTGTTTGGTGTTGCTTTAGCCCAACCGCAGCAGAAGTAACCGAAAAGGTTCAGAAAAGGAACTGAGAAAAACCGACCCCACTCAAGCAATGACAGAGCGCTTCCCTGACTAGGGACAGCAGCTGGAGGATTAAGGAAACAGCAACTAGAACATCTGATTGACCTTTAAGGAAATAAAAAATGTTTGCCAGAACAATGCAGGCAGCAGGAGAGCGCCCAAAGGCCAGGCAAACAGTAGCCAGGGCAGTGGTTAAGGGCAAACTGCGTACAGGAGAGATGGCAGCTCCCAAGGACTCCCCCCACCCCAAAAGGAGCATCAGCATTCAGTGCAGCTCTCTGCCCCCACCAGCTCCTCTCTAACTGCCTCTCTGTGTCGCAGGGAACGTACGCCCTCTTCACTCTTCCCCAGGAGACCAGATCAGGCAGGAGTGCTGATTTCAACAGCACTCATGTTTAGGAGTGTCTCAGAGAGAAGCAGCAGCAAAAGCATACTACAAGAACAAGACTGCAAGGTCCCCTGGGAGCTACTCCTGTTTACACAGGGAAGCCGTAACAGTGCATTACCCACTTATGCCCGCTCCCAAGAACTCACCTCATGATGCTCAATCAGCAAAGGCTTGTTTGAGTGACAGCACATTGCTGACCTGGCTGCAGAAGACATGCTCCACTTTGAGCAACCCTGGGGCAGCGTGAGATGGGCAGGAGCAGCAGCAGAGGGGAAAGCACCCTATCCATCCCACTGAAGTTCTCCAGCGAGTAAGTGAGAACAGACAGGCACAAGAATCTTTGTAACTTCCCCAAACCCATCCATTACGGTCTCAACAGCAGCTCCCCAGCAGATTTTTGCTGCCAGCCCATGCCTTCCCCACACACCTGCTGACACCCCAACACATAATTTTTCAGTTCTCACTAAACTCTCTCTGCCCCATCCGACAGGTGAGGTTAGCATGTTCTGCCAGAGGGATTCTGCTTCTTCATCAACCCTGCCCCAGCCCTTGCAACTTCTGAACTTCCCAAAAGTCACTCGGAAAGAGGATTTTTGTAGTCAAAAGGCCCTGTCACCTCAGAGTCTTTCTGGTGAAATTTCTTGGGTGGCACAGCCACCAGGACTGGTGATCAGACACAACGGCCTTCCCTTGGAAGCAGAGAGCGCCCCTTCCCAACATATGTGCAGTGGTGCCTTATAAGAAAAACTTCTAAGACAAAGAAGCAGAAGAAATATGTTGTGGTGGACTGAAAAACAAGATGCAAGGGTTCAAGCCTCACCTCTAGCACAGTCCCAGATTTGCCATGACCTCGACACACCTCCTTTGCAAGTTACGGGAACTAGTTCAGCCCCTCCACGTTTACCTTAAGCTCCAGTCTTCAAAATGACACAAAACAAGAGACACCCTACTGAGCTAAGCACGGCTGCCCCAGCAAATACAGGGTTCCACTTACATGCTCTGTTTTACACAACAAGAGCCTTCAGAGAGTTCTCTGGAAGGAACTGTGCGCAGGAGGTGTAGGGCTCACAAACAAGGCACCAGCCTCCAGCTGCTACAATTCATTTTTAATCAAAGAAGCCATTCCCAAGAAACCACTGCTCATTCCTTTCACATTCCACATTTTATTGAGTTTGGCTGGATTAAAGGGTTAGTTGTATGGTACATGAATTCAATAAATATTTAAGAACTGAATGGTGAAGCCCCATCGCATTAGAGCAGGGAGTTAAGTACATGGATAAGTAAAAATGTATTACTTCGAAAAGATCCAATAACTAGCTGCGGTGGATAAATGTAGCTCTCCAAAAAAAAAAAGATTGTGTGTGTGCTTCAGAAGGCCTTCTAGCCAAGGGCAGCATGGAAGCCCATTACCAGAAAACTGATAAATTAAGAGTAGGTTTTCCATGCAAAATAAAATGCACTGCAACAGTTCTGCCATCCCCTGGTCAAAACTGAAAAGGAGTATTTACCAAGTGCAATGCTCTGCCTTGTCAGGCTGGGATGGAGATGAACTCTCCAGGCAGCAACACACCTACCACCAGTTTGCTCCTTGAAAAAGCTTTTTGAAAAGGGAACAGGAGGGGACAAGGAGTAAGAAATGGTGGGAGAAGGGTCTCATTGGCAGATGGGCATACACTCCAGCTTTCTAACCTTAACATAAATTGCTCCTTTGCCATGACAGGCAGCACAGCAAGCATACGACACACCCAGCCTAGGGATGTTTTCTTGCTGCCTGTCTTTCACAGAAAAGAAAAAAATACCATTCAGGTCTGCTTCTTTCTCTGAAGACACAAGTAACAGTTTTTAGTAAATGAAAAGAACTGTCTGAAGACCCCAGGACTGATCTTTAAGGTAAGTGCCATTAGCACTTCCCCTGTCTGTTCAGAAGTCCTGCCTATAGGGTTCAATGTAAAACCATGCAAGAACACTTAACTTTTCAGAAAGCTCAGCTACAAAAGCAATATACAAACTTCTCATGCACCCTATCCATACCTGTGCACCAACCCCCAAGTGGATGGGGAAGCTACAACAACACTATTGTGATTGCCCCTCCCTGCCACAGTTCCAGCAAGCCACTACATCCTGAAGTAACACTAGTTGTTTCTATCTTAGAAAGACTCCAGGCAGGTGAAATGGCTTTGCTGGTACTGCAGGGTAGATCCATTAGGAGCCACACATTATACACTCATCCCGGTTCTCCAGGGAACACACCATGGCTGCTTTATTCCTCTCCTTCTCTTCCTCTTCCCTGGAGGCCTTCTCTCGCTCTCTGAGTTTCTCTTTGTTCAGGGTGAACTGGATGGGGTTAGCAGCTGGTTTTGTCCTTAGATAGTACATGCCAGTCTTCAGACCCTGCAGAGCAAAAGCATGAGTCTAAGAGCTGGAATCAGCTGGAGGTCAGGCGAGTAATACAGCCAAACTCTGAACTGCTGAGGCTGACCTCCCTTAGCCCATACCGCTGTACTGGCCTCAGAGTCACATCTAGCAGTAGCCAGGACTAATGGGAGCAACGCTACAAGCATCCACAGCTTTACTGCTTTGGAGAGATGTTCCACTAGTAACACCAGATTCATGGAAGGAAACAGCCGTTTACCCTTCTAAGAATCAGAGAGACCAACTTTTCATGAAAGAACTTAGCAGCCTGCATCTGCTCTCTGTTCTGAACACGCCTCCCACCCACCCCTCCCAGATACCTGCTTCCACCCATAGAAGTGCATGCTGGTGAGTTTGCCGTAGTTGGGTTCTGCAATATGGATGTTGAGAGACTGGCTCTGGTCAATGAAAGCGCCTCTGTCTGCTGCCATCTTGAGGACAGTTTTCTGGGATATCTCCCACACTGTCTTATAGAGCTGTTTCAAGTCATCAGGAATCTCAGGTATATTCTAAAAGGAAGAGGGAAGAATTTTCCAATGCAGTGTAACCAGTGACAGCCCAAATGTTCACTTTTTTGAAAAAATTTAACAAATACTATTTGATTTTATAAATCGGATTCTTCACCAATTGCTGAAACTTCAGCAGTCCTGACCAGAACTAAGGCTTTTTACAGCCCAACTCTATCACTGAATCCAAGCATCCCGATTCTGAAAGCACACAAGCGTAAAGAAACCTCAGTTGCTGAAAGAGGACAGCTTCTTCCAGGAAATTTGAGAGAAAAAGCTGTTTGCAAACAGACCATTACTGTTTTGCCCTGAATAGGTCTTACAAAGAGCAACCCAACAGCTAGTACTCCCTCAAACTTCAAGGTGGACGCACTTTGTTAGCACGCATGATACCAAGCGTAACAGCCACAGTAGCATTTCAGACTCCACAGCATAAATGATTCATCCCACGCAGACTTCTACATGTAACTTCTGGATCTGGATGTCACATACTCAGCTACTCCCTGCTACAAAATTACCCCTTTATAATCTTTATGATAAATGGGAATCCAAACATTTGCAGAACCTGCCTAAAGTAAAGCAGCCTGACTCAGTATTTGTTCTAGCAAACCAGCACATTTCCATTGGCCTTCTCGATCACACGGGCAGGCTCCAGCAGGAACAGATTATCGCTGAGCTCAGGCACATCCCCTCGTATTTCTAATGGAAATGCCACACATTGCAGCTTTTCCTCCACAGGCTAGCTGAGTCACTCATACAGCAGACCTCAAAAGCACTCCGCAGCAAAACAGCCCCCCTGCCAGCACCTCACAGACTAGTTGAGTCCCTGCACTTTTCTCCCTGGTTTCTCACACGTACCTGGATAGAGCCGTTGTGGGCAATGATTTGGTTTTTCATCCCCTCATTCCACAGGCCCCTCTCTGTGAGATCTTTCAACAAGTGCGGATTCACCACCTGCAAGGGGCAAAGCCCAAAGAATGAAAGCACTGTATATTCTCATCTATACGCCCTACCTTATGGTGCAGCTACACCTTCCCAGAGGAGGCAAATCCAACGCACGCAGTTTGTAAATGGTTAAGTAAGACCTTGTATGGTACTGACAAAGTTTGACTTGTCAGTCAGCACTGAGGCCAGACTAGGCACCAGGTTAAAACAAGGTAACAGTTGTGAGATGCTGCTGGCCACAGCAGATGACAACAGAAGGCTGGCTGCAATGCCTAGCTGGCACCAGCCCAGGGCTGAACTAGTAGGACAGTAATGAGAGAAGCTACTAGACATTACAAACGAGAAAGGGCAGTGTATGAAACTCCCCCGCATGAAGAACGCCAAGAGATGTGAAAGGGAGAAATTTGGGTTTACCAGGGCCGCTGACCACAACCTGAATTACTAAATAAGTAAAATCACTAGGACTGCGGTCAGAAGGGGAAAGAACAAAAGAGGTGCAGGCTGTTTATCTAGGAAGAAAAAACAGTGAACTTTTGCTTGCTGGGACTGGGGACAACTGTCCAGCAGCCCTGCACCTGACCTGCAGAGCAGGTTAATAAACCTGTTGTTCTGACCTCACTACACACGCCTGATTTGATCCTGCAGTCAGGAGGAAATGGGAGTGCTTTCTCTAACATCGATGAGGGGACACCTCAGAGGGGACGGACAGACCAGACCCCCCAACAGTTAGATATTCCCCTGGCCTCACATAGAGGTCTTTGCTAATTCCAGCCTCCAGAACTCATATTGTTTCTCCTTCCTGAACAGCAGACCCCTCTGCATCTGCAAAGCTTTTACATGACCTCTTCAGATCTCTTCAGCACTTTACATCCAATACAGCTCTTTCTTCAAGACTGTGCAAAGCAGCACTGTGGCCTCAGTTACTCTTCCCATAGCATGCATGTCCCTTCAATAACTTTAGTAATCATCATTCGTTTAGCAATTTCTCCTGCAGGCCATCTTGAAGACCTCATAAAGGTTTTTTCCAGTCAAAAGCAGCACTTCTTTACAATTCTGAGTATTCCACAATGACTGCTGTGGAATAAGCAAAACTGTACTACTACAGTATGTAGTACAGGCCTGACGTTCCCCTTGGTGCTTTTGGCCTTCAACATAAACATCCAACTGAACAGTTACCAAGTGTGTGGCCTCCATCTTGTCTTCCTAAGCAGCGAAAGTCATAAAAGATATGAAAACAGGAAAGCTCTTTCACACAACATACCTGAAACTCTCCTGAGAGGACTCTGCGTGTGTAGATGTTACTGGTGTAGGGCTCAATGGATTCGTTGTTGCCCAAGATCTGAGCAGTGGAAGCAGTTGGCATGGGAGAAAGGAGAAGGCTGTTTCTGACACCATATCTAATAACAATAGTCAAGAGTTAGAAAGCTTCGACCATGTGAGACAAGACAGAAAAGACCCAAGAACAACAGAGTTTATATACTGTCTGCAAAGAGCAAGAGGGCCAGTATAAGGAACTCTGGGCTCACACGCTCAGAAATCTCACTTCTCAGTAACCTGCAAACCCTCAGATTACCTGCAGTAAAAAAAAGGAAGCTCCACTAAACTTGTAACGTGGGTCAACATGGAAGTGTAACTAAAGCCTTAGCTATTTTTGCCTTTAATCAGAGGCTTTCCCAAATTATTTAGTCATGAGAAAAGGCAGAGGAAAAAAACCCAAAAAATCTGTCAGGCACTCCACAACTCCACAGCACCCAGGCAAAACCAAAACGAGCAGCCCACGAAGAGCCTGAGAACTCTCCATACACAAGACAGAGACAGATTTACTGAATTTTAAAATTAGAGCCATACAAATTGAAGAAATTCATTACAGGCACTTCAGCTTTAACAATTCCTTTAACAATTTAACAATCTTCAGGATGTTCAAGGCTCAGCTGCTTTTCCATGTCAGCTCCCAAAGAGCTTTTCCATGAGCTCCCAAACCCAACTGACACTGTCCCAACTCATCACTACATTTGTTTAACAGGTACACAAACCATTCTGCTGATTCATTCAAGATGAAGTAAGAGCTCACCTAAACCAGTCTAGGGGGTGGGCTCTCTCTGGCTTGGGAAAAAAAAAAAAAAAAAAAAAAAAAAAAGCAAGCAGCTAGCCATCCACAAAACAGTTTTCAAGAAAGATCTACTGGGGCAAAACACATAGGACCATTTTTACCCTTCTGCCCTTTTGATTTTAGTCAGAACACAACGAATGTATTTTACATCTAATACAAACTGTGTAAGACTACTCACTTAGCAATCTTCTCCTTTAAAGCCTTCCAGTCCCAAAGATCAGATGGGGTGACCTTCCACATGTCATACTGAAGAATCTGAAGAACACAGGTATTGTCCACATTAGACTGCACTCTTTTCTCCACACTATAAATCACATTGTAAAATGACCTGTTATTCCTATTAACTATTCTCTACAATTCAGCTTCAGCAAAGCTCCTCTATCATAATCTTACACTCAATCTTTTAATTGTGCTAAAGATGACAGCCAACACAGGATGAGCCTTGCTTTTCTTTTATTGCTCTCTGCACCTCAGTTTAACTTACGCATTTCTTACTGCACTTAAGAAGCCGTATTGTGGAGGAAAACTCAAGCACCATTTGTACCGTTGTGACATTATCAGCCTAAGGTGTTTCAGTCATACATCTTCTGTATCAAAGGCCAGGCACAGTCACATTACCTGCTTTTCATAGCTTTGGCACTGACACACGACAGCTCCTGGTACTTACTCCTTTACTGACGGGAGAACCCTCATACGTTTCGTACGGTCCTTGCTCCTTGGCAAGTTCACAGCTGGCTTCCAAAGCACCATAATAAATGGTCTCAAAAATCTGCTGGTTCAAGCGCTGGGCCTCAGGACTTTCAAAAGGGTACCTCATCAAAATGAAAGCATCTGCCAGGCCCTGCACACCAATGCCAATGGGACGATGGCGTCTGTTGGAACGTTCAGCCTGCGTGGCATTCAAGCAAAGAGAATAATTACCTTTAGCACAACTACATAGAATCATAGAATAAATAAGGTTGAAAAGGACCTCTGAAAGGAATTTTTCATCCATACCATTGCCTTAACTTTTGAGCCATCCATTCTCTTGCAACAACCTGCCTTTCAACTCTGCCCAGTTCCCCACTGTTTGCTGTTTGGTGGGGCAAGACTTTGATGACCCAAATTAATTTTGTTAGAAGTGATCACCAACCTTAACTGCTCAACCTGACAAAGGAAGCCATGATATAGAAGTGAACACTAAGCACTTTCTGAAAAACAGGCCCGTGAAGACATTTCATAGAACAGAATCAGAGAATTGTTCAGGTTGGAAAAGACCTTTAAGAACATTGAGTCCAACAGTAAACCTAATACTGCCAAGTCCACCAATAAACCACGTCCCTTAGCACCACGTCTATGTGTCTTTTAAATACCTCCAGGGATGGTGACTCCACCACATCCCCATGCAGCCTGTTCCAGTGCTTGACAACCGTCTCAGGGTAGACATTTTTCCTAATATCCAGTCTAAACCTTCCCTGGTGCAGCCTGAGGCTGTTTCCTCTTGTACTGTCACTTGTTACCTGGGAGAAGAGCCTGACTCCCACCTGCTTACAATCTCCTTTCAGGAAGTTGTACAGAGCGAGAAGGTTCCCCCTGAGCCTCCTTTTGTCTAGGTTAAACAACCCCAGCTCCCCTAGCCGCTCCTTATCAGACTTGAGCTCCAGCCCCTTCCCGAGCTCTGTTGCCCACCTCTGGACACGTTCCAGCACCACCATGTCTTTCCTGTAGTGAGGGACCCAAAACTGAACACAATATTCGAGGTGCAGCCTCACCAGTGCAGAGTACAGGGAGACAATCACTGTCCTGGCCCTGCTGGCCACACTGTTTCTGATACAAGCCAGGATGCTGTTGGCCTTCTTGGCCACTTGGGCACACTGCCGGCTCATGTTCAGCCAGGCTGTCGACCAACATCTTCACATCCATTTTCTCCCAGGCAGCTTTCCAGCCACTCTCCCCAAGCTTGTAGCATTCCACAGGGTTGCTGTGACCCAAGTGCAGCAGCCAGCACTAAGCCTTGTTTAAACGCATGCATTCAAATTGTATACGCTAGAAAAATCTGATCCTCATCAGGTTTGGCTTCACACTTTGGGTATTTGTTTATTTCCTCCTCCAACACCCAGCTCTGCCGCTTGCCTTTCTATGTTCTTGCAATGCAACAAACCCTGCTCCCATTCCTCTTCAACAATTGCCAACTCTCTCCCCACTTTCCTTCCAGAAAGCAGCCTATGCACCCTCCAAAAGTGCATAAAACCAAAAAGACCGAGTTACACCTTGGGATCTTTCCAGCACTCTTTTCTCTGTTCCGCTTTCCAGTCTATTCCTAGTGCTGTTCTGTGCTTTATGGAAATCCTCACACATGAAAAAATTCCAACTGCAGAATCATCTCAAGGGGAGGCTTTTTCTACAACTGCTTTGCTAAGGAACCATTATGGGTTAAAGCGTAAGAAGCCACTAACAAGGGGTCACAAATGCAAACAGGTAGTTCATGGAACTCCCAACTATTTGCCAAAACAGGTTTACAAAATCCCTCACTGATTGCTTCCGCCCAAGACTGAACTGGGATCGCTACAGAACAGCGGGCCCTTTGTCAGCAGACACTTGGCATGCCTTCAGCCCTGTATCAGCTCAGCACTGCACTCACCTCTGGCACAGGGTAGTAGTTGATATCAATGATTTTGTTCAGGTTTCGGACAATAACTTTAGTGACCTCAGCTAGCTTCTTGAAATCATACGTATGCTCTGAAGTGACGTACATGTTCAGGGCTATAGAGGCCAAATTACAAACTGCAACCTGTGGAGAGAAAACAGTGAAAACAGGCATGCCAGCCAAACACCCCATGCAAAAAACCCACAATCTCAGTTCCAGAACACACCCTCTATCCAAACTATATGGAAACAAAAGGATCAAGCAACCTATAAGGTGGGGAAAAAACACTCCTCGTTTCCATGTTATCTTAGGAGTTGTTAAAAAGGGGTGACAACAATTTTAAAAGCATTAGTAGAAGTCAGTATCACAATAAAAATTCAGTTCTCTGGCCTGGTCAATCTTATCGCCTGCAAGCCATCCTTACATAAATGAAGCCTAACGATTTCTTTTGTTACTAGAATCTGCAGCTGATCTGAATATTAGGGCATTTTCTAACATGAACATTAATTCCAATCCCAGAAGAACTGAAAGACGTCAGCTACGATTTCTTACGCAGTGCAGGCAGGCAAGATGACTCTCCACCTCTTCTAGACTACTCAGGATTTTATGAATACTGAGTAGTTCAAAAAGCGTGAACTAAAGAACTACTAGGGGCTCAGGCAGTAGAAACTGATATGCTCAGTTACAGCAGCCTCAAGAGCTTTACTGCACAAGAAATTCTCAATGATGTACTCCTCATTTCTATGTTCTTCCTTTGCCTTTCTTTTTTGTTCACAATGCTAACATAACACATCCACAGAGCACCAAGATTAGGGTAGTACATAGGGAACTCAGGGGGAATTGTTACTAATACATAGGCCTGGAGGTAAGAGAGGCATGGTTTTACCAAATCACTAGCTGAAGAGATGCTTACATCAGCTACCAGCAAGCCAAAGAGCTCACTTCTCCCTCACACTTTCAGAGGTTCGCTTCAGTGGGTATCTTGTTTTATACCAAATCCTCCATGGGACTTGGAAGGGAGGGGAAACCCACACACAGTTAGTGGAAGAGCTGTAAGTACTTCAGTTGAAACATTCCCAGAATTTTCTTAGCTACCTGTTCCCTTCCCCAACCAACAGTCAGATACATCTTACCTTATGGAGACAGGCTGGGAGAGCTGGGGCTGTGCAGCCTGGGGAGGAGAAGGCTGCGGGGAGACCTTAGAGCAGCTCCCAGTGCCTGGAGGGGCCGACAGGAAAGCTGGGGAGGGGCTTTGGGCAAGGGCAGGGAGTGGTGGGACAGGGGGGAATGGCTTGAAGCTGAGAGAGGGGAGATTTAGGTTGGACATGAGGAAGAAACCCTTCCCCGTGAGGGCGGCGAGGCGCTGGCCCAGGCTGCCCAGAGCAGCTGTGGGTGCCCCATCCCTGGCAGGGCTCAAGGCCAGGCTGGACGGGGCTGGGAGCAGCCTGGGCTGGGGGGAGGGGGCCCTGCCCCTGGCAGGGGGTGGGACTGGCTGGTTTTGAAGGTCCCTTCCAACCCAAACCATTTCATGATTTTATAATATTCTAGAAACCTGCAACAAGAGCATGCACAGCTTTCCTAAACACTACAAGTTCCTGTTCTCCACCTACCTCATCTTTGCTGGTATACTCCACTATTTCTGTACACAGATTGCTGCATTTGATGGTCCCCAAGTTCTGCTGATTGCTCTTTCGGTTGCAAGAGTCTTTGTAGAGCATGTATGGTGTGCCAGTCTCCGTCTGTGATTCAATGATAGCGTACCACAGCTGCTGGGCCTTCACCACTCTGCGGACACGGCCTTGCTTCTCATAACTGCAAGAGGACAAATGTTGCTTAATAATTCCCAGGCTCTCCAAAACCAGCAGTGAAAGACAGTAATTTTTAACACAACATCAGGTACTCAGGCAGGCAAGACCCCATTCTCTTCTGAACTAGCCAGAAGAGTATCAGCAGGGTATCAAGACTGTCCTTGTTTAAAGAAAACAGAAATCTTTCACTGTAACATCCTACGCAACTACTTCAAAACAAAGCCATCGACCGCATTAAGCAGGGATCACTTCAGAATTTCCCTTTAACAAGCTAAAACAATCATACATACATCGTTCTATCTCCAGCAGGTCAGAGTTTGAAGCAAACAGTAAGCAGACATTCCCCATCTTTGCCCTTTTACCATCTGATAACAGAATTCACTGACCACTTACGAGCCACCACCACCAACCCGTGCATTGGCTCCCAGACACCACACTCCAAGGACAGTTCTGTGAATGGGTGACTACTACTTAAAAGTCTATTCACTTTTCTTACCTCTCATATAGTTTCTCAAATTCCTCTCCCCAAACCTCATCTAGGCCAGGACACTCATTTGGACACATTAAGGACCAGTCCTGTAAGAAGGAAAAACATTCAGAGAAAATCTTTAGGCACCTCATTAACTAAAGGCATACAACTTCATCAACAAATCCTGCTGTAAACAGGAACATGCAAATTACACTTCCCCTGCTAAGAATCCAGGAACCAACTCTGCCAGCAGACGTGGGGAAGGTGTTTTATCAGACTAGTCAGATTTAAAAAGGAATGATACAAATAGTTATGACCAAACTGCATGTTTAGTCCTGAAAGGACTGGTTCTCAAGACGTAACCTGTTTTAAAGCAAACACAAGCCATCATAAGCAGATCAATTTACTGAGAAGATTTTGATGCTTTAAGAAAATTCCAGAGTAAAAATTTAATGTAATAGTGTAAGTACATAAGTCATGGGCTGCCAGACTAAACATCGAAGCAAAGTATCCCACTGGAGTTCTCCAACTCCACTGTCTACCTACACAGCCTACTTCTCAAATATGGTGCAGCAGCTCTTTCAAGAAGCTCCTTTGCTGCTAGGAAGACAGCTCTGCAACCTTTCATGAACTCCATCCCAGGGCTGGTCACCTGTTCCTCCATTACCAGGCCTATTCTGCACCAATCAAGCTTCTTACCTGGTTGGTTTCAACTCGCTTCATGAAGAGATCAGGAATCCAGAGGGCAAAAAAAAGGTCTCTGGCTCGCTGCTCTTCTTTCCCAGTGTTCTTCTTTAAGTCAAGAAACTCAAAGATATCCAAATGCCATGGCTCCAGGTAGATGGCAAAAGCCCCAGGTCTCTGTTACATAAAACATAGTCAACATCAGAACACATTGCCCTTGGAAAGCAAATCTGCACTGCTCCCGACTGCACACAATACCATAAACTAATTGGAGGTGAGTTTTATACTCTCATTAAAGCAATTTCAGTATTTTTTGCATTACTGTTCTCTCACCTACTGCAACTGGGCCACGGTATTAGTTCCAGATTCTCAATAAAAATTATTAGTAACAAAAATACATATCCTCTGTGTAAACAAGAGCTTGATAAATCTTGGATTTACTTATTGTGTCATGCCTCCATTGGACTGTGTGAAGACAAAGGATCAAGAAGCTTTCTACAGCCTTATGCCTTAATTCACTACAGGGCATTCAAGGACTGACTAACAACCAGTGCAAGAGGCTGCTCTAACATGTGCGTATCATGTACGGGCATATACCAAAAGACATACCTGCAGGATAAAATGCATAGTGAAAGGGGAACACCAGAATGTCAACCAGGGGGGGAAATGCCCTATTTTAATTGTGTTTCATCTACAACCACTGCATCACTCACTGACGTTACTGGGTCAATCCTTCACAGATGTGGAACCTCCCTCTCTGACCTGAGGTTCCCTTCTTGACTTCAATTTAAGGGGAAGCCAGTACCTTGTTTCCACCTTGATCCACATAACGGGCAGTGTTGTTGTAGACCCTCAGCATTGGAACAAGCCCATTGGAATTTCCATTTGTCTGCAGAGGCACAGGAAAACCATCAATACTGAAAAGCAGCTGCCTGAAGAGATGGGCCTACATTTTCTGTATGTCTTCCAGCAGTCTGCAAAACTTTTATGCTGAAAGCTAGGGACTGACCACCCCCATCAGTTATTTGGTATTCCCTTCCCCACACCTTTTTTACCAATAGACAAATATATATATATCGGCTACTGGTCCCACAGTTTAAAAAGATGTACCTCCTAACTTCTTCCTCTACACTGTGTAATCTAGAGGTTTGCAGAGGTTACATATGCTGTGACAAAAAAAACCAAACACACATTCAGAGATGATCTTGGGCAGTTAAAGACGTACAAAAAGGAAAAGAGCTAATGCACAAGTCTCTAAGTACATCTCTAGGTTGCTCATACATAAATAAGCTGGAATTGTCTGATCAAACAGTGGAATAAGATCCTCTTTTTAGAAGGACTTCTATTAGGAGGCCAAAACACAAAGGAAAACCAACCTTTTTGCCTTAGAGCATACTGGAAAGGGAAGGACTACTGAGCTAGACAAGCTGCTGTGTTAAACTGACTGGTAGAAGCAGCATTGATCTGGCAACCAAAATACAGAGATTTCCTGAAACCAAGAGGTTAACCTCTGCTGGGAACACCATCTGCACGCTCACCCCAGCAATATAGCTGCCCGTGGCTCTGATACAGCTCACAGCAAGGCCAATCCCACCAGCAGACTTTGAGATCAGTGCACACTGCTTGAGAGTGTCATAGATTCCTTCAATGCTGTCATCCTTCATGCACAGCAGGAAACAACTAATGAAAACAAATAGCTTTAGCATACAAAGATTAAAACAAAAAGTCAAGAAGTATTTCACCGAGGCTGCAGTAAAACACAGGTAAACACTGAATCTTTAACATGCTATGCAAAGCAAATAAATGAAGCAAAACCATAGGTTGCAAAGTGGAATACAGGATAGTTTTATAAAAACATCATGAGCAATAGTTGTATTACCTAAACGTGTGTTGTTGAAGCAAAAGGTTTTTAGAGTCTTTTCAGTTATGCTTACTACTTTTAGAAGGTTTTAGAAAACAATTACCAAGATTTGTTTTGTAATCTACAGAAGACTACGCACATAGGTACCTTTTAAATAAAATATAGTCATGTAAACATTACCATTGGCTTTAGAAGCTTACAGAAACCTATGTATTTTTCCCCAAAGACTACACTAGGTAACAGGTTAAATTTGACAGCAACTTCTCAAAACTTCATAGAACAATCACAAAAACACAGCTACTCTTTTCAGAAGATGTGAAACTATTTCATTTGAACAGACCCGATCTCCAAAACTTTATCTTCTCCCAGTTATGCACTAAGCAAACTTGAAAGCCAAAGGTACCTGGAAAGTTGAGGCCGGTTGGTACCTGCATTGAATAACGTGGGGGAGGCATGGGTAAACCACCTTTCAGAGAGAAGATTGTAGGTTTCAATTGCAGCATCAATGTCATTTTTGTGGATCCCCACCGATACTCTCATCAACATATGCTGAGGACGCTCAGCAACTGAATGCAAAAAGCAAAGAAGAAAACAGAATGTCGGTGTGACATTTACTATTGGTACAGACAGACGTAGAGGTCATGGCAATAAGCTACAAACAGCATGCAGTGGGCCACTTGAGAGCCATAGTTTTCATAGAATCACAGAATAAACCGGGTTGGAAGGAACTCCAGGAGGTTGCCAGTCCAATCTCGGGCCCAAAGAACAGTCAGCTGAGAGAGTCAGAGCAGTCTGCTCAGGACATTACCCAGCAGAGTTTTTCAAAACTCAAGGACAAGGACCGCATAACCCTGCTCAACAACCTGCTCCAATGCGTGACTGTTCTCATGGGGCACACGGAGAAGCGAACACACAGCTGTACTAACAGTTAAAATCCAATCAAATATCCAAACCTGCATCCAATTGCTAAGTTTATTATATTACAATTAACCTCTCATCTTTCCGGTGTCCTAGGATTTTCATGCTAAGGACCTGCAATAACTGGCACAGATAGCCCAGTAGCTCTTTCAAGTTTAAATTTATTAGAAAGTGCTTAGCGTTATGAAACAAGTCCACAGCGGGACACGACCTGCTTCATCTTCTACATCCCAGATAACAGGTAGCTTTCAAAGCACAAAGGTCCTTAGAACAGAGAGGTGAAGTACAGCTGTCCAGGTCACACTGCCATTATTTGGAACACTCAAGTAAATTTGCCACAGTGCTGCTCTTTAATGATCAGCTGTTCCCCTTGCAAGCATACCACTGCCACCAAAAAAATGCTAGATTCTTAGCCTAAGGAAAGAAGTTGCACATGCCCAGAGAAAACCTACTACGAATGTTTTGCTATTTTTTTTAAAAACAGTACATGGTGCTTTTACCGGAATGCTATAGGGAAAGCTGTGAGGTAGCCTATTTACCTCCTCAACCCCTAGTCTGAGCCATGCATGGTCTTGATTTTAAATACTATTTTAAGTTGATACAGACAGTTCTTACCTTTTGAGTTGATTTTCAGCAAGTAGGAACGTTCTAGAGTCTTAAAAAGAGGGAATGAATTTTAGTAGACAGACAGTTTTTAAAAAAATCCTATTAACTCCAAACTTAAGTATCTTCATGCTCCTTAACCTGGGCTTCAACAGAAGCACCAGCCCTGCACTCCAGTCCCCCTCTTGTTAATGACATAGGGTATTAGGTGACTAATGACTGAAAAAAAAACCAAACAGAAGTCCACTGTGAGATTCCAACACTGAGGAGTCTATACTTTGGATTATGGAGTGGTAGTAGTGCGTGCAGTTGCAACATTCACCGCTACCTCTCAATGCACAGTGAATGAAGGGTAGAAGAAAAGGGAGTTCTTGTTCTCCACAACCCTGTCCCTTCTTAAAGTATTGTCCGTTGTGCCACAAGCATGCTTTCCAGACAACCTGTATCACAGTCTGCAGTGCTGGGTGTCGAACACACAAAATTAGAAATATGGCAATGCTGCAACTAGAGCAGATGCTTGGATTAAGCTTGGATTACATCAGTAATTAGAGGATGTCAAGAATTTCATACCTATATACATATAGAAACACACACACGCATTCAAGGTCCCCTCCTTCCGTCCTTGCCTATGCTGCTTCCACAGCTGCTCTGCTCTTGACACGCACTAGACGTTTCCTCATTGCAGACTACTTCCCCCAGACTAGAAGGCACCATATCAGATGTGTCAATGGAAACTCTAGGTGAAGACCCCCAGTTCTTAGATTCACAAGAACTACCTGAAGTACCCAGTGCTATGGAATTGTGAAATACTCTCCAGCTAACTCTCCAGAGAGCCCACTGCATCGCACACTAAAACAACTAGGCAAAGAACAGTATGTTGTGAGGGGAGCAGGAGGAGCAGATGGTGGGGGCACAGCAGACTGGACCGGTTGTCGGAGAGATGTGCCAGCAGCATGGAAGAAGACAAATGCGTGGGATGACACACTGAGAACAACTGTTACACAAAACAATGGGGAAAACCCAAAATCCCTTTTTTGGTTTATTAAAATTTAGATTACTTCCTTGAGGAATTGCATGAGCTGGGAAGCTTTCAACAACATTCAGTTGCTATTTACTGCGAAACAGTTAGAGCCCAAGAGTTAAAATACTACAGCAGCCAAGGGTACACAATGAGGCCAAGAAGAAAGTACATGATTCACCTAGTTAGGCAGCTGCTTTGTGCAGGTACTCTTCGTTTTTTAACAAACTCATTAACGTCCCACCTACTCCATTTGCCCTCCTTGCCCAAATCTAGATGGTTCCACAACTATTCTCACTCTTCCCACAAGACTCAGCTCCAGGACAGTATCAAAACAGCTGTCTTCATTATCATGAGTAATGTGCTTTTTACCTTAAAACCAAAATAGTTGTAGGAGAAGTCTCTGTCATAGATAATGGCAGAATTCAGGCGCTGAAAGGAAATAATACAGAGAAAAATTTACATTTACAGCCTTTTTGTGCCTCACGTTAAGGTATAATAATGCTATCATTGTTTGGCATTTCTGGCCTCAAAGATCTAGTGAAACTGACATCACATCAGAGGAATAAAGTAGGGAAGAGCACTTAGCTTGAAACAACAAATGCACAGTTTTAACAAATTTTTTCCAAGTATAATGCACAATTGTTGGCTACATCTTAATGAAATCTAACTAGACACTAAGAAACACAACATAGAATGAAAATACAAACGTGACTTCCTCGTAAGCACAAAGACCTGAAACAACCTGAAGTCAGAAATCAAACATCAACTCCCCCTTTTGTGCAAACAAAACAGATTGCTACATCAAAAGGTACTTTTCCTCAAAATTAATCGGTTCCGCTGATCATGACTACAAGGACATCCAAGAAGATTCTAATTCAGAAACATCCTTACATGAAGGAAATTCCTACATCCTCTCTTTTAAACTCTCCAAAACAGTGCAATTACCACCTGCACTGGTTTCTGCATTGTCTTTCTGTCCTAAAGCAAACATGGCTCACTTAAAAAATAAGAAAAATAAATTATTTGAACTAGTTCACTGAATTTTTAAAACTGAAAAAGTGAAAAAGTGAAAAAACCATTACATACATCTTTGTTGGCCAAAACTATGTCTAGAGTTTCTTTGGAGACCATTGGTGAGTGCTTCCCATTGTGAGGGTTTATGTAGTTGTAGAGATCATCCATCACATCTGCAACAGAAAGGTATTTAAAAAGAAGGACAACCACACACATATATGCATCACCTGCCATTTGTTTTTAAGGATTTAACAGGCAGGACTACCCATCCTCTAAAACAACGCCCTCCAGCTCTACAAGCGTGAAACTTTTGTTCTATTTGCTCAGTACTATTACTAATCTGTTAACTTTAAAAATGCACTTCTCTTACAATGCTTTTTTAATAGAATTTATAACACATAACAAATGGAAAAGAAAGTGGGTGCAACCTAATTTCAATCAGTTACATTTTTCATCAATCTACTTATACAGATACCTTTCACAAAACAGGCAATTTCATATTCCTTGTGACACGCCTAAGACTCATGTTTTCCATCTCCATGGCATTTTTAGTTAGCCTGGGTACTTAGTAACTTCTGCTTCAGAAAGAGATTTCCCTATTTATATCCCCTGAAACTCCTACTCCCTTTCTGACTAATTGCTATGCAAGTGCCCCTGAAGAGACTTACCACTGAATACTTTCTTAGTTTCTTTGTGCAAATTGGACACCGCAATCCTTGCTGCCAGGATAGCATAGTCCGGGTGTTTGGTGGTCAAGGTTGCGGCCGTTTCAGCAGCCAGTGTATCCAGTTCCACCGTTGTGACACCACTGTACAGCCCCTGAATCACCTTCATGGTGATCTGGGCCTGAAAAAAGGAAAATTCTAGAGGTTAGCTACCTGTTGTTGAGGAAAAAAAAAATCCTCATGTTTCAACCATTTGAGATGTAAGATGTGCTTCACTATAAGCAGTACCATTCACCCTGTTTGAATAGAAAAGTGAATTAAAATACCAAACCCTCTCAGTGAGGTACTGACTCCTAAAATTTCAAAATAATACTGGGGCAGAAGGGAGAGTGAGGAAAGCGTGAAGAAAGCAGAAACTGCCAATCCAGAATCATTAACAGTTTTTATTCTGCACTTTCCTGAAGGCTAGGATAGAGTAGCAGCAAAGTTCATAAGGAAAAAAGCGAGATTAAAACAGTACTTGCTTGGAAGTTTTGAAACTCCAGACGAAGCTTGACTTTATCAGTTTCTGAGACATGGAAGCACTATGTTTAAAATCATTTCATGACAAGAACGAAAAAAAACCCAAGCCTGGAAGGGATACAATAGCTTTTGCTTCATGGCTTAAATTCATCTTCATCTGCCAGTTAGGACCTTTTGTGGGAAGACTTTTGCATCTACCATCTCTAAAGTATGTTCTGCTTTTCTCTCAAGCATTTAGCACTGATCTCTACAAGGAAGAGTATATTCTATACTGGAGATGGGAGGTCTGATCTAGCGTGGTAACTGCTGAATGTGCTGGAATTGTCAACAGCCTCACAAAACCAGGACCTGTAATTTTCAAACCTTACCCTCTGAAAGTAAGCACATGAGGTCAGGGATTTCTAGCATTGGCTTGTAAAGCACCTGGCACAAGAAGATCCAAGTCCAAAAGGAGAAACTCAGTTCCAGGAAGAGATGTCACACACTACTGCAGACTAAATAAGAATGCGGCACTTTGTGTAAGATTAGCTTCATTATTAAGACAGGGTTATTAAGAGTCAGGAGGAATAGGAATCTTGCTTCTGTCCTACGTCACTGAGATCAAGTCAGTATACTTTGTGTTTCAGTAATCAAGTCACTAACGCTCCTCCTCCTGCTCTCTCTCCATGGCTGAAGAGCGCTACTTTCTGGTGCAGAATGAATGTCAAGATATTTTACAGATGCAATTTAAGAAAATAGATCAATAGAGATGTGAAAAGCCTAAGTTGACAACTCCAGAATGAACACACTGGGTCTGCACATCTGTGTAAAAAAAAAAAAAAAAAAAAAAAAAAAAAAAAAAAAAAAAGTCTCACAGAGATCGGTGGATCCGCAAGGGAGTCAGCCTCTGTACAGGCTTTGGAAGGAGAAGCTTACACAAGTGCACTCAAACAAGCTTACAACATGCACTCAAAATCGTACACAGCTCGAAAAAACAAAGTAGGGATACTATAATGACAGGGGGATATTGTCAGACAGAAAGGGCACCTTATTTTATGATGAGAAGATCAAGAGCTACTTTCCATATAGTATTGCTCAGAATTTGCAGACTGAAATAGAGAGCAGTGTACCAAAACCAAAATATGTGAATTGGAGCAACCAACAATTCTTTTTTAAGCACAAGAAGCTAAATTGCTTCAACGTCTAAGGTAAAAACAATTTACAATAGGTAAACTGATTTTTCTCCCCACCACCCTCAGACTCTGTACCTGTGAAGCAAAAAAACCTCAGAACACAAACAATTAGAAGAAACACATTGTGAATGCATTTGCCCAGAATTCCTGTGCAGGCTGCCATGGCTGGCTTTTGCCAAGGAGAAGAGCTGGGTAACAATTGCTCACCACTGTCAGCTTTTAGCAGCTATCACCCAAGAGGCAGGGAACAGGACAGCAGGAAAAAGGACAGACTCACAGGATCGACGAAGTCAGCATTGAGGCCATAGCAAAGCTTCTGGATGCGCGACGTGATCTTGTCAAACATGACGCGCTCTTGACGTCCATCTGTTGGAGAAAAGGTTGCGATCACAACAGCTCCCATTACAATAAAGAACGAGTTAAGCACAGTATCCTCCTAACCTAGCACCTCACACAAGAGGCCAGCCCTCTTTTAGGGAAGCCTGGGATGGGAATCACCAAGGACAACCCGCTTATGTTCTCTGTTTAGGCCCAAGACTACCCCTCCACCCCAGCATGCTCCTGCTGCAGATGATCTACTCCACACGGGACCCCTCACTCAGAGGCACAGGTCTCAGTATCGTGAGGAAAAACAGGGACCTCCCACCACTTCAAGAAGGGTACAACTACGCGCTACAGGGCCAAGAAATTCCCACCCCACTACACCTAAAACTTTGCATAAATGCAATTCTCGGGACCACCGCTGCAGATGGGGAACCCAGGTGAGGGCCACCTTAGCCCCCCTGTCCCCCAAAGACTGGGGTTTCCTCCTCTGGCCGAACACTCTCCTTTGATCAAAGGTGTGGGGACCAAGCCCAGACCACGTTGCCATGGTGGGTGGAGGATGTCTCCCAAAGCAAACCGAGGGGTCTCACCCCTCACTCTCAGTGTCATTGGGGGAGCTTCCTCACTACTCCAGGGTCCCTGCAATGCAGATGGGGTGCTATCCTCTCACTCTTGGTGCCATGCAAGCTGCCCCCAAAGCACAGGGGATCCCATCCTTCCACATCCCATGAGGAACCCTCTGAAAACAGAGTAGGGGTCCCCATCTGCTCACTTTAAGTGCCAGAAGAAGGACCCCCAAAGCAGAGGGGGTCCCATCCCCTCACACCAGACACCATTAGAGGGACCCACCCAAAGCCATGGGGATCCAGTGTCCACTCACATCAGGCGCCACGAAAGGGATCCCCCAAAGCAGAGGGGGTCCCGTCCCCTCGCACCAGATGCGAGGAGAAGGACCCCCCCAAAGCAGAAGGAGTTACCCCACCCCCCTACACTCGGAGCCATGAGAGAGACCCCCACCCCAGAGGAGAGGGGCGACCCCATCCCCTCCCCTGCGGTGCGGAGGGAAGTCCCGTGCCCGGCCGGTGCCCCTCCACGGCGGAGGGCTCTTCCTCACCCCGCTTGACGACGTGCATGGCGGCGGTCGGCGTCCCGGGTCTCTCAACGGCTCCTCAGCGCCAAGCGCGGTCCAAGCGCTTCCCGCTCCCGCCAACTGCACTGACCCCGCTGCGCCGCCGTAGCGCTCCACCCCTCCGGCTGAGGCTCAGGGCGACATCTTGCCTCCGGGCACTGTCTCCGTCTTTGTGCTCTTCCCCCCACCGCCAACGACTTCAGCGCTGCCTTTCACCGTTAGCGCAGACTCCTCCCTTCCTCCATCCCTACCTTCCCCCGACCCCTTCTCCCGGGAAACACCACCCCGCCGGGGAACAACACCCCGCTTGCCCGCTTCCAAGATGGCGACCGACGGCCCGCCTCCCACGGCAGGAGGCGGTGGGACGGGAAAGGGCGGTGCACGCCGGCTCCAGGGCGGGACGTATGGAGCCCGCCAAGGGACAAAACGCCCTCATCCTGCGATAAGCAATATAGCAGCAACAATAGCAATTACAATTATGATAAAGCAAGGCCCAGTTTCGGAACGAGAGGCGGTCGCCCCCAACCCCCTTTCTGCCTGTACCCCACACAGAACGCCGCCCCCCTGGGGCAGAGGCCTGTACGGGCATGGTGGCCCGTGCACCAGCATGGCACCCAGCCCAGGCTCTCCTGCCAGCAGGCTGGGGCCATGGGCAGGAGGGGAGCTGGCCCTGTCAGGAGAAATGCCTCTGGGGGACACACAGTCCCCGGAGGGCTCTGAAGGCCGGCAGCGGGGGACACTGAGCTGCCATTCCCAGCCAAAGCGGCGGGTGCCCCAGCTAAGGGTGACATCAAGGGCACACATCCCTCCACAAAGACCTTCTGGGATGTTAAAGAAAACTATAATTGCTCTTACAACATTAGGACTGACAATGTTGATGAGGGTCACCCTCCCCTGTGCTTCAGGAGGGCAAGCCTTCTCCTGTGGGCATCCACCATCTTCTGCAGTGCTCGCTCCTTGCAGCGGCAAGGGAATCGCAGAATCACAGCATGGCTGGGGTCAGAATGCACCTCTGGAGACCTCCAACCCAACCTCCTGCTACAGCAGGTTCACCCAGAGCAGGTTGCACAGACTCACATCCAGGCAGGTTTGAATGGCTCCAGAGCAGGAGACCCCACAGCCTCTCTGGGCAGCCTGTCCCGGTGCCCCATCACCCTCAAGGTAATGATGTTTTTCCTCACATTCGGATGGAAGTTCCCATGTTACAGTTTGTGCCCGTTGCCCCTTGTCCTGTCGCTGGGCACCTCTGAGAAGAGCCTGGCCCCCTCCTCGTGGCACTCGCCCTTAAGATATTTGTAGGCATTGGTGAGGTCCCCTCTCAGTCTTCTCCTCTCCAGGCTGAACAGCCCCAGCTCCCTCAGCTTTTCTTCCTAAGGGAGATGCTCCAGACCCTTCATCATCTCTGTAGCCTCCACTGGACCCTCTCCAGTAGTTCCCTGTCTCTCCTGAACTGGGAGCCCAGAACCAGACACATTAGTGCCTGGGTGTTCAGACAGGGCTCACCGGCAGCAGCACCCAAAGCAGTGCTGAGGTTTATGTACATAATCCAACCCAAAACATCAGTAGTTCCTCTGCTAACCTGCTCTGAATGTCTTGGAAACCAGCAGCCAACCAGCAGCTGTGGCACTTGAGTCTGAGCGGCATGATAATATCTTGCATTTATCATTTACAGGATCTTCCTTTTCTGCACAGAGCCTGTGAAGTGCTTCTTCAACCACCCCAAGAAGCACACCTACCTGCAGGCGACAATGCTGAGCAGCTTAACGCTGCATGGCCTCATCTCTGCAAGTGGGAAAGGGGAAGCAGAGGCGAGTATGGCACCGCACCGGAAACTTCAGGTTTTGCACCATGAGAGTATCATCATCCAATGTGCAAGTTACCCTTTAGCCAAAGCTAATCTTGTGAGTCTCAGAAAGAGATCCCAGGAGCTATGGTGGCACAAAGTGGCTGGAAATTCAGTTCTTATTTCTTCTGGATGGGCCACTGTGACTTCCTACATGAGGGTGTTGGTTCCATTCAGGCTCAGAGAAAAAATGGCAGTTAGCAATTCCTCAGCACCCAGGTTTGCTTTGAAGGTGTCCAGTGCACCAGCATGCACCAGCAGGTCAGCCTGATCCCACTCAGCTCGAGCGAGCCAAACAAGAGCACTACACAGAGGCTGTCAGCCCAAAAAGCTCTCATGTCAAAGATGTGACACGCAGAATTTTTGGAAGTGATCAGGAAATGGGAATAAATTCGGGGTTGTTTCTCTATTTTATTGGGAAAAGGCCTACAGAAGGAAAAAGCATGGCATTTTGATCTGTTTGAAGACTGAGCCGTGCTCACAGATCTTTGCCCTGAAGTTATTCTACTTTGTGTTTTATTCACCCTTTTTTGAAAGAAACAGTAGTAGGTGGAGCAGTGGTTTCATTTTATGAGGATGTGACTGTATGTTGTGAGTTAAACGGCTGCAGAGAAAAACCAGCCTCCTCCCCTCCAGCATGTTGTGGTGAGATCAGAATGGCTGAGATAAACTCAACTCTTCAGAGAGGTGAGTTTTGGGAGGAAACGTAGCAACGAGAAACAAACTTCCTGAGGCTGTGCAATACTTTACCTCCACCCAGCTCTGAGACAGCTCTGGCTGGAGTGAAGCAGCTGTGCTAACAGGTTCCTGTTGTTACTCCTTTACTGATTTCCACAGAGAAATTTCCTTTTTCTGAACAAGCTGCTTCATTAGAAACTATCAGAGCCACAGGCACCTGCAGCTAGCACCTCAACTGCACAAGGGCATTGAGCTTTTCCCAGGTGGGAAACAAGCGCTGAGCTAGCACAGCACTCAAAACCAAACCACGATTGCTTCAGTACCTTCTGTTCAAGCAATATGAAGCCACAAAGCAACGGATCTGATCCTGCCGTGTATCAAGGGGACAGTCACACCAAGGAAAGAGTGGCTCCCACCTCTTGGCCACATACTCCTGTCTTACCTAGTATGAAAGGAGCTGGGAGCCTGCATGCAAGTCCACTACACTGGCATGCTCTGTAGGGAGCCCAGGATGCTGGACTATCAGATTGCTGCAGAGATTTGCATGTTGTCTCACTCCGGAGCTATGTGATGTCCTGATGCCAACACATTTTCTGGGTCAAAAAGTCCAGCTTCCCTTTTAGCAGGGAACAGGGTTCAGGCCTCTCTTCCAAAGCAGCCATTGATAATGCTGATGATTACGTATCTGACTACATAGCTGGTAAAGCTGGGCAAGTCTTGAGTTCACGTCTTCCCTTTGGAGGGGCAGATTCACACTTGTGCTCCCCATCACCCAGGGACCACTGTCCCTGGCAGGCTGCAAGCATCTTCAGAAAACAGTGTCTCTCCAGTTCTCCTGATTAAGATCTCCTGCTTTTCCCAGTCTTGCTGGCTTATGCTGTGTGCTTGTAGGTCATGTACTGGACTGGGCCCTGAGAATAATCATCCTGAGGCCTTGACAGTGTTGCAATGCCAGGCTGCCTGGCTGGCAGCACTCCTGGTGCAAGTGGAGAGCTGCTGGCCTTGAGGAACATCTCCAGCCAAAGCAGGGGAAACCATGTGAATGAGGTAGAAGCCTTGAACCACAGTCTGAGCTGCACAGAGATATCTTAATCCAGCCAGTGACAAAGGTCTGGGCTGCTCTGTGACTCTTGCTCTGGGGGCCTCTAGGCTACAGTGGAAGTTGCAAATATCTTAGGTATCTTGGGGGTTTCTTACAGGATTCAGTCTGTGTGGAGAAAGTACAGATGGAAGAGTCTAATCCTCCACCTCCTGGTTGTTTTGTGCATCGTAGCACACTATACTGATTTCCCAGCTCTGATTACTAGTCACCCTGTTGCCCTGGGCCAACTGTTTGCAAAGCTCTACCATAAACAAGACCGCCAAAATTACCCAAAATAAAAATACCTCTTCCATTTCCCTCTTTTGTGTGGAGTTACAGTTAATTCCTTGACCCAGAAACATCTGTAGCAATGCTGTTCATTTGCAGAGACTGCTTGATTTTAATTGTCTCTCTTGCAAGGTCTAGGACTTTTCACAGCCGCAGGAGCACAGCAGCAGTCTGGCAGATGTCATGAATTGAAGGCGACCACATTCACCGAGCAGCATGACTCTTTCTTCCTTTGGTTTCCTCCTATGATGAGCTTCCTTTTTCCTCCCAACTTAGATTCGATTGCAGTCACCCCACAAAGACTTTATGCAGTCTTTCAGAGGGGATCACCAGCTTAGTGGATCACTGGACAATTCACAACCCATACCCATCTTGCAAAAGTGTTCTCCGTTGAAGAGTTAATTCTGCTGAACCTGTATTTGAGGTCTGCTCCTTTCTCCACTCTCCCTTCCTCGCTGCATTTTTGGGGATAGTCCTGGTTCAACAGGTATTTCCTTCTTCTGAGAAGCCTGCTCTATTCTAGAAGTTAGAAACAGCTGGCTCCAGATGCAGCATGATGGCAATGGCCAAAGAAAGGCAGGGGCATGCATCAGGCATGAAAGAAACACACGTAATCCTGAGAGACAGACAGAAGCTGGTGTATAGCAGAGGATCAGGGATCTAACCCAGTGTCCCCTGGAAGATGCAGAGGAGACAGAAACTCTAACAAGAATAGAAGATGACTCAGTGGCTGGAACAGGGGAACTGGGGGAAAAATACTGAATCTTTCATGGACAGATCACAGTTTTAAGTTGAGGTCTTTCAGCAGCTGCTACTACTGCTGACGCTGAGCCCCTGTGAAGGCGGCAACGGTCTGTCTCCCAGGAAAACTGAATCACAATTTCTGCTCCTTATTTGGCTGTCTGGTTTTCCCAGCAAACAGGCCAGGAGAGTGCAGACACTAACTGGGGAAGCAGGGTGACAATAATGGGTGTTTTGTGGGATGCAGACATGAAAGATAACCTGGAAAGGGAGATGGAGCCATTCCTGAAATGACTCCTTCCTTTCCACTTGGATGCTGTTCAGCCTGGGGGGAACAGCAGACCCCTATGTGTCCCTTTGTACCACTCCTCCTTTCTTCCTCGTGCCTTCATGCCCACTGGCCTTCAGCGCTGGGTGGAAGCCTGGTACCGTTGCCTGCCTCCTCACACTGCTCTGCAGTGGGGTTGGGATCAGCTGCAGCCCTCGTGTCCCTCCTGTGCATGTCCCCCACAGCTGGAGAAAGCACCAGGCTGCTCCTGCAACGTGGCTTAACCACAGGCGTGTGGGGAGCCCAGCAGGAGACCACATCCCAGCAGACGTTTGGTGCTTAGAGGGACCACGCCAGTGCACACCCTGCACCCAGCTCTCCATGAGCCACATGTCCTGTCTCACCCTACTGAGTGCAGCCCTGTCCCCAGAACTTCTGCAGAGCAAGCAGTGATGCCTCTGGTCCCTTCTGGCTGCAAAACCAAGTGGGATGAACCATTAGTGGGAGGCTGTGGAGGCTGTGGGCTCCAGGGAGGTTCATGGGAACCCCATCACAGTAGGTCCTGCACCCCTGGCCGGAGCAGGCCGGGGTGGAGCTGCACCTGGTGCAGGTGAGCAGAACGCGGCCATCCCTCCCTCCCACCACTGAGCAGGAAATGCCGGGCCCCTGGCACCCACCATGCCACTGGAACCCATGGTGGGACCAGGGGGCCCTGAGGGGATGTGCCTGTCCTGCCCTGTGCTGCCCCAGGCTGCAGGAGCTCCCACTCCCAGTGCCAGGGATCCATGGGGTGCAAGTTGCCCTCCACAGTGCTGTTGCAGCTGGAACCTCCCACAATGAGCCATGGTTGTGGTGGGAGCAGCACGGCATATCTGGATCCTATAGGGCTTTCCACAGATCGTTGTCCCTTAGCCACCCACATGGCAAGGTGATGGCCAACCCTTGGGTCTCAGCCCGGCTCAGTTCCTCTTGCAGTCCCTCCACGTGGAGCAATGCCTTTCTCCATCCCCGATGGCTGGGCACCTCCTTGCAATTTGCCCCGTGGCTGCAGTTTTGTGGAGCTGTCAAGATTTCCCAGGGTGCACAAAGCAGCCGGAACCTGGTGGGGCAGATCTCCCACCCATCTGGAGGGCTCTGGGGAGGCTGTGCCTGATGACACCCGCTCTCCTCTCGAGGGCAGGCGGGGCTGATGCCTTTTACTGGCCAGAGCATCTCTACAAAGGGCTGAAGGGACCCCACTGCTCATCCTTGTGTCAGAGCGCTCACAAACGGCTTGTGCAGCCCAGGCATGGGGCAGCCCTGGGCAGATTTTCTTCTGGGAGACAGAAAGTATGGGACAGGCAAGCTGAGGGGGTCACAGCTCCCAGGTAACTCCAAACAGCATGGGGTACTTGAATGGTGGGGGTGATGGGGCTGCTCGACAGTCCCCTACACGCAGCCCCTGTGGTCTGGCCTGGGGGGGCTGTGAGCTGCCCTCAGGGCTTCAGCCATCAGGTCTTGCTGCAGTGGACACATGGGACAGGACAGGGCTTGGTGACAGTGACAGCTCTGGATGCTCTGGGCTGACAGCCCTTGTGTCCCACTGTGCCATCTCGCCGTGATGAGCAGGGAGTGAGCAGTGAGGCTGGGATACTGGCTGTGCTGAGGCTGCTGAGCACTGCTCTTCCTCAGCCCCGTCCTGTCACTCACTCCTTCCTGAGACCCTCCCAGTGACTTTTGCCAGCGTTTGTGGTGGGTAAGGTGGTGAGGAGCAGGTCCTGCTGAGCCAGCGGGGCCAGACAGGCTGTTCAGGGAATTTCCATTCACAGCTCCAGTATCTATAAAGCATGATTGGAAAAGGGGAAGGGTGATAACTGCATTCATTGCCCCGTGGCTGGGACATGGGCACTGCAGGTGTGTGAACAAGGCAGCCCTGTGGGAGAAGAGCAAGAGCAGCACCCTGGGCCAGGAGACTCGCCCAGAAAACCCTTGATCATCCTGTGGCAGGTTTCCAGTGTTCCCTGGTAGCATTTTAACTGCCTGCCCATTCTCATTGACCTCCCCACGGAAGGTGCTACACGTTTATCACCTCCACTGTTCAAAGCAGCAGGGAGGCTGGCAGTGTGGCCCCTTACTAAAAGTAAGCAGTTAGGACTACATTTCCATTGGTAGTGGGAAGCCCCAGGAGGTACAGAGATGGCTGCCAGGGGTTCAGGGCACCTGTAGCACAGGTTGGCAGGCTCGGCAGGACTGTCACCACAGCTAGGTCTGCAGTGGCCCTGCTGTGCCTGGGCTGGCTCTTGTAAATGCACTGGGTGTCCCTGAACTGTGCTTCCCAGCCAGCTGCGGGAGGACAGACAACTTTGATGCAGTGCCAGATGCGAGGCAGTGCCAGCTCAGCTGATAGCACAGTTAATCTGTACCTTGGGTCGACCACCCACAGACAATTGAGAGCTGATACCTGGTACCTTGCAGGAAGGCGCATGGTGAGGCTCACCCTTGTTTCTGCAGTAAACAAGCTCACTGGGATGCTGGCATTCCTGGACCGCAATCCCCTTGGATCAGGTACCTGGAGGGAGCTGTGCTGCACCCATGGACTTTGCACAAGAGCAAGCATTTCAGTGTCCCAGGGCTGCATGCAGACAAGAAACAGTTGCCTCTGAACAGCCCCCAAATGCCCGTATTTCAGGGACCCCGCGCCACCGCCCCAGGAGATCCACTCTCAGCAGTGCACACCGTTGAACCTGGCCAGCGCTCCTGCCAGCTTCTCTGCTGCACACAGCCCCAGGAGAAAGGGGTGGGGACTGGGAATGTGCTGGATTTCAGGGCCCCTGCAGCCCTTGGAGACAGCAGAGATGGAAGATCATTTTCCACGTGGCTAGGGTTTGCAGATTGCTTTCCCAATGACCCATCCTGTTGCTTAGGAAGGGGTGAATCAAGGAAAAGGATGCTGTGCAGGACAAGTAAACACTAGATTAGCCCCCTCAAGCCTGGGCAGGGACACTGCATCACAGAGGCGGGATTTTTTATTTAATTCAAAACTGACTCCTTTTCTAAAATAAACCCTCACACTCCAGTGGGAGCAAAGCCTGGGCAGTCCAGCCTTTGGCTTGTTTTGCACATGAGATCAGGTCTGATCTTCTCATCTTTGTGGTCTGTGAATCATAATGCTGCTTCATCACTGAGTGACACTCCTCTGCCTTGAGCAGTTCTTCCCCCACAGGTTCCCACAGGTCGGGGAAACCGAGTCACAGCAGTACTGGGCTTGCCAGAGGTAGGGCTGGGATGAGAGCCACATGCTCCTGAGGCCCTGTGCTCCATCCCCTGTGGGCTGCGCACAGGTGCGCTGTGAATAACCGTTTGCATCTGTTGTGACACTGATACTAAAAGAAATTTCCCATGCAACAACATCCATCACACCACCAGCCACTCTGGCCAGGGGCTGGGGAGGAGTCCCCTCTCTCTCTCTTGCTCATCCTCTTCTCTCCAGGCAGTCTGACCTTGCTGGGGTGTGTGTGTCAGGATCTGTCCTGGAGGGACCTGGGGAAAGCTGCAGCCCAGGTGGGAGAGGGGGCCTCCAGGGAAGGACCACGTGGCTGGAACAGGCAGGGTGCAGGCAGCATGCTTCATCCCGGGGAGGAGAGGAGGTTGCGGTGGGGTGGGACACAGGACCAGCACAGTGGCAGCACCTGATGAGGACAGTATTTGGTGTCATTCTCTCTGAAGTCTCAGGGTGCTGAGCACCTCACAGAGCCCTTGCCAGGGTTCTCTATCTGCTTGTGCTGCAGCCCAACTTTTTCTTAGTCCAAGTAGCACACCTGAGCCTTGTGGCCCAGGGTCCAGGGCAGCTAAGACAACACATTTTTCTCAGAGAGATGCTGCTTTTTAGGAGATCGCTGGAGGGACCAGACCACTCTGGGTCCCCCAGGCATGACTTCAGCTCTGCAGAATGATTTGGGAGTTCCCTCAGTCCTTCCCATGGTGGCAGGACCTGTGCCCAAGGAGCCTGGTGCTGATGGAAGGGAATCACAGCCCCAAACCCTGCTGTGACCTTGCAGCTCCCTGTAGTGCTGCCAGCCGTGCCCTGGGAGCAGAGCAGCTGTCCTGCAGCCTCTGCGGGCCCTGGGGCCCCACCGAGCCACGGGCAGGCTGCAGGAGCAGTTGGGGAAGTGTCGCAGCACTCTCCAAACTATCAAGCTGCAACAAGGTCTTTTACCACCACATACCATCACACTCTTCATGCCAGTCCCTCTGCTGCCTTCTCCTAGTCTAGCCTCATCCAGGGCACACTCTCTCTTCTCTTGTTTCTTCCTCTCTCTTTTCCCTGGCTGCCCAACCCCTTAACAGAACCAGCCACAGCTGCACCTTATCTACATTGGCCAACCCGCCACCCCTGAAGCCAGCCCACAGCTGTATATTATCAATTATCCCAGCTTCATTCCTCTACAGGGAAGTAATTCACGATAACAAGTGAGACGTAATATCCCTGTTCTCTCTCCCTACCACGCTCATTCCCTCTTCAGCAGAGGTGCCAGCAGGGCCAGGGTGCTGGGTCTGGGGCTAGCAAGAGGTGCAAGCTCCCATCACCCTGCTGGTCCCCCACCTCTGTCTATGCCAAGCGATGGGCTGCACAGGGTGCACAGCACCAGGTCTCCCCTCCCTGCATCCAGCACCACTTTGTTGTGGTGCAGCATGAGCTGACAGCTATAGCCCTTGCCCAGGGGTTCCTTGGCAGGGTGCGTAGTCAGGACTCTGGCATTGGTGGGAGCTGGAGATAGCCCCACTGGCAGGAGGGCTTTGATGGGTGATGCATCAAGCAGTGGCAAGCATCCCTGCACCCACCTTCATCTGCCTGGCACGGGGGTGGGTGCCAGTCCAGGCAGTCCCTGTGTTTAGATAGTCCTAGGTGCATAAAGCAGAGCAGAGGTGAAAACCCATCATGGGGGGGTGGTGAATGCCCCCTGCTGACTTTCATGCTACAGGAGGATCTGCTGGATCAAACCTGCCCAGGGTTTTAAGGCTGGGGTCTGCCTGGACCTGCGCCTGGCTCCCAGAGCCTGGGGAGGAGCACAGAGCTCTGGACCAGCTCAAGCCTCCCATGTCCCATGTGACCCACCATGGGCTCCTGCTGAGCAGGTTTCAGGGAGACCCCCAAAGCCCCTTTGGGAACCAGATACTTTTTCAGGGAGAGCTTGCCATGCCCAGCCCTGCTGAGGAGCCTTGCGGGTTTTGCAGCCTGCAGCCAGTGGTTCTTGATGCTTTTCTCCCCTCTGCAGGTCAACATCTTCCAGATGGAGGATCCGACTGCTGACCCCACCAGCCAGCCCTGGTCAGGACCCCCACCCCAGCCTGAGAACCCAGCCCCCAGCCTGCCCCAGGAAACCTGGGCCGGCAAGTATGAGTTCCTGCTGCCCTGCCTGGGCTACTGCATGGGGCTGGGCTATGTCCGGCACTTTCCTTACCTGTGTTACTGCAATGGAGGAGGTAAGTCCCTGCTGTGGGCACACACACCCCTTCCCTGGACACCCAGGCACTGTTCAGTTCTCCTGGATGGAGGCCAGAAGCACAGGGACTGGGGAGGAACAGTGTGCCTGTGCATGGGGGCTGCACTCTCCAGGACACAAAACATGGGTACTGGTGGGATTCAGGGTCTTGTGTGGCCCATCTGGACACCACCACTTTAACCCCACCATGAGGACCATGGAGGAAGGATGCTTTAAGAGTTCAAAGCATCCCCCCAGGAGTCTGCCAGAGGAATTCTCCTGCACCTGCTGAGGCTGCCCTGTGCCATTCAGAGATGTGCCTACCTCTGGGGCAAGCCCAGAGCAGCCTGCAACACTGTCCTGGGTGGTTTGGGCCAAAAAGCGCTGCCTCCAGGCATAGCCCATCTGCAGAACGTCTCTCCTCCAGGCAGAGTATCTCTGCCCTGGCCTGCAGAAGCAGGGCTTGGCCCAAAAGTGACCCCCCTGCAGCCCTGTCAGCCCCTCTGCAGCAGCGGTAGCAGGGACCATCTATCTGGTGCTGTGCAGCTGCAGGCTGTTGTGCACAGTGCATGGAGGTGCATGGCCCAATTCAGTCGTGCAGGAGTGCCTGGGAAGGTAGCCAAATGGGGGCAATAACCTGTCACATTTCTAGGGCAGAACATGTTCAGCATGTCACTGGTGCCTGGTAACAATGGCCCAGGAAGATGCAGTGCTGTGTCTCTGGGCTGCGAAATGGGAGAAACCTTCCCAAAGGTAATTCCTGAGCTCCTCACTGCTTCTGCTGCCCTGACATGGTCTCCTTTTGTACCCAGAAGGAGGGCCCACCTCTCCCCATCTGGCCCTTACTAGCACTGCCGTGCCTTGAGCCCACATCCCTCTGCCATCTCCTTTTACACTGGGCATCACTGAAGTCTGCACCGCTCTGCTGCTGCCTCCAGATCCCCGATGCTCTGTAGGCTTGCAGCCTGCCCAGCCCCACAGCCTGCCCTCCCCAGAGCAGTCTGTGGGGTTTTTACTGCACTGGTTTTCTACATTCATTCCAAACTGCCCGGTTAAATTGGCGATTTTCCCTTTGCCCCGTGGATGCCCCTTAAATCACTGTAACTGAAGTCATTTGCTAACAGGCCAACTGATTTCTTCAGGGCATGGCTGGATGGCAGGCAATTTTGTGTGGTGGCGACAGCCACCGGGCAGTCAGGCATGTGGCACAGGAGTATGGGACCCTGCCTGGCACTCCGTGGCCCCCCAGACCTCTGCCCCATGCCCCAGCCATCCTCCACACCACAGGTGTCCCTGGCTGAGCTGATGCGAGCAGCTCTGGCTCTGAAACGCCATGCCCCATGTGCACTTGCTCCTGCCAATAACTAGGGCTGGCACCCATCCCTGCAATGCCATGCTGGTCTGGGGCAGCACCCATGCCTCAGCAGGATGTATCAGGGCTGGGCTGTGCCGAGCTTTGCGTCTCACCTAACCAGGGGGGAGTTTGGCCCTTGGTGCAGCGCTTGCTGCTGGGAGATGGGGCTGGGGTGCAGGCTTGGCTGCGGATCCTCCTGGGGAGACATCTCCTTTTTCTCGGGGGGCTGCACAGCCTGGCCCATGTTAGCACTGAGACCAGGGAGGGGGAAGAGGGGGAAGGAGAAGTGGCTGCGCCTGTGGGAGTTGCTGCACCCACTGGTGCATGCCCTGGGGTGCAGGGATGGGGGTGGCAGTGGGGTGACCTGCTCCAAGGACCGGGGACACAGACATAGCCATACGCACCTGGTGCAGCCTCCCCCATCGTGGCGGCCTTTGGCACAGCTGCAGAGAACACTGGGATTTTCCCTTGCTGCAGTGACCACAGGCATGCAGGACACTCCTCTCCTCCCATTTCTGCTGCTCCCACCACCCATCACATGCTGCTCACTCCCCAGGCCCTCTCCCAGGGCTGCCTGCACCACATGGGACCACGCGTGCCCAAAGCTGGGTGCTCCCTCGGGGCCGGGAAGGGGCAGGAGATGGGCTTTGCTGCAGGAGCCTTGTGGGGTCCATCACCCCAGGGCCCTTGCAGACCCCTTGTCCCAACAGTGTGAGGGCAGCTTTGGCCAAGCACAGTGATGGGTGTGCTTGCCACTGGATGTCACTGCCGCCTGCCTGGCGTGCAAGGCTCACACTGCCAGCACGAGAGGGACAAGGACACCGATCCCTGCCCACCCTGTGAGTGGCATTAGCCAAAGGGCCTCAAGATCAGCAGGAGGAATGGGGCAGCAGGGTGAGCTGCTGCTCCTTTGGCCTCCTGCCCCAAGGGATGGGGATGGGGGCGACAGGCAGTTGTGGGGGTTTTTATCCCACAGTCATGGACCTGGGGAGGTCAGGAGGTTTGTCCCCACGCGGCACCGCTTGCAGAAGACCCCTGCAGTGCCAGCACCCGTGGGACACATTGGACCAACTGTAAAGCAGCCAGAGCCATTTCCCAGCGTCGTGGGCAGAGCAAGGACATGCTGCACGGATGGTATCTCCAGCTGCAGGGAGCCAGTGGGACTGGAGCACCATCACCCCTCACTCCCAGCATTTGCCAACAGCCAGGCAGGAGTTCCTGATGTCCCAGTGGGACTTCAAACCCACGGTGGTCCCCTCCTCCCCAGGCTGAGCCCCGCAAAGCCTCTGCCAGAGCTGCCTGGTGATTCCCCTGCAGTATGCGCAGCAGATGCGGAGGCAGCCTGCCCCCCTCCAGCACTGTGCTAATGAGAGCCGGCCTAATGAGCAGTCAGCCCCACATCTGGTCTGTCAGCGAGGCTACGGGGGAGCGGGGTTTGAATACAGCATCGTGGCTGGAGAGCTGCTCCACCGCAAGGAGCAGCGATCACTGTGCCAGAGCTTTGCCACCGGGAGAGGATGGGCTTGGGCTGCAGCTGGCTGCCAGCTGGGAAATGCCGTTTTCTCCCCTGGAAAATGTCCTTTTCCGGAACAAATTTGGCCTGGCTGAGGCTGCACAGAGCATAATTTCCTCCACAGAGAAAGTCGTCGGTGAGCCAAGCTGTGTAAAGATGGAGATGTCAGTGTATCGCCAGAAGAAACACCAGGATTTGCTGTGGACGCATCCCAGGGCCCTGCATATCCCACAGTCCTGAGCACCACTGCAGCACCCGCGGCCGCACCCCAGTGCTGCTCCCACCACCGAGCCCAGGCCAGGGCCAGCAGGATCCCACAAGCTCCCAGCTCAGGCCCCCACTGTGGGGCTCATGGAGAACTCGTCTGCTGGGGATGGCCCCCAGGCTGGAGCCGGCAGCCCCCAGGAGTTTTCCCTGCTCTGCTGCATCCTGCCTGGACACATGTCCCTGCCATGTGTCCAAACCATGCATGTCTGTCCCCTGGGGAGCCTGGACTGGTGCCAGCCACCCCCCCCCCCCCGACACACTTCCGCTCTCCTCCCAGGCGTCTTCTTCATTCCCTATTTCACCATGCTGCTCATCACGGGGCTTCCGCTCTTCCTGATGGAGCAGAGCCTGGGCCAGTACAGGACCACAGAGCACATCACTGTCTAGAAATGCTGCCCACTCCTGAAAGGGAGGGCTGGGGGCACCTCTCCTTCCTGTCCCCACAGCTGGCTGGGCTGCAGGAAGGGGTGCAAGGTGGGCATGGGGGCTGAGATACCCCCTTGGTGAGGCCCCAGCCTGTATCCGAGTCCCTGGGCAGCCCCAGGCAAGTCTGCCACCTTTCTAGCCCCTTGGACTCATGCTGGGGCCAGGGGTCTGTGGGATGCTGGTGGGCCCCTGCCTCCCACCTCAGCAGGTCATCTCCTTACGCAGGCATTGGCATTGCCATGCTGATGGTGTCCTCCTTGGTGTCCCTTTACTACAATGTCATCATCGCCTGGGCTTTCTACTACCTGGGCTCCTCCTTCCAGAGCCCCCTGCCCTGGTCCTGAGATGCCCACGGGAACAGGGACCTCTGCCAAATCAGTGTCCCCCAGGCGGGCGATGTTGCAGGGTCTGGTCCCAGGGTGGGATGCTGCGGGGTCAGGCACCGCACGAGGTGCCTGAAGAGGAAAGTCGGGCGTGGGCTGGGGACAGGGACAGGAGAGACATTGGGGATGGTGGTGGTGGCAGTGGCGGTGACCTGCTGGGGCTGTGTGTTGCAGGACATGTTGGGGAGTGCCAGCTGGGTCAGTGCCAGTGAGGCTTTCTGGAAGTAAGTCCCTGGGTGGCAACATCGATGTGTGCCTCCAACATTGATCCGTGTCTGGGGGTCTGGGTCCGGCTCCACCCCCCCTGGTCCTGAAGGGCCAGGGCTGAGCCCCCACAAGCAGTAATGCTGGAGGCTTTGTGAAAGGTGGAGGGGTGGGCAATTGCAGAGGTGACGAGGGTGCCTCGCATTCCCCATCCCTCTGACCCATGTCCCTGCACTGCAGCGAGCAGGTGCTGGGGGTGACGCACAGCTCTGGCCTCAGGGACCCCAGCCCCATGCACTGGCCCCTCGCCCTGTGCCTGCTGGCTACCTGGATCCTCATCTTCCTTTGCATGCTGAAGGGCATCCACAGCTCAGACAAGGTGAAAGGCAACGCAAGGGGGACAGCAGGGGGGCTGCCGTGCTGACAGAGTGGGGCTGGGCTGAGCTGTGCCCCACACAGGTGGTGTACTTCACAGCTATCTTCACCTACGTGGTCATCCTCATCATCATCACCCAAGGGACCACGCTGGACGGCTCCCTCAAAGGCATCTGCTTCTAACTCTGCAGTCTGCAGCAGGCTGCAGAGTGCCCAGGTAACCCCGCACCAGGGCTGAGGGGTCCCTGACAGCAGCGATCTCCCCCCTCCCACAGTTGGGAGCAGCGGGGCAGGCTGGGCTGAGGAGTCTTGCAGCCCCCCCTCATCATTGTCCCCCAGGTGTGGAGTGATGCAGCATCGCGGATCTTCTGCTCTCTGGGCATTCTGTTCATGGGTCTGCTCTCCATGGCCTCCTATAACACATTTGACAACAACATCACCCAGTGAGTGGGGCTGCGGCATGGGGGTGCAGGCTGTCAGGGAACCCCCAGGTTGCAGCTGGGGAGCAGCAGGGTGGTGATGGGGAGGTCTGAGCCCCACAGCCCATTGGGTTGCCCCCATCTCCATCCTCATCCCATGGGCATGGGGCTGTGATGCCCTCCCTGGCAGGGACATCTTGGTCATCACCATCAGGAACTCCTCCACCAGCTTCTTCATGGGCTTTGTCATCTTCTCCGTGCTGGGGCACATGGCCTGGAGGGAGCAAGTGGCCACAGACAGCATCACCAACTCAGGTGTGGGCTCGGGGCTCAGGGACTCATGCCATGCCATGCCATGGCAGGGAACATCCCAGTGCCCTGCACAGGGACAAAGCCGTGGGGCTGCAGCTGAGCTCACATCCAGCCTGGCTACTGGCTTGCTGGGCTTGGCCCATCTCACCATGGTGTGCCCTTCCACGCTTCTCTTCATCTCACCCCCAGGCCCCTGGCTGGCATTCATGGTGTGCCCTGAAGCCCTCTCCCTGCTGCCTGGCTCCCTGTTCTGGTCCATCCTCTTCCTTATGTTCTTCATGCTGGGAGTGGACACTTTGGTGATTGTCACCTCAGGCAGCCCCATGTTCTGCCCTGTGCCTGGCCTTGGGGTGCCAGGTTATACCCCATCTCGGGCATGCAGATGGCATGACGTGCATGGGCCAGGATGGTGCTGTGCTAGGGGTGATGCATGACCCCACACATGTAGGGCTGCACCCAAAGTCATGGGGCAGGGATGCAGCCACATCCCACTGGCACAGGGCATGGGATTCTCCACGTACCCAGGTGTCACAGGGATGGGAATGTGCATGGGGACAGTGCCCTGCAATGCCTCCTCTGTGAGGACCATCCCCTGTGTCCAGTCTGGGGAGGCAGAGACCAGGACAACCACCCCCGCCACTGACATCCCCCATTGCTCAGTTTGGGAACACTGAGAGCATCACTACGGCCATCCTGGATGAGTTCTCAGCCCTGCGTGATGGGAGGAGGAAGACAGCATTGCTGGGTGCTCTCTGCACCTCCTTCTACCTCCTGGGACTCCTGCTGGTCAACCTGATACCAGGGTGGAGGATAGGGAGCAGCCTCCTCTCCCTCCAATCTCTGCACAAGTCCTCAGGTGGGAGGATGGAGGGCTGTGCGTGGGCCCTGGCATCGATGGTGGCGTGGGGTGCCCTCGCTGCCCCAAGCTGTGCTGACTCTGTCCCTCACCGCCTCACAGGGAGGCATTTTCTGGTTCACCCTCATTGACATCTACAGCACCTGCTTTGGGCTGATCATTCTTGCCTTCTTCATGTGCCTGGGCATCGCCTTCTGCTATGGTGAACACAGCAGGCAGTTCGAGGCGCGCTGCAGCTGGTGCTGAGGGGTGCAGTGGGGTGCAGCCAGCAGGCGGTTGAGGTGCTGCCCGCCCTGGGGCACTGCTGTCACAGGGTGATGGCGCAGGGCAGCCTCTGGCTACGACACCGCCAAGGCTCAGCCTTCCTGGGGCTCAGTGCAAAGTGTAGCCAGGCTCTGCAGGGTGCACCTGTGGCTTGGGTGGGCAGGGAGTTACCCCTGTCCTGCCCACCACGTGCAGCTCAGCCCTGCAAGGAGATGCTGCAAAGCCAAGGTGCAATCCTCCCTGTGTATGGGGGATGCAATTTCCTCTCCACCCATTGAAGTATGGTGGGTGTTCAGCACCCAGCACTGCCACAGCTCAGCCCCAGCATGGGGTGTCGTGGGTGCCCTGGCGAGGGTGCAGCTGGCAGGGCTGTGCCAGGGGCAGGCAGGGGCCTGACCCTCTCCTGGGGCTACCGCAGGCATGAACCAGTTCTGCCAGGACATCGCGGACACAATGTGCCGGTGCCCACCCTGGTGCAGCCACATGCTGGGCTACTGCAGGGTGTGCTGGGCCTTGTTTACCCTCTCCCTTCTGCTGGTAAGCACCACGTATCCACATGGAGCTGGAGGTTGAGGGGAGAAGAGCTCACCTCCCTCCATCTCTCCCTCCCCTCTGAGAGGGGCAGCTCTTGCTGTGGGTTTGGAGTCAGACCGCCCCAGTCCCAGCACCCTCCTGGGCCTCTCTGTGGCTACTGGAGGGAGTTTGGGGCAGCCCTGGGTGTCCCTGAGGTGCCCAGCTGGGGCAAAGCAGTGCTGCAGTGTCACATTGCTCCTGCCTGCTCTGCCCTTCAGTTCACGCTGATCTACACCTTCCTGGACTGTACAGTGTGCTCCTGCACTACGGCACCCACAGGTACCCAGTCTGGAGCACAAGCCTGGGCATCTGCATGGGCATCCCCACCTGCCTGCAGATCCCACTCTGGGCCACCGTGGCCCTGTGTTGCGAGTCAGAGATGCTGAGCAACGTGAGTGTGTGAGGCGGGATGGGGCATGGGGACAGGGATGAGGCAGGGGCAGCGCAGGGGCTGCCTTGGTGCTGGGGATGGGGCAGAAGAGGCCAGTGATGGAGCGGAGGTGACACTGACCCTTCCCCAAGAGAGAAAAAGGGTTGGAGCTGGGGCCAGGGCGAGTGGTGGGGTTGACCCTTCCCCAAGAGAGAAAAAGGGTTGGAGCTGGGGCCAGGGCGAGTGGTGGGGTCTGAGCCCCTCTGTGGCCATGGCCGCGGCTGCCCCTTCCCACAGTGATGCAGCCACTGCTCACCCTTGCACTTCCAGCACTTCCAGAAAGCCACCCATCCTCTGAGCTCCTGGAGGATGGCCACTGCCCGGGACGTGGCTGGAGATGTCATCGATATGCCTTTTACCATCAACCTGGCCAGCAGCTGCTTCACCATTCTGCCCAATGGCAGCAGTGAAGGCGGATGCCAGACCCAGGGCACCCCACGTCCTTGCTCAGAGCCCCCCAGGAAGACGGGACCCACTGGTGTTGGGGACACCTGCCCAGGGGCTGGCTGCTGGTGCATGTGGCTCCCTTTGTGCCATCACCCATCCTGGCAGATGCAAACTGCTGATCCCAGCATATATTTAAATTCTTTTTCCTGGAAACGTTCTGCAAGCTCCAAAGGTGTTTCTAGGGGACTCTCTGTGAACGGGACCAGCCGCCCAGGTCATGGTCCAGCCCTTCACCTGTCTCTGGGCAGTTGTCATGTCTCGTCGGAGCGGTCTGGGGGTGGCTGTGTGTGTCTCTAGCCCCAGCCCAGCACAGTCCTGGCAGGACCAGCTGCCGGCAGAGTCCCTGACGTTGGTGGACACCTTGGGCAGGGGCTAGGCTGGCTGAGCCCACCATGGAGGTGGAAATGGCATGCTGATCCCTGGAGTGGGCTCCAGGCCCCATCAGCTAACCTTCCAGGCAGTGCTTGGGGCCAGTAGCTCTGGCACAGCTGGTACTGTTGTGCTGGCGGGCTGGGCTGGCCCAGAAGCCAATTCAAAGCCCCAAACCTGGGGCAGGTCCTCACTCACCTGTCCCATGCAGATGAACAGGGCCAGAGCAGCCCCAGGGTTGGGTTTGTAGCCTCAGCAGTTGCAAGTGCATGATGTGTTTGCTGCTGCTGCAATAAAGCTGTTCTCCAGAGCGATGTCACTGTGTGCAGGGTGCCACCACCCCCCGGGCTGTGCCTTGGCTGTCGTGCAGCACAAGCGAAGAGGGCTCAGTGCTGACATCCCAGCCGGGTGCTCCTGCTGCCCAGGGCAGTGGTGTCCCTTGGCAGGGCTGCACCGACTGCCCTGCTGACACACCAGAGCCCCGCAGGGCCTGGGTGCAGCTCCTCCGGGATGGGACAGATCCTGCTGCATCCTCCCCTTGCATGCAGCCTCCAGCCTGATGGCCCTGTGCTGCCTGGCTGCGGAGTCCCAGCCCATGGGGCCTCATCCTGCTGCCTGCCCTCGGGCTCATTGCTGGGATGAGGGGACAACGTCCTGCAGGCTTCGGCTGCAGGAGCAGAGGGATGACAGCAGGGGAAGGGCTTCTGCAGGGGCTGAGGTTGCCCTGGGCCAGGTCAGCCGCTGCTGTCTTCACCAGGGAAGCCGAGAGGGCCCCAGGGAAATGGTTTTAAACCCACTCCCAGCAACGGTGTCCTTCCTGCAAGTCCCCAGCCCAGCACTGCGGCAGCTGCACCCTCCCAGTGCCCCTGCCCGGCGATGTATGGGTGATGTGCAGACGATGTACAGCTCCGCAGCTGTGTTGGCAGCATGAGGCTGTCCCCCAAGAGCAGAAACAGGGCAGCAGCAGCAGCTCACCCCGTGGCCTGGCACCACTGCACTGACCCAGGCAGCATGGGGTTCTTTTTGGTGCTGAGCAGAAGTACAGACCCCAAGCCTATCAGTGGGGACTCTGTGGTCAGAGACCACAGGGCCACGGCGGACAGCCCTGGTGCAGGGGTGGTGGTGGCGGGGAACAAGTGCATCTGTCCGTCCCTGCTGCCTGCTGGCCATGCTGGGGCTGTGGGGCTGGCTGCTGGGGGCACAGTCCCCAGAGAACCCCCCTGCCACCAGTAGGCACCCAATGCCGTGCCCCCCCCAAGATGGGACCCCTGCTCTGCAGCCTGGGAAGGGCTGAAAGAAGAGAGTATGAGATGGTGGCTCGTAAAATAGACTACATGCTTTATTGGATTTAAAAGTTTTATGAAATGACAAAAAAAAAAAAAAAATCAAGAGTTGGCAGATGCGTCAACAGTTGCCATTTGGTGGATCCCCAACCCCTTCTCCAGAAGCATCAACAGGTCTCCGCCACCACAAGCAGTGCCACCAGGCCCCTGGCTCCAGCCCGGGCAGCCCCTGCTCACCAGGCACCCATGGGACCCCGCCGCCGCCGGCCCCGCTCCCAGAGGTGGCCGAGCTGCTCGGAGCCTGCCCTGCCCGTGGCGGCGGGGCGCCTGCAGCAGCAGCCCCGACCATGGGGGCCGAGCGTGGCGTCCCCCCTTCCCCACGCCTCAGAGCAGCCGCGGGGAAATGCAGGCACTTAAGTCATTTAGAGGAATTTTTCACTTATCTCAAAGCAACAGTGTAATTGTCTAACTACCACCTATGAAACAAAAAACACCTTTATAGCCCTTCCTGTATTGTCAACATACACATATATATTACTCTGGCATAAAGCAAGGCCCCGAGGGGCTTTCAGCATCCCACCCTGCCTCCTCTGCCTCCCCTTCCCCTGCCAGACGTGCATCCTCCTCTGCCCTCAGCAGGTGAAGCAGCTGGGGCGGCCTCGGGCAGCAGCCCACCTCTGGGGATGTGGGATGGCAGCACGGGGGGCTTGGGATGGAGGGGGGCAGCAGGGGCAGGGATCCCAGGCTTTGGTGGAGAGCTCTGGGGGGCAGGGCGTGTCGTGCCAGGCAGCAGCCCCCTGAGGGATGCGGGAGGGTGGCTGGGGTCTCCTCTGCTGGCCCGGCACTGGGTGCTGCAGGCAGGGGCTGTGGAGCTGTGCCCGGAGCCGGGCTTGGCCCTGGGGATGGAGCGAGGCACCAAACGGAGCAGGACTTGGCCCACTGCGACGGCCCTGGACTGGGGAGTCCCCCTCAGCAGCCAGGGCTGTGATGGGGGGAGCACACCGAGACGAGGGCTTTGAGCAGCAGGATGCAACCCACAGCCTGCCGAGGGAGGACGGGAGTGCTCCGGGCGGCAGTTTGGGACGGACTAAGCCCTGCCGCAGGCTGGCACAGCCAGGCAGATCCCGGCCTCGGGCTGGAGCGTGGCCTCAGGGCAGGGGTCCTCCCGCCCAGCGTCCTGCTGCCCACACTGCCCTTACCTCCATCCCTGCCTGCCTCCCCTCGGGGAGGGTGCAGAGCCCCCAGCACCCGGGCTGAGGGCAAGCCTGCTTCAGGGGAGACCCTGGAGAGGGGAGGGCATTTTCAGACTCCTGCCCACACAGCCTGCCTCTTCCCAGCCAAGGAGAGCCCCGCTGTGCCCTGCCAAACATGGACACAGGGACAGGGACCAGCCCCCGCAGCCCCCTCATTGTGCGGCCTGGCGGCTGCACCTGACTCTGCACCAACGCCCCTTGGTGTTCCTCCATCACCCGCGACCCCACTGCTCGCCCCTCTGAGCCCCCAGGGCATGTCTGGGTTTGGAGGAGCTGGGTTTGGCGCCATGGCCGGCCAGGCAAAGCAGCTGGGTGGGCAGCTCTGTCCCACCACGGAAACCCATCGGGCTGCAGCTGCCTCCAGCGCAAGCGGGAAGGGGGTCAAGGGCACGCTGCGGGCAGAGCTCCTGGATGCGCAAGTACCGGCAAGGGCAGAGCCCTCCCTCACAAGGGCATTTTACTTGCTCTTGTTTATCAAGAGCACACAAACAGGGATTCCCCCAACCGTCATAGCGATGGGGGCCGGGGTGTCAAAAATGACTCACAGAAATGAGGAGAGAACCGCTGCAACGTCTGCGAGGCAGCTCGCCCGAACGCTCGCACCTGAGTCACCCCGAGAGCCGAGCACGCTGCCTCCTCGGGGAGCAGCCGGCCCTGCTCCGTGCACTCCCCAGCAGGCTCCCACCACCCCGACCTTCCATACAGCCTGTGCAAAAGTTGGAAGAGGCAGAAGAACCGGAAAAAGAAATTAATAATCGTAATAATAAAAAAAATAAAATAAAAAAATAAAACCACATTGAAACCAAACCCAAATGCCGTGTGGCTGAGCAGAGGCAGGAGTAACTGGAAGCCATGCACAGCAAAGCCAGGGACTGCAGCAATCGGAAGGGGAGAAAGGGCGGCTGTTCTCTTTGGGGTGAGCAGTCGTCATCTTTTTTTTTTTTTTCTTTTTTTGTCTCAGAGATCAGGAAATAAATAAGTTTAAATAGCTCCTCCCACTGCCAGTGTTAGGCGAGGTGACTCAGAAACGGAGGGTGCGGAGGGGAGGGCAGTGGGTGCTGGCCAGCACCCGAGCCCGCAGGGTCCGGGCTGGGCGGGTGTGCTGCGTTCCCGATGCACGGCTGCCCCCCGGTCCCAGTGGGTCGTGCTCCTGGGTGGGTTTCCTCTTCCCCCCCCCTCCTCTCTCTACTTCTTGGGCTTCTTGAAGATCTTTAGGGGGAACTTTTTCTTGCTCTGGCCGAGGTCAACCTCATCGCCTGTCAAGCTGCTGTCCTCGTCCCCCGGGCTCTTCTTGGCAGCCAGCTGCGGGATGCGGGTGCTCTTGGCGCTGCTGGGCCGGCAGTCAGAGATGGGGGAGGGGGTGTCGGGGTCGGTGGAGCTGGGGCTGTGGGACCGGGAGGAATCCGAGTGGCTGTGCTTGCCGGCTGTCGGGTGGCTGATCTCCCCCAGGCTGGAGGACTTCTCCATGCCGTGGTTCACCATCATCATCTTCTTCATCACCATGGGGCTCTCGGGCAGTCGCTCCGGCAAAGCCCCCAGGGCAGAGACTTCCACGTGCCTGCTGCCGCCGTTGGGGGTGGGCGCACCGATGGCAGGGTGGCCGGGGGCAGCCTCCTCGATGGACCTGGTCAGAAGGTTGGGCCGGGCAGCCAGCAGCTTGGGTGCAGAGCTGGGGATACGCTGGTGGTCGCTCAGGTGCGGGATGGAGGAGTCGGAGTCGCAGCGAGTTAAGTCTCTGGGATGGAGAGGATGGAGGGAAGAGAGAAGCTGTTAGTGCCGCTGGCCCGGCACCCCGGGGACATGCGCCCGAGCCCGTGCACACACGGATGCAGCAGCCGAGGGCAGCCGGTGGGCAGGGCGATGCAGGGGAACCCCCTCGAGGCAGCCCCGTCCTGCGCTGATGGCTTGCAGCGAGCCCCCGGGGAGCAGGAGCGGGGCAGATGCTGATCCCACTCCTGCCACCTCGCCCTCTGGTTCTGCTCCTCTGTACCAGTGCCAGCAGCACAACTGCGGTGGGCACCCCCAGGGACGGGGGGGCTTGTCCAGCCCCATGCCAGCTACCCAGCAGATGGGGCGATGCGACCCCCCCCCCCCCCCCCCCCGGCACAGGCAGGCAGGGCTGCTCGCTGCCTCTCCCCAGCCCAGGTGAGCGCACCGCTAGCACGTGCCCCGCACGAGGCAGGACGCCGCTCTGTTCAGCGCCACGCGGAGCTGGAAGGAAGCACCGTGCACAGAGGCAGAACCAGAGGGATCGAGGCCCCAGTCCACAAGGCAGCTGCCAGCACTCATCCCTGAGCTTGAGGGTCCAAAGGCACCAGCCATGGCTCCAGTGGCCCTCGGCCAGACACAGCAGGGCTGGGCTCCACGCGGAGCCGGCAGCTCCCTCCCGCTCCCTTGAAAATGACCCTGCCAGCCCGCTTCTTTCCCACAGATCCCAGTGGGAGATGGGCCAGGGAGCTCGTCACATTGCACAGCTCGCTCTGGCCCACAGAGAAGCGGTACAGCTGAGAGAGCTGATGCTCTTCTAGCTGCAGGACTGGGGGCAACTTCCTCAGAGGGCTCCTCTGCATTTGCTCAGGTCGCATCTGTGTGCGCGTGCCCCCACTTCGCCCCTCCGAGCCGCGAGGCTGCAGCCTGACCACACGCAGCCCTGGGACAGAAAGCGCCAGACTGGCTGTTTCCCCCTGTTCCTGGGTCAGCCCGTGGAAACCTCTAATCCTGGAGGGAGGAATTAGAGGTTCAGCTTTCCCGTGCGAAGCCATGCCCGAGCGGCGTGCTCCTGACACGCAGCTGCCTGTGGTCGCTGCCTGCAGACCCTCTGCTGCACAGCGGTTTGTGCCCCCAGCCCGGTGCCAACTTGTGATTCCAAATGGCATTGGAGCGTTGCTGCGCCAGCCTGAGGAGCTCCCAGATCTTTTGGAAATGGAGAGTGGGAGGCAGGAGGAAGGGAGAAATGGAAAATCACAGCTTACTCCTTCCAGCCGGGATCACCCAGGTGGGTGCAATGCTGCTGTACCTGACATCCCCACAGGCCCTGCCAAAGCCTGCCAGCGTGCCCATCAGTCAGACAAAGAGCTACACTGCTCTTGCTACCACCTACTTGAACGCTAGCCTCAAGACTTGGATGCCACACAGCCAGCCCCCTCCTGCCTGCCAGGGCAGGCACAGGCAGGGAGGGCCGGGGGCTGCCAGGGGACACAGCCCCTGCCTCATGCTGTCCACACTGACTGGAGGCAAGTGGTAAAGAATGGGAAAGGCAAATGGAGAGAAAAGGAGCAAAGAGAAGCAAAAGGGTGTCAGAAGAGAAAGGAGGTGTTTCCCACTTTCTCAGCCTCTCCGCTCCAGGTGCAGCCCTCCCCACTCCCCACACAGCTGAGCCCCAGGACCTGGGTGACTGTGCCCTGCCTAGCCCTGCCACGCTCAGCACCAAACCCGTCCGGTATGGCACGTGAAAAGCCCCTAGTTCCTCTTTTATGATACCAGCATAAATACCATGATGCTCAGAGGGCTGGAGCCCCTCTGCTGTGGGGACAGGCTGGGAGAGCTGGGGCTGTGCAGCCTGGGGAGGAGAAGGCTGCGGGGAGACCTTAGAGCAGCTCCCAGTGCCTGGAGGGGCCGACAGGAAAGCTGGGGAGGGGCTTTGGGCAAGGGCAGGGAGTGGTGGGACAGGGGGGGAATGGCTTGAAGCTGAGAGAGGGGAGATTTAGGTTGGACATGAGGAAGAAACCCTTCCCCGTGAGGGCGGCGAGGCGCTGGCCCAGGCTGCCCAGAGCAGCTGTGGGTGCCCCATCCCTGGCAGGGCTCAAGGCCAGGCTGGACGGGGCTGGGAGCAGCCTGGGCTGGGGGGAGGGGGCCCTGCCCCTGGCGGGGGGTGGGACTGGGTGGTCCTGAAGGTCCCTTCCAGCCCAAACCCTTCTGTGATTCTGTGATTGCCCTCCATAATGGTAACAAGGGTATTTTTTAACAAAACCCACCACGTAAACTTGTGCCCTCATTTAACAGCTCCGTAGGAATACGTGAAGGGAAAGGGGTATTAAAATACCTCGCAGATGGTTAGGATACAGCCCAAGATCCACTGTGAGAGCCCAGCTGTGAAGACCGTCTCATCTCTTATTTTAACAAGAAGAAAATAGCCCCAGGCATATCTGGAATAGTCCTTGCCTTTCACACACACACAACTGAGCCCATCTGACATCCGAGCGATGGAGAGCTGCATCCTCAAGGTTAGCAGCAGGCAGGGGAGAACAGGAACTGAACAATTTGGATGGTGTGAAATCCCCAGCTATTCTGAGTGAGCATCTTGGAGGCCATCCAAGGGAGACAACTGCGATGAAACACACCGTATGGAGCCACAGGAGCTCCCAATTCCTCAACGCCACCGGCAGATACCGCAGCTCCGCAGAAGGTCGCTGTCATGGCCCGTGGCCCACAGCTTTCACTGGGATGACTGGGGTGGGTCATGGGCAGTCAGCTTTGGGAACAGCAGCATCAATAAAACTTAATGGGACTGAACACAAGAGTATTTCAGAGCCGTCTTCCAAAAGGTGGACACCAGTGGCACCCACACAAGCCAGGGGGCTCGAGACCTCAGGCTGCTGCTAGTAAATGGAGAATAAAGACGTAACTGCAATCACAACAACTCAAGTCCTTTCCTTTAGGAAAGTGAGGAGTCTTATGCTCCTCTTGAATGTTTCTTACTCACACCATTGCTTAACGCATCTGCAAAGGGGAAATTTCTGTTGAGGAATTTCTGCCAGGCCACTCACTGTGTCACCTCTCTCAAGAAAGGGTGGCAGAAGCCATCAGCACATGCTCAGCTGCTGTCGAGAGATGCTGCGAGGGTGAGCTGGTGCCGAGCAACATGCTTTTAGAGGTTTATTTCCTCCACGAATACTTGGAAAATGCCCCCTTTCCATGAAAACAAAGCTGACTTTGGCCACGTGGTTTGGCACCAGCCCTACAGACCGATGCCAAGTGAGCGAAGGCAGCGGTCGGTGTGTCCTCCCGGATGGTGCTCGCTCCCAGCACACTGAGGAGAAGGAGCAAGGCTGCTGCAGAAGCTGCGTCCTCTGAGCTGCCCATCCTGCTGCCCACACATCTGCTGGTCAGCAGCATTGAGTTCAAGGGAAAAAGGTCCATCATGACTGCTCAGCCACCACCGTGCAGGCAGATATATGAGGCAGCAGGGCAAAACCCTGGCTGGAGATGACGCTGATCTGAGCCAGGACCACAGGCAGGCAGGACCACCTCCAAGCAGCGCAGGCAGGTCCACAGTGCCCACTCTGGACTCATTCCAGCTGATCCCACCAGGCTGGCATACCGCTCTAGCAGGGTCAGATCACCGATTCCCTGCAGACCTCAGTGCAAAAAGCATTGCACCCTCTGCTGAAGTTCACCCAATGAAGTGGCTGAGCATAGTGCAGGTGCAGCACACCATGGCCAGTGAAGGCAGGTTTAGACAGTAACACCTGCTCGCTTGAAATTCAACTTTGTAATCCACTGAAGTGGAGTTACTCTTTTCTGGTAAAAATCGACCCAATCCATAATCACAAAGGTGTCTGGGTGAGAGTCAGGAAAAAAAATAATCCTTTAAAACAAAAGTAAGGGTAGCAAATACAGCAAAACCCAGATTTTTTTTAAACTGAGGTGACTTCAAAAATGCCTCATTTGTGAAGAAGGTAAGTTTTTTCCCTGCTGAGATCTGCAAACACCCATCAGCTCAGAGGCCATCCAGCAAGCCTCTCCCTCTCTCACAAGCTAGTGCACAGTCCTAAATCCAGAAGAGCCAAAAGCAATCCCGTGGCTATGGCAGTGCGTGGAGAAAATGACGACAGCACATGAAGAAACATCCTCTGGTCCAGGAGGGTTTTCTTCCCCCAAACGCAGACTCTGGGAACCTGATCCTTGGACAGCTGGTCCTGCACCCCGGGTAGAGGGAGGCAAAACACTGCCTCTGGCCAATGCCGGCAGGTGAGCAGCTCACAGCAGGTCCTTGGTGCACACCACAGCCACCACGTCTCCTCCCAGGACCGCTCTCACCACAACAGAGGGTCCCCTGGGCATCAAGGGGTCGGTGGTCACTTTGCAGGGCCCACCTCCCCATTGCAGGTGTGGCTGTCGCTGTGGATCCCTGGGGATGCCCTGTGCGGGAGCGGACGGATGGCACAGCAATGGGTGCTGTGCTTGGTCCAACCTTGTCGGACCACACTTTTTTCTCTCTGAGCTTGCCAGCTTGCCATCCAGAGGGGGACTGAAGGAGCTGATGGGGGAAACAGGGTACGAGCACATGCTTTTCAGATATCCCAATGGTTCTAAGCTAACCAATTTTACTCATAATCTATCCAGCTGTAACTCAGGAATACATTCCTGAAGGGTAGAGGCAGGACACCGTGACTGCTGACACCAGCATGCCAAGTGGCACGTCAGCAGTGGACAAGAGAAGACCTCAAGCAGCAGCAGCTCCCAGGGCACTCTGCAAAGCTGCAGTTCAACCACGTGAGGAGCCAGCAGATGGGCACAGTACTCATCGTGCCACGGATGGCTCAAGGGGCCGGCTGGTCTGTTAACCCACCCCGAGAGCTGACGGAGCTGGATGTTCAGGCACACGCAGAGGGGGACCACCTGCATCCCTGCCACGGCACCCACGGGCACCAACTGATTTTCACAAGTGAATGCCAACAGTTGGAAACTATTGCTGGGACTTTCTACAGCCCAAAATGATCCTTCCTGGTGGTTCCCATAAGCAAGTGCAAGACAGGGGAGGTGTGCGCCTGCAGGGACATGACTCCCTGGGATGCACACTGGCTTTGTCCGAGAAAGCAAAGAGGAGGGGATGCTCCCAAGTCCAGTGTCGGGACAAGAGGGAAGGAAAGATCATTGCCAGGATATTGCCAGTCATCTTGGGTGAGGCTCAGCCAAAAAGGGCTGGCCTTTATCCTGCTAATTTTCACAAGGCTTATGCTCCATTTTCAAGAGGAAATGCTAGCCCAGGACACAGCCAGCCTCAACGGTATGACGGGAAGGTGCCTTCACAGAAAGAACTTCTGCGGTACAGCAGCAACTACTGAATACTCGTCCCTCCTGAAAACCTCAGACCACCAACTGAACATGAAAATACCTGGGAGCCTGATGTAAGACAGCATGTTCCTCCATCCCAGCCACAATGTTGCATTGTTTGCTGCTTTCTTTTTGATGTAGCTGGGCCCACTTACAATCTATGAAGAGTGAAGCTGACAGCGTTCACCTACGTGAAGGCAGGATGCACACGTTGCTGCTGGTTTTTATCTGCTTTCACCTGCGCTTCCTGCCGTGCCACTCCACGAATCCGAACCGACCGCGGTAAATGAGAGAGGGTGAGAAGATGGGAATGGACTGACTTTGCAAACAAAAGAAGCGGAGAGCAAAGCATGGAGTAAAGAAAGTCTGGCAGTGGTGGAGAAAGAGGGGAGAGGGCAGGAGGATGATCTAGAATCTTTTTCTTCAGCTCTGCAGCCCACTGAATGATTTCTGGTGGGCCAGGACAGAGGCTGCAGGAAAGCTTATGAGTGGCTCAAGGGCATCTGACACAAGAGCAGGGCTTGGTCTACCTGCCTCACACAGACCTCGGTGCCTCTACCACTCCCTGCTCTTTACGAAGAGCACCCATAGCTGCAAGGCTATACATTATATACCTAGCTAGCACATGGTACCACGGCAGCAAAGGCTTCCCCTAAGGCAGAGTCAGATTTGCTATATAGTTCAGTTATTCTGCTGAGCTTGGTGCGGCACAGTCGGAGGTTTTGCAACAGCCTCAACAACGCAAATCCAACAGCGATTTCCTTCCCTCCATTCTGGAAGAGCTGTGAATGACTCTCTTCTGTGGATTACTGACACTGCTTTTGCTTTGGCTGCCGCCTCCCATCCCCGCTGGAAAAAGGCCACCAGCGTGGGGATTTGGTCCTACACTCCCATCTCCATTACGTTCATCCACAGGTACCACTTGAAGCAGGCACTGGCAGCAGAAACCTCTGTGCACACAGCATCCTCCAACCCCTCTCCCCCCCAGGGACACCCAGTCCCCTTCGTTAACATTAAAAAAAACACACATCAGCCTTCAAAATCAGAACAGCTCTGACCTTATTTGCACCGGATCCTCTGAAGCCAATTGCAAAAGAGAAGCAAACAGTGAGGAGTTCATGAAAGCAATTCACCGGCCACGCGCTGGCCTTGCCTGGAGAGAAGGTCCCTACCAGGTCAACCCCCAGCAGACTTTAGCACCGTATACAGCTTGCACGGAGAGAAGCAATCCCCGAGCCTTTCTCTGGGGGAACAGCTTGTTTGAGATGATATCTCTTGCGAGGTCTCGCCAACATTGGCATCTGCTGGATACGAGAGAGGCTAAAGCGATCCAGCAGCCCAAAGCACTCAAGGTAGCACTCTCCTCCTACCAAGGGAGCCAGAAGCCAGGAATTTTTTGGGTTCCGTTTTCATCCTTGGCAATGACTCCCTGGAAGGCCTTTCTCAGCCTCAGCTTCCCCATCTGTTCTGCTTGCCTCTTTGGGAGGCTGCGGAGCTCGAGGGATGTATGTAAAGGCCTCCGAGACTGGTTATATAAAAGAGAAAGAGCAATATATTGGCTTGTGCTGTGGCATGCCTCCATGGCCGTATTTTTAGAGATGCATCTAAGCAGGACCTGCTAACGATGCAGTTTGACAAAAAATTAAAAGCAACAAAATAAGAACACGTTTGGGCACCCAAGTCTTCATTTCTGTTTTCTGAAATGAACAGAGAATGGATGAGCATGGATTTTGGAGTCATCTGCTATTGTGTAGCTGAAGCAAACCTTAGGTGAGAAGTTCATACCCTGCAAAACTCCACTGCTAAATTATCCTGCATCAACAGGTGGTCTTTGCTATGGGAACAGAGAGAAAACAGTCCCACCTTCCACTGAACTGTGACCTATGAGGTTCTGACGAGCTCCTAATTGCCTGTGGAGAATAAGGAGAAGACCCCAGTTATTCTCTTCTAATGACCCCTCAGCAGCATTGCCTTTCCTAATGAGGATCCCAAAGTCATACCACATTTCCCCCTGCCACTCTCAGGGGAGTCTGCAGGATTGAGACTTTAACCTGGTCAGCAATTAAGTGTATCACAGGCCTCAGCTGAAAAAAAATAATCATGTTTATACAGCTATTTTTGAAACAGTACATCAACCTTCGAGCTCCCAGGACAAGCCCTGCTTTCTACAGAGACAGGAAGGTCGATGGTAAACAGGGGCTGTGTGATGTTACCAGAAGCATTCCCAGCTTTTATCGGTCAAACCAGGACAGCTGCAACTGCACGCAAATTGGCAGTAATTAATCTAAATCTTTAATTATGCTGCTTGTTATCTCAAACAAACATTACTACATTAACCAAAATGTTGCTCTGTAATTGCCTAATTGTGGAGCAGGTGCAGTGATTTCCCCCTCTCTCCGACACTCCAGAGTCCATGTTCTGCCTGGGGCTGCGTGGGGCTTTGCCGGCGCTGCTGCTCGCAGCCTGGGCTTAGGGATGCTCCGGTCCGCAGGCAGCCCAGCTGTGAGACACACAAGTTAGTGAGGGGGTGAGGCATCCGAAACAGAGACTGTGTAAACGACGTCAGGAGAGAACCTACGCCTAAGGGCAGAGGTACCTACAGATAAAGGAATAATGGTACAATGTGCTGGGAGGAATGAAGATGTGCTGACTTCGAATGTCATCCTGCCTGGATATAAACATGAAAGGACATTGCCCCTATCGACTTCCTCACTGAGAGACCTCCAGCCTTTTCCCAGAAGTCTGTTCCCCAACACTGAGGATAAGGAGACTATTTTTAATTTTACCAAGGAGAAAGCACAGAACGGAGAGATGAAATGACTTGGCCATGGTCATAGGCAGCTCCCCAGCAGAGCAGGAGGACAGGACTCCCGACGGCCCATCACAGCCCCCTTCCACTGTCTGTTCCAGTGCTGACACCTCTGCACTGAGCGCCTGCAATGCCCCTGAACTAGAGACCATACAAACCACACACCCCACTCACCCCTTAGCCGAGAGTTTAAACCAAACATCGGAACAGATGCAGGCTCAAACAGTGCTCTGGAGCTGGGTGCGTCCATGAGCCACACGGGGCGAGGACCTCCAAAAACTGCTGCCCACGGACCTTGTTCAGAAGAAAGCCACCCTGGGGCCGCCCGAGGAACACGATCCTCTGTGCTTGGGGTAAAGAACATTTCTGAACTGGGGATGGCTGCCCCAGGGCCCTGTGCAGCACCCCAGTTAGACCAGACAGGATTCCCGCATCTACAGCCCACCCAGTCATTTGCCTCTCTAATGCCAGCACAATGAATCAGGAGAGGTCAGGGATTTAGGGATGTGGATGGGAACCGGTCCCTTGGATGCCATCGTACAGAGGTCTCCAAAGAGCCATCACTTGCTGGCTGTCACTATTGAAAGGGACCAAGTTAATGCCAGTGATCCAGCAATAAGAAGCTCCAACTCCCTCCTCATTATTCAGATGTTCCTTAGTCAAAACACAACCATGCCTCATCCCCTACTGAACCAGAGGTAGAGTCACTCTGAAATACAAAATTCCTGAATGCTGCTTTTCGCCACCTCTTCATCCCTCTGGCAACACCAACTACTATCTCATAGTATCTACCCAACATGTTTCCTTTGCAATTCGCTTGTGAAGACCCCAAATAAGTCAAGGCTTCAAATAAGGTCAGTGTTTGTTTGATTAGTTGTGTTACCTTTGTTCTCACAGGTGCATCACCCAAGTGAAAGACTGACTTATTTAGCAATAACTGAGTGCCCAAGAATTCTCGCTTGCTTAGCTACAGTTAAACAACAGCACCTCCTTGGTTTATGCACCCACTGAGTTTGCTGGTATGGGAATGGGCCATGGAGCACTCCTTAGAGGGTCCACTAGCACAGGAGAGCGGTTGAGGAAACAAACATGGAAAAATCATGAAATAAAGGCCCAAAAGGAAAAGGCACAAGGAATCTAGGAGAAAGAGCACCCGAGCAAGCAGCAGCTCTGAGACACAGCAGGCAAGAGGGAGCTAAAAAAGAAACAGCAATATACCCAAAGCTCTCAGTGCGACAGCGAACTCCAGAGGTGACATCAGGAGGGGGTAGATCAGGGATGGAGTCCATCTGAAGGAAATAAGAGGAGGTGGTGTGATGGTAATAGATAGGGTGGACATGGCAAGCAGGAGCAGATGCAGTGGTGGTGGATGAGGAGCAAGAGGTGGAAGAGGTGGTGGTGGCAGCACATGATGGGCTGGTGCTGGGAAGGTCGGAACTGAAAGACTGTCCAGAGGAGAGGCTATGCATTCGACGGAGAGAGACTCTGCCTGCCCGGTAATGGGCAGGTTGGCCTGACTCATTCTGGCCTTGCACGTAACTCTCTACCAACCTCTGAGATCCGTGGGCGTGCTGTGGGTCCACCAGGCGCTGGCGAACTGTGGTGGGCAAGGCAGGAGCTGCAATGAGAGAAAGGGGAGAATGGTGAATGCAGCTGGAAGGAGACTGCACATCAAATCAGCAAGGAGGCACCGCGATAAAGCTGCCACCCACAGCCAGGGCTACAGCACCACAGCACTGTGCCTTCTGTCACCGGGACACCTGCCCAAGGCCACTGCAGCCATCCCACCTTGTGCTGTAAGTTATGCTGGTTTAATGCAGAAGAAGCATTAAGCTGGTGCTACTGCTTAACATGCTAGATTAATGCCCAGCCCGTGAAAAAATGTTTGACATTCCCGATATAGGTGCTTTCTGAACACCTTATCTGATCATCTTGCTTGGAGCAGAAACTGGCTGCATGATTCATCCTATCCAACTTTACGTCAGAGCTACCACCCAGGCTCCCTTTATAGCAAATGTGAAGAAGCCGGTACTTTCAGGGCATGATTCATTTCATCCTAACGCAGACATCCAAACTGTTCAGATGCTTCATGCCTTGCAGTACTATCTCCCTACACAGCCTAAAAAAGGAGCCTCCAGTGCTCAGTCCAGATGCAGGCACCTAAAGCCAGTGAGGTGACTCCAGGAGCGGAGCTCAGCTCTGCTCCGGCTTCCAGCATGGCCGTGCCGGTGCAACTCCTGGAGCAAGGCGCAGGCATGTGGGACCGAAAGCAGGGCTGCCAAGTACAGCTGCACCATGTGTTCAGGCGCAGGAAGGCCTCTATGAAGATGCAGAAACCTCCCAGCCTCGTACCCTTCTGCGGGGCAGGACGGCTGGGACACGTGGCAGATGTGCAGTAACGATGGTATTAATTGGGTTGGCACAGGCTTTCATCACAGTCTGCACCCAAAATGATAGCTCTGGTCCAAAAGTGGTATCACCGGCTCCCAGTCCATTTCGTGACTAGCTTACTGATCAAAGAGACGCTAAACCAAACTGAAAGAGGGGAGATTTGGGTTGGACATGAGGAAGAAACCCTTCCCCGTGAGGGCGGCGAGGCGCTGGCCCAGGCTGCCCAGAGCAGCTGTGGGTGCCCCATCCCTGGCAGGGCTCAAGGCCAGGCTGGACGGGGCTGGGAGCAGCCTGGGCTGGGGGGAGGGGGCCCTGCCCCTGGCGGGGGGGTGGGACTGGCTGGTCTTGAAGGTCCCTTCCAGCCCAAACCCTTCTGTGATTCTATGATTCAATTTGAAAAATATTTTTCCCTAATTGCAAATTCGTCTTGGTTCAGAGGACTGTTTCCTTCAAGTGCACGGTCACCAGCTGATTAATAGCTTTTAAAGATCATAATAATCTTTCTGGCCACGTAGTCCTACCTCGTAGGTAACGCAGGCCAGAGAGCTCAGCCAGTTCCCCTGCACCCAGCCAACACTACCTCTGCAGCACACCTACACACCGAGCCAGAGGCAGGAGTCGCCTTCGGAGAGGTGCAGGGAGGCACCTTCACCTGCGTGGAGGTGGAGATGGCGATTCCTGCATGCTCGTTCCAGTCAGGCAGAGCATTACATGTGGAAAACTAAGGAGCCACTGGGCTGCACCGCCACCCTGAAGACAACCAGATTGGTTGTGTTTAATCCACTAGCTGTAATTTCCGTACAAGATGTTCCTTCTTTTGCAGGAGATAAGGTGTTCAGGATTGTTCAGGATTTTTTATATGCAGAAGAAATACATGTAAAAATGGGTTAAAAAGGTGAACAGACAGGAAAGCTAAGGAATGGAGTAGAAGGAGAGCTCCTTCAGGAATCGAAGAACCAGCAAATCACTGCTATAAAAGCGTACAGCCAGGAAACACGAGCCTCCTGCAGCTCATCTGACAGCGACGACTCAGGTACCTGAAGGATCACTGTGGGACATATTTCAAGTGGAAGAAGGAACAAGCAAGAATAATTCAGGCAACTTTGCTGCTTCCACATTCCCAAAGTTCATCACAGTTTCTCTCACAGGGTTGCACCACTCAGGTTTGCTGCTTCTTGCTGTACTACACTGCCCATCTACAGACCTTTCACTGGAGCTCTTTATACCATCCACTTTCTACTTCAAGGTATCTTTTTTCTTAGGCGCTCCAGAGCTGAAATTAAGTAAAATTGAGGCACACACAGTCGAGGTGGAAAAAAATCCCTTGCTTCCAGGCAGGGACTGCAAAAATCTGATCAGAGGCGGCGAGGGGCAGAACCGGAGCATGTTCCAGCTCTCCTGCTGTGCCTCTGCAGCAGCAATGCTGCTAACTAAGGCAGCATGGACAGGAATAGCACAGCTCATCCCTACTTGCCCACTGCTGGCAGGGATACAGTTTAGAAGCCTCTGTTTGGAGGGCTAACAGGGATTCAAGCCCTGCAGAATAATTAACTGGGATTACAGGTTTCTGCTAAAGTTTCTTCTTCTCTTGGATCACGCTTTTTTCCCTAAGGGTGTTTGGTGGACTTCTTTTCCCCTGGTGTTCCACTCCTCATTTACCAACTTGACGCCTTACACCTCTGGTCTCTCCTTTTGCATGATTTACCCTACGATAAGCACAGGACCAAAGGCTGAGACCTCAGCCTTGCACAGCCACAGCGGACCCTCGCTTCCCCCAAACACCGTTTCAGTCCAGCCACTACAAACATTTTGTCAATGTTAGCTAAATAACCTGCTCATCATCTTGAGGAAGACCACTACCATGCAAGCCCTAACCAACGCCAGCGCACAGCCTTCTCTGCTGCTGCACATGCCTGTCCTCCTCCATGCCATGATGGCCAGCGCTCGGTAGTGCTCCACAAAGGGAAGGCTTCCAGCAGAAAACAGGAGGCTTGGCATCTCTGGGGCTGAGCGTGCTGTCCCTGTGTCCCCGGCATAAGGGACAGATTAGCATAATAGCATCGCTCAAATTATTTAATGATACTGAGAGAAGAAAGGCATGGCAATCAGCAGCAGCCCCAGTGGGGAGGGATCGGGGTCAGGCTCAGCTGGCAGCGGAGGGGCTGTGAGCAGAACCTGCACCGAGAAGGAGGTGGGATGGGAAACGGAAAGTTATCACCTCCTCCTGGCCTAGCCTGAATCCTTAATCTCCACCTCAGGGGTAAGAACAACTCTCCACATTTCCTAACTGGATTTCTTTTGAAAAGCAAAACCCAAGAGCACGTGAGAACTACAGTGAACTGTGATTCTTCTTCATCCCACCAGACTTCCTGCAAGTTAGTAAAGATGCTGATGACTCAGTGAAGAGAGGTACATTCATTAGTTTTCTGTGCCAGAAAGTTGGAAAATTTGTGTACGCATTTTAGTCAGCAAAAAGGGCAGAGGGTAGAATAAAAAATTAAAATATAATTGAAGAGAACCAAACCAGGGTATTTCCAGAGGGACTGATCCTCCGAGGACAGAGACGAGCGGTCACTGAACCTGCGCCCGAAAAGCCAGGCTGCGTCTGGGATGGGCCAACCAGGTGTGAGTGGGAGAGAGAAAAATGTGATTTACCAGGAGAATCATCACGGGCAGTCAGCAACACCCCCAACATGTCTGGGGAGGAAAAACTCTGTGCTTCTCTCCTGAAGTGATTTTAGTATACAAAGAAAAAAAAAAAATCCCCCAGGGCAAGGCAAAGATTCCCTTGCTTTGGGAACTTGGAGTTATCACCCGCAGGGATGGCCACCAGTGCTGCGGCACAGAGGCAGACAGGCCGGCTCACTGCAGGTCACTGGACTGATGGAACTGCAAGTCCTGGCTGCAAAAACCTCGCTCAAGGTGTCTCCAGCAAGGCACAAAGAAGCTGAGGCTTAAAATCTTGGATGAAGGCTCGTGCCTTGTACAGCTCACATCCTCTGGAGAACGTGCTTCATGTGTTAGGACATCTCTTCAGACATCCCTCTCTCATTAATACCTAGCTTGCATCTTTGCAAGAGTTTTATTAGAGCTGTCTAGCTTGCTTTCTAGTGGTGACTGATAATCACGAAGACTAGTAGGACACCATTACCTGTCTGAGGCTTTAAACCTTGCCTACGTACACCCAACCCCATCAACCCCCACCGCAACCACCATGTTTGCTGAGCCCAGGAAACGTGCAGAGACCCCCGGTTGCTCCTGCCTTCACATCCTGCAGGCTACCCAAACGCTCAGTGCTCTGCCTTCAGCCCCCGTCACCCTGAGCTCAACCTCAGCACTCGCCTCCAGACTTTCACGGCATCGAACCAGAGCCTGAGACCACAAGGAGGGGATGGCTATGGCACATAAAGCATCTCCTGCAGCGCATGCTGCCAGCCCCAAGACTCTTCTGTTCCTCCCCCACATCTTCTACCCAGTTAAACAGACCTGTCCTTGATGAATCCCTCCAGCAAGTGACCCGAGTCAGAGACAATTATTAAGTTTCCTGTAGCTAACACTGTCAGTATGGGCTCCCCTCTTCCAGCTCAGAAAGCTGGGCTCTAGCCAATGCTGCTCCCTGTGCCACCCAGACCGCTGTCACAGGGGGTCAAAGAACGTCTTCCGTTCTCTCATTCTCTTGTGCAATAGCTAGAGATAGGAAACTGTATTTGGAAAATGCATTTTTGAGCGAAGCAAGGCTGAATCTGGGTCAGCTGAACATGGGAACAGTAGCCAGGATTGATTCAAACCTTTTGCAGAGAAGGAGACAGCCTCCACTTAATCCAAGAGCTCAGCAATTGAAAGTGCAACAGGCACAGGGTGACCCAAGTTCAACTGCTTCCTCCAAGAGATCTGGGCTGATGACAGCAGGATCACCCAGCCTCCCCCTCCAGTAGCCCCATTCCTCCTCACAGGAGCTGATGCACTTTGTTTAGGAACAGTCACCAATATGGAACAAGAGAACGTCCACTGTGGTGACTACAACCCATGCGCAGGAGATGGAGCACTGGGCTTCCAGGCTTTGCTCCAGGAAACATTTAACAGGTCGTTACAGGTGGGCAGCATCACCACAGCAGACCGTTCCTCCCCACGCGGAATGGCAAGATGTGCAAGTCCAAAGCTGTGCATGAGGCGGGGGTGTCTTCAAGTCCTTTTATACCCCAAACAAGTGCTCTAGCCAAGGGGAGATAGGGAAAATGCACTTCATTTCCCTTTCCCCCTTTTGTGAGTCTAGCCCATGGCTTTGTTGGGTTTTTTTAGTAAATACTTAAATTCAGTGAGTTGAACAGAACAGCATACATAGTTTAAATGACGACTAGTAACATCTATAAATTATTAGGTCTGCTGGAATTAACAGGCCCAAGCAATCCCAGCAGTGGTGGTCTGGCGCTTACAGACATTCCTGACCCTTAAAAACTAACCATTTGCCTTTGGTTGTTTAAAAAAAAGACTTAATTCCTCCTAACGCATTTGAGCTACCGTTCCAGGTCTGCCCCAGCCTGCAGCACCCGGCAGATACAGACTCACCACGCACAGCTAACACAGACTACGTACATTGTATGGACATGGGAGACACGATCTCTTCATCCAAATCATCTACATCATCGGTCATGATGAAGTGTGAGGGGTTAGGCCGCGGGGTGCCCATCCAGCTGGGGTCAATGTTAAGGGCTGATGCCAGGGTGTGGATGCCTGGGTTGTTGACGATCTGGAAGCCACAGAGCAGCTCTATCTGCTGCCAGCGATGCAGGCGCTCCCGCAGCGCAGCCGTCACTTCACTCAGTGCTTGCCTGGAAGCAAGGTTCAAGCAAGGAAGAATGTAGGGAACGAAGGGAAAACACACCATAAGTTGTCTGAAACACAGAGTCTACTGGTTCAGCTTTGTATCTTAATATTTGAGACATCTTTCATTCCACTTTCAGGAATACAGGTATTAAGAAAAACAGCAACTACTGAAATATCCAGGGAAAATTGCTTAAGAATACTGCAGCTTCCCGAACCCTCATTTTGACGGGACTTTTCATTGCTCTGCATAACTGATTTCTTGTTTCTCTCAGATAAAATTAAAAGGTTATTGATTAAAAGGAGCAAGTCCAATCCCAGCTCACTAAAGTCAACAGAACAGAAGTTCAGCAAAGTCAGACGAGAAGCACCTGTACAGGCTACAACACACTCGTGTCTGTAACACGAGAGGGATGAAAGAGGAAGGCAGAAATAACGGAAGGTATTAAGTAGATACTCACTTTGCAGTTAAGATTTTATGATCAACATCATCTAGGGATGAGCTGTGAGCAACATGAAATGTTCCAAACAGGGTGTTTCGCTTCTTTTTAATTTTTTCAGCCTGGAACATCAACAAAAAAAAGGTCACAGGAAGAAGACAACCTTATGTCTTCTCGAGGACAAGAACATCCTGGATGGGCTGAGACAGAAATAGTACCTGCAGCTGTCCGCACACATGTAAATAGTGTGAACTGTGTTCTTACTGAAGGATGTGATGTTATTCTTCCTAGCACAGCGGGTGAGGAATTTGCCAGCAGCGAGTAAGCAGGTTGAGGGTTTCACACTCCTTGGCCCTTCTCCTGCTCTCCCTGAAGTCAGCGGGGACTGAACCAGCTACCTCACACAGCCAATGGCTCTCATAAAGCCTTGTTTTGTCTCTCCCATGAGTAAACTACCAAATACTGTTAATGCCCTGGGGTTGTTGGTTTGGGGAAGCTTTTTGGTTTGAGGTTGGTTTTTTTTACCTTCCCTGTATTAAAGTGTCTGCACACAGCTCTTTGGTTCACAGATCAAGCGGCTTTAACTCGAGACTTACAAAAGGTAAACTAAGAACGTGGACATGAGAACTGACACAGTAAAAGGAAAACCATTTTAGACGTTAAAAAGTTCATAATAAAAACATATTAAGGCAGAGAAATTTTTATATGCTGCCAGCTCTGACTACCGCATAAATCCATAGAGACTAATGCATGTTACAACAGCTTCCCTGCAGCACATTGCTTTTTGGTTGGCACAGAAAATTTGAAACAACTGGGAATACAGAAATGATTCATTGCTACAGATTGCATGCATGCGTTAGAAATTTTGCTGCCTGTGCATGTAAATCACCTAGAGCAGGGATTATGCTCAATAGGTACAAAACCTTTTGCTCAGTAACTACCCACAGTGCTGTTGCACAGGCAGCAATTCATACTTCAGGGGCTCCAGCCTGCAGAAGACACGCTAATGCAGCTGACAGGCATGCCTAGGTCAGTGCCTGCTGTGCCCCGAGAGGCAATTGCCTCTCATTTTCAGCCCCTACTTAGGCCTCTCTGAAGATTTATGCTGGACTTCAAAAAAAAATATGCAAATTTAAGGTATTAAAATGGAAATAAAGGTGCAGAGAAACCAACTCCGCAGGTTTCATTCCCCAAACCCTTTCCCGCAGCTGCATGGGGAGGATGTGGGACAAGGATGCTGAAGAGGGAAAAGCCTCAAGTTGCTCCAGGGGAGGTTCAGATTGGGTATTAGGAAAATTTTCTTCACTGAAAGGGTGGTCAAGCCCTGGAACAGGCTGGCCAGGGAGTTGGTGGAGTCACCATTCCTGGAGGTGTTTAAAAAACACGTAGATGCAGTGCTTAGGGACATGGTTTAGTGGTGGGCTTGGCAGTGTTAGATAAATGGTTAGAAATTATGACCTTGAAGGTTTTTTCCAACCTAAATGATTCTATGATTCTATGAAATTCTCACCCCTTCCTTGGCCACTAGCAGCTGCTTCTCCGCATTCTGTTTCTTGATGTTGTAGTACTGGACCTCCACTTCGTGGGTCAGCTGGAGCCACTTCTGCAGAGCCTCGGGCGCAGCCCAGCTGCAGTGGGACTCCAGCTCCTTCTCGGCGTTCTTGAGTGCCATTCGAACCTGGGAGAGAACCAGCCGGCATGGCATTGCAGAAGTGGAAGGGACAGCCTGCCCTCCTGTAGGGTCATCCCAGCCACTGGCTGCCAACCCGGTGCTTTTAAGGCACCGGAAAAAATAAAATTAAAGAAAAAAAAGCCACAAAAAAACCACAAGAAACCCCCCCCAAAAAAACCCCAAACCCAAAACAAACAAACAAAAACCCCAAAAAACCCCACCCCAAACCCTCCACACAACCTTTCTCAGGACAGAAGCAAAAGTCAATAGGAGGAGAGATGGGGCATCCTGGTACTGTGGGCAAGTGAGAGACAGAAGAACGGCAGGGCAGCCATCCCACCGAGAACCAGGACACCCTACAGTGCTTTCCTTAAAGGTGAGCTCCTGCCTCAAAAACTTCCAGCTGTCGCGACGATGTCCTGCCTCAGCTCTCAGGGAGGAGAAGCGGAGCATGCTTTCATCGCTGACCTGCTCTGCCTCTTTGCGTCAGCTCCTCTGCCTTGCAATGGCAATAAACCACAGGTAAACCCTCCAGAGCTGACAGTACGATGTGCAAGTTAGTTAACGGAGAATGAGATCTCAGGCAAGGATATTCAGGGTGCTTATCATAGCCTCTAGAAACCTCTGCAAAGTTTTCTGCCTCCCTGCAGGTCTGAAAAACCCACAGATTCTCCTCCTGAGGCAGAATCACTGACAGCACGGTGCAGGCAATCGCCTTCTCCTCACTGCAGCTACTGAGCCAAATGGAGCTTGTCAAGAGACAACTTTCACACTGGAGCAAGATGATAAAAATATTTAGACACAAAACATGTGCTGCTTGCCCAGGAAAAAAAAAAAAACCACACGTCTGGAATCAGCAGTTTCTGTAGTTTTCTGGGGGACTCTCCTTCCATCCCAGCTGAGTCTCCTCCACACACCATCGGTCTGGTCTCCTCCACACACTTACTTATGTTGCTGGAGAAGGGAGCGATTATAAAATTAGAAGTAAGTGGGTGACAAGCAAGTTGAAGATACCAAAACCTTACATCAAAGCATTTAGTGCTAGAGACCATCAAGAATTAACACTTCTCTTCCATTACACATGATACAGAGAGACTAAGAAACCTGAAGCCTGATACAAGCCCTGCAAGAAGTTAACGTGTCCCACACCAGAGAAACTGAAGGATGGCAACTACAGCTCGGAGCTCGTCTAAGAAATATGGAGGCAGTGGGAGTGCATCCAGCGACCTGCTTGGGCTCCGCAGCAGCCCCTTCCCAATGCCCAACACACACTTCCCACCTCTGTGCTTACACTCCTTGCCTGGTGCCGGTGCCTCTCCATCTCCCACAGAGCACAGTCACAAGCAGACTGAAGAAAATCGTTTTTTTAAAAGATTGCTCAAACTTGGATCTTTTCCCTTAACCTGTTATTTAACTCAGTCACGTCTCACCAAGTCTGACATAGGTGTGATTTCTAGTGAGCCAAAAGCACCAGGTTACATGCAAATAGTATGAAATCCTGTATTTTATCCTGGAGGACATTTGCACAGTCCATCGAGAAGCAGTCAGGAGGCATCACACAGAAGAGTTCAACTACTTATATCAGTTACATGTGATTTAGTCTTGTTGAGCATAACGTTTGCCTAAATCATTCACAAAGTTACAAATTCAGAACGGCAGATGCCAGGAAAGTCTGGGTTTTCCCCTCTGACACCAGGCACTGCTCCCACCACAGGCAGAACCCTGACCATGATCCACAAGCATCTGTGATTTAGGAATACAGAGGATAAGCGGGCAGGAAATCTTGCCACTAGGTATTTGGGGTAGAGGAGTGCTGAAAACATTTACAGGAACAATATTTTTAGGGAATGGTGGAAAAGGGAAGCGGTGCAGAACAACAGCCAAGGACCAGTGGCTGAGATGAGCCATCATACAGCAGTGCGCCAAACACAAACCCTCTGGGCTCTGCAGGGGAATCAGTACAAATAGGAGTTACTTTATGTGTCTACACTCCTGTGAAGATTTCAAAGATCCCATTTTGATTGCTAAGAGCAACAATTTCTAAAGCAAGGAATGCCCTCTGGGTAAGCGGCCCCGGCTGGGATCACGGTCTGGGGGAGGATGACCTAGCGAGGAGAGAGGATTGGTATGAACAACCCAGTACGCGACAGTCCCATCCCAGAAACACTGCTTCTCCACCTCATACACCTGACTCCAGTAGGAGCTTCTAAACCCTCTGGTATCATTTTAGTGATAAGAGTCAACCAGTGCAAAAGAAGGTCTTGTTTTAGTATTCCCTGGGACCCAAAGATACCTTAAAATTGGATGAGTTTTACGGTCAGTGGGAGTGACTGGTTAATGTTATCTGTGGTCTACAGCTTGCTGGGACGGTGATCATGTTATAATCACACAGTGTGGGTCAGGTGGGTAAAACCAATACTCACCCTGCCAATGCATCCCTCCTGAAGGCCTCTAAGAAACAACAGAGCGGTTAAGTCACCTCTAGCTTTCGGGGTTTCTCAACAAACGTAAAGCTGAGGGGGCAGTGGGACGGAAGAAACCCTGCTTTCACCAAAAGCCAGGAGCAGGTCAGGTATAAGGGCTTGGGGTTAAAGAGGAAGGCTATACATCCTTATTGAATGGCTCACAATACAAAGTGGGCAAATTTCTGTTTGTGTGAGTACAGAAGTCCCAGTGAGTGTCCTGAAATGGAGCACAGTGACTTTGCAGAGAGGCTGGATGACCAGTCAGGAGGAATCATGCTGGATCACGACAGCAAAGCCAGTAAGAGGCGTCTGTGGACGTCTGGGCTGTTGGTACTCAAAGCAGGACATAAATTTGCTGTTTGCTGACTATTTGCATACCTAAGCTAAACTGCCCCATGGTTCCCTGATGGCCCAGGACACTTGTTTCTTCCTTCTCAGTGGAAACCCCAGATTCTTAATTCATTTTCTTACCCATCCTCCATGGTGGCGTAAAAAATTTCACACAGTCAGGTTGGGAGGATGGCCTCAGAACATCCAAGGTACTTGTTTGGCTCATGCAATTCTGGCTCACACAATTTCAGTTTAAACCAATCTATAAATTAAAGTCAGGTAAGAATTGTCCCTCAGGTGAAACTGGAGGAGCAACTGTAATTGTCGTCTTGTAGGTTTGGGCAAAGGGCAGTTTTAAGGTAAAATTCCCAGGTCCTTGCTCTCTGCCCTCTGTTACTGCATGCAGGTGCCATGAGCAACATCCTTGATTTCCATTATAACCTTACAGGTTTTGTTACAGGTCTCAGGGTTTTTAGGTGTAGGAATGGTGGGTGTTTTTTCTGACCTACAACAGATTATTTTACAAATGCTCTGTGTATCCTTCTGGGCAAAAAGCGTTTCATTTTTGCTAGCAGCAGCATTATACACAATATTCTGTCTAGGCCTACATCACAATACATAAACTGGGGACATGTCTTCCTGCTAGTGTAAACTTTAATGTTTTTGAGAATTGCATATGAACTCTTTTAACTTTGCTGTACAGATCCTAATCTGGTGCTAAATGGCCTCAGAAGGAAATTACCTTCTTACACCTCTCTCATCCACAGGATGCTCAGAGGGCTGGAGCCCCTCTGCTGTGGGGACAGGCTGGGAGAGCTGGGGCTGTGCAGCCTGGGGAGGAGAAGGCTGCGGGGAGACCTTAGAGCAGCTGCCAGTGCCTGGAGGGGCCGACAGGAAAGCTGGGGAGGGGCTTTGGGCAAGGGCAGGGAGTGGTGGGACAGGGGGGAATGGCTTGAAGCTGAGAGAGGGGAGATTTAGGTTGGACATGAGGAAGAAACCCTTCCCCGTGAGGGCAGCGAGGCGCTGGCCCAGGCTGCCCAGAGCAGCTGTGGGTGCCCCATCCCTGGCAGGGCTCAAGGCCAGGCTGGACGGGGCTGGGAGCAGCCTGGGCTGGGGGGAGGGGGCCCTGCCCCTGGCAGGGGGTGGGACTGGCTGGTCTTGAAGGTCCCTTCCAGCCCAAACCATTCTGTGATTCTATGATTCTATGAAAACATGGTAAAGCACAAGAAAACTCATTACAAATCTCTCCTAAACCCATGAAAAGATAAAGTAGAAAAAAAAAGGAAGAGCTTATGGTTTGGAGTGGGAATTAGAAGTCATCAGAGGGGTGCAGCTACAGGTCAAGTTCAACACCTCTCCTTCTGCAGGGCAAGCTGGGACAGTGTGTGGTAGCAGCACATTGCTCCTGAGATAGCACCTGCACAGTCCCTGCTACCCGACACAGAAGCAGCACTGTTACACTGCACGGGGGACACGTAATGTGGAGTAGCAGAAGAAATACTTGGATCTTTTCCTCCACAAAGGGGAGTGGAAAAGTGAAGGTGGAAGAGCATTATAAGCAGGACTTCACTGGATTTCTCAGAAGGATGAAGCAGAATGAGGAACCGCCTACTGTTCTTGCTGACATGTCCTGTATGTCAGTGCATCCCTCTGGCTGAGCCCTTACCTGCTCCAGTTCTTGCTCAGCATATTTCTGCCTGCTCAGTTCATTCTCTGTGCCCTCCCGCAGTTCTCGGAGCCGGTGTGCCTCCTGCTTGGCAATGCTGATCTCATCTTGCAGTTTCTTCTCCAGGTGCACCTTTTCTACCTCCACAGAGCGATGCTCCTCCTGAGCCTTCTGCAGTCTGCAACACACAAAGACCAAAAGCCCAATGCTACATGTGTCAGCCATCCGTACACAGCTAAAGGAGCCTACATATTAAAGTGCAAGGGCTGGCCAGCCACAATCTAGACTAAACCTGCTCTTATTTACTCTGTGTTGATGTCAACAGAGATCTGTATTTGAACAGTCAAGGAGAAAGTTCACCATGCCTGGGAAGAAATTAAATTGTCAGCTACGCAGTCTCAGCTTCATTTAGTTTATCAAATACACAGTACCTGTCTTCATAATTTTCCAAAGCACATCAAGATTTCCTTTAATAAGCTTCAAATTAAGTTGAATTTTCACATGTGTTTTTACAAAAGTGAGGACCTTTTTCTTTAATAAAAAAAAGGAAGGGAAGATCTGCCTGAGCAGGTATGACCACCCAGATGGAATGTCCTTGCAAAAGCCTTCAAATTTAGAACATGTCTTGATCTTGCCTGGAAGTTATTATTTTTCCCCATGACAGAATTAAATTAGTAGGAATTACACATGGCAACAAAAAATAGTAACAGATTACTTGTACCCATTCAGGGAGGTCTAACTGTTCAGCCTGGAAAGCCTCAGCCCTCTGAAGGAGACACCACTGCAGCCGCAGCAAGACGTTTTAGGGTTTCTACAGTGTCTGCATTTCAGGGGAGCTGCACTAGTGTAAACCCTCACCCAAGTTCAGTAAAATCAAATTGGCATCAAGAATGAACCTGGCCCACATGGGACTGTGCTGTAGGGTGGCGAAGTCTCTGGTTGCTGCCACCGAAACAATCCCTAATGCCAGCAGTGCCTCTTTTAAATACAGTCCCAAACCCATGTGCTACTAGAGACACAGAGATTGCCAAGTAGAAGGGGGGGGGCAGGGGCGGAAATTTGACAAATATTTTGTTGAAATGAAACGAAGAGGTTCACTTCAAAATGAAGGTTCTGAAAAATCATGTTAAACAAGTAAGACAAATGAAAGAAATAGGAGTATTAAAGGGCTTCTGGCAAGAACCAGCCTAATGAATCAAATAATAAATACCTTTATTTTGTTTGGGTTTTTTTTTTGAAAATGGTGGCCACAATTAAACCCTGGACCAAATTTCTGAGGAACGTGGTACATCCATCTTTGGGTAACTTCAAATCAAGATGTGATGCATTTCCAGAACATGTACTAGACTGAACGCAATAAAGGATTGTAGCTTACTTTGTCAAACCAGGTGCCTCAATCTAACAGTCCCACCTTTTAAACATGAACTTCTCTTTCAAAAGTCTCAGTTGTCACACTTGGAGATAAATCAGTAACAGCTGGACAAAACCATACTGTCAGAGCAGCAGAGGTGATGCTTTTAACCCAGACCAAACTGAGGAGACTCATGTTTTCTGCCACGAGAAGCAAAGCTCTGCTGCCCACCCAAACCAGCCCCTTCTCCTGCATGCACCTCCTGCCCTCCCGAGGCAGCTTCTCCACGGATTGGTGGGACCTTAAATAAGGTGCTAACCTACAATGAAGCTACCAGCAATGTTCACGAGGTTAGCAAAACCAGTAGCGGCTTACACCAGAGATTTTCAGTGGCCAAGTTAAAACTATCCATAAAACGAAAAGGGAAAAAAAAACACCCTAAACCCACAAACAGAATAATCTTAACCAGAAATCAAGTATTTCAAGGTCATAAAATCTCCCGCTCAAGATCATCATCAACATCCAATCTGGAGAGCAAACCAACACAGCAACATGTGGGAGAGAGACGAGAGGGGCAGCGAGGTCTGGCTCCAGGTGTGCTGTGAGTGAGAGTGACACATCCCAGGAGGGCACCCCTGGGCTCCCCGAGCGGCCCCCACTCATCCTGGACCAGCTGAGCACCGAGAGAAAGGGAAAAACTGATCCTCAGTCGCTACAAACGCTGCTCCCTGCAGCACACGCAGAGGTGTCCCGCCTTCAGCCTCGTATCGAAGGACAGCACTTGGTCATGCTTTTGGGGACGGGGGACGGAGCACAGCCCGTGTGTGCCTGCGGCAAGGACCGGACCCATCGCTAACTTTCAGGTCAAGAGCGAAGCCGTGCACCGTCCCAGCCTGGGACTTCTCCTCCTCAGGCTCCTCCTTGGCATGCAGATGGCCATTTAAAATGGAATGGATGGGCTGGGCTCTCATCAGCCGTGATACTGGCTCTCCTCTTGGAAAAAGCTCATTTTTAATTTACAGTTCTGTTCAGAAACTCAAATGTTTTTCTTCCCAATTTAAAGAGACTCTTGCCAAGACATTCCAAGTTTTTAGATAAACCCACGCTCTCTGCCCTGTGCATCAGTGCTAAAGCTCTTCCATACTAGGGCTGTAAGAATCCCAAACCACCAAAATATCTCTGTTTAAAGGAGAAATTCCCCCATACTATGATGCAGAAGAGGGAAGGAATTTTATCCTTAAGATAATTCTCAAAGGCACTCTAACATTGTATTTCCCCTTACTATCATATTATTTCCTGACAGCAGAGCCCATTTTCTTATGTTGGTTATGGACAAAACCACATTATGCCTGTGCATTCCTTTTCAAACCCAGCCAACCGACCAAGTGCCTTCAGAGCTACACTTGTAGTGAGGGCAAGAAATCAAGGTCTGTCTGGGGGCTTCACAATTCAATGTAATCAGTAGATCTTCAATACAGACCTTCATATACTCTTCAATCATCAGTAGGGTGTGCTAAGACATGAACTTTTTTATCTCGATGGGTCATGTAATTGACTGGGAAGTGTCAATGTTGAGGGAAGATCTCAAAAGATACTTTGAAAATGAACAAAAAATGACTTTTTATATCAATCCTCCCTTCCCAGCTCTTCAAGAGTGTATTGTTCATCGAATAACAGCACTAGCAGTTGGCAGGCAACTAGAAAGGGATCACATGCCTTCTGGAGGTCTGTTCAGCACTGAGTTTCAATGAGCCAGGAAAGAAGGTTACTTCAAGCTCTAGAAAAGAAGTTTCTGAGCAGAACTTCAGAAGAAATCCTACACAAGTCCACGGGAACTGATGCTGTTGGTTGGTTTTGACATTTATACAGCAGATGAGGACCACAGCTGAACCTTGCTGGGCGCAAGGATGAAGAATTGAAAGCTTATTTCCCTCTTCAGAGAAGAATTACATCAGTCCTGTGCCAAGAGGTCCCACAAGGTCCAGGAATTCGCCTCCCGCTTCTTGAGCCCCAGCTCAGTGCCCTCTTTGGACGACAAGCCCTCCCAGCTGCACACCCTGCAGAAAAATCACAAGCTGCTATGGCTTAAGACTCAAGTTATGCTCAGTATACGTGGTTTTGCGTTTCTTCCTATCCGGCTTCAGAGCATTAGCTGAACTTCCCAGGCACATTACTTGTTTACGTGGCTCTATCCTCGGCAGCAGATCCCAAGGTCATTCCCCACACATCACATTCACAGCAGGTGTTGTCTGGACCTCTGGTGTGATGCCCTCTTCAGTGACACCCAGCAGAGACCCCCTGCCCTGGGCAGAGCTCTGCTGTGCCAGGAGATGGATATTGAGAAGGAATCCCCATGTCCTGGCCATAAAAAAATAAAACTTTTTCTCTGGGGTATTTCCAACCTGTAATGTAAATTTACCCAAAGCTCTGTGAGACCAGCTGCGGGATTAGAGCCAGCTCCGCAGTAGGCAGAGGGGAAATGCACTTTATTCTATCTCTATGCCAAAAAGCAAGCAGGTCATGTATCAGTGCTACTGCCAGAAATATGTGCCCAGTTTGGCACCATCACCTTGGTACTCTCTCAAGTGTTTGCTCCCCACATAGACACCAACGGATATGATCACGCTCGAAGATGAAAGCCTTTCAAGCAACATTAACATGCAGGAAAATTCCCTGAAGGCTGTCATGAGCATGTAGGTGAGAAATCAGGCTGAAGGCTTGTGGGTATGTTGTACGTTTCCGAAGACACGGTGTTTGCAAGTCTCCATGGCAGGCTGACATTGTTGAGATCCTGGATTTTGCACAGGCTGCTCATTACACCACCTGTGCGCAGCCAGCTTGTGTACCTGGGGCTGTGCTCCGCTTTCAGAGAAGCCACTGGGAAGGTAGCCATCATCTTATAAGGCAGCCAAATTAAGGTTTATCCTCCAAAATTACACTTAAAAGTAATGAAAATTAGTTACAGCCCAAGACTATCACACTATGTTATTTGCTAAATCTGCCCTTAAAAAATACCTTATTGCCAAAAAACCTCACTGGTTTGTAATCAACAGTTTTTAATGTTCTTTTCTTTCCTAGAAGGCTCCTGTGTTTACAGAGGGCCTCTTTCACAGCATGTCGTCCGAGAAGTAGTTTTACTGGAACCACTGCAATAACTTCTCTGAGTAGAGCTCACATTCCCAGGGCTACAGTATTTTGCCCAGGTTCCTAGAGTTTAGATAATCATATTTAATACTCCAAAATTATTTATTTTTTTCATTCTTTCCAGGCAACACTCCTGGATGCAGGTATCACAATGCAAGCAGGGAAGCACAGGCTTTTACATATAGCTCAAAGAATTCAAGAGGGGATGTGTAATTCCACTGATTGCTTCCACTGTTCCAGCATGCTTTTTCCCTGTCAAAAGCAAGGGTGTAACAACCTGATCAGCCTGGATGACACATTCTAAGTGAGCTGGATTACCTTACACTCCTGGAAGAGGCTCTTCTTCCCCTCTAGGTATGGATTTACTATAATTTTGACGGGTGGGGATCTGATATACTTTCGATATGAGTCAGACTGGGAGTAGCAACCACTGTACATTTCACTGCTCCTATATAATTAAATGTGGTAAAGAAATAGGAAGCACCTATCTAAAATAACAAAACACACTCCAAATGAAGCGGCCACTGTTGAGTGCAGAAGGAGCACTCCCATCCATTTTTCTCAGGTGGATGTTTCACTTCTTAAAGCAGCAAAGTTCTGAGCGCAGGGAGGAGACCACTCACACGCCAAAAGCAGCAAAGCTAAACAAAGTCTTCCCAGAAATTTGGGAACTACTTTTTTGAACCAGTAATGACCGTTAGAGCAGAACCGGAACTAAAGAGACAAAACACGACATAAAAACAGCATGGAAAGGAAACAAAACTCCACGGAAGCATGTCACTAGACCACATGTCAGCATGCACTGGAGCCCTTGGAGCTGGAGAAGCTGGTGATGGATGTTGTCACTTTGCTCAGGTGGCTTCATTGCCACGTTTCAGGATTGTAGTAACACGAGGGAGTTTTTACTGCCTAGGCCTTCACGTGGCAGACTGCAAGTACAAATAATTAGCATGTCACCACCAAAGAGCAGGTCAAGTGACCACGCACACATCATTATGTGTAGCCTGGTAACTGAACTCCTTGATGATCCAGGCACCCGCCTGAGCCATTAATTCTGGCTGGCAGGTCTGCTACGGTCGCTGGGGAAGGTGCTGACTGGTACAGCACGACAGCTAAAAAGAAAAATCTTTCCTGAAATCTATATTAATAACAAACTTGCAGGCAAGATCGACAGTTGGAACACTCCAACTGGATGGACACATAAAACCTACCTCTCCTGAAGGTCATGGAGAGACTGTTCAGCTCTGTGGAGTCCCTCCAGGTCTTTCATCATCTTCTTCATGTGCTCCTTTGAATAGCGATTCTGGATGTAGGCAAACCAGCAGCCACCCACTCCGATGACGATGGACACCACCAGCATGAAGTCCTTCAGGTGGTTGTGACGAGTTACTGGAAGAGACCAGAGATACCACTGAATTCAAAAGAACATGACAATTAACTCTGCAGTGCTTTGCCTGCACCAGAGCTGGACATGAAAACTTAAGACAGCATCAGGAGGAACTGCAGCAGGTTTCACAAAGGGGAAAAAGTGAGCTACATTGATATTTAAGGGGAAAAAAAGAAGCTTGACAACATTTATTCAATTTGAATGGGGAAGGAAAACAAAAAAAAAGATGAAATAGATACAATTTGTGTAGATACAATTTGCCTGGTAATACAGGAGAGCCTCCACATAGCAAGCCCCAGAACAGCTGTGCTCTTTTAGGACAATACAGGTAACATTGAACTACATAGAATATAATGAGCTAAAAAAAAATAACTTTGTTGCAAAAATTTAACTGTGATCATAGAGGTGGGGCACATCAAGTATAAAACTGTCAGGTTGCAAAACTTCCCATCAGAATTACAACTAAATGTGGAACCCCCCTTTTTAAACAGTTAGCAAAATGCAGTTCTTTTAAAAAAAAAAAGTGTGGATGCATGGTTTAAGTGCTAAACAAAACCCAAACTGATGACTCAAGCAGAATTCTTTTTATTGTTTACTGTTTAGCAAATCATCAAAAAAGTATGTACTGAGAAAGCGAAAAATGAGAAAGGGAAGCTTAGTCAAGGTAGCTGTGACTAAACGTTCAGTAGCTACTTGTTTTAAACTAAAAGAAGGTAGATTTAGACCAGATACTTGGAAGAAATATTTCATGATGAGGGCGGCGAGGCGCTGGCCCAGGCTGCCCAGAGCAGCTGTGGGTGCCCCATCCCTGGCAGGGCTCAAGGCCAGGCTGGACGGGGCTGGGAGCAGCCTGGGCTGGGGGGAGGGGGCCCTGCCCGGGGCAGGGGGTGGGACTGGCTGGTCTTGAAGGTCCCTTCCAACCAGAGCGTTCTGTATGATTCTGCACACTGGAAACCCCCAAGCGCAACGTTCCACTTGCACGTCACACAGTGCCGATTTCTTCTTGCTAGCAGTACCACAGGTTTTATCCTAGGCATGCCGATCTCCATGGGGGTCTACAGGCATCAGAGGGATAACAGGCAGCTCCCAGCAGCACGGGGCGTATCAGCCGCTCCGTACAGCGCTGTACACGAACACACCAGTGACCCAACACCACTTTGCAACACAGGCTCCTCTAAAACACACTCAAGTCCCAGAGGCTTTTACATCAGGTTCTTGTAAATGTAGGAGTTCACAAGTGTTATGAGGAGCAGCTGGGGGTGTTTAGCCTGGAGAAGAGGAGGCTCAGGGGGGACCTTGCTCTCTACAACTGCCTGAAATGAGACTGTAGGTAAGGGGGGGTCGGTCTCTTCTCCCAACAAGCGACAGGACGAGAGGAAATGACCTCAAGCTGTGCCGGGGAGGTTCAGACTGGGTATTAGTAAAAATGTCTTCACTGAAGGGGTGGTCAACCACTGGCACAGGCTGCCCAGGGAGGAGGTGGAATCACCATCCCTGGAGGTGTTTAAAAAACGCATAGATGCAGTGCTTAGGGACATGATTTAGTGGTGGGGCTGGCAGTGTTAATTAGCAGCTGGACCCGATGATCTTAAAAAGTCTTTTCCAACCTAAATCACTCTATATGATCCTGGGAGGGACATGATCACATGAAGAGGTGCTTATCTGAGAGCAAATGCCGTGCAGCTCCAGCAGCTCCCAGCCACCCCACTTGCCCAGCTCCGTGCAATGCATCCAAACAGACAAGACTGATGGGACAATTTAGCTTGGCAGCTACAAGGGAAGTGAAAGAGTCATTACAGGCACAACCAGAAAACATCTTTGCTTCCCTGAAGCAAGAGCAGAGTTTTTTTTAAACACAGACATGTACGTATGCAACCTGCCCTCTCCCCTTACTGCCCACCCTGAGAGCACAGAGCGGCAGCTGGGTCATCTCTGGATTCAGAGGCGAGAGCTGCCAGCAAGCTGCAGCCACCAAAGGGCTTTTTCTTAGAGGAACTGCAAACTATGTGCTGTAACGCAATCTCACAGTTAGTCTAAAAGGAGTCAGCAACACTATTTTCCCCAAATCGCAACACCCCTCCCTCTGCCCTGCACCTAGGCTGGAGGACACCTCAACTCAGCATGCATGAGATGGACTGCGCCCAAAGCATCACCCACTTTCACAGGAAAAACACTATTTAGCGACATAAGCCCTTGCTGGTGGATCCCTGGGGCAATACTTGCCTGCCTGTGGGGCGAACAGCTCATGGCAGCCTGGCAAGCACAAGCAGGACTCCCCCAAAAGGAGCTTCTTGCATGTCAGGGTCACGACGAGCACAGCAGGGAGTAGGGCCTGGGCACTGGGAAGTCACAGCGGTGAGGAGAGATTAAGATGGGACAGGAATTGCACCTTGTTGTTTTCCAAAAGGAGTGGATGTGGGAAAGCCAAAGACCAGACATTTTACAGATGACAAAACAAGTTTACTGTGATTAGCCTTTTTTCAGATACAAATTTTTAAATATTTTTAAGACAAAGGTAATGCTATTGCCCACCACAGGCAGGAAAAAGTGCGGATGCATTTTGTAGGAGAGTGAACTGAAGCACAGAAGCAAGTGATGCTGCACAGGGTCAGCCTGCACAGGGACGGGATCTCTCCCACGCCATCCATGAGCACCTGGCAGCAGCTCTCCATCACAGAAACATTTAGGCTGGGAAAGACCTTTAAGAGCCCAACATGCAGGAGAAGCTACTGCCAAGCCTGGAGGCAGCAGCCAGCATGGCTGTGCCCCCTTTCCAGCTCTTTTGTGAGCACCTCGATTCATGGCATGTGTTTTGTGTTTGAAGGTGGCAAGACAGAGCCCATGCTGGCTGGGCAGATGCCAGCTCCCACCGCCGAGATTGCAGGACAGAACCAGCCCTGGGTCACCTCATCAAGACCTACAAATATCTTAAGGGCAGGTGCCACGAGGAGGGGGCCAGGGCTCTTTTCAGCGGTGCCCAGCGACAGGACAAGGGGCAACGGGCACAAAGTGCAAGACGGGAACTTCCATCTGAATGTGGGGAAGAACATCGTTCCCCTGAAGGTGACGGGACACCGGGACAGGCTGCCCAGAGAGGCTGTGGGGTCTCCTGCTCTGGAGACATTCAAACCCGCCTGGACGCGGCTCTGTGCAACCTGCTCTGGGAGAGCTGCTTCAGCAGGGGGGTGGGCTGGGTGGGCTCCAGGGGTCCCTTCCCACCCCAGCCATGCTGTGACTGTCTGGAGGGGTCACTGCGCAGTCAAGTTTCCAGCTGGGAACAGATTGATTGCCATCTCTGCTTGGGCCCTGTCCTTCCCGTGCACGGCAGACGAGCTTACGTGAATGGATTAAGCATAAAATACCACCTGGGCTGCAAGTTTCCCAACACTTTCTGTTCAGGGGCTGTCAGGGGGCTTACAAACAGTTACGCAAGGCACTGCTATGCCACACTTGCTGGATGAGTTCTGTTGCATCCCTGAGAAAGTGGGTCCTTCATCTTACACAAAATCCTTCAGCAATTTGTCTCCAGTTACAACAATGCATCTACTGCTTTCTCATGAACTAAGAAGCAACAAGACAACCGCTGTTCTCCCACTGCAAGGAGTTTCTCCAAATGCCTTTCCATCTTATCTGAAGTTTTACAGACCTTAAAAATTTGTTGATTACACCAATCTCTACCAACAAAATTTTGACATAATGATCTTAATTTTAATAAGTACTGCCCTTCACAGCATTATAATGTAGACAAAAGAGTCCCGCAGGGCCTTAAATTCATCTTTGCTACCTTAAAATAGAATTAACAAACATGATTACCCCCCCAAAAAGGAATCCTTCCCTCAAAGTGACACACACATAGTAAATTTAGGGGTTTCACTTCCGTTCCTTTTAAATTTTGCAAGCGTTCAAAGGCTTTTCCAATATATTGTTCTTGTAAAGCTTATGAAAAAGGGAAGTATTACATGCTTTTTGTAATGCTGAGGTCTAAGCATCAGGTTTGCACAACTCAAGAGAGAACTGTTCAACTGGCCTTTTCAACTGGAAATTTGCATTTATCACATCACAGTGATGGTGAAGGCTCTGAACAACCACGTTTGAAGTCTCTGACTGAATTTACTGACCTATGGTAAAATCCCCAACAGGCGGTAAAGACAAAAAGAACTTTACATATACCTTTATGCAGACACAGTGGCTCCTTCAAATGGAAAGAATTAAGATATGACAACTCTGTTCCCCAACAATACATTATTAGGTTCATTTCTAACTCGGATACACACCAGGCTCTACTCAGCGCTTGTGTTCTCTCAATTTTGTGAGAAATCCGAAGCTACAAAACATGAAGAGTGCACTGTACAGCATAAAAATCAGGTCTCTTTTCCCCAGGAAACTCAAGAACCAGGTAAATTTACCCAAGGAACAGAGACTTCACCTTCTAAGAGGAGGTGTGAAGACATTTTCAGGCTGTTGAGAAATTATTGGTGTCAGTTCTCTCGTCAAAACCTCTAATAAAAAGTAAAAAAAAAATAAATCAATTAATTTACTTCCATCATTTGGAGGGACAAGGACTTTCCCAGCCAAGGCAGGAACATTTATTGTACCCCCAAATGTCCTGATGCCCTAGTGAAATCAAGTGCAGGGACACAAGACATTAGCTTTAACTCATCCCCAAAACACTCCTCATGAACCTCTATTTCAGTCAAGACCAAGATGCAGAAACTAGAGGTTATTGCTAGCATGTGAAATGTGATAAAGTGAAGATGAAAAAGTGGTAAAGGAGGATGCTGGTGCGTTTTAGTTAGGAGAAAACAATTCCCCTGGCTTTGATACAATTCAGTATTTGGGGGAAGGTGGGCTGGCAATATTTTTTTACATTTTCATGCACCTCCAATGAATTATGTACTTGGGATTTCCCAGCAAAGGGAGAACAATAGTGGTGACTGTAAGAATATCTCCATCAAGCACAGATGATAGCTTAGATAATTCTTTTTCACATACAGAAGCCGTCACCTAACTGATACAGTGAATCCTTAGCAGTTTGGATACAAGCCACAGACAGAATATTCTGGTACTATCAAGAAAAATACAAACACACACACATAAATATCAAAATTTGCCAAAATGAATGATCCCTAGTCAAAGGCTTTAGATGAAGCATCACGTGAAGGGACATACAGTCTCAGTCTAAGGAATATATTGCCTTATGCCACAGGGGCAGACATGAACTGGAGAAAACATCAGCCTGGAAAATGCAGCAGAGCAAAGCAGAAGATGTGCACTAAACTAGACTCGGAACATACAGACAGAAGAATAGATGTGTTACAGTGCTACGGGCATCAAACTAGGAAATAGCTTTGTATTGGATCTCAAGTTTTCTGATTTATTTACTGTTAAGCAAAGAACAGCCGACATGTGCCATAACTAGAAGATGAGGCTTTTAAAGGTCAGTTCCCCCCAGCAGCAGATGACGGATGCATATGCTCCCACTCCTCTGACTGCATCCTAAGGGATATATCACATGGAGCTCATTACCAGTGACACCCACCGCCTGCAGTGATCTTCCATCATGTCAAAACACGGGGGTCTGACCCTGGTTATGGCACCAGATTCCATCCCGTGACTCTTTCTGGTCACAACCCATCTTTGGTTTCTCTGCACCCCTCACTCTGCTGCAAGTGAAATCAGTCTGAAAGTGCATCAGTCTAATGGGGCCACTCTCACTAGCAGAAAAATGATTTCTGGAGTGACTCAAGTGGGCTGCTGCCGTCTGTGGCTGGTAGGAGGTTGACTGAGAGCCAGAAACAAGGAATACACATAAGCCAGCTCAAGAAACAGATGTAAAGCAGCTCAGTATCCCACTTGACAGAAATATACTGATGCAACATGATGGACGTTCTGCATATAGAAATCTGAGATCTTCTGGAGCAGACAGACTGCCCAAAACACAGGGAAAACCCACAAACATGACACACACAACTTCAGCGAGGCTGGCTTCTTTCTGTAGCTACATTTAGATGTAAGGCAAAAGGCCCAAGAAGTCAGTACGGCACCTGAGGTGGGGTCCCTGCAAAGCTCTCGAGGGGCCCAGGCAGGGACCAGAGCGTGTTCACCCCGAGAGCATCACAGCTGCTGTGTCAGGGTACAAACAGACTTCCCCCCCCTGCAGCGCTGCGTCCAGCTCGGGGGTCCTCAGCATCAGAAGGACACGGACCTGTTGGAGCGGGCCCAGAGGAGGCCACGGAGCTGGTCAGAGGGCTGGAGCCCCTCTGCTGTGGGGACAGGCTGGGAGAGCTGGGGCTGTGCAGCCTGGGGAGGAGAAGGCTGCGGGGAGACCTTAGAGCAGCTGCCAGTGCCTGGAGGGGCTGACAGGAAAGCTGGGGAGGGGCTTTGGGCAAGGGCAGGGAGTGGTGGGACAGGGGGGAATGGCTTGAAGCTGAGAGAGGGGAGATTTAGGTTGGACATGAGGAAGAAACCCTTCCCCGTGAGGGCGGCGAGGCGCTGGCCCAGGCTGCCCAGAGCAGCTGTGGGTGCCCCATCCCTGGCAGGGCTCAAGGCCAGGCTGGACGGGGCTGGGAGCAGCCTGGGCTGGGGGGAGGGGGCCCTGCCCCTGGCGGGGGGTGGGACTGGCTGGTCTTGAAGGTCCCTTCCAGCCCAAACCCTTCTGTGATTCTGTGATCACAGCTAAAATACGTGTTTCGCATCAGCAGAGCTGGGGCCAAGAGGAAAGGGTACCTGGGGGCAGGCTGCTTCGCTTGGGAGGTGGAAGCCTGAAGATGTGTACCATGGGATGGGGGTGGCACGCGGGGGCTGCCCAGAAGCCCTGCACTGGATCTGCATGGAGGAGGGACAGTGATGCTGTTCCCCTGATTGCAGTGGAGGGGCCTTCCCCCGTGGGAGGAAAGAGACGGGACCCATCTCCAAACATTCAGCAGACACCCAAGCACCATTTCCCCGTATCTTCACAAACATTGCCGTGAAATCCATCATCTAACCTGCCACAGAAGAGTTCAATCATTCTTTGAAAACGTTCCCTCGTAAATTCAACACTGAAGAAATAAACAAGATTCCCTGTTTCCCATTCCAGATGGATTATCACAACATCCTCCTCCTCAGGAACAGATTCTGGCAAGTTGCTGCAGATACATAATTTTGAATCCCTTTTATTTCACCTTTTGAGAAGATTGCTAGGCTGACGTGTTCAGGTGGCTTGTTTTCTACCCACCCACAGCTATTAGAGCTTTTTTCTCCTTTACTGTTTCTTCCACCACTGCCATTCCCTACTTTGCCCAGCACGCTGCCAGCACAGCCACCTCCCCAGCCACACAGCCTAATGCCCTAAGCTAAGGCACATTTAGCTGTTGCACAAATACCTGCCAGCCCCACCTCGAGCTGATTCATCTCCTACTCCCGTTGCCAGAGCCAACCGTTCTCTGCTCCACCACACAAAGACTTGACAAACATCCTTCCTCTTCAGCAACTTTCACTCAAAACAAGTGGATAACGAAACTCAGTGGAAAAGTCAGCTCAGATGTAAATGTAGCCTTTTTGTTTCCTAGAACTTTTCTTTGTAAGATATAGGTTGACCAGAAGAATTCAAGTCTTCTGCGGAGACCTTAGAGCAGCCTTTCAATATGTAAAGGGGGGTTTATAAGAAAGACGGGGACAGGCTTTAGTAGGACCTGTAACAATAGGACAAGGGGTGATGGTTTTAAAGTAAAAGAGGAGAGATTTACATTAAATATGAGGAAGAAACCCTTCCCCGTGAGGGCGGCGAGGCGCTGGCCCAGGCTGCCCAGAGCAGCTGTGGGTGCCCCATCCCTGGCAGGGCTCAAGGCCAGGCTGGACGGGGCTGGGAGCAGCCTGGGCTGGGGGGAGGGGGCCCTGCCCCTGGCAGGGGGTGGGACTGGCTGGTCTTGAAGGTCCCTTCCAGCCCAAACAGTTCTGTGATACCTGGCTAGGAGCATGCAGGTGTGTGGGCCAGGCTCACATATGTCACTGTAGATGCATCACGGTGCTATGACCTCATTTCTCAGCCTGCACACTAGAAGCACTTGGCCTTTTTGAACTTCATGAGTTTCAGACGGGGCAACCTCCCAAGCCTGTTAAGGTCCCTCTGGATGTCATCCCTTCTCTCCAGCATGTCACCTGCACCACTCAGCTTGGTGTCACTGGCAAATTTGCTGAGGATATCCAGTACTCTAAGACCCAATCTGTGCTCGCTGCGTACCGCTGGTACAGCTCCATCAAACACTTGGTGCAGGAGTCATGTTCAGTTTGATCTACGTGGTGGGCACCACTGCCACGCATGACCACGAATGTCATACAGGGACTACCAAGCTATCAATCTATCAAAGACATGGGAACTCTGTAAATCACTGTAAATCACTTAGGATTTGTCAGGAAGAAGAAGCAGACAGAACTATTGCTTCTGCATGCAGAAGCTGGTGAGAATAACTGTTGCAGGGCAAGTCACCCTCCTACAGGGTAATGAGTGCCTGTCCAAGGCAGAACACTGGGAAAGACCGCAAGCATTGACAGGAGAGGTGTTCTGGCATAAACTACCTTTCTCCAGAAAAGTTCTTGTTAAGCAAAGGCCACCCACGGAAAAGTGAATGAGGACTGCCCTGCAGCAATTACTCTCACCAGCCCTAGGCGCCCTGCACAGCATGGGTCAGAAGAACCAGAGGGCGTTCAGTGCTCTGACCTGCTGCTGTAATCTCTGTCCTAAGACCTACGTCAAGCAGAAAAAGACGGCATTTTCCACGTATAACATCTGCCCATTGCCACCGTTGCCTGCGCAAAGGATGGCATCAGTCTCTGCCATCGCGGCTGGCATCGGTTTCTCCCTCTGACCACCCGCCAAGGCTTGTGCTCCTACAGCATGTACCAGCTGCCGGTGGAGTGACCCGCTGGGATGTTGTATCACCAAGGCAACACAGTAAGATAATCTTTCTACTGTCAATTTATTTTCTTGCTGCTTTTTAACGTGTTGTACCAGAACTTTCTGCTATTTTAGCTATTTAGCCTCTGTACCTAACACTCTGTGACAGAGGCCAACTGTACAGAGAGCAGAGGTTTTATAGCCGAAGCTCAGATTGTTTGTGTCCAGTTTATTGCAACTTAAATCACACTGCATTTCTCCCTAGCCTGTAGACGGGCTGGCACAGCCTGTTCTCCCTGCTCACGTGTGGCCTCTTCTGCTCTGCTGCTCCTGCGCTGCTTCACCCCTTCGCTCCCGGCACAAGCAACTGCGACCAGGCAAACCTGGGTGCATGTTACAATTGCAAAAGCTGCAGGAAAAAGCAATGTACACCAAGGAACACTGATTTCTATACCTTTTTTCCTTTTCTTTTTGGGGTAGAGAAGGAAGAACAGAATTGATTTTATCAAAGACAGTAGTTGTTACACACCGACTGCAAGCCTATTAATGTCATGTCAGGTGTGTGGCACCGCCTTTGTTTTATGTTTTATGGGAGCAAGGTAAAAAGTTATACCACAGTAAAACTTAACAGTAACCTCAAGTGCCTTAAGCAAAAGTGTCCCACCATGCAAGACACCAATTCAAAGCCTCATCTTTTAAACAAAAAGGTTTACAAAGTTTTACTCTGGGAATAGAACCAGCATGGATGATTAGAAAAGAAGCAGTTTTACAGTAACTTACATAAGCATTGCTAAAATAGAAGAATATATACATACTCAGTAAATTCTATACCGGTTATTTAAATTCAGGTTGAAGTATCAGAAAAAACACACATAGGAAGTACTATTTTTTTTTTAATTTCCCTGTATGAATTAATTGGACCAGTGACACCACCTTCCTTGTTCAGTAGCAGACATTTTCAGATGCAAGACAGGGAAGAAGAAGCAGAAGCTCAGGGTACAGCTGTGGGACAGGCAACATTCCCTCTAATGTCAGCCTGGTGGCAGCTGCTGTAAGCATGATGGCATAAAACAAAATATAAAAAAATGCCTCCGTTCTAAAAACACCCAAACGAAGCTAAGACCTTGAGATGGCACCTGTAATTCCTGTAATTTTTCTCTCCGTCAATACCAAGCCCCAGTCCTTTCCTGAGTGTGGAACACTCTCTTTTTGTTTGCTATTGCACCCACAATTGTGGAAAGAAACTTTAACAAATGTGCTGATTTTCACTGGCAATATAGGACCCCGTACGACCAGCCAGGTTTCTCTGTTGCCCTGCTCCCTGGCTTTTCAGGTTTGGAGCTACTGCTCCTTAAGGAGCACCCAAACCTAAAGCCCCAGCTTATTGACCAGGTGCTTCCGGCACACAGACTGACAAAACTTTACAATAATGCTAACACACCCTATGCAGCCTATTAATGAGACAGAGCTGCTTTTTCTGTCTAGGTGCAGGTAATCTAAACACAATCCAGTTAAGTGTAAATATTTAAAGTGGATGGTAAATCTCACGGCGATAAATTAATCTGGTATTTGGTTAAGAAATTTTACCACTTTAAACAAATAATGATTCAACTGATCTCAAAGTACTTGTAAAATACACTTTTAATATAACAACGGGAAACACACTGGCTGTATTGGAAGCTATACTGAATGTAATACGGCTTCATTCACCCCGGAGTGAAGGCACCAAGGAATGGACGCTTAATGAAAACCAGAACAGGTCAGTTTGTTCAGAAACCTCCAACAAGTGCCACCTCCTGCCTGGGAGATGTCTCCTTTTCCAGGCACCCAGTCCTTGCACGTCTGTTAACCCACGCACAGACGTTCAATAAATAAGGGTAACGCTCAACTAATGATAACCATGAATAAGAAAGGCTGGGGGTTCAGCAGAGACCCCATCCCACAGTGCTGCAGGACCACACAGACAGATTGGTACAGTGTGGGAGGCACTGGGGTGCACCGAAACCAGGGTGATGGGCACACCAGGGTGCCCAGCTGGTCCTGTGGGTGCTGAGGCTGGGGGGTGAGCAGCACTGAGCAGCGCTCCCCAGTCTCGGGCAAACTCCCCGCAGCACAGCCCAGGGCAGGTACCGGTCGGGCGGCTTGGCAAACTGCCGTGGCTTGTGCCTAGCTGTGAAATAAAGAGCATCTGGAGGGTTCTGTCTTGGGAAGTGGAGCTACAGAAACCTCTCCTGAAATCCCACAGGCAACTACAAAAGTCCCACTTTGTTGGCCTTTGGAAAGGTGGCCAGGAGAAGTGACCAGGATGGATAACTCGGTACACAGCATTTTGATTGTCTTATAACCCTGAACAGTACCACAGTGGTGCCTTGAACCATCTGCAGGGAGACATGTCTCAGCCTCCATCACTCAAGAGTTATAAAGAATAAAATTTTAAATTCACTTTATCTATGATTTTGAATTTTACTGCTTGTTTTCTTAAATTCACCTTTCCTGTTTCACCTGAAGTTGTGATATTTTGTGCTGGATAAATTCCTGAACCACAGGAATGGGACACAGACACAGAAGCAGCAATCGCTTCATCTTGCTTAGATTATAATTTTACCATACTCCTTCGCACCAGAATTAATTACAAAGCCGCAATCCTGCAAGTGGGCAGACCTGTTTGAAGTAGGAAATGGCACGTCTGGAGTCTGGCATAGGAAAACAGACCTCACAGAGTTACAGGAGTCTACTGATCAGCAAGGAACCTGGCCAGGTGCCCCACTCAACCACCTGATGCTTGCTGAAGCCTCTGCAACAAATTACAGGAGACATCAGAGAACAAGCTTTCTAGCCCCAGGATGGGAAAAAGCTTCACCCGGCTTCACGCGGCCCCGTGGAACTATACCTTGGTACGTGTGCTACAACGCCCACCGAGGAGGAGATGTCTCTGGTTTTATGAGTCTGCAGGAAGCAATCACGGTGCTCCAATCTAGGCTGATTTTATTTTAATTTATTTTATTTTATTGTAATGCTTTTATATCTGTGGCGAATATAAAGTATCTTCAAGAGATAAGAAAAACCCATGTCACGGGAAAAGACAAACCCTTGAAATCCTGCACCTGGGAGGCACCAACCACTGCCAGCAGCTTCAACAGGGAGGATCACAGGAGACCACTGCCACCGACCATGTGAAACGAACCATAACAGGAATGTATCCAAAACCACTAAATCTATCACTGTGCCAAAGCTGCTCCTGCAGCTTAAAAGGTCACCGAGTACTTCCCAGAACTGCTCACTGCTAATGGCTGTTCCGCAAGCCATTCTTTAAGAACATGTTTTAGATAAACCACCTCTCCCTGCAGTATGAACGGGAGACAAACCCATTCGGTTGACCAGAAAACAGAAAATACTACCTTCTAAAAAGTGTTAAATCTCTACTTCAGTTGAAAAATTAAGGTATATTTCCTCTATTCATACACCCAACACGTACGTATGCAGACCGCAAAATCTGTAACAAACCCTTACTGATCTGAAACAGCCCGATGAGGACAGCTCACTGCACACCTTCATCTGTGTGACCACAGCAGGTTCATATTCCAGTGCCATGACCGCTGCATGGTGAAATGGAGCACCTTGAACATGAAGAATGGCTATTAAGCTATTACAAGTGATTTACTTTGCGGTTTACAAAGTATCCAAGAATTGCCTGAAAAATTCCGCCAAAAGTACTGGAGTTACGGGCTCGAGCCTTCATCGATGAGCAGTGAGAGCAGCCACACATCCACCATGTCTCCACCACCACTGACCAACCAAAAAGCTTTGCTTGCAACACAGACCAAGTATAAATAAAAAAAGCAAACTGTTCCTGAATGAACATGTGTTTTTTAATAACTGGAAGCCAAAATGGCTGATTGTGTAACCTAGGCTTCTATTTCACTTAGCTTACATCTCTACCAAGCCTCATGAATTTCACTTGCTTTACTCTACGCAGCCATTTTCCCCAGGATTTGCTTCACTGCACCTTTTCTCAGGAACTTGGACACAGACTGAAAACAAGAAAAGACTGTACTAACAGTTGGACTTTAAAAAAAAAAAAATTTAAGAAATAATGGAAGCACCTTATCACTTCCCATCAGCCAAGTGCTGGGCGGCCCAGAAAGGGAAGGCTGGAAAAAAGCTGACAAACCTGAACTTCACTATTGGATTGTTAGCAGATCCGTGTCTCGCAGAGCAAAGGTATATCCTATCTGTTACTCCAGCCACAGACAGTTGCAGATGCTTAAAATACTACACAAAGAACAGAGGAAGCACAAACTGGTATTTTTGGTGCTGTAAACCTCCGACTGCCAGCAACCGAAGCTGGGGCCAGAATTTGCGCCCAGACTACCGCATTTGCACCACGGTAAGAAAGTACCTTTTCGCATTCATTTTAAACCTCCCACACAGGGGACACACGACAACTAAAATGGAAAGAGGCGTACTGCATAAGAGGGCTCAAATCCTGTACAGGCAACACAGCCTGCCGTAAAGACGCATCTTGCCTGCAGGATGCCAAGCAGAAACAGGCTCTGATCAAGCAAGGTTTATGCTCACCTCACAAAAGCACCCAAAGCTCATGAGAAAGCCATGAGTAAGAGGGAGAGAGACAGAAGTACCTTTAATAGACAGCAGACATGAGCCAGACAGAATGAATGCAACAGGAGAACCCCGAGCACTGCCGAGATAAGCATCAGAGGGGTCTGAGATTCTGCCAACAGACGCCTATAATCACCATCAAAGGAACCCAGTCCCTCATTCTCATCCATCCTAAACGCCTTCCCATGCAGCCTGTTGCTATTTCCCTCATCCAGAGGCAGGTAATCTGCAGCCTGAGTCACCGAGGGAGCCCCAGGTCCCCAGCAGCAGCTTCCCTCCAGCTCCAACAGATCCCACTGCAAACCTCAACACGCAGTCAGCACCACAACAAACAGGAAGGACAGGAAGGTTCTACCCTACGGACATGGGAGATGCCAGCAGGACAGCGCACCCCTGCAAGCAGCCTGGCAGAGATGGAAACGTAAGCCCGGCAGGCAGGATGCCTCTGTGCTACAGAGCTGTTCCGATAAATCCAGAGACAACCTGTTCCTGTTTCAGGGGAATCGCACCAGGGATGATTTACCTAGGTGAGGCTATGTAGGGCAAAGTTTGGTTCACACAGATCTGTCTGTCTTTGCTGTCGGATACTCGGCAGACACAGATCCTCTTGATGAACAGCCAAAGGACTTTGAATTATGGTACTTACAGAGAGGAGGCCCAAAAAGCACCGTGTCCAGAGCTTTCAGCTGCAGCTTCTGCCTGTGGCTTCGATCTGTCATTTTCAGAACACTTCCCATCATGGTAGCGTTGTTCACTGCTAGCCTGTAAAAAAAAATACATAAAAAACAGAAGTAGGCAGGGTCATATCCATCTAGATTAAAAACTGACCAAAAACTACTAACATGGAGACTACAGGAGGAGAAATACGATGAGCAGGACCTGAAAGCTCCCTGCTTCAGCTATCAGGACAAAGGAAATCCCTTAAATATTGTCCCCTCTGATCTAGGATATCTCTGTGAAAGAGTTCAGCAGCAGTGTCTTTGGCTTTTACTCGCAGAGAGAAGGGAAAAACAAGGCTATGACTATTTCATTAATCCTGACAACCTAAGTTACTGATTTCCTATCAAAACTGATCTTTTGGTGTCCTACCAATCACCAATTTATTTTTTAAATCAAACCTGTACTGCTAGCCTTTGACATCTTATTTTGCAGACCATGTACTGCCTCGAAAACCTTACTTTATTCCCAGTTAATCTCTTCTTCCCAGTCAGTTTACAAATCCCTTTTCAATGGCAATAACCTTTACCCAAAAAGCTGCACTGAGTTTTTCCAAACCTGTTACGAGCTCAGGCCAACTCCCAGCCAGCGTTTCTCTTGAAGAACACAAGGCTTAGAAGTCTCCTTTGCTGGAGCATGACAGGGTGCAAGTTAATACGAGCACATACCAGTGCCAGGCGATGCAGGGATACATAACCAGCAGCCCTTGAGCTGGGATCTTAAATGCTAACGTAGATGCAACCCGGAAAGCGGAGATACTCCTTTGCTGAGCATGATGAACAATGACAGAAGCTCCACAGCTGGACTGAGGTTATGAAGAAAGGCTGTGGCAGAGCCAGGATGTAGCCTAGGTCTGCTCTCTTCCAGATCAGGATTTTAGCTCTAAATACATAGCTTCAGGGGCAGGCAGGTGAAGCCTAGCATACAAACCAGCAAGGACAGGAATCACGACCACACGATTCGGACTGCCGCCTCTCCTTCCACCCACAGCAGATACACACTTGCTTAGGGCTAAACCACTCCCTGCGGAGAGGACTACAGCAAAGCCAAAGCCTCTGAACATAACCGAAGCGGAACGGGAATTAGCCTTGGCTCTGTACGTGCTGAGGAATTGCACACGATGTTATGAGCCGCCTCAGATCTGTTTTTCTCCCTGGCGCACATCCCAGAGGAACACAAGACAATGCAGTGAGCACTGACCTGGGCATGGCATGTCCACTCAGCTGCAACTTTCTGAAGGTCTCTTCGTACTGTGGCAGCTCTACGTAGGTAATGAGCCACTGAACCACCTCGTCAACTGTCCAGTTATACACTGTAGGAGAGGTAGAAAATAAGCAAGCAGCTTAATATTTTAACAACTAAAATCATCAAGCCAGCAACAACAGCATAACTTCGCCAGACACACCTCAACCTATCACTTTCAGCAAAGGAAAAGTATCTGCAAAGTTTAAGCACATTCCTATTAAGTGTGCAGTTGGGGCAGGGGTATTAACTCCTATGGACTATTAGACAAGAAATAATCTCTCTGGGGTACTCCAGGCAACCCTGCAGGTCCTCAGCCTCTACCTGGTTGCTTGCATGCTTATTTTTGCTAATTAGTTCTATACACGATGGCCTGCTACAGATTCAGCATAGACATGATGGGCTGCTACATGTTTAGTCTTAACAGACCCCACTGCACCACGCATAAGGACTGGGGCTTTCCCAGCGGCAGCCTCTGGCAACAAACGTTTCGAGGTGGTTGATTTTATGCTGTGGTTCCAGCTCGTGGAAGAAAAACATGCAATGAGGCCATCAGATAAAGGAGAAGCCTCAGTGCTGGCGCAGGTGATGCTTCACTCTTTCAATGTCACCAGAAGGGCCCAAGGCTGAGATCCTCTGAAAGGCAACGCCCAAAGTGCTGGGCAGGCAAGTGAAATCCCTTCGTTTTCTATCACAGAATCACAGACTGGTTTGGGTTGGAAGGGACCTTCAAGACCATCTATGGGTCACCTGCCACTAAGACCCTGTTGCTCAAAGCCCTGTCCAGCCTGGCTTTGATAATCATACAAGTGATGTTGCTGTCTCCAAACTCCCAACAAGGAACGTTCATCATCCTCATCATGTGCCCAAACCCCTGAAATACTGAATTCAGCTAACATATCTCCGCAACATGCTCTGAAAGCCTCACCCCTTCCTCCAGACCCATGGACCCGTGAGTACCAATCAAGGAAAAGCACATATGGAGAAATGCTGTAGGAACGTGGTTGTAAACAGCCTGAGGAAGTGATTTAGAGGAGGAGGTGGAGTGGGTGCAGCAGCCTAAGGGAACTAGGTGAACTTTTCTCCTTAACTGCCTTACCTGTGGACTTGTGGATTATTTTGGGAGCTGACATATAGCTCGAAAGTCACAGATAGGAAATCTTTGGAAATAAAGCTTCTGCCTTTGCCATAGTTTTGATGCAATTAGAGCAATGGTTTGAAGGCAAAGAAAATCATGCAACAGATTTTTTTCATAGGACAGAGAGGGGTTTCCTATGCTGTAAATTATCAACTTCTGTCTTTGTTTAGCATGGCCTGAGCTCTTGCACCATTTACCCAGGCTCCAGCAACCCAGAGCGCTATGCGGTACATCACCCACTGCTGACAGTCACTACCTCGCACGCTTCTGGCCCAACATCCGTCAGTCCCTCTCTCACACGCCCTTTCCAACAGCCAAGTGGGGAAAAGGCCCATTTACTGCTGGCTCTGAGGGCTGCGGCACTGCCGAGTTTCAGAGCTGCACAGCCACTTCTTAAATGTCAACAGTGAGTTGCCCTACAAATATGAGAAACATCTTCGAGCTCACTCCAGCGAGCTAAATGCCTTCGACGGAAAGATGACTAAGTAGACAGTCAGAGCCAAGCGCTGAGCAAAGGAGAGCAAGATGTGAAAAGGTGTCATCTCTGCATGCGCTTGCAGGGAGTCGCACAGATGCAGGTCAGCAAACGCAACGCCAGCAAACAGCCCTCTCTTAAGGGAACTCCCTGCAGTGAATGGTCGCTGGCCCACAAACTGTAGCAAACTGATTTCTGTGGCCACAACCAAGATGACAAAGGTGAAGCAGGCAGGGGAAGCTGCAGGGCACGAGGGCGGACAGCCCAGCCACCACATGTCACTGTCACAGACCACTGAGAGCCCACCAGCTGGGCAGTGATGGTACCCATGGGGCCAGGTGGCAATGTAAGCTCTCTCTCTTTTTGGCCTTCCATATCCAGAGATCTTTATTTTTGGAAGAAATCACTGAGAAACAAGCTGGCACTGTCAGGCAGCACACTCAAGTGCAAAGATGAGCAGCTCCCCTGCCCTGCATCCTTGCCACAATGATCTGATCTGCTGGTACAGTGGCTTCAGTAGAGTGATACTTACAGAGGGCTTCATCTATCAAATCCAGCACCCTCTAAGAGCACCACAGCCTTTGTATTTTTGGATAAATAGAGGGCGGAAACAGCTTTTTAGTTTACATGTGTGACCAGGAACAGCAGCAGCAGCAGGTAGGAAAAGCATGTGGCTTGGAAACAGATGAAACAGGCATAGCTGCCCCTGTCACCGCCTGCCATCAGACCTCGGTCCCCTTTCAGAGCTGCTTTTCATGCCCACACGAAGGAGCAGACCCTTCCTACAAGCCCAGTCCTACTAGTTTTATGACTGAAGTTCAAACGCCAAGATTAGGCTCCATATGACAGCATCCTTTAGAAACTAGTAATTTATTTTATCAAGTAGACATTAAACATGTATTTTAGATAGAGGGAATGACGAGAAAGGAACAAGAGTGGTAACTAGCACCAACACAAGGAAAACCATTATGCCACAGCAGCTCTACCCAAAGATGTGCCAGGTCCCGTGCATGTCAGAAGCAGGGAGCAGCTCAGCAATTAAGGGACTGGGGAGTATCAGGGGACTTTCTCCTCCACCCTTAATGATTTCTACCCTTTCCCAGCTGACATTACAAAGGCAAAGTCATCTGTAAACAGCCACACAAGAGAATAATTACATGAGGCTTTCCTTGAACACAGGAGACAAAGTTAATCATTAGCATCACCCTTTTAAGTGGTTTGGACACAAATTTTCAACTTGTAGCTGCCCATCTCCATGGGACAGAGAGTCTGGTCCTGGATGAACGACTCAAGGACCATGCACTGAACCACTGTGGTTTCAAACCACCTCTCAAATGCTGTACCTAATTATTCATCTGGTCTTCCTGGGATTGTGACAGACTGTAACGGGCTTACAGCTGTATCTTCTACAAAGTGCTTTGAAAACACTGAGCACGTTCTGCCTTACAAGTAATTTAAAGGCTAAGACAGAAAAATCAAATACAAACAGAACATGACACAAATGAGAAATCAAATCTTTAGTTGACGAATTGATCAGAAGACTAAAACCTAATTTTTCAAGCGATGGGGATTGGAAAGATTACCTGATCTTGAAGGACAGAGGGAAATGAAAGGACTAAGTGAAAGGAAGAGCAAGAGTCAAAAGTATTGGAAGAAAAGATGTTCCAGGGGTTGAGAGCAACAAGACTTCACTGAGAGGAAAGGAGAAGCACAAGTAGAGTGAAGGGCAGCCACTGGCAAAAACTGTCCATGCCACGGATCACAAAAAGACTCAATATACCGATGTGATCTGCATCTACACACCACTCACAATGCAATCAGTAAATGAAAATGCATCACACAGTAAACAATGCACCTATGTTTTGCAAAAGCGCAAACTTGCTACTTTTATACCATCCCCCACATTTTCACTGTCAAGGCACCAAAGATTTTCTTACTCGTACTACTGGTCATAAGATAAAATATCACTCCACAACAAAGCCCAAAATTTGACAATAAGAAGTTTCTTAACTAGAAAGAAGAAAGATCAGGTTTAAGATCTCTCAAAAAGAACTTCCAAATTCCAGTCAGAGAAAAAGTAGAAGTGAAACTGTGCCTTTTCCTGACCGCCTTGGACACCCTCCTGAAGCCTGCAAACAGCCAGTTCTGTAAATGCCCAGGGTGCGGGTCAACCCACACACTGTGGCCAAGGAAGCACCAGTGAACTTTGAAGTTTTTTTCCAAGATTCAGAAGTTTCAGGAAGTTTCCCACCAGCGACTGCACTTCCACCACCTCCCTAGGTTAACTTGCTGTGATGAATAATACCATTTCTCAACACCTTTCAGCTTATTTCTACATCAAATGTATTTATGTATACTTCCGGCTTTAGGACTTAATTCTACCTTCTTTTCACTAGATTAAGGAGCTTTTCAGGTTCAGCAAATTTCTTCTAAGGAAAACGCGATATGTAGGAAAACTCCCATGCAGCTCCACTGAATTTTTCAGATGCTATTAGCCCATAAAAATATCATCTGAATCTGGGTATTTGAAGGAGAACCTGGAATAGGACAGTATTTGGCTCTATTTAATACACATTTATAGGAGCAGAGAAACTAAACAAGAATTTATACCTTTATGACCATACTCAGATGCCAGCATTAACAGTTGGGAAGTACCAAGACCAATGAAATCCTGAAAGGCCCCCCACAAAAAAAAAAGGAAGCTAGAAGAGTACTTGTACAAGGCAGCAAAAGAAGCAGCAGCTTATTTTTCCTGGGAGGTATACACACTGCTGCCACAGTTGTATGAAATCCAAAGCTTCTATCACTTTTATGGCAAGGGGTGTGGAGCAGGCTGTTTCAGTTTGCTTGTTTGTCTTTTACCTTCAGATGTCTTCCAGGCCTTCCAGAGATCTTCCACGCTAATGAGCTTGTCTTCTCCATGGAAGGTGCTGTGCTTGACTGTTGGGTCATGATAATTCAAGTCCTCCCTCAAGAACTAGGAGAAGAATAAACAGCAGGATTATTCTTTGATTCATCTTTTAGAGAGATGAGGAGCATTAACAAAACAGGAAAATCTTTCACCTGTCTTCCTTATTACTACATCCACGGGTTGTCACAGAATAATTTCTATGGCAAAGTTCTAATAACTGAGATGCAGCATCTCTGGTCTTTTTAATCTCTGACCAGAACTACATCATTGTCCTAGTTTTGGCTGGGATGGAGTTAACTTTCTTCTTAGTAACTAGTACAGTGCTGTGTTTTGGCTCTGATGTGAGAACCAAGGTTGATAATGCACTGATGTTTTTAGTTGTTGCTGGGTAATGTTTATACAAAATCAAGGACTTTTTGGTTTCCTGGGCCCTGGCAGCCAGAGGGCTGGGAGGGATGGGAAACTGGGAGGGGGCACAGCCAGGACAGGTGACCCAAACCATCCAAAGGGGTATTCCATACCATATAACGTCATGCCGAGTATATAAACTGGGGGAAGGAGGAGGAAGGGGGGCACATTCGGCATTATAGCATTTGCCTTCCCGAGTAACCGTTACGTGTGATGGAGCCCTGCTGCCCTGGGGATGGCTGAGCCCCTGCCTGCCCATGGGAAGCGGGGTATGATCCCCTCCTTTGCTGTGCTTGCCTGCACAGCTTTTGCTTTACCTGTTACACTGTTCTTATCTCAGCCCTTGACTTTTACATTCCTTTCCAATTCTCTTCCCCAAGTCTCTGAATGAGGGGGACTGAGCAAGTGGCTGCGTAGAGCCTGGTTGCTGGCTGGGGTTAAACCACAACAATCACCTCCTTAGTTCATAGAATCATAGAGCAGTTTGGGCTGGAAGGGACCTTCAAGACCAGCCAGTCCCACCCCCTGCCCCGGGCAGGGCCCCCTCCCCCCAGCCCAGGCTGCTCCCAGCCCCGTCCAGCCTGGCCTTGAGCCCTGCCAGGGATGGGGCACCCACAGCTGCTCTGGGCAGCCTGGGCCAGCGCCTCGCCGCCCTCACGGGGAAGGGTTTCTTCCTCATGTCCAACCTAAATCTCCCCTCTCTCAGCTTCAAGCCATTCCCCCCTGTCCCACCACTCCCTGCCCTTGCCCAAAGCCCCTCCCCAGCTTTCCTGTCGGCCCCTCCAGGCACTGGCAGCTGCTCTAAGGTCTCCCCGCAGCCTTCTCCTCCCCAGGCTGCACAGCCCCAGCTCTCCCAGCCTGTCCCCACAGCAGAGGGGCTCCAGCCCTCTGACCAGCTCCGTGGCCTCCGACGGGCCCGCTCCAACAGGTCCGTGTCTGTCCTGTGCTGGGGACCCCCAAACCAGATGCAATACTCCAGAGGTGGGGGGTGCTCTCAGGAGAGCCGCTGAGTTCCTCTAATACATAACACCATCTGTTACAGACCTGGACCTTTTGCATTTTTCTCTACTTTCAGTTTCAGGATTTTCTTCTGCCACCTTTTTGCTAACTAGCCCTCTGCCAGCAGATTTCTGCCTGGGGCCACGCTACCAATAAGCAAGCCAGCTTAGGAGCTTCAGCCTCTCATTAAGAAAAGCAATCCTTCCAGACATCAAAGCATTCTGCTTGTTCTTTTCCAGCTGACTGCTTTTTGAGTCCTTTACTGACACATCAGCATAAGAAGAGGTCAGAGCACCTGCTCAAGGCGCACACATAGGTACGGCACCAATAATCCTTCTCTCCTGGTACTCCCTCTCTCCTGGCACAGAAATCAAAATCTTCTTATGCCACCTGTGTGTGTCCCCACAAGACAGACCCCATAACCCCAAGAGTATCCATCAAGGGAACAAGGGAGTATTGCTGAAATCAAGCACTCCATTAGGAATCTCCCCATCTCCAATATCCTCTAATAGTTACGCAATAACACAAGCTATAAACCTAAAAATTAAAAAAGATGCATCCTCTTACAACAAACAGCAAATGCTCAGAAGTTTGCCACCAGACTGTGCCAGGTGGTGCCTGCAGGCAGGGTAGTGTAAACGAGATGTGCAACAGGAGCATCAACCCAATAATGCTGGAAACACAGAGAGGAAAAGCCAAATGACAGGGTCCTTGCTATTCTAGTGCTCTGGGGAGAGATGGGCAGAAGAGAGCAGCCCCAGGAAACATGGAAAAAATTAAGGAGGAATCAAGGACAGCAGTGAAAAGCAGCAAGGTCTTGGTATTTACAGAGGGATCTTCAGGGAGGGAGGGGAGCCATGCTGGAGCAGGCAGAAAGCAACCACCTTCAGCACAGGAATCTTCACCTGGAGTCCTGGAGCCACCCAGTAATATGTGAAGATAAAATACAAAAGCTACTTGAGATTCTCAGAAAATAAGGAAGGATATAAACTGCTCTGTATAATCACAGTTAACATATTTTTCTTTTTTATTTATTATTTTAGCTTTTTGTAACTTTGTTCCATTATTGCAAATATACATTTTCAGGTAGGCGTTATCACTTAACCTTTTCCATTACAAAGCCAACGCTGCATGATCAGATAAACAGAAGCTATCCTTGCTCAAAGATGAGGCAAAGTGTAAAACTGGGTTTTCTGGGTTTCAGCAAATCCTCAACGTGCAGACTATCCAGCAAGCAATGGAAGGTTTGCCAGCTGAAAAGCACTTTCTTGGTTCTGTAAGACCTTGTATGTGACTGCATCAAAATGTAGGTCACCACAATCACCCAACGCTGCCAAGTCAACAGTCTCTGCTATTTTGTAGGAGTTCCTGTGTCAATGCGAATTCGACCAGGGATTCCTTTCCGTAATTCACACATCATGCTCGGTAGTGGCAACTCGTCTGCTGTCACATCTAGAGTCAACTGGAAGTGCAGCTGCAAAAAAAAAAACCTGCCCTGCCCACACTGTGCTTTTCTGGCAAGCGGGTAGATACGGGAGCAAAGGAACTGGAAGGGACTGAGAAAAATATAAATAACTATAGATAACAACATATACAGTTATATTTTAAAGGTATATATAAAAGAAAGTATGTGCTTTTGTTTTTATATATATATAGTATTTTCATGTATAAATAATATTGGAGTAACTATAATAATATATTAAAATTTCTGGGTTTATATTTCTATATAAACAATATATAGTTATGGATATATAATATATAAATATATACGTATCTGTAATAAAATAATTAGTTAAGTATTTTTAGTTGCTGCACAAAACTGACAGATAAGCTGAATATTAATATTCTCTGCAGTACATCTAAAGATTTCTGTTCCTGGCATGACAAGCCAAGAAATATTCAGTAAGTATAAATGTTAAATTGATTTTAATACAGTTAGTTCCTTATAATAAATTAATATAACCTAGGCTTTTGGGATTCCAGACTTTTCTTTGAATGGTAATATCAAAAATTCAGCTAAACGGCACAATGGAACCAATTTTACATCAATGGAGTACGAAGTAAAAAAATGATTATTAGATTTGACCTGCATCCTCAAATCAGAGCTGAAACAAATGCTATCTATCTACAGGAGGCGAGGCATTTTCCCTGTAGGCTGAGCGCTAATGAAAAATAATACATCAGTATGGTCTGCGGATATATCATAATTCACACAGGCTACATATCTATCATAATAATGTGCTCTGGTGTGTTCCCACCCCTTTCCATCTCAGGAGAAGATGGACCAGAAACAGAAGACACCAAAGAAAAGTGAAGAAAATCGAATAAATAAAATAATAATTAAAGGGGAGTGCAAGAAAGACTGAAAAGATTTGAGACTGCCCTGCATGCAGGAGGGACTCCTGAGATGTGAGGTAAGCAAAGCACATGGAAACCACAGAAGAAAGAGGATCGCTCACATTCCGGTACCTAACACACGCAACAAGATTAAAAGATAATTCCTTATTTACATCCCTGCATGCATCATCCAGTGCATGATTACCATGCGGCCTTCGTTATTACAGATCTTTTAAGTATGTAACACAATTACAAAAAAAAGAGAAGTCATCTCTAGATAAGGAGATAGTATTTTAATATCAGACAGGGCATGGAAAATATCTGTGGAAGTTTTCACTGCCCAGGCTCTCTACAAATCCATCGCAGATGCTACCAAGGCCACCGACAGGTACCGGCAGCTCAAGCCTGCTGCCTCTCTGCTCTCTTGCTTTCCAGCCGGCTGAAAGCTTCAGCTGTTCTTCCCATCTTGCAGAGGAACATGGAAAAATAGGAAAATTCGGGCAGCTTCAGCAGGGCAGCCCCCTGATGTCGGGGGCTCCTGCCGGTGCCCCCCGCCGTAGGCAGCGGCCAGGTGTCGGTGGGCAGCCATGCCGACCCACGGCAGGGAGAGGCCACGTCGTCGGCCTCCCAGCTTGTTAACTCGTGACCAAGAGGGAACGCGGCAATGTCACCCGGCACTGTGGACTGCACGGCTGCCAACTCCCACCGGGACTGGAGGGATCAGCTGCTGCTCTGTATATTTAGCTCCGGGAGCACAGAAAGGAAAAGTGATCTCTTGCAGCTTTCCTTCAGCACACCATCACCAAAACAAACCCCCAAGGACTCTCTGGAGGGGACGGAGCTGGCTGCAGTGAGAACACCTCTATAAACGAGCAGGGGGGAGGATGGAGGATGGGGCCATCACCTCCTTGGACGAGCTGTTCATGCATGACGCAGCCCGAGAGGCTGGAGAAGCTGAGCTGCACCCACCTGAGGAAACTTTCAAAACAGATTTTCCCTTGGTATCTTCTGGGGAAAAGATGAAAAAGAAGTAAACAGTGCAATCACAGCAAGTAAGCCAAACTGCCTAGCATCGTCTTTGGAGACAAAGGCTGGCTGCTGGTGCCGTGCAGGCGTCTCAGCCCTGCTCCTCTGACCCATGCTAGAAAACAGAGATGTTTGCAGCTGACTGCGAACCCGCAAGCTCTGTATCTGCTACCATCAGACACGTACCACTGCTAGGTGCGCTCTCTCCAACCTCCACGTGCTGCCAACCAGCACAAATCGATGGGAATTCCTGTTGCACAGACTGTAGCACACCCGGGTCCTCAGCAGCAGCAGCACTCAGGGCACTTTCAGAGCCCACGTTTGCACATCTTCTGCATGAACCTTTTTGTAGTATCATTGTGGTGGTTTGACCCAGGCTGGATGCTGGGTGCCCACCAAAACCACCCTATAAAAACCTCCTAAACCAGGCAGGGGAGAGAAAATATAGTTGTATATTTGTAGGGAGCGAGAAGGTGCCCCCTCATCTGCCTCTTCTCCAGGCTAAACACCCCCTGCTGCCCCAGCTGCCCCCATCAGACTTGTGCTCCAGCCTATTCCCCAGCTCCATTGCCCATCTCTGGACATACTCCAGCACCTCAATGTCTTCCCTGTACTGAGGGGCCCAACTCTGAACATGGGATTAGCTCTCATTTTTTACCCATTGGAGGAACTCCCCAAGATTTCACATACACAGGTAACTGTACTGAGCGTGCAGCACACTACGTATATACTAATATATGTATATATAAAGTCACCATGGGACTCCCAGATGTTGAAAACACCAGGCACAAAAACCACTGCACAAAATATCGACCTACTTGCAAACCATTCAAGATCAGCACTTACAAGTGCTAAAGACCCGGCTGATCCCATCCCTGGAGATACCCCTCCAGCCTCAGCCAGTCTGCGAACCCACAAAAAGAAAAGAAGGAAATACAGTCAACCAAGAGTCTCACCAAGTTCAGAGAGAGGCAAACCTGATCACATCATCCAAAAGCAACAGGAGCAGAACCACTGCTACACGTGAAAACCAGCATGAGATCACTGCAGGAAGACTCAGCCTGTGAACGCTTCTTGATGTCAAGATTTCTTTTATAATTTAACAGGTTTCTGTATATAAAGAGAAGGAGCAGAATCCGAGACACATAAAAGCCAGCTCCTGCTTATCCTTCCGAAATGCCCGCCCATGGGAGACCACCTCTGCGAGGGCAGTGGGGTGATGAGGAGCGCATACCTGCACAGCCATAGAGGACAGCTAAAGTATTTTGGGGACGGAATACATCCAATCCCTGCTAAAGCCACCCACTGCAGCCTCTGGCAGAAAATTACCTCCATTTTAGGATGAAAATACTTTTTCTTAGTGTCCTCTGCTCACGGCCGCCCTGGCCCCAGGTTTCCAGCAAGCGCTGGAGGCACTGGTGGAGACCCGAAGCAGAGATTCACGCCCTCTCCAGAAAAAACAATTACAGAACCATTTCAGGATTATATAACCTTTTAAAACTACATTTTAGTTCTCCACCTACCAAATCCCGTGACCAGTATGCTTTTCTCCACTCTGAAAAGGGTGAGGAGTTTGCATTGCATGGGTTTCTTGGTTAAGACAAACTTGATGTTTCAGTGGCTGAAAGCATGATCAAAAATCTGTGGTTCCATGAAAAGTGAGGGTTTTTTCTTGTTTTTTGCAGAAAGTCCAATTACAGGATCTTTGCATTCCGCACCCTGAACCTTTACATCCCTCTCACATCCCTGGATCTCAGCTCATCATCCCTCCTGAGCGCCAACTACTACCTGGGCAAGGGATGCATGCATGCACCAACACATCACGGTGTGGGTGATAAGGGGCCAACACTGACCAAGCAACTGCAGAGCTCATCACGCATCGCTTCCTTCAGTCAGCTCACCAATGTTAACATCTGAGCTACTGATTTTCATTCAAGTTGCAGAAAACTATTGCCTTCAAGCCCTCTTTTCTGCTAACAAGCCTGACCCCAGGATCAGAGGTTGAGAGGAGCCAGGGATTGATCAAAAATAACAAAGGATAGGTTTAGATTAGATATTAGGATGAGTAACAAGGAGGGATTCAGATTAGACTTGAGGAAGAAACCCTTCCCCGTGAGGGCGGCGAGGCGCTGGCCCAGGCTGCCCAGAGCAGCTGTGGGTGCCCCATCCCTGGCAGGGCTCAAGGCCAGGCTGGAGGGGGCTGGGAGCAGCCTGGGCTGGGGGGAGGGGGCCCTGCCCCTGGCGGGGGGTGGGACTGGCTGGTCTTGAAGGTCCCTTCCAGCCCAAACAGTTCTGTGATTCCATAAACCATGTTTCCTTAAGAAACCAGGCTAACAGCATCCGAGAGACCTGTCAGTGTGAGCCTCCATCAGAGTCGCCCCTAAACAGCGGGAGCTGACTTTGGAGTGAGTGCGAAGAGCAGAAATAGATCACTAATTAGAAGATATCCCCGTGAGGGACAGTTCTTTCCTTTTAATCGAGGTCACTGATGTCACCTGAAACTTCACTGAAAACTCACTTCCAGAAGGGAAAAATGCAATGATGATTTAAGGACAGCATAAAGTTGTCAGACAAGATTTCTCCTATAATTAGAACATTTTAAAAATACAGTTACCTGTCTGACTCTCCCTTTCTGCCAGTCAGGTCTTTTAATCCAAACAAAACGCACCCAATAACTTTCCAGAAAGGGCCAAAATAATGATGCAAACAAAGCTCTCAACCCACCAGGGAAACACAAGTGTGGCAGCGAAGAGCTTGCTCTCCCACAGACGAGCATCCCCTGTGCAGGCGTCCCCCCACGCTGTGCTCCAGGCACAGAAACCACGTGCCATGGATGGGTGTTTCAGCACCTGCCTCCACAACCAACATCTGCAAGACCCTGAGACCCACAGTCTCTGTTGAAGCTTGCAAACACCTCTGGAGTAGACATGATTAAGCCCAAGCTTCAAAATTACCTTGGCCTTTACCTCAACAGAGGAAGCTTTTTTTTTTACTTATTTTTAAATAATTTAAGGAATTAATATATGAAAGCAAACAGCAGAGAACTGTGGTTTATCAGGCAACTCATCAACTCAGCTCAGTATCTCTGTGCAAGGCTGATCAGTCACCAACACATTCTGTTCTGGAACTACGTTAAGATGTTAGCTCATTCTGTTCTGTCACAAATCCACTTAGTAAAAATAAAAAAAAAAAAACACGAAAAAGCACCCAAAAAACAATCCCAAGTACATAATCCTACACTAAAGGGAGACTACTTAGAGCGACTGTTGGCAGCTCGGCATTACAAGAGCTTCCACCTCAACATCAGTACCCTCCAGATAGAGATGTCCTGAGGTCCTGCCCCACAGACTATCCTGTGACCCCCCAAGAGGCTCCCCAGCCTGCCCAAGCCCACCTTCGCCCCGTTGCCAGCAGGTCCCCTCAGGTCCCCAGGCAGGGAAGGGCTCGCAGCCTCTCTGGCCGTGCCCCCTGCAGCTGGCGCTCCCCCTGTCCCTGCTGTCGGGGAGGCACGAGCCCTTTGCCCTAACACGCCTTCCTGGCTCATCGTCCGTACCCTTTTCCAAAAAGTTTACGGAAATGAAGCATGCCATACCACCCACTACGCCCGCTCTGAAGGTGGGAGCTTCGCACACTGAAAGAAGAAGGGTGTACAAAGATTAAACGTAAAAGCCATAAAAGGCTTATATTTGAGCCTCTTGCATTCTTTCAAATAATATCTCCAGCAGCTGTCCCACCACCAAAGGCAGGGAGTTAAAACACAATTACAGGGTGCACACAGGGGTTAAAGCTGATAACCTTGAATGCAGAGAAGCCAAGTGCTCAGGCAGTAGCTGGCTCGCCAAGGAAGATTCTCGAAATACCTTTTTCAGTGGCTTCAAAGCCTTTACTGAAAGTTTAATTTAATTCAACTTTAATAAAAGTTTCAAGCTTAGCAGAGGTAAAGCTTGCAACTGTATTTATAGAATCATAGAATTGTCTAGGTTGGAAAAGACCTTTCAGACCACCAAGTCCAACCGTTAACCCAGGACTGCCAGGTCCACCAGATACAACTTGGGGTCACTACAACATTTTGTCAATAGGTAAAACAGGTATCAATACTAACTCACTGCCAGCCACGGAGACCTACCTACATGTGCACACAAGCGTCTACCACAGAGAGCAATATTTGCATATGAAATGCACAGCACACTCCTTGAGAATGAAAGGGAAACCAGGGAAAAACTTGTCAATTCTCAGAAAAGATGCATACTTAAAATATTGAGTTAACTGCGAACTGTGGTTTCTATTTTATTTTGCTTGTTTCCTTCCATCTTGAACCCAAAGATGATCATCACAGACCACCTCTGAAAAGCAGCGGGTTAGCAGGAGGGAAAGAGCCATCACAACAACCACCACAGAGATGTCCTTGTTTTCATTTACAAGTCAGACGTGCACCATCTCGCTGTGATGCATGCTTCCCAGCGAGCCCCTGCGAGGAGAAGCACCTCTGCTCCTGCCCGTGTGCCATTGGGCCATCCTGGCTGCACCTGGCCAGTGACTCACCACAGTCACCGCTCCTTGGGGTTTTGGTGTTTGACAGGCTCGGCTTAAACACCGTCTGCCTTTGCCAGCCTGCGGGTTTCCTCCTCCCGCCAGCAAAATCCCACACTAGAGCAGGCACTGACAGTCAGAACACATTTCTCATGGCAGAGCCTGGTGCTGGGCTGCACTTGGGGCTGGAAGGAGAAGGATGGGTTTGTTGGCAGCATTTTAATGCCCAGGTAAATTATAGGAAGGAAGCCATTTAATACAGGCTGTCTCAATTAGCCACAACAAACTTTTAGAAAAAACATAAGACTTCTTAGATTAAAAAAAATCCACATTTATCCACTTCTTCAAACTACCCATGTCCAACCATCAACAGCAGACGGAAGAGAAAAAAAGCTTTTTCCATTAAACAACAGAAACACCATCATCTCCTTCCTTCCTAAGGAGAACCACCACCTTTTGCTGGGAAGCTTGTGACAACTGCAAAATTCCCCCAAATACAATTCAGACACAAAAAGAGCTCAGAACATGACACTAGAGATGCCAGAAGCAGTGAGGGGTGCAGCGGTGGCTGCGGTGACCCCAGAAGAGCCCCTGGGCGCTGGTGAGGGCTAACCCATGACATAAGGGCATGCGGGGTGTCTGCACTCCGCTTCCCTGCAGAGCGGATCTCAGGGAAGGGAGCCAGGGATCAACACGACAACGAACCCCACTCAGATGAGCAGGGCGAGGTAACAGCTGCAGGCAAAAGCAATGCGGGAATCAACGACCCCTGGAAGCAGATGGCAAAGGGCAAGGGGTAGCAACCGGTAAGGGCTGGGGGAAAATTAACAGGAGACTACTGGGAGCACCCAGGAGCGGGGAACACTGCGAGACCCCTCAGCCGCAACATGCAACAGTCCGACCACCAAGTCCAGCAACAGCGTCCCAGCGGCTCTGCTTCTAATGGGCACGAAGGGATAACACACACACACCAGAAGCTGGAAAAGAGCTGCTGGGACCAAGACAGGCGATGGCAGGGGCTCTGGCATGGCTGCCATCCAGCTACAAGGGGTTTGAAGACTGCTGAGCAATGGCAGCAAGGCAGTAATTCTGAAGCCTTTTAGAAAAATAAATTTTATTACTCATACAATGGCAATATCTATACATAAAAGGAACTGACAGTACAAAGGCTTCGAACCTATAATACTGTTACTGACTGTGCAGGAAGTTCTAAACTAGTCCACTGGGACAGAGGGCAAGATTTGCTCAGAGACACATAAAAATTGCTAGTTAATGGCCAACCCTAACAACATACGGCTTATCCTCAATTTAATAACAGGCAAGTAGGATGCGCTGAGTGAATTGATTTGCCTGCAGCTACCCCAGGAGTCAGTGGGAGAGGCAGAGCTGCAGCTCCAAAGCAATTCTGAACTGAGAACCGCCTCCAGAGAACACATCAAATTTTAGGAAATGCAATTGAAAGCTTTTCATTTGTTTTAATTACTCCATAAAGTGGGATTTAGGCAAAGGGAACGGCACTGCAACCCGGCAACAGCCAACCAACACCGCTGGCTCCTCATAAACAGGGTGCTCGGCTCCCGGCTGCTGTGCCATGTCCCTGGAGACTGTCGCTGCCCCAGAAACCAAAGGGCCCTTGTGATGGCTGGGTTCGCCCAATAAACTGAACTGCTGCATTAGTTTGGGTGGGGGATTTAACCTCCCTGGACTGCTATTTCTTTACCTGAGAAGCAGAAATAACACACCCTAGAGAAGGGCTATGAGGACAGCGGCTCTCAGGACAGCTGTCACACGCCTTCAGTTTGCCATCTGCATCAGAATGGGTGCAAAAAGAGATGCCTTTTGGTCCACAAGCAGAAGGTCACAATTCTGTAAATTCCCAACCCCACAGAGACTATATCAGGCTTTCCCACAAACTGTACAAACACATACCACCGTCTCCATCAGGCAAAGGCCTGAGGATGCATTCAGCAGAGCTCCACAGTGCAACACAGGCAGCTGCCAGCCCCACCACCTACCTCCAGTCTGGTGCACGCTGGGTGCTGGGTCACCAACAGCAGTGATCCCAGCAGCTCCCAGCTTGCCTCCTTCCAGGGCCAAGAATTCAGATCATTCAACAACCCTTGCTCCCAGCACAGCCCTGCCTCAGTTTTGGGACATGGCATGAGACTTTTGTCTCTACCCTTGAAGCAGCTCATGTAGCTCTAGAGCCATCCATTGTCCCCCTGAGCCCAGTGACATGCAGCATGCCCCTAGCTGGGCAGTGGTTTTGCTGTGGATTGAGGGATTAGGAAAACTGCCCCTCTGCTCTGCCCTGCTCTGCTGAGACCCCCCCACAGCGCTGCGTCCAGCTCGGGGGTCCTCAGCATCAGAAGGACACGGACCTGTTGGAGCGGGCCCGTCGGAGGCCACGGAGCTGGTCAGAGGGCTGGAGCCCCTCTGCTGTGGGGACAGGCTGGGAGAGCTGGGGCTGTGCAGCCTGGGGAGGAGAAGGCTGCGGGGAGACCTTAGAGCAGCTCCCAGTGCCTGGAAGGGCCGACAGGAAAGCTGGGGAGGGGCTTTGGGCAAGGGCAGGGAGTGGTGGGACAGGGGGGAATGGCTTGAAGCTGAGAGAGGGGAGATTTAGGTTGGACATGAGGAAGAAACCCTTCCCCGTGAGGGCGGCGAGGCGCTGGCCCAGGCTGCCCAGAGCAGCTGTGGGTGCCCCATCCCTGGCAGGGCTCAAGGCCAGGCTGGACGGGGCTGGGAGCAGCCTGGGCTGGGGGGAGGGGGCCCTGCCGTTGAACAGGGGGTGGGACTGGCTGGTCTTGAAGGTCCCTTCCAGCCCAAGTCATTCTGTGATTCTATGAACTGGGACCTAGAGAACTGCCTGTGACTGGCAGCAGATCCCTTCACCAGTCTGTTTTCTTTTAGCCTCCAAAACTTTGACTTTCTTATTTAGATGCCAGTATCTTTACAAGATGGAATTCCTCACCTGGCACAGAGCCATGGAAACAAGCATCCACTGCAACTGAGGCAACATTATAAATAAACAGCTTTCCTTTTTCTAGTAGTCACTTATCTCTGTTGGTGCTTATGTAAGAAATCAGGAATTTTATTTCTCTTTAATAAAGTTATCAGCTAAAATCTCCCAAGGCCAAGACAACGAAAGAATTGTTCCTTTTTTCAGCAGTATGCATATATGTACTGTAACTGTTTCAGCTGGGTTGGTGAAAGAACGTAGTAAACACTGTAATGTGACGGTGACAGGAGCCAGTGTATTTACTCAACAGTGTCAGAGAGGCTCGATCAGAATTCAGAGGTGCTTCCCAACCCCACAATTAAAAAAGGAATGAACTAATAACAACAATCATGTAAACCAATCTCTTTGTCTTTAAGTGTTGGAGTAAATTGATAATACCTTGTCGGTAGAAGAAGATTAAGTGGCTAAAAAACGCCAGACCAGAGGGAAATCCATACACGCTAAAGATTACAGTACTGAAATGCACCGTTTGGATCAGAAACTTGGCTCAAGATGATACGTTGCTTCCTCTGCCAGACGAAGAGATAGGCAGCCAACAGCCTAAGAGTTTGCACACCTGAATTTCAGGCACCCTGCCACATCAGCAATACCTGTAACAGGACAGCCCTCTGCAAAAGCAGAGTGCTGCGTGGGAGAAGGACAGCAAAGCAGCCCAGCACTAACCTCGTCACTCTCCTCTACGTCCACGTTGCCATTGGCATCATCATCCATCTGCTTGTGGATGTTGCGGACAGCTTCAAAGCTGAGCTGCTCATCTTCGTCATGGCACAAGGGCTTGTCAATGCGGCAGAATTCTGCTGAGGAAGAAAACACCAACGTTAGGTAGCCTGTACCAAAAATATTGTGAACGTGTTTTCTCACTAAGCTTCTTGTGTTTGAAAAGCGCTCGCTGAGCACTGGAGAAAGCATCCCAGTGCTGTCCTTCACAGCAGGAGTATGTCCAACAGCCAGCGTCCTAAGAAATCCCCAACAGCAAAGGGTAGGTCATGGCCTCAGCAAGGCTGCTCTTCTCCAGGTCAACTTCTCACCATTTCCACCGCCCCGGGCCTCCCAGTGCGCTGAGGGCAGGTTGCACAGCTGGGGCTTTCTCCTACCCATGCCATGCCCACCAGTGCCTGCTGGCAGGGGCAGGAGAGGACTGCAGCTGTTATTTTACCTCCTATTTCACAAGCTTCATTCCTCACTTGGAGATTGTTAGTGTTGGCACAGCATCTAGGCAGGACATTTTGAGAGTAAGAGTAGTATGTTTATACAACACATCCATTTAAAAAGTTAGCTTTCTTCCTGATTATGAAATGGATTTCTGTGCCTAGCTATCACATATTTTTCTGTTTCAAGACTAACACTTTAAATTTTGCTGCACGCCTGAGTACACATTAAGTACCAAATGTGGCCGATCCATCTTCCCACGGCACTGCCACGTGGCAACACGTGACTCACCGTGACGACCGAAGACCAACTGCAGCAGAGCTGTCTCTGTTGGTGCAGAGACAATTGCACACATGCCAGGCACTGAAAATAGCCCCCAAAAGTGAGCTCGTTGTATGACACACACTAAGAAAAACCCTTTTGTTTCACAGAGGTTATACCAGATTCACGTAAGCAGATAATGACTATGAATTATCCAGGGGTGACTGCTCCAAGATCGCTGTGCAACCAGTTTAATAGCTCCTGGCCCAGTTCCCATTAGAAAGGTTTCCTGTTCAAAAAGTTCAGACTGAATCCCTAGGAATTTCAGCAGAAAAGTCCAAATTACGTATGAGCTCAAACGAAACTCTAAGATGATCCTCTCAACGTAAGACAAACTTATTTATAGGAAAAGTAGATGTATTTTCTCCTCCTGCTGCTACTACACACACTGTATCTGCTGCAAATAGCTGGGCATGCACTTACCTTGCTACTTAATGATCATTTGGACTATCCACCTCTCTGACACATCTCCACACAACCAGCAAGTACTTGGATTCACCATCAATACAAAAGACTTTTGAATATTAAATCCAGAGAAGTTTTAAAATATTATTTCATTTATTTTAGCACATACTACACAATCCCTATGGAAAAAAGATTCCCAAGAGGCCTTTGGGCTTCCTCTAATCAGAGGTTCTAACAGAACATATGCCACCTACTACATTTAAAAATGCACCCAGTCATTTTCCTTGTGAAATTGAGGACTCGCACTACCAGACCTGCCTGCCAATAGCCCTGCTTTGGTCCTGCCCCTGGGGAGGAACAAGCCCCGGCACCAGCACAGGCTGCGGACGCCCGGCTGGAAAGCAGCTTGGCAGAGAAGGTGCTGGTGGGCACCAAGTTGACCATGGCCAAGGGTGGTCAAGGGTGTCCAGGGCTGCATGAGGAGGAGCACGGGCAGCAGGTCAAGGGAGGGGCTCCTCCACGGAGAGACCTGGGGCTGTTCAGCCTGGAGAAGAGAGAGCTCAGGGGGATCTCACCCATGTACATTAAGACCCGCAGGCAGGTGCTAAGAGGATGGAGCCAGGCTCTTCCCAGTGGTGCCCAATGCCAGGACCAGAGGCCACGGGCACACACTGGAACATCGTAGGATCCTTCTGACTATTGGGAAAGACTTTTCTCTGCGAGAGTGCCCAAGCCCTGGCAGAGGCTGCCCAGGGAGCGTCCATTCTTTGAGATACTCAAAACCATCTGGACATGGTTCCAGGCAATCAACTCTGGATGGCCCTGCTTGAGCAGGAGGTTAGCACCAGATGGACCCCAGAGATCCCTTCCCACCTCAACAAGTCTGATTCTGTAATTTGAGTCTGTAATAGCACCAATCTCCATATGCCTGTCAGTGTTAAAGAGGCATTTGGACAATGCCCTTAATACCATGCCTTAATCTCCTGAAGTGGTCAGGCAGTTGGACCAGATGATCATTGTAGGTCCCTTCCACCTGAAATAAGTTTATTCTGTTCTAAATGTCAGTAAGCACAGAGCCTTCCACATGGAAGAAACCAGACTGATTCCAGCTGGTGCCATGTACATTTATAGATTTCACTTCTGCACTGGTTAAAATAACCCCACAAAAACAACAAAAACCTCCAACCAAACAAAAACCACCACCACCTCCAAACAACCCCAAACCTCCAGAAAACAAACCAAAAAACCCACACAAACCCAAGCTAAACGAATTACACAAACACAACCCCGCTGTGCTTCATACAGCTGTTCCAGGTGCAGGTTTTGCTCCTGCAAGTAGGTTAATGTTAGAGGAGAACACACTGCCAATCTAGAATGGAAACAAAGAACAAATGCAGTGAACATACACTAAGGGAGCAGACAGAAGCATATATACAAATACAAATATTGTTGTTTTGCCACTGATTTACTAGAATTTAAGTGTCCGTGCGAGCCAGCTTAAATATTTGTGATAACACAGTACAAAAAACCCAAACAAACTACAATACCATATAAACATAAGCCTGTTTTCCTACCTTTACCTGTTGTTTTTCCTTACCTCCTGCCCCCACACTAAACACGACTGAAAACCAGCTTTATAATGTATGCATCCCTAATCAGGAGGCTGAATATAGCACTGGGATTTTAATTTTGAGGAACACAGACCAAGGATGAAGATTTTAATATCTGCAGCAGAATAAAATATGTTCTTTAAAGTCACGTTCTGCTTAAAACAAAGTGACTCAAAAAACACTGAAACGGACGTCAGAGCATTAATCAAATCAGACCAAGCTCTTAATTTTGGCATGCAACAGTACTTCCTGGTGTGTTTTCATATACACAATTCAAGATTCAAGGTCTTAGCTACAGATTTTGCACTAGCATCTTTCAAATACTAAACTAATTTTATATACTGATGCACATTGTCATACACTATAAATTGAAAGGGAGTTTTGTGGGGTTTTGTTTTTTAAGTAAGATACCCTGCTCAGACTACCGAGCTTTTGTGCTATGTTCAGGAGATCCGAACAGCTGATCATCATTTAGTGCTTCAGAGAAAAAAAGAGAGCTCCTTCAAGGCGCTTGAAGGACCCAAGAAAATTCCCCTGTAAACAACTGCACCTTATGCATGCATGCTAAAAATTGCCATCATTAAATATTCAAATCCATTAATGCTTTGCTAATAACAATGATTAAGTGTGGATAACTGTCATTGCGCCACACACACCCGCCCTGCGCCCTGCTGCCCCAAGGCCGGGAGTCTAGAGCACTTATTACTTCCCCTAGGAAAGAGCAAAAGCCCTTGAAACTACAAACCAAAAAACCTGAAAAACCCTAAAATTCCATGGCTAGTCTATCCTTTAGAGCTTTTTAAGAAGAACATACTTCTAATCTCCACCACTGCGGTAAAAATTGGTAGATAAGCCCTTAAACCCTCTGACAGCAAGCAGCTCTTCTGGTGCAACCCTCCAACTTCCTGGCATGACTTCACTGCACGCACCCTGATCATGCACAATGTGGATCAGAATGGGTTTTGTTCATACCTAAAAATCTCTCTTCTTCAAACCTGGTGAGCAAACCATCCCAGTGGGTTCTTCAACTCCGGCCCCGTGGCTCAGTGCCACTGCAGGCAGAGCTGCCGGCAGCCCACACCAATGCCAGCACACATCCCCAGTGCCCGCAGCCTCAGCGCTGCTCTAGAGCAGCACAGAAAGCCTTGCCACCAATACATGCAGAGCGTCAGCCACACCACCTCTCCAAAGTGGCCTTTGGTAACCCTCAGACAAACCGCATTTCTCAAGGGGAAGCAGCCGTTTTTGTTACAAAAGCAGGTTTTTAAAAATGGGCTTTCTGACATGAAACCCCACTCACCCTTTAGGGACATGCAGACGAATTGATCTCACAACTGAACGCTGGGAGAAGACATGCTGTACAATCTACCGCTGCAAAATAGCACCGACGAGAAATCAGGCAGCAGGGATGCACACGTGTGCATCAGGGAGCATGGGCCATGTAGGCAACATCACCATGACAGCTCTTGACTGGCTTCGTCCCAACATTAGCTATGGCTGTTGATGCTTTCGACATCAATCTCACCAGAAGAAACTCCCCCTTGCATACATCTGGCTGAGCAGAAGCCCACATTAATGAGTAAGACTCACCCACGCTTCGCTCACCAAGTTGATGTGAGGTGTACCTGCCATGGCCAGAACAGCCCCAAACCATGCTCAGCACCTTTGGGATACAACACACCCCTCCAGCACCCCGCTCTTCCATCCACCCCATATCTGGCCACTTGGGGGGTTGGGTTTTCTTTAGTGACTTTTTTCTAGGACATTCTGATCAATGACAAAATATTTTTGTATCAGAGCACTTCTGCAAGTTTTGACAGGCCTGGGACCAGCATAATTTGGCCTGAATTTATAGGTTTAGTTTCATCATTGGCAAGGAGTTATTATTCAGCACAATCCCCTTCTTCTACCTTCTTTAGTTATGGAAAAAATCCCAGGAGAAAATGTAAAATAGTTTAGCTTCAAAAAAGCCAGACCCAGCATGCCTCCCTGCAGCAGGGCATGCTAAGAGGCCACGTGCTGCTTTATTTCAAATGCAAAGATTCAACAAGCTCCACCAAATTACTTTATATTAAAAGCCATTTTTCTCTCTGGTCCAAATTACCTCGCGCCCTATTGCTTGCTGTCTGTTTATCCTTTGCTGTCTTCAGTTATAAAAAATGTAAAATTACCTAGAACTTAATAAATCAGATTCTTTCAAGTTTTCCTATGATAGCACCACACATAAAGCATCTGTAAAAAACAGAAAAAAATTAAGAAAAGGTCATAAAAGGAGTGATTCCTCCCTCCACTGGCGCATCGCTGTGCCCCAGTTGCTGGGCACAGAGTTGCATCCCCATGCTGGCTCCCAGGACCCAAGCACAGCTTAAGCAGACCCTCTCAGGTCCAGCACAGCAAATACTGTGCTTGGGGCACTAGCCAGAAGGCTCTGTCTAAAGTTTTGGGTTTCTGCATTCATTAGCTGAAGAAGAAGAAATAAGCACTGAAACATGCTGCTCCTGCTGACAGATAGAGAAGGATGACTCGGACAATGGGGGAGGCTACTTGAGCGCTCCTGAGGAGGGAGGGCTGGTGTCCTGCTGCTTCGCAAACCTCAGGAAGTTTATTCTGCGCTAACTCATGGTTGTCCGTGTTGCCAAGAGAATCCACCAACCCTATAAACTGGTGACCCAAACCAGTGAGCAAGCTGAGAAAGCTCTCCCTTTCCCAGCAGGGCTGTCCTCCACAGTTGCTCATTGCCAGTCACCATAGGAAGCTGGTGGAGATCGGGGACACCTGGACTCACGGAGCCTGTGGTTGGACCTGGGAAAAACATCCGGTACAGCAACACACAGCAACCAAAGCAGCAGCCAGGGACAACACCATGGTGTGAGAAACGATGGCAGTTCAGGAGGTGAAGTCAGCACTTCCCTGCTCGGGTGTGCCAGGAAGCCTCTATTATTCCATTACACCTTCCGGGGCAGCAAGAGGTGTAGGACTGAGTAACGGCACTGCATGGCCACAACATCGCCCGACTACTTCACAGCAAACTGGGCGAAGCAATCTTTCATCTGCATAATTTTTGTTGATTTTAATTGGCCAGGGAGAGGAACATGGCAGGACTATTTTAAATATTATTGGATGCCCTAACATTGTTTTGCACACATCTGGTTTTCCTCTCCTACCCTGCAAGAATTTTCTTCATAGTTATTGCAAAATGAGCTCAGAACTTTGGGCCGGGCCTTTTCTGCGATGATTTGTCATGCTGATCTCACTGACAGAGCGCAAGAACACAGGATGGTCATTGTAATTATACCGCCTTTGGACTTGACTTCAGAAGGAAAAATCAGGCTAAAAGATATCTCCCAAAATATTACATGATCATCTCATTCTGAGCCTGTGCTTATTATTATAGCAATGGTTGTAGCAACACTCCAGCAAACTTCAAATTATAGGAAGGGAAAGTCATGTTATTATAAAACAAGAGTGGTTTCGTTCATATTAACACCCTCATAATCACCTAACTCGAGCCCCAAACTATGTCTGTCCATGCAGCCCGTCCAGCCTCCAGGTAAGAAAACACATGTATTGAAGTGATCTCGCCCAGATTTCTTGCAGCCACAAGGAGAACCCCTAGGTATTCTAACACAAATGCTACAAATGAAGCACGACTGTGAAAGTGGCAGAAAGCAATGAAGCAATGGTGGCAAGAACTGACGTGTTGATAACCAAGCAGGCAATCAACAGCAATCAAGCTAGTAAACAGAGAGGAATTTTCTGTTTGCTTCAAGGCCAGAAAAAGCCTGAATAAGGGCACAAGTGATTTAATCAGCAGAAAACTCTGCACCGATAACAGAATGGTCATGAGGTTTCACCAGACAGCGGAGCCATTCCCCTTTGTTATCTCAACGGGAAGACAGACTGCAGCTGCAAAAATACCCAAAATGAAGCAACAAAGACCAGGGCCAGCAACCTTGCCTAAGATTTTTAGAAGATTAAAGCAAAAAGATCATACCCTAACAACCCTGGTCTCCCAGCAGGAGACAAAAAAGACCTATCCAAAAGCCAGATCATGACCTAAGTTCCTCTTGACAGGCTGATAATGTAATGAGGGCTTAACAGCCAGGATGCCTTGCCCTCCCCGCCACAATGATGCTCCATGTCAGGCCATTCCAGATACAAGGTGTGGCACCTCCAGTGAGTGAAGGCCTTGAAATGAGTGTGAAATTGGTATTAAATAGTATCTCCCTCTTCTGTAAAGCCTAGAGATTTTTGCTACAGCAGTTTCTACAAAAAGATACTTGCTGTCTGGTCCTCATCACATGTCTTGGTTGCCCTTAGGTGGCAGACCACGCCGGAATTTAGGGGTGTAGACCTCTGGAGCTGACACCATCATCTCCACTCGACCCTCCCACCCCACCTCTCCGAGTTATCAGGATTCTTTTGTCTCTTCATCCTGCTGCTTTGTGCCTCCAGCCCTGTTCTTTATCTCTCCATTATCATCTGGTAATAGCTACCATCTGTCCTTCCTTTCAGAACCAGAAGTCCCTTTTCAGGACACCCCATGGGAGGGACAGACGGAGATGATGGCCTGCTAGCCTTGGCACTATCTCACATGCCATCTTTACATCCCTGCTCCTGCCATTGTTCTGCACTCCCACCCACCCACCATCACCCCTCAGGGCTCCCTCTCTCCCACTTAAGGTATTCTGCAATCTCCCATGCAATCTCCTACAAGCAGACTGCTCCGGGGCCCCGCTGCCAGCCCACGGGGTGCAACCACCTAGATTATCAACAGAGGCTTGGGCCTAAATGCTAGAGCAGAATAGGCAGAGCTGAAGTGATGTCCACCATGGAAAGCACTTTGGGTTGGGTTTATGAACAGATTAGAATGACCATGTCTTATGAAACATCTTAGGAGAAATGACACTTTCCAGTTCTACCCCTTCTGCTGCAACTACCCTGTCAGCCCCAGCCTGCTCCAAAAAGACAAAAGAGGCAGTGACACAAAGTGGAATACAGAGAATCCAGCTTAAACATCAGAAAAGACCTACTCTAAAAGATGTCAAGACTGGCACAGGCTGCCCAGAGAGGGTGTGGAGTCTCTCCATCCATGGAGACAGTCAAAATTCAACTGGACATGGCTCTGGACAACCTGCTCCAGGTGACTCTGCTTGAGCAGGGCTGGAGAGGACTATCTCCAGAGATCCCTGCCAGCCTCAGTGACTGTAACATTATTTTGTTCCAGACCTTTGGTTTCTCATAGGAGTTTCTCTCTAATGAGAAATCTGTTTGTTTAAAGTTCTCAATTTTCTTCTGCAAGGTGGTATTACCATTATCATTTATTATCATTATTATTACAGTCCTCTCTGCTGAGACCCCCCCTGCAGCGCTGCGTCCAGCTCAGGGGTCCTCAGCATCAGAAGGACACGGACCTGTTGGAGCGGGCCCGTCGGAGGCCACGGAGCTGGTCAGAGGGCTGGAGCCCCTCTGCTGTGGGGACAGGCTGGGAGAGCTGGGGCTGTGCAGCCTGGGGAGGAGAAGGCTGCGGGGAGACCTTAGAGCAGCTGCCAGTGCCTGGAGGGGCCGACAGGAAAGCTGGGGAGGGGCTTTGGGCAAGGGCAGGGAGTGGTGGGACAGGGGGAATGGCTTGAAGCTGAGAGAGGGGAGATTTAGGTTGGACATGAGGAAGAAACCCTTCCCCGTGAGGGCGGCGAGGCGCTGGCCCAGGCTGCCCAGAGCAGCTGTGGGTGCCCCATCCCTGGCAGGGCTCAAGGCCAGGCTGGACGGGGCTGGGAGCAGCCTGGGCTGGGGGGAGGGGGCCCTGCCCGGGGCAGGGGGTGGGACTGGCTGGTCTTGAAGGTCCCTTCCAGCCCAAACTGCTCTATGATTCTATGAACTAAGGAGATGATTGTTGTGGTTTAACCCCAGCCAGCAACCAGGCTCTACGCAGCCACTTGCTCAGTCCCCCTCATTCAGAGACTTGGGGAAGAGAATTGGAAAGGAATGTAAAAGTCAAGGGCTGAGATAAGAACAGTGTAACAGGTAAAGCAAAAGCTGTGCAGGCAAGCACAGCAAAGGAGGGGATCATACCCCGCTTCCCATGGGCAGGCAGGGGCTCAGCCATCCCCAGGGCAGCAGGGCTCCATCACACGTAACGGTTACTCGGGAAGGCAAATGCTATAATGCCGAATGTGCCCCCCTTCCTCCTCCTTCCCCCAGTTTATATACTCGGCATGACGTTATATGGTATGGAATACCCCTTTGGATGGTTTGGGTCACCTGTCCCAAACCCCCTGGGTTGGGGGGTGGGGAGGCTGGGCTAGATGGTCTTTAAGGGTCCCTTCCAACCCAAATCGTTCTCTGTATCTTTAATAATGCTGTAAAGCTGTGCCAATGCCATTGCAGCTGACTGCCTCAAGTAACACTGAGTTTTATAGAAAGAACAGACATCAGGATAGGATTAGATATCAGTTTAATTCTAAGAATTGTTATTTACGTAGCTCCACTGGCATGGCAGAAAATTCTTATATTTGGGGAAAAAGATTGGTTTTTACTACTGTAAACAAGGATTCCATTTAACTTCCTTGCTCAGGGTTCCTCCCCTAAACGTTGTTGGTTTGTTGTTTGTTTGTTTTTTTTTTTTCAATTAAAAAAATGCCAAGCAGAACTTCATAAATTTTAACGAAGACATTAAATGGTTTTGTAAGGACTGTATCCAGAGATTATCATTCCCCCTGGAGGGGTATGGAAAATGAAAGGGAACAGGAGATACTTTGCAAGGCCACAGAGCAGCAGCATGGGGAGCAAGGCAAAAAAATGGCAGAATATTCATAGTTTTCCAGCTCTAATTACCAAACAATAGAGCCTGGCAAAGTTGCAAGAGTATACAGCCATCTCCACTGTCATAAAAGTACTCAAAGTATTTTTATACTACAAATTTACACTGTACAGCTGGATATTATTTACTAGAGAATGTTAGGCACTATGCCATGTTTAATGCATAATACTAATTCACAAATGCATGTGAAAATGCACATGTAACTTTTTGAAATTTTTTTTAAAGGTGAATTTGTTGAACAGTATTGGGATTTTAACGCATGCCTGTTTCCCCTATTTCATTTGAACTAGTTCCTTGGCAGCAGAATTCCTTCCCTGGGAGGTGCAGAGGAAGGGCACAAAGCCTTGCTCTGGAAGGCAGAAACGTGTGACTCTTGTGTGATGTGTCTTGATCTGACAGCTCACTGGTATTTGAAAGCACAGACCTCATCCATCTTTCCACCTCCTTTAGAGCCTAGGAACTCCAACTCCAGCTAGTTATTTTCATAGGGGTTTCGGCAGGTGGAAGATGACAGCCAAAGGGAGTTTCCTCACAAGCAGCCAAAAAGCATTCAGGCAGGCATCTCGCTCACCACCGCTAAATTATTCATGTCCTCTTGCTGTTGCATTACCGCCTCCTCTGAAACAGTGGGGTCTGCAGCAATCAGTTTATTACAAGTTCACTGAAGTAATCCAGTTTTCCACTTCACACAAAACCCTGCAAACTGCTTCTGTGGCACAGATCCCCAGTTCCCCAAGTAACCTTGCCCATGAGTCTTACTAGAAAACCTTCAGCTACTAAGTATTAGCAGGAGTTCAAAGACACACTTTTTTCCTTTAATGAAACAGTTTGCTTGATGCAAAAAAAGCCCCGTACCTAATGCAAATAAAACAAAACAAAAAAAAACCTAAATTAAACTAGAAAAAATGGAAATACAACCAGAGATCAGACAACTGTACCCCTAATATACTTTTAAGGAAAGTAACAATGCCCTCAGGTGTCTCTGCTGGAAGGTCCAACTAAGAATGTGCACACACCATCTAATACAGCGTTCAGAGAAACAGGCCATGCAGAATTCACAGGGCCAAATCTGCCTCCCCTGTTCTGGAAAATCCCCTGATCTCTCAGGATCAACACGACAAAACTCAGTGAGGTGAAACAGATGCAGGAGAAAGCTCTCAGTGATTCATCAAGACTCAGACACTCAACCACTTGACATTACCACCATCAGCCGAAGCCACGTACAGGAAGCAATTAAGCTGCAAAGTGACACTGCTGTACAGCTATTAGCTCTTATTAAATTAAAAATTCAAAATTTCTTCCAGAAATGGGCTTCTCTTGTTGGCACAAGCTCAGTTTATTTACTACAATTAATTCCCTCATTACTAATTGCAATCAGCCTTCTTCATCTTCTCCATGAAACAATTTACTGATTAAATATCAGTGAAGCTTCATCCCATTTCTTCCAAACATTCTCATTCTTCCCTGCAACCAGCAGCAGAGCCCTCTTTAAACCCTTGCTTCCACGCACTCCCCTCCACCACAAATCTTTGTTGTTCCACTCTTCCTCTGCAAATGCTTTGCTCTTTCCAGCTGATTAAAAACTGCACACACACCCCAACACAACAAGCTTCTTTCCCCCAGTCAGGGTGGGAAGCAGACACCCCCAAGCCCATCGCACACCCCGGGTCTCTATCAGCCTGTCCTAGCAGTGCCCATGCCCCCTCCTGCCCATGCTGTCTCAGCACAGGGTCTAACCTATTTATGAGAAATCATCACATCTCCTGCCCCCGCCACCCCCCTGGGTATGATTCTGTGCTCCCAAACCTCCCCAGAGCAGACCTCAGCGTCTTCGCTTGGGTGCTCTGGCCTCAAAGTGCCAATTTCATGTATTTCCTTCCTGATAAATGTTTTGGTTTGCTTTCTTCACATCTGAGGACTCTGTAATATTTCTCTTGGGCTGTCTAAATAAGATAGGAAAAGTTGTTTTAGTACCACCCTTGTAAGGCAAAGCGGTTTTGCCCTGAGTCAGCTAGCAAATACCATGTCAAGTCCTTCTGCAAGATGAGCAGCAAAAGCCGAAATATCCCATGGGCAGGTAATGAGCCTAAATAACTAGAGACTGGGTTACTTCATAATAATAAACTAAGTAATCTAACTGCTCACATATCCTCCCTCTTTTGTGCTGAACAAAATTAAGTAATGAAAACTAATAAACAGTGAAGGCCACTCCAATCTGACCTCAAGGACATCCTTCCCTCAGTACAACTGTCCCTTCACAGCTGATGTTCTTTAGAAGCAACTTCAGCGGAGACCAGTAAAGTTTCACTGACTAATTTAAATCTTCTAGTATTTTGAATAATTTGAAAACTGCAATAATTCAGCTAACTGTAGATACAGATCTGATACCTACTGGCATTGCAAATACCAACAGCAGAAAACACTAGTCACTGGCAAAATAAAAACCTCTCCTTCCTCCGTCTTTGTAAAACTCTTGGCTGTGTGGCTTCAGGGGGCTCCCAGAGTACCAGCATCTGCCAAGAACAGCAGCAATTTTTCTTTATGCTCCACTGATGCGATAATTTCCGCAAGCAACCTCTACCCATATTCCTGAAGAAATAAAGTGCAAACAATTATTCCCCCAAGAGCAAACCCTCCGAGGAAGGAAAGCTCGCTCGCCAGACCTGTGGGCACTTTGCTAAGATAAGAGTAACGGGCCGTGCCAGTGGAGGGCAGCGGGTGCGTGAGAGGGTCGCTCTGCAGGGCAATGCTCCCAGAGCGGTACTGCCTGACCCTGCTCCCAGTTGGGAACTGGGAATCTCAGGAGTCCAGCACAGGCTCAGGCACAAGCCCTGACTGGGAAACATCACTTCCCATGTATTCACCAGGAACATCAGTCTCTGAAAGACAGCATTGCTTCCAGCTCTTCCCCTCCACACCCCAAACACCCACACTCCAGCCCCTGCCACAAGCAAGTAATAAATCTCTTCGCCAGGAAGGATCTTAAACCCTCACAGATAGAACAAGCCAGCTCTTAACTTCCCATCCCATTCATCACCTTGGACAACTTCGCTCCCAGCTCCTGCAGCCCTGCTCCACTTGCTTTGTAGTCCCTTCCATTCACATAAGGTCATGTTTTGGGGAATGATATGCACAACCCTACTACGCCTACCGCAGGCACAGTGCCCAGGCGCAGCAGGCTGCAGCTGGAGCGCTGTGCAGGCGGCCCGCAGTCCCTGCACCCAAGGGGATCCAGGTCCTGTTCTCCAGGACCCAGGATCAACAACACTGCAGCTCTATAAAGAGGCAAAGAGATCATGACACGGCCAAAACCAGCCTTATGGATAATCTAAAAGACAAGTCGGTGAGGGGTGGGAAGACATCAACATCGGTCTGAAAACCTGTACCAGACATGACTCAGCTGCTCCAGTCAGCCACAGCCCACAGTACACAGCTTTGAATGCTGGCTGCTGCACATGGTGATGCAAAACTAATAATTATTATTATTTTTTAAGTGAAAGAGAAATTGCTAGAAGTCAGGAAACCACATAATGGATGAGTGAGTCATTCCTGCCTGAAAAATTTGAGACGCCAAAGAAATCAAAGAAAAACCTACGATATTTCTGCCTTCCCATCTCATCATCTTTGACCCCCACAAGCCATTATTGCAGCAGCACTCGCCCAAAGCCAGGGATTTCCAGTCCCTGGCTCTTGGTGCTCCAGTATGTGATATATGCTGCAAAAAATACTGGGAGCAAGAAGAGCTAAAGATACATAATTTCATATTGCAAAAGAAGCAAAAATTTTGGTAGCTGTCACAAGGTCGCAGAGAAATATTTAATTCCCCTCTTGCGCTCAGAGGGTATTTATTTAATAAATGCCTAACACCTAATACAAACAATGCTAATTTTATTATTCAGGCAAGACCAGAATACAACGGTATCTACCCCAAGGCTAGTCAAAGTTACCACCAAAGCAATGCGTTATACAAGAAAGATGTCAATTAAAATTACAGAATCCTAGAATGACAAAACCACAGTCATGGAATAGCGCATAGGTAACAAGGGACCTCCAGAGCTCATCCAGGTTCAACTACCAAAGCAGGTCTAAATCAGGTCAGGTTGCTCGGGATGGAGACCCCACCACCTCTCTGGGCCCTTTCAGTGTTTGGCTGCTCCTACAGTAAATTTCCCCCTCACTAACGTCTGGTCAGGGTTCCCGTGTTGCAGCCCATGCATGCTGCTCTCCTGCCAGCACCGAGCACTTTGGGAAAGGGTCTGGCTCCGTCGCTGGACACTACCATGGGGTGACTGCAGGCAGCAGTGAGGTCTCCTCTGCCCCGGGCTGAACCGTCCCCTGTCCCCCAGCCACCATGGTGGCTCTGCTAGACTCACACCAGCACATCCACACTTTTTCTGTGCTGGGGAGCCCCAAAGTCAGCACAGCATCCAGGTGCAGCTTCATAACTGCCTGATGAAGGGGAGGACCTCCTCTCTGGACCTGATGGATCTCCTCCCACCCTCCTTACCAAAGGGCTCTCTGCCCATGGGCAACTTCTTCACCAGGATTCCCAGATCCTCTTCCACATAGCAGCTTCCCACAGAGTCAGCCTTCAGCCCGCACTGTCGAGCAGAATTATTCTGTCCCAGATGCAAGCCTTTGCATTATCTTTTATTAAGCTTCAAGTTTAACAGAAGTGCTTGACAGCCCACTTCTCCTGCTTGTCCAGGTCCCTTCAAGGGACATTTCTGCTCTCCAGCACTCCCCATGATTTGATGTGACCTGCACAGACTACAGCAATTTGCATGTGGTTGTTTCCTGGCTCAAACCCTGCTGCTGCTCGAAAGCAGAGGGTAATGCCAGAGGCATGGGGGGGACGGCGGGACAGCACCCTACACCTGTGAGCCTCAGCAACAAACCTGAAACTGACGCTGGCTCTATCCACCCTGGCCACAGCTAACTTTTGGAGGCCAACCCTAGGATCAAAGGAGATACAAGACTTCAGAGAACCTACAAAATTAAGGAGAGTTTAAATAAGTCTAAAGTATTCTGCAGGCTGGGAAGGAGCACCTCAATGCTGTGGTTGTGTCTCCAAAAGAAGAGAATATGCCAGACCAGCTCAAAGCTGAGCCGTTCTGCTTCTTTGCGGCACGAAGGTGGTTTTACCCCCAGTCTAAACATGCTCGTCACCAGTGTCAACCCAAGCACAAGTCAGCGCTACTCCAGCTACCTCCAAAAAGTCACATAAAGTGTGACAGAACTTGCAGAATCACGGCAACCAAACAGGCTCCAGGCAGTGCGGGTACCTGCAGCTGCTCCCCAGCCCTTGCTGCCACCACAGCCATGACACAGGCCGTCCCGTGCAACCACCCCACAGACACAGCACGAGTGGGTCAGCCGCTGGCCCCGCTCCATGGCACAGCTCCCCAAGGAGCCCCACAACTCACTGGCACCTCGGGAGATGCAGGAGGGAGCTGGCACAGGGCAGACTGGCTGTGGTGGCTAGAACACTGCTTCCAAGGGCTGCCCCAAAGCACCCTTGCAATGTGTTATTTCAAAAACTACCAACTGCAAGCCAAGCATGAAGTGCAAAGTGGAGCATCGCTTGGCGCACAGGCTTTCATAAACCCTTATGGCAAAGTGATCCTTCAACATGCAATACTCTTCTTCAAAGTAAAGGCTTCAGGACCCGTGGGACACTTAGTAAAGAGCATCCACAGGGCACTGTGAGGCAGGGGCTGGGGCAGGCAGTAGCTCGTATCATGGAGGACCACGCATGCTCCTGCAACCAGCCTGCTCCAACCACAGATTTCCGCCAAAGTAAACTTTTTCCCTTATCACTCACACTCCTAACTCAATTTTCTTCTCCTTCAAACAGGCTATTTCAGGGCAGGTCACTGTCTCCTGAATTATGTCATCCCCACAGTGACGCAACCCAACTGATTACATCAGCTGACACTGAAGTACAAGAATGTACATGCAAGTAAATCAGGTCAAAAATGCACTCTACCCCATGATTTTTGCCTTTAGCTAGAATAGTGGCAGTCTGACTTTCTTGTTTGGTTTGTTGCTGCTTTTTTTTTGTTGTTGTTGTTAAAATTTGATCCTTATTACTAATATTAAGACTGCTTCAAAAAGTTATCTGCAAAATTTGGAGGTTATTTCTTCATTCTAATTGGGTTCACATTCAATTCCTTGTAGACACACATCAGTCTAACTGAGAAAAGCAGTTGCAAGCAGCAGCAAGCTTAGGCACAAAAAGCAGCTTTTGCATTGCAGCTACTTGTACTTCTAATACTTGGATAGTTCTACTATTTGGATATCGAAGGGTATGTAACTTCCTTGTATCTTCACGCATACAACTCCTACTGCTCTCATCCATTACACACAACTAAGAGGCATCAGGAAACACTGAGACAAGATGAGGCACCATTATTTGGTGCAGGACAACCTGCTGCAGGTGACCCAGTGCAAGCAGGGGTTGCAGAGCACAGTTCCCATAAAGCAACTTCTTGACCCTGTGCTCCTTTTGGCTTCCCAGATGATTCAGACAAGCATTTCTAATGGTCTCCCTGACATAACATGTAATGAAACATGTCAATAAGCAAGGGAAGGATATGGGCATAACCAGATGAGCAGCAATTACACCATGCAAAAAAATCTGCTCTATTTGTAGCAATTACATATGCCATGTAAATCACTTCAGCGGGAAGGGACCTCTGGAGTTCATCTGCTCCAACCTCTCTGGCAAATCAAGTCAAATTTAGATGAGCTTGCCCATGGCCCCATCCAGTTGCGTTCAGGTATCTCCAGGGCTGGAGGTTCCACCACCTCTCCGAGTCCCAGCTTCAATGGCCAACTACCTTCACTATGAAAACACATCCTTAATGTCTAATCAGAAGTTGCCCTGCTGTGATTTGTGCTCACCCCCTCTTGCCCTATCCTTGCAAACCTCAGAAGAGCCTCACTCCATCTTCTCTCTGTCCTCCCATTGCCTAAATTAGGGACCTGCTTTTACTTAGGGCCATGGTTTAGGGGCAGACTTGGCAGTGCTGGGTTAACAGCTGGACTTGACAATCTTAAAGGTCTTTCCCAACCTAAACAATTCCATGATTTTAAATATTACATCCTAACTTGTCAAAATTAAAATCACTTCTAAAAGGAAAAAGATAGTCCTTTTTAGCAAGAGCTTTCTATATAGAAGTTGCACTTCAAGGCTGAACCAGTGTCTTGTTTATTAGTATTTCGTTCAGCTTAGGGGGACCAGGCATCTCCCAGTCTAGCTCAGGAATATTAAGTTGTGCTCATAATGCTGGAAGGGAGTAGTTAATCCCCCACTTCACAGAAACTATCTTTTCATTCTTCCTCCCTTATCTCTTGCTTACTTTTTTTTTTTAACAGGATGTGGAAAGAGATAAGAGAAACAGCATCTTAGGTTTATGCACCTGCAAGCGGGTGCTGACTTCTTCCCAGCTACCATGAGCAGCCTGTAAAGCAGTTTTCCTGCACAGCTGGATGCACATAAGCCATAAACACAGCAACTTCAGGAAGAAAAAAACAGCCATAGATTGCTCCTAAAAGTCGAGTGTGCCTGTCCACGTAGGTAGCACAAACTAAAGGTGCTGAACAAGATTTAAAGCAACTTTAAGTGAAATGTGATTGCTTCAGAGATAAACTAACCCCTTGCTGAATTAAACCTTTCACAGCAGCCCGTAGCAGGTGCACACAGAACATACAGCTAACAGATTAGTTCCAGTCCAAAGCACTGCTGCCTTACATTCCCCACTGCAGAGGAAGGAAAGCACAGGAAAAGGTGAGCCTACTTACTATAACTGGAGAACTAAATTCTTCATTCTAGGTTATCCTTGGTTCGGCTAGCAAGCAGAACTGCAGACAGCAGCTCCAACAATCCAACCAAGCCTTCCTTTCAAGGCTTGATTTCTGCAAGGGTTTGACATCTCAATGGCGAAGCACTTCAGACCCAAACAGCTCCTCTGGCTAGAGATGGGTCACGCTAATATATTCCCATTACATTTTATTGAATTTTCAATTCATTAGTTTGGGGAGTTTCCTTAGGCATTTAAAAAGGGATTTCCAATAACAGCAGTGGCAGGGGTGGAGGGTTTCGGAAATTTATACATTTATCAGATGGACAGCAGAGAATTGACCGAAAGACCAGGCTTACATCCCAAGTCTCTTTATCAGCTACATCTTGGCAATACTCAATACTGGACCAAAACAAAGCTTCCAGAGCCATGGGGCTTTTTCAATGGTGTCCTTTTCTTCTGCTCCTTCTTCCAGAATCCCCTGCCCCTGAGCTGAAGTCCCATCCATCTCATCTTCACAGACTCTGAGGACAGCGGAAGGAGCACATTGGATCAGGAAGAAGAGCATCCTACGTAGACAAGCCAGAAGGACCTCTTGCATGCATTGCCCATCCTCCTCCTCCTCTCACAACAGCCCAGGAACTGAGGACTCCCCGTAATCCATTCACAGACAAGCTTCTGCACAATTAGTTCAAGTGAGGCAGCACCATTCCCATGCTGCCATACAAGGACAGCTTCTCCCAGTTTTAACCTTATTTATCCCTCATGTGTCTTACCACAAACTGATGATTTAAATTTTCACAGAAACTCTGGAGAGCAGAAAACGCAGCAACAACAGCCTTTGCTCATTGTGCCCTTTCAGAGATGGCACACACTCTGCTCTGGGTGTCTTTCCTGCAGCAAGAAGGAATCAGCTGCTGCTCGCAAATAAACCATCATGTGGGATAACTGCACTGCTGCATCCAGCAAGCTCACTGGAAACACATTTCTGTACCTTAAAAAGTTCTCTCATTTACAAGACCTTTTTTCCTCCTGAATCCAGCCAACTGTTTCTCTCCCATTTAAGAGCACAACTCTTTAATGGACCAAGGCCATCATCCTAAGGTGAGATGCTGCCTGCCACAGCACCCACAGGCAGACCTAGTAGGAAAACGACATTCTGCAAAAAACCTCAAGAACATTATGCAACTGCTACCTTGACTTCTTCAGAAAAAACCCAATGCTTTCCAATCATCTTATTATCCTCCTACTTCCCCAAACTCGACCAAAGAAATGTCTCAAATACAGTTCTCCAATGCTTTCCACCAGCTTCAGGACATTGGTGAAGGGGGGACCTGAGGTCAGCAGGCACACATGGGCCACCCATGGTCCCATCAGATGGTGGAGGAGAAAGCTGCAGCACGAGGTGAGACAGGGAAAGAGATGGGGAGAGGAAAGCAGGAGGAGGAAGAGGAGAAGGAGGAAGGGGCTCATGAACAAAGGACACTTTCCTGGAAGCGTTCAAGGCCAGGCTGGACGGAGCTTTGAGCAACCTGGTCCTGTGGAAGATGTCCCGACCCGTGGCAGGGGTGTTGGACTAGACAATGTTCAAAGATCCCTTCCAACCCAAACCATTCTACAATGACACAAATCTGCAGAAAACCCAAGTTTTGTTATTCTTGGTGCTTGCAGACCCAGTTCAGTTCCATGCATGCAACAGCAACAGTCAGGAACCCCATACCAGAACAAGATCCTGGATGTGTTGGGCACTACCTAGGAAGTGCTCTTAGCAATCCAGTTCTACCAGATTTCACACCTAACTTGTTAAACGGTAACAAAAAGAGCAAGGGATAAAGGTAAAGGAAGAAGAAAGCAACATCACTCTGCACAAAAAGCTGCAGGAGAGCATTCACAAAGCTCCCCTCCTGCAAGAGGGACCATCTGACCTCCCCATGGCAGCCCTACAGGGTAGGGGACAGGCTTTTCCCAGACAACCCAGCACATCTCCACTGACATAAAAGATTTAAGCTAATAGCCATGTACTTCACTTGTGCTGGGACTAGTTACTGCCAGGTGACAGTGCTCAGTACACAGTGCAGCAGAACATAAAAAGCAGCAACTAGGAGGACCAACGGTGGCAAAAATTAAAATAAAAACTCTTTATTAGTAGGCAAAGACTATTCACATTAGGGAAACAAGATTTTTTTAATTTTTAACTTGCCAACCAAACATGTTGCTCAAGCAAAGAAGGAGCACTTTGGGTTACATCAGCTCCAAGGCCAGCTTCCCCAGAAGCCCAAACAGCCCTCATCCAGAGGAAGCAACACAGGGAAGGAGGAAGCCACTTGCCAGCCTGGCCTCCAACTGACGGTGATCCACCACTGGAAAACATCACGCTCACGACCTGCAGGAAACACAGATGGCTTGGGAAGAGGCAGAGCCATGCTTCCCTGTCCCCGGGTGTACTCTCCCCCTTTAATAACCCAGTCACGGGTAACAAGAGTACAGAGATGACAGCATGCAAGTACAGCACACTGCAAGTATACCAGGAGAAAAACATGTCAGAGAATCTGCAAACAGCAACAGTCCTAAGCATGCTGTTACAAGGCAGGCGTTCCTAAATTATAATTTTTCTGCTCCAAAGGGACAGATGCCATCTTCGAACACAAAGCCAAAATAAAAAATTAAACCTCTACTTTGAGCAGTGCTGCTGCATAGGTGCGGGAAGGCATATGCTGGCACAGCGCTGCTGAGCGCGGCCACCACGCTGTCAGTAAATCTGGCCTGCCTGGCTGGAAGCTGAGCTGATGCCATCTCACTAATAAAGGTTGTTACTAAGAAAAAAAAAGGGGGGAAAAAAAAAAAGTCTTGAAATGACTCATTGTGGAACACGGGTTAAATCAGGTATTTGTAATGCTGGAAAATGGAAACACTCCTTTTGCAGGACAGAGCGGGGAGATTCACACCTGCAAAGTACTCTCACAATAATAATAAATTTAATAGTGGGTTTTTTCTGTAGGTGACAAGGGAAAGAGAAACTTCATAGAGCAGAATGGTGACTAAGGGCACTGAAACCACGAGGCTCCTCATTCCAGAGGGGTCCCAGCAGTGCTGACTGCACTCAGCCTGGGGCAGCAGAAGGCAACACAACCCAGAGATGCCTGTGTCGCCGCCTATGAGCTACAAAACCAGAGGACTTCGAGGCTGGCTGGCTGTCAGCCCTGCATGTCCACACCAAGCACAGATGTCTGTTCTGATCAAACCTCATCAGCATTAGTCGGGCAGCCCACTCACAGACCTAACACCACCACAGTGAGACACACACACACCCCAGGGCTGTGCAAGACCGACTGCTTCTGCTGAGCACCAAACTGCCGAGGGTACAGGAGCAGGCGCTGCCAAAAGCAGGAGGGAAGGAGGAAACTCTTCTCAGCAACAGCAAGCTGTTATTCAGTCAGCTCAGCATCTTTTGAAACCTCTCCCTTTGCTTGAAAAAATACTAAGAGCCAAGCTCCCAAGCCTGGCTTGCCTGCAGATCAGAGGATGGTATAGCCATTAGAGCTTTCTGGAACAGCAGCGATTTCAGAGTGATCACAACCCACATCTGCTCCTTCCCCCGAAGACAGTCTTTCAAAAACTTTCAAGGCTATTCACATTAATAAAATGGCTTTAAAAGGCAAGCTGACAACTCATTGGACGACGTGGTCCTCATCTTGGACACACAGGGAAGAGTTTCAGCATGATGCAATCCGTGTTGATGTTCAGCATTTTAAAGCAATGTTGTTGTATAAGTAAAACACCCAAGGAAGAAACTAGAATATACCAAATTTTTCCTTAGCACAGCTCCATTGGTATCGCAGCTGGTTCCACTGACTTTGTTAAATTGCATTGTTTAATCCTCCCCCAGCCTACCCTGCACATACGCTTTCACTGCAACCTGGCAGCACAGCAGCTGCTGAAAACAGGGCCCATCCTTGTAGGTTTGACCAGACATTAGGGTTCACCCACAGTGCGACAGCTCACCTTCTTCCCTGTCATTTTTAAGCCAAAATTTAGCTGTCTGCACTGCTGCTTCCCGCTAAGCAGACCAGAGAGACTGTATCACAGGTTTTGCAACATGCTGTTGTCCAAAACACGGCCATGCTCCCACAGAGGTGTGCAAGAAGGATGCAGTTTTAGGGTAACTTAAAACAGAAGAGATGCAATTTTCCAAACACCAGTCAGCCAGGGTGGCGGGCTGCAAGGGCCCAACAGCCACACGCAGCATGTTAACACAGTACATGGAGCCCTGGGCTGGGTTAAAAGCCCCTATTTGGCTTACGCTGCACAGCTCAAGAGACATTACTGCTGTGTTTGACCACAGAACACCACGTTTGAGCCTGCCAGCAGTAATTTGGAGAGGATGCACGACTTAAGGAAATGCCAGAGGAAGCAAAAGATGCCTTAATCAAAAACTGTAGCCAGGGTGTTCCATGAAGCTGGCTTCAGGACAGACAGCACCCCAGCACCATCACCTCGGAGGACCTCCATCCTTCAGGGTTCCAGCACCTCAAACCACACAACCCCATGCATCATTTATCTTTACCTTTTGTTTTCTCCACAAGTCTTACAGGTAACGCAGACCTCCAGAGCAAACGCCGCACATTTGCACATTACAGGGAAATCCTCTTTCCGCCTTCTCAAGAGACTGAGCATTACTGACACAGTTTCTCCACATTACAGCTCTGCAGTACACGCACGCACTTTACTGCACCTTGGCAAAGCGAGCACTGTATGATAGGTGTTGGATGTGCTATTTAAGCCTGCACAACAGTTGATCTAATCACTGGCTCCTGAACTCCCAGCTAGCTTTCGCAACAGAAACTACATGATCAATCTCTCTTCATTTTTTTATAAATACCAAGGATGGAAATCACCATTCAAAGCCACCCCAGGCACAACTCCAAAAGACTGGAGTTGAGGTTGACCCCATTTGTCATTATTTCAGCTGAACAAACAGTATCTTTTCCATAACTATTTATTCAGTAAGAAACTCGCCCCACAGTTTCAATGAGAAGGATAGATCACATACGACTGAATAAAGGAACAGGAGAGTCTGAATTGAGAAATGTCGGAGCTTTGGCCCCCCAAAGCCAGCAGCCAGGCGTGCTTCCACAGCACAGCAGGTGCTCGGGCGTGCAGAACAGCACAGGGAGGGCAAAATAATAAATTAAGCAGACTTGTTCTTCGGCATTCCGAAAATCCTCCACGCAGATGGGTTTACAATTCAGGTGCGACGGTACGAGACCCTTGTGTCACTAAGCATTATCCAGCCTCTGGTTAAGGAATGATTCCCAGTAGAACTTTATATTTGGTTTGGGATTACAGAAGTTATTTGCCCTCCCCCCTCACATACCTTCCTACACGTGTGGGTGCCTGCAATGCAGCTTACAGCTGGCAGGCCACCGAATCAGAAATTAGAAATGGAAGAGACGTATGTGGTCATCGAGGTCGGCTCGCTGCCATGGCGAGATGCTCCCAGCAGCCTGACCCCGCTCCTCACTGGCGCCTGTGCTCTGTGTCCTCCTGGCCATGCCAGCAGCAGCCACACACATACCAAGGGCTGGACACACTTCAATGGGAATAGCATGTATTAGAACATCTCCTTAGGATAACGATATTCTTATCAAGAAGGTTTCTTTGAACTTTAAAGCCCCTACAGCAAAGCACTTCAAGTGCTGAAACATCAAATATCAGAATAGAAATGTCAAGCTGAATCAAACAGCAGCTTATAATAGTTTATGACCAACATGAGTAATCAACTTCAGTGTCCATTAACTGTATTCAGAAACAGAACACTTAATTTTAAGTTAATTATAGACTAGCACAGCTTCCAACAATAGAAGAAGCTATTGAAGAAGCTATTTAAGTTATGTACTTCTAAATGAGAAAAAAATAGCCTTGACTTATTTTAAAAAATTATTATTATGAAACACATATAGGAGGGACCATGACTTTTCACATGACATAAACCACCGAACCTGAGACAGTAGTTTTCAGTATTCAAATTGAAAATATTGTGATTAGTGTACAAATAGGAAGAGAATAAAAGAACACTATTACCATCACAGACAGCTTAAAAATAGTTAAACCCTAACAGAAACATGCATCTGGTCTCTTGCAAAAAGAGACACAAAGAAGGTAATTATAATGACACTGTCAATACAGCAAGTGACTGCCCTGCTCACATCTGTAAAGAATGAAGATTTTATGGACACAGGCTGGATGATTCAGTGGAAAACATACCCGCTCTGTTTAAAGAGTTACAGGGGAGCTGCAGCAAAAATGGCTTCTGGTCCTATTGAAGCAAAGATTTCAGCTGAAACTGGGCAAAAACAAAGACTTCAGCTTCACTTGGGAGGGAAGGGGGCAGGGAGAAAACATTTGTGCTGAAAAAGTTTTGCCTGATTTTTTCAGGCTACTTCAGCTGAACAACAAAAACAAAAGGATATATTGGTTTTTTCCCTATAAACTCTGTCCTGCCAAAGCCTTTTGACCAGTACAAGCACAGGACCATTGCCACGGGATGTGCTGGTAATATTTATTTCCCAACAGCAGAACTATCACCTCTACAGCATTTCCGCACACTCCGAGCCAGGAAACAGGCAACTAAGTTTAGCAATCATTAGGCTACTGATAAATCTCTTCTAAGTCCCTTCCATTTTCTAGAGTCATACCTCGAAGGCAGCGGATCATTAAGCATCAGAGTCAGAAGCACCAGCAAAGCCAAAACTATCACAGCTTTAGCAGCTTTTACTCTCTGGGCTTTTTACCAGCTATTACAGCATCCATAGAAGCGGAGAAGAGTTGTAGTGCTCATCTTCAGGCCACTGCATCACAGGCACAACCCATTTGCCTTGTTACATTAACACGTTGAGGGAGAAGGAGCTTCTTCAGCTTGGTTGTACTCCCTCTGTGCAGCCTCCAGCCTGACGCAGTCTTTGGTCAGGCGACATCCTGCTCTCAGCGGGCTGAGGCTGCTCTTCCCTCCCTTCAGCTGTCTGATGAAAATAGAGCTGCTTTTTTTATTAACTGGTTGTATCTGATGATAGGAGCTCTGTGAAAATACTGCTTGCTTTACAATGACCTACAAAGAACTATACATTTACACCACATCTACATTTTGAAAAAAAAAATATGTCATCATCAGAGAGTGGTAATTCCTCGCAGCTCTCCCAGGCAGACACCATCTCTGCAGGGCCTGGGGGAGCGGCAGCACCAGGATCTGAGCAGTAGCACTTGGATCCGTTAGACTGAAAAAAACCATAAATCTGTCAGTGCTTAAAATTCTGAGTTATTCCTGTCCTGCTGTACTGGATCTGGGTTATGTTGATACATTATTCAGCATCAGCTACATTAAAGTTAAAGAATTCTGTTTACTAAAGGTGTAACTTTGGCTACCAGTAAAATTCTCTGCCAAATCCTAACACAAACACATAGGTGTTTCAGGAATACAAGTGTGGACTCCTCTGAATCTTTTTTAGTACCTCATTAAATAGAAAAAGAGATACTCCATCGTTTCTTAACTCTTCAGGCAGAAAACATTAGTCCCAGTATCAGCATAAAGGGGAAAAGATCCCACGAGCTCTTCTCCTCTGCTTCCTGCAGTTGCCTGATCCTGTATTAGCACTCCCCTCCACTAAAGTCTCCTTTCTCACATTCTGCACTGAAACCTACATGTGCACTTTCACCAATACTTACACAAAGACTTTACTGAACAGTAAAACCTTTTCCTTCATGCTTTCCAAAGCAAGTTTTCTCTTTTTATTAATATGTAATTTATATATTTATTAAGATGTTATTCCGGTGCAATGTCCAAGAAACCATATAATTGTATTTGCAGTAGTAGTTTGCCCCCCAAGTCAGCAAACCTTCCACCAGGAGCTTGGTAATTTCAGTAGAATTTAGGCAATATCAAAAAAGAAGACCTCACGTCATCCACATACACTGTTCCCACGCAAACGCTACCAGGAGACAAGGTGGCTGTAAAATGGGTTTATAATGGTAGTAACAATTGTTCATTTACATTTTGAATAAATAATGGAAAGTTGCTGGAAGACAACTGCAATTAAAAGTAAAACTAACACAAGTGAAGAGAACGCATTCTCTAGCTTTAATTACAATTCTTTGGAATTGTATTTTTTAATCTTTGAGACTGGTATTACCACCAGCCAGCTCTCAAACTTAATTGCAAGAGACAGGCCTGGACGAGTGAGAAATGAGGACCTCTGGGCACGTGCCAGCTGCAGGAACCTCGTGGTCCTGCCGGATCCTGTTTTCAGAGGCTTGCCGGGAGCAAGGAGCATCCCTGCTGCTACACCGGCAGGAGGCTGGCCAAACAACTGTTCACTCCTCCTTCGGTTCTCATCCAGACACCAGCTAAAGCTGCTGTGGATGAGAATTTATAAATAAGAAAAATTATGCTGGTGATAGCTGGATTTTGGACATGGCAGCAGAGCTGTACCTCCATGGGAGGCCACATCCCTATCACATCGAACACCCGACCTTCAGGCACACGTTTAAAGGGCTGCCCAGCTCTGCAATGCTCAAATCCATAACACAAACTGTTTTCTGCAAACCCTCTTCCTGTGAAAGACCAGGAAAATTGGTATGGAATAGTTACCAAAACAAAGGGAAACCATTCCCCGCAGAAATCTGCATCCTGGAGGGACACGCAGCTGCCAACCACCTCATTGGTCATAATTTGCCTCTGGCAACCCCGGCCTCCTTGCTGGCTACCAAACACGTCATACCCCAAAACAAAACTTCCCCACACCACCACAAAGCGATTTGCTGAGCTAACACAGACAAGAAGCCTACTTCTGGCTATTAAGATTCAAATGCTGAATTTCCATTCTCTTTCTAGATTAGCGTAAGTATTGCAGGTCAGAGATGCCCAGTACCACTGGTGTCAGCTTCCAGACAGAGAAGCAGCATGCTGTCAGGCCCCACTGTGAAACTGGGAGTGCAGGGTGATGGGCAGAGCACAGCACAGCCTAGGAGATGCTTTTATTCACAACTGCTTGCTGCTTCTCCATCCCAACATGTTTCTGAAGGTGTTGCAGAGACCCTCTGAAGGTAGCTGACCCAGCAGATGAACAGATTGACATCAAGGTGCTAAATTTACTTCACAAGCCAGCACAGATTTCAGTGAACTCCCTCATTACAAACTGCCTCTTAAGCAGTGCCCAGGAAATGATGGATGTCCCACAGGCTGGGCCACCAAGCTGACATTTGTAAGAGGGTTCAAGTCCCTGCTCTGCCAGAGGACTTCCTGCATGACAATGATATCTCTGCACTTTAATCCTTCATTTGAAACAGGAAGACCAGTGCTTCCACATCGTATAGTATTATGAGGTTAAATGTACTAGAGACCGCAAGGAACTCTGAGGAGTCTGAAGTGACATCCCCAGTGCAGCTGTTTGGCAGACACTGGAGAGAAGCCACCTTTGCTCACAGGTCCTCTTGGGACTTTAACCAAGGAGCAAGAGTTGGGTTTGGTTTAGAAATTAATTTTACCTGTGTCAATGACGGTCGGAGAGTTTCTCCCAACCCCAAAGGTTAATCACAAGTACAATTTCAAGAATGAACAAATTACATGTTTACAACTGTATTAAGGAAGAGGTGGGGTGAAACGTCCCCCTCCTCTCACATCTCAGGCAACCTCATACAGATCATAGAATGGTTTGGGCTGGAAGGGACCTTAAAGATCATTAAATTCCAGCCCTCTGCCATGGGCAGGGGCACCTTCCACTAGACCATGTTGCTCACAGCCCTGTCCAACCTGGCCTTGAGCACTTCCAGATGCTCTTGGCACGGACCAGGAGTGGTACTGCACACATCCCTGCAGTTACAGCAAGGCTGCACTACTCGCTGGGCTTTCCTGCTGCTTCTCCTACGCAGAGCCTGGCTATGTCTGTTCTAGCCAAGGTGCTGGATCCTCCCCGCACACCCGGCCACAGTGTTTCAGAAGATCAACTGTAACACTGGGATTTGGAGCTCTCTGTGCAAAAACTGACTGTTGTTCTTACAAAAGACCTGACTAAGCAGTGCAAACAGCCATGGCCAGAAAACAGCCGACGGCTACCAGAAGGCTGGGGTAAGCCCCCCCCACCAGGGAGCCTGCCAGGGGAAGCAGTATACCTCCTTATAGCACGGTCACAGGGAACAGTAAAGCATCTCAGACATTTCACCTTGTTAGGCTGAGTGGCTGAAAATAGCCACAAGATGAAAAACAAACCAGCTGGACAACTTACCCAAACTGTAACGCTAAAGCAAACAGCAACAAGCTGGAAGCAGGGTGCAGGACAAAGACTGAGCCGTCTTCAGAAAGCTGAACTCCAAAGCAGTGTCCAAAGACAATGTCACTCGTCACTGCAAAAGGGACACCTTGTCCATCCAGGGCCAGCTGCTTAAGCTCCTTCTATAGCCCATAGAAAGGAACAGGTACCTCTGGAGAGCAATTCTTCCATCTAATACAGGTAGATGAAACAACTATTTGAAGATAACCATCTCTGCAGCGATGGCACAGGAATACTAGACATTTAGATTAAGATACAGCTTCTAAAAGACAAACTCATAGGGTTGAGCCTCACCCTTATTAAGTCACATGAGCATGAAACATTTGCTCTCCTTTCCTGGGAGGGGGAAAAAGAAAAAAAAGGTAGGAGAAAAAAAAAAAAAAATAACAGGGGATCCCACCTCCCACTTCTCATATCAACAGCTGTAAGCAAGGCTTTTGTAGAATTCATCCTGCTGCCTGTGGCGTAAGAGAGGCACAGAGTGCCCCCAAAAATAAATCTTTCCACCTCTTTACTTAATGACAAAACAAACACAAACGAGAAACAGGAAAACCTGTTTATCTATAAAAGATGGAGTGCTAATCTTCAGGAAATGGCATAGTCCACAAGAAGCCTCCAAGAGCAGCATGATCCCAGGCATGCCACACTGTGGGATGCTCAGCAGCTGTGGTGCTGCCTGCATCCGACACGGCCCCGATACCCCTCAGATACACAGTGAAATAACGGGGAACAGCAAATTGCTATCTCCTTTCCAAAATGCTCAGCGATCTTTAATCAACCACCATTTATTAATCAAATAAATGCTTTATTCCCAATTTATTTAACTTCCTACAAGCTCAGGGCCACCAATGATGGGTCAGACTGATCCAGCTGTAGAAATATCAGAGAGGAAAAAGCTTAAAGGCTCCCCAAGGACCCGCACAGCCTGTTAACATTGCTTTTTCCTTCAGCAATAAGCCGTAACAACTGCCACCAGCCCTCAGCGCTAACTGACATCCTCGGTAGGTAGGAAAAGCCATCGCATGCAGGATTAAGAAGGAATAATACTTCAACAGGCTGACTGTTCTGGAGGTTATCCTCATACTTGAAACCCTGGAGCTTTTCAATAATAAGCACAAGTCCTTCAGGCCAGCACAAGATGACACACCTTGATTTCTGCCTTAAAACCACAAAGCAGCTAGAATGAAAAACACCTGGGCGGCATTAATAATAGCAGCTACTTGGAAAATAGTATTTCCAGAAATTATTTCTTCCCCCCACCAAAATTCAGGTTTTATCCTGCATCCATCTCTCTATATCAAGTTAAAAAAAAAATGTTTTCTTTGGCTTACTTGCACATTAATTATGTACTGGCGCACTTACAAATCTAAACATACGCATTGCTTAGCAGCTTTAATCCTGAATTATTTCTCCCTTCCCTGCAATACAAAGCTTAACTTGACTAGCAAAGGGGCAGACTGTTCAAACAAGCAAGCTGTTCATTTGTAATTCAGACGAGGAACATTCTTAGAGTTCTCGTGTTTATTATTATTTCTATCCTCTGAGAATCACAGAATTTCAGGCACCAGAGCTCAAAACCTGAAGGAATGAATTAAACTGACCTTAAAACTCTGCCCTTCAGGGAAAAAGATGTAAGAAATACTTATCTACAAAAATAGTGTCTTTTTCAGCAAACATGTGGTGTGAGCGTGTGCTTGTTAACAAACATCACCATTTCCTATCAGATTGCTACTGCTTCCATGTTCAGAAGGCTGGCTGGGATCACCAAAGCCACTTGTCCTTTCCAAGTCCCGAAAGTGAAGGGACAGTGCAATTAAGATAAAAGAAAGCTCCTTGGTAGGATAAAGCACACTTACAAAGAAGCACTCTATTTGCCTTTGTGGCTCCTGCAGACATCTCTTATAGCAAAGGTTAGCAATGTATATACTTGCCAGGCGAAGAAGCAACAACTCACGCTGATGAGAGAGCAGCTTCAAGGGACACTCAGTGGTTCCCAAAGTCAGCCTGCACAGAATGTCTGTGATACACAGCAAGCTAATGCATTTTCCAAAGTGGAAAAAATAGGTTACTTAAAAATAGGTCCATAATCCAAACAAACAAGCATCCTGATACTATTTCATAAAGATCAAACAAACAAGTACAGACAATTCACATACAAAAACATGCACGGCTATCTTAATGACTTCCTTATGTTCCTCTGACCGTTTTCGTATCAATCGTAGAGGTGGGTACTTCGTCCTGCAACTGCCAGTAAAAACAAATATTTTGGCTGGTCAAAGCTGTGCCATCGCTCCGGTTATCACCCGGCTCCCAGGCTCCGCAGCAAGGACAGCGCAGAAAAGCTCACCTCAGTACACAACCGCTGCCAGAGAGGGGTCGGTGCCAAGGGGCTAGTATTTATTTAGTTTTAGGAAGTTAAAAGAACAATTCACTGGTAACACTCCCACCCTGGTGCCCAACACTCAACTCCTAGGTGAGCCGTGCTGGCACAATGATGGTTTTTAACACACAGGCTCACAGTTAGAAGCAGGAGCTTCTCAAGACTTGCATGTGCCGTGGGAGTAACAGAGCAATGGCTTAATTAAAGAGTTCATCGTCTATGCCTACCAGAGGGCCAGCATCAACTGCTAAAAAATGAACCGGAGTTATGGAGGTGCCAGAAAATTAATCATGCAGGACTGCAGGGGCTGATTAAAATGAAGGTAAAGGAAAAATTAATCTGGAAGAGCAAGCTGGTTGGATCTGATCACACACGCGAATCACGGCAAACAGGTCAGCTAGACAGCCACTGCCTACAGACACATAAACCACATCTCAAACTGCAGAAGCAAACTACGTCCTCGGGGCAGGAGATGAGGAGACAAAAGGTCCCGATGGCAGTACCCTGTAACAGGGAGAGCACAGATAAGAGGTCAAAAAGCCACGTTATTAATAGCACTTGACGATAATATAATGAAGGATGGTCAAATCTCCTTTTCAAGCTGTGGACCAGAGGGATTCCCAGTTCACACTGCAGACCTTCACCCCAACAGCGGTTAAAGCCCTGTCTCCCATCTCCAGCATGCTCCTGCCTCAGCAGGTATCCCCAGCATGATTCAACGCCACCAGAGCACCCAGGGAAAATGAACCCCACCAAGTACAAAAGGTTCATTACAGCAGGAATCCCAGAGCTTGCCCAGAAAGAACCACGATTCCCCGTCTCCAGCTTGTTCTGCTTGCTTAGAAGTTTATTTCTCCCTATCTAGCTTTGTTTTTAAAGCAAAGCTAATTAAGTAAACAGGTTTTTTCAACACTAATAGGCTGTGCAATGAGGACTTTCAAATACAAAATGCAAGGCTGGTTACATTCGAGCAGTTGAAAGCAGAAGAGCTGGAGAGAACCCTGGGCTTGGAAAACTACAAGGGGACGAATGCCACTGCCAGCACCTTTTCTTAATGAGCGCAGCCTCCAAACTGAATAAGCAAAAGAACTTTTAGGAGTAGAGGAAAAACCTCACGGGGAAACTTTTGCTTTTCAATCACCTGCTCATACACTCTCCTTTTCACAAACAAATCCGTGTGGAATTACCCCAGGATGCCCTTTTACTTCCCCTCAACCAAAAACCGGGCAGATCTTGAAATAAAACTCACTGCATGATAACAGTTTCCCCTGTGGTATCAGCCTAAAGCACAGCATGCACCGGACAGACATATGTCCCCTGCCTGGAGGAAGAGGAGGCAAGAGCACTTAGCAAGGACAGTATTATGATGTACAAATGTACACCAAGCAGTCCATGAGCCAAGCACAAACTGAGCAGGCAACAGAAAAGCAAATTTTTTTCCCCCCTCTTTCTTACTCCCTTTCAGATGAGGCATGCTCTGCTTCACCAAGACTCTCAGAGCATCACAGACCCTGCCAGCCACACCATAAGGGATGTCAGGAGGCTTCATCACCCACTTATTGTTTCACTCCCTCCTGAGAGGAAAGGATGGAGAGAAGGATTGCTGCTTCGGACTCCCTGTGTGTGCACACATGTACACACATATCCCTGCATCACTTCAGGAAAGGCCAAACCAAAAGGCACAGTTTGAAGCAGGATATAAAGAAAGTCTGCTGTGGTTTTTTTGTTTTTTTTGGTTTTTTTTTTTTTTTCCTTCCTTCCAGGACTGCACAGTTAGGGAGCAACCTGAGTTACGCCTTGCTCCACACTGTGTGATGGCACAGCCCCGCACAGCCAAAGCTGCTCCAGACTGCCATAGACCACAGGGGACAGAGACATGGGGGTGGCTCTAAGGTGCAACCCTGAGAAAAAGAGGATTCAGCAATGAAGACACAGAAAAGGCTCACCAACCACATTCAGCCTCTGTTTCCAGCCACTTGCAAGATCTGTTTTCTCCTCCAGGCATCTCTGGACCACAACACGCGGTTCCCTGGCTGCCTGCTCTGATGCTCAGGTCTGTGTTCCGCCTGCTCAGCCTCCCCTGCCTTTGCCTTCCAGGCAGTCAAAGTTAAAATCAGGTTTTTCTCTCCCACGGGGATGGGGTGAGGGAAAAAGCTGCAAGGCAGCTTGGGAAGTCTGAACATAAGCTTTATATGTATTTGCGCCGGCAGAACTCCTGAGAAAACAAATACCCCAGAGAGCTCACCTCCTCTGCTGCTGCGCTCCAGCCCCACAACAGCAGACGGCACCCCAGCAGCAGCACTGCAAGCTCCACAGCAGCGCTGCCCCGTTTGAAAGTATTACCCGAGGCACATGAGGCATGAAAGAAAGTTGCTTTTCCAACTAATAAATAAATAATTTTTTTTAAACAGAATAAAAAAATCCACTCTCTGAGCCAGCTGAGCATTGCTCCAAGTTTCTGGGCCAACACAGGGAATAGAATCAGCAGGCGGGAGCCAGGAGCCCCCCAGCAGCACTACCAGCCCAAACAAATGCCCATCCAGCCCTGCTCCTCTTCTACACGAGGCCACATCTGATGCCAAAAAGACAATTTCTCCAGCTCTCACGAGTGGTGATTCCTCGAGAAGAGTTTCGTTCCTAAACAAAGTAAAGGCTGTGCAAGCCACTGAGGCTTCCAATCAAGCTGGTCAAGAACGCTATTTCCTGGCAGAGTTTTCCAAGTATTCTCAGAACTGTTCTCCCTTGCCCAGCCCAAAACTGCTACTCACACGTGCAACTTCTAACTCAGTGAAAGTGCATACCTAGAAAGAATTAACTACAGCTAAAGCAAAAGGCACAGTAGCAAAGTCCTGGAGACAAAGACTCCTTTAAAAAACATTTAATCATAAAGCAAGAAAAGCATAGCAGGTCACTGCATTTCATTAACTCCTACAGGTCTGTGGGAAAGATGGGGTTGTAAGAGTTACTGCAGGGTTGCTGCGCTCTGACAAGCTGGGTCATGTACCTCCTCGAGGCTTCGATCCAGGGCAGGTCACAGGAGGACTCAGAGGTTTCCAGCATGCTAATACAGGGGATGAAATCCTGCAACGGTCCTTCTTCCACACCACCAGGAGGTTAATGAACATCAGAGAGAGACAGATCAACAGTATCTCAATTAGCTGCTTGTATCTCAACACCACCAATTTTATGCTGACCTCCTGACTTCAACTGGTAAGACTTTTTCTAAGGGCAACTCATAAAAGCATCTTACTTGCTGCGATGGATGAAATCAAAGGCTCTGGCAAAGGAACAGAAGGCAAATGTGAATTTTTGGCATCATGGTAGGTGACGTAAACATCAGCACTGTGAAATAAATGCACTAACATAATGTTTCATTAACTAAGCAACTAGCAACAATAATATTTAAATTGGTAGATAAAGAAGTAACCATCCGTTTGCCTTCCCATTTTGCAAGATTACTGCATCGAGCTTTCAAAAGACACCAAGACCACAACCTGTTCATATGTCAAAAGATTTCACTGCAAGTTCAAAGTCCAAAACCGATCACTTTCCAAGCTAGAGGTTTTGCAGCCAGGGATTAACTTTCAATAAACCCCTGCATCTTAGCTTGACAAGTATAGGAGTTCTCGGCTGCAGTGCTTGGACACAGCATCCTCATCCAGAAAGTAAAAATTTTTTTGTGCCCCCTATAAAATTAATCACTAGTTAAAAGCTTCTGGTTATAGCTCTCCATCACACTTACTTTGTTAAACATTGATGTTGCTCTTCTGTGTAGCTTAGACTCTTCGTGCTACAGGCAAACATAATAATCTGAGCATGTGCTTTCGGGTTTTGTTTTGATACCATCAAAAGCATTTTTTTGGAATATTTTTATAATTTGTGTTCTGATAACACAACGAACCACCCCCCGCTGGCTGGGGTGAGAGAATCCTGTGTATTAAACACCACTTGAACAAGAGCAAAGACAACTCCAGAAATCTTGTGACTAGGGAATCAAGAGAGGGGAGCAAAAGGCAGGCACAGGCAGAATGGCAAAGGGAAGAGGAGCTTTTGTGCCTTGGCAAAGGTCAATGCCAAACCCTTCCCTGAGCCACTGCTGCCCCAGGGGGTCCAGCCCCTCATCAGCCCCCTGGGCACACATCACCCAGAAAATGGGTCACTCTCACCTCGCTGCCCAGAGCCCATTTTTTAACTGCTGCAGAAAAGAGAGACAGGGAAAAGCCATACCAGGATCCCTAATCTGTCTAAATGATGCCAGAACAGGGACCAAAACAGGACCCCAAACCACCTCCAGCACAGGCAGAGCATGGCAGATACAGCCCTGCATCCCTACGGATCTCAGGCCACAGAAAGCAATCTCAATATACAACAAAGTAAGGCTCAGGAGGATGTATACTTCTATGATTTCCGTATTATTGTACGGAGACAGAATAGGTATGAATCCAGCAAAGCAGACAGCTAAAGATGAAAAGTATCACCGTTAAGGGAACCAGGAATGAATCCCAGTCATCCAAATCCCAGCCCCTTCACAGTCAGTTTTCCTTGGATTTCCTACAAGCACACCTGAAGCCCAACCTGAAGGTTCCCAGCATAAGCTGCAGCAATGACATTTCCCTGTCCACCCGCGGCTGGTCTGCACAGAAGGTAAATCAAGCAAAAAATTAGAAACAACCTCATTGGTAACAGTTAACGCAATTTAATGAAAAACAGGCTATCGAGCAAGCCTACTGTTTTCATTGAAATAAAATTTAAAAACATTTGACCAAAACAGCTGACAACACACATAAAACTTATGTAAAACATTTGACATAACCCCAGATGACGTTCTGATATGGACTACTGCCAGCAGAAAAACCAACAAAACTTGCATTCAATAGGTTAGGCTTAGGCAACTGACAGATTACAGCAAGTAACTGCAAAGAGGGGGGAAAAAACCTACCACCTGAAAGTAGTATTTGTAATCATGGCCAGGAGGAGCCTCTCTTGCCCCTTTTAGAGGGGGGGTGTATGTTGAAGATCCCAGGGCTGGAAGCTGCAGCTAGACAAATTCATGCTAAAAATAACCGTCAGCGGGTGAAAACAATAACGGCAGGGTGACTGTCAACACATCCTGCGCGGCGGCGGGGGGACCGACCGCCTTCTTCATGACACCGTGTTTTTCTGAAACATGTGCTTTAGCACAAAAATAGGCTGCTGGGAGATTCAGGAGGTCAAGCACCTTTGGGGATCCACACTGCTCTGAGGCTCGGACCGTGGGACTGGCTGCCCTTGGCTCTAAAACACGCACCACCTCCGTCTTGCTTTCTATGCCTTGAGAAACAGCTCCTGTGCTTTTGAGCATAACCAAATTTATATAGGCAGGAAAAGATTAAAGATTAAGCACTCACTAGCAACGCTTGTCTTGGAACAAGTCAAAGCCAGGATTTTTCCTGGAGTTCAGTCCCCAACTCTCATTTTCCTCCATGGATAAAACTACTCATTTCAAACCCTTACCTAAAAAACAAACAAACAAACAAACTTAGGAATCAGAAACATATACTAAACCTTGATAAAGTATGTTGATGCATCCCTCAAGTGTGCACAGGAATCTAAGCAACCCAGCCGAACAAGCCAACACTGCTAAAATTCATGCTTCTGCTCTTCTGCAAACAACAGTTCCCCATGTCGCCTGAAAAATTTCAGTGTTCCAGGGAAAAGTGACCGGTGCTGTCAAAATGGTTTATCATGAAAATCATGGCATGTCAAAAAAAAAAAAAAAAAAAAGACACAACAAACAAACCAAAAAACAACCCAAACCCCACAAATCTCACATCAAAAAGAACCCTTTCACTTCCAGAATCTGTCAGAAATGAACACTTTCACTTTCAGAAATCCATCCAACACCTACCTCTGCTTCACAGTAAGAGCCTGTGCTACAATAGATGTGTGCAGACAGCACAACCCTCATTTTTTGCTTGCAGGGAACACACAAGAGAAAGCATCATGTGCTGTCTGGGGATATTCGCTGCACTTAACTGCAAGCAACAGCTCTCAAAGCTAAAAAGCAAATGGCCAAGTGATCTCAGAGGATGCACTGACTTTAAGCTGTGCTAGCAGAGAGCAGCGAGCACCATCAAACTTCCCAGCTACCCCAGCAAGGGACACGCCGCAGTTACAGTGCAAACTAGCTGCATTTGGAGTGAACAAATCCCTTCCTGACTGCGTTCATCTGCACATTTTGGGTTTCAACCTGTAAGCCGCTATTCCTCTGCAAGGTGCCACGTGCCTCTCTGCAGGTTTTTAAACCCGGAAGTAACTAGAACATACCAGTTGTGAAAAATACCTCTTTTGCAGGAAAAGCCCACCTGTAGCACCTACTTTTATTAGAGACCAGGTCTCTGGACTGCTCCCTGCCTGCTCTGCCTCTGCTCAAGAGAGAAGAGTAAGTCAGCAGCTGAATCACCAGGACTGCCACACTTCTGCAGGGCCTCCAAAAATAACTCATCTGGAAATTCCTTGGAGGCATAAACCTTGCTTCAGAAGGACTGCAGAGATCCAGATTCCTTAATGGAGCAGACTGGATGTGAACTGGCCCAAGGATTTAGGATCACGTATAAAAGAATGTAGAAAGCAACTTGTTACAGAACAGCTAGCATGCGGTCAGTATTAAGAAAAAAAAAGTTAACTCGCATAAATCATCACGTCGCCCAGATGAAACAATCTGCCTGCCCAGGAATCAGACACCGAGTTCCCGATCGTTTGCCTGATACCAAGGTTCCAGGGACTTGCCTTGTTCTCACCAACCAGCTCTGTACACAAAGCCAAAAATGCCTTCTTAACAACACTGCTGCAGCAACTTTCATCTGTACTAACCTGAACGTCCACACCCGCACCTTCCACTCCAACCAAAAACCCTCCATGAGCTTTGGTCCCGGGGTCCTTGCCAACATATCAGCCTGAAAAGCTCTGTGAGGCAGCAGCCCTGCACCCACGCAGGGTCAAAGACGGCACCTCCCCACTGCAATCAGGATTCAGAGATGCTCGCCACCACCTTTTTCTACTGCACTGAACCGGCACGTTATCCCTCCTGGAAGCCTGCAAGCAGACGGGACCCTCCAGAGCCGATCCAGGCTGCGGATGATGGCAGTGGAGGTCCGGATCCATTCAGATGCTGACAAGCTCTACTTGCTGCCGAGCAGAAAGTCGTGCTTAGCTGGGCTGGCCTGCACCCAGGCCAGCAGCGCTTCAGCTTCAGCAGTTTTTCCCTTCAGAAACCAATTTATTTCTTCACCTGCAATGCTCACTGCACACAGCTCACTGAGGTTTTTTCATAGCATCATTGAATGGTTCGGGTTGGAAGGCAGCTTAAAGACCATCCAATTCCAACCCCCCCTGCCAGGGGCAGGGACACCTTTCACCAGCCCAGGCTGCTCCCAGCCCCGTCCAGCCTGGCCTTCCTTTGCATGTAAGAACTCCAGGCTGCTGCAAGGAAAAGGCACGGAGCTGAGGATTTCTGTTTCCCTACCGACAATTAAAAGCACGTTTCGTGAGCAGGCTCCCAGCTCTGACCTCAGGGACTCTCACAAGGACACAGAGCAGCCACCAGTGCCCACGGTGGTCTCACCGACTTCTGGCCCTCTGCCTGGGCTGGCTCTGGCAGCAGCGTGCCACCAAAGCCTGGCTTCTGGGGGGGAAACCCATGCAAGCCCAGAGGGGCGGGGGCTTCTCCTTTTCTGCCGGAATGTTGGCTTTTGGGGCAAAGGGGAGGGAAATAAGGGGGAAAACAAAACAGCTGCCTTTTGCTACCTCTGCCTTTCACGGTCTAGAGGTGGGCTGCGCACCCCCCCGAGCAGGGCGAGGGCAGAGGGCCAGCCGGGGCCGTGCCAGGGTTACACGAGCCTTGGGATCCCCCAGCCCCAGACCGCTGCCTGCCCGCCCCTCTGGGAATAGCCTTAGAAAATTTTAAAAGTAAAAAACTACGCACTGGCATTTTCTGAACACACGGACTCACGATCCAAAACTCCCTGCAAAACACTCCCATTAGCGAATAGCTGGAGTCCATTACAAAAATAAACACGGATTATTTTTGGTCCTTCGACCCTTGCCCGGAGCGCTGCGGGTTTCCGAACCAGAGCAGCAGCCGCGGCAGCTTTTGCCCAAGAAACCCAGGAACAGCCTGAAAAACGGGGGCCGGCTCGTCGCGCAGTGCCCGGGCTGGCCGCCCCGCCGCAGGGAAACCTGCCCGGAGGCCCCGGGGGCTGCGGGGCACAGCGCGCCGCCGGCCCGGCTCCACAGGGGGCCCGGCTCCACAGGGGGCCCGGCACCGCGGCGGCGGCCCCGGGAGCCGCCGGGCAGCGGAGGTGAGGGGTGGCCCCACCGGCTGGTCTCACCTGCGATGGCGGTCTCGTCCAGGTGGGAGCCGGGGGGCCGCTCGCCCCGGCCCTGCTGCAGGAGGAAGCCGCACAGCACCCACACGGCCACTCCCGATCGTAAATCCATTTCCGCGTCTGCCTCGCCGCTTCCCCCGCCGCTGTCAGCTCCTCCTCGGCATCGGCCCCCGCCGCCGCCGCTGCCGGGCCCGCCCGCTTCACCTCAGCCCCGCCGGACCCCACCGCCTAGGCGGGAGCGGGCTGCGCGCTCCGGGGCTGCGGCCGTCACCAGCTGCGGGAGGGACTGCGGGTTATTCTTCGGTGTTCCCGCCTAAGCGCGGCTTCCCGCTGCCCCGGGACGGGCAGCTGGCACCGGCACCGGCGACTGCACCAGCCCCCGCCCGCCCCCGGAAACAGCAGCACCCCACCCCCCCCGCAGTAGTCTCTCCCGGGAGAGCCCACCCCCCCGCGCAGCAGTGGGCTCTCCCGGGACAACCCTACGCCCGCTCCGCAGTAGTGGGCTCTCCCGGGAGAGCCCTGTCCGTGTCCGTGTGTGTGTGTGTGCGTGTCCAGCAGTGGGCTCTCCCGGGCTAAGCCTACCTTCCCTCAACCTCCCCCGGTCCGCTCCTTTCTCCCTCAGCTGCGGCCTCTCCCGGGACACCCCCCTCCGCCGCGATCTCTCTTGGGCCAGCCCCGCTTCCCCCCCCCCCCCGCCCCGCCCCCCAGCGGTGGTCTCTCCCAGGCTCCGCGCGCCCCGCTGCGCACCGGGCCCTGCCGCCGCCGCACGCACGGTGACAGGGGGCGGAGCTTACCGCCGCCGTGCGAGGCCCTCCGCGGGGCGGGGCCGCCCCGCTGCAAGACCAATCAGGGGCGGGCAGGTAGCCACGCCCCCAGCTTCCTCCCCCTCCTTCCCCACCTCCTCCGGGCTCCGCGAGCCCGCCGCTGAGCCGCAGCGGCCTCTGGCGGGCGCAGCGGGGAACGCCCAGGCTGGGCGAGGGCCCGTGGCGCGGCGAGGAAGCTAAGCAGGGACAGCTGTGAGCAATGCCTGTATGGGTGACCATACTGGCTGCAGCCTGCCTCCAGCCCCGGGGAAGGCTCGTCAGAGCATCCCAGATGTCAGAGCATCCTGGCTCGTCAGAGCATCCCGTCTTGCTGGAGCACGCCGACACATCTGAGCACCCCAGGTCGTCGGAACACCCTGGCCCACTGGAACACCCCACCTCATCGAAGAACCCAGCTCACCAGAGCATCCCAGGTTGCTGGAGCACCCTGACACATCGGAGCACCCCAGCCTATCAGGACAGAGCATTTTGATGCCTGAGCGTAGTCGCTCGCAGCCGGGCCCGGGATTCCACACTGAGAGCCCTTGAGAACTGCAACACCCCGCTGGGGCCACTTGCTCCTGGAGGCATTGCTGCTCAGTGGCGCTGGACCACTGCCATCAGTGCCACTGGGGCCCACAGCCACCAGCGCTCAGAGTCCCCAGCCTGTGGTGGGGGACTGGAAGGTCGCGGGCTGAGGTTTCACATGTCCTTTTCCCTTGGCACCAGACCTAGAAGTGAAGCTCCCTGCAGAGATTGGATCTGGCCCCAAAACAGCTCTGCAGCCACCACCCTGGAAGCAAAATCCCATCCTGCTCCTGCCCCGCTGCCCTGAGGGGTGTCAGCCCTGGCCCTGGATCAGGCGCCTGCCAGCCGGGCAGTGTCCAGCGCCACCACCCCGGGATGAGTGATGAGAGCACCGGGATGCAGGACAAGGGGACTGGCATGCAGGATGCATGACAGAGGGACTAGGATGCAGCATGCAGGGTGTGGGGACTGGGATGCAGGACACGGGGATGGGATGCAGGATGCAGGACAGGGGGACCGGGATGCAGGATGCAGGGCAGGGAGACTGGGATGCAGCATGGGGGGGACCAGTATGCAGGGCTGGTGCTGCAAGGGGAGCCGCAGCACCGGTGGGTGCTGGGGATGGAACACAGGCCTGGCCACGGAGGTGAGCGGGCAGTGCCAGGCAGGGGGGTCCCAGGCAGGTCCCAGCCCTGTTTCTCCGTGCTGGCATGGAAAAAGATCCCAGGTGTGGGCAGGGGGTCCCTCAGGAGCCCCTGGGGCTGTGACACACCCTGGGATGAGCACGGTGACAGGTACACTTGCCCCTCAAAGAACAGCCTCACCTCCATCCCTGGGCAGCCACGTCTCCCCTGTGAGACCCCCCCAGCCCCAGGCTGGGCACCCAGGCCCCTCACGGGCAGCGGGTGCTGCCTTGGGTGCTGCGGGGGGACCTGGCCCTTGCGGGGACCCTTACAGCACCTGGGTCTCCTCTGGCCCTGACCCCGCAGGAGCAGGCTGCCCTAAGGGGGGCTCTGCCCCTGCAGCAGCCCTGGCACCCTGCCATTCACCCTCTGGGGCAGCAGGTCCCCCCCCTCCCCTCACCCGGTCACATCTTTCCCCACCCAGACCCGAGGGCAGGGGCCGCCCTCCCTCCCATGTCCCTAGGCAGCCTCGATGGCCGGTGTGGGCTCCCCACCTCAGCCCCCCATGCACCCCTGCCTCTGCCTTGAGGTGTCCCAGAGCTCCTGGGCCCCGGGGCTGGCAGTGGGCTACCCCAGCCTGTCCCTGTCCTCATCCCTGTCCCCGAGCCGAGCCCTGTCCCCAGCCTGGCCCTGGGGGGACAGGCACAGCTCCAGCCCTGGGAGCCAGACCCCCGCCTGCTGCAGCGCAGCCCGGGGCCAGGGCACAGGGGGGTGGGGGGGTGGGCAAACCCCAGCTGAGGGTCCTGCCCCAGACCTGCTGCGGCCTCCAAGTCCCCCAGCCCCACAGCTGGGATGGGGATTGGGGGGTCCCACAGTGTGGGATGGGAATGGGGATGGGGGGTCCTTCAGCCTGGGATGGGGAAGGGGAGGCCCTGCAGCCCCGGATGGGGATGTGATTGGGATGGGATGGGGACAGGGGGTCCCGCAGGCCAGGATGGGGGTGGGATGGGATGGGGATGGGATGGGGATGGGATGGGATGGGATGGGATGGGATGGGATGGGATGAAATAGAGGGTCCTGCAACCTGGGATGGGGAAGGAGGGGTCCCACAGCCTGCGATGGGATTGGGATGGAATGGGGGGTCCTGCAGCCCGGGATGGGTATGGGATGGGACGGGATGGGATGGGATGGGACGGGATGGGATGGGATGGGACGGGACTGGATGGGACAGGACAGGACTGGATGGGATGGGGGGTCCTACAGCCCGGGATGGGACAGGACGGGACTGTATGGGATGGGGGGTCCTACAGCCCGGGATGGGCATGGGATGGGTTGGTGGATCCCACAGCCTGGGATGGGATGGGATGGGATGGGGTGGGATGGGATGGGATGGGATGGGATGGGATGGGATGGGATGGGATGGGATGGGATGGGATGGGATGGGGGTCCTGCAACCTGGGATGGGGAAGGGGGAGCCCTGCAGTCTGTGTTGCGGATGTGGAGTCCCACAGCCTGGGATGGGATTGGGATGGAATGGGGGTTTCTGCAGGCTGGAATGGGAATGGGGGCAGGTCCCGCAGCCCGGGATGGGATGGGGGGCCGGGGTGTAACTAGGCGCCAGGCCGGGTCGCGGGGTGATGCCGGGGGGTGCTGGGGGCTGCGCTGCCCCGGGACCCCTCAGCCAGGGCACGTCCCACGGGAAGGCCCCGGGCCCCGGGCAGCCCGAGGAAGGAAGCGGCGGGGCGGGCGGGACCGGGCGCGGCCCAGGGAAGTTTCTCCGCGGGACCGCCCGGGGCGGCGGGAGGCGGCCGCTGACTTCCTCCTCCTCCTCCTCCTCCTCCTCCTCCTCCTCCTCCTCCTGCTGCCGCCGCCGCCGCCGCCGCTCCGGCCCCGCGCCCGCCGCCGCGCCATGCCCCGGGGTGAGTGCGGGGCCGGGGGGGGGCCGGGTCCCGCCGCTGGGCGGGGGGCTGCCGGAGAGGGACGGGGGACCCGCTGCCGGGGGTCTCGGCGGGTCCCGGGCCCGGGGCGGGGCGGCGGGAGGAGCTGCCCGCCGGGGCCAGGACGGGGACACCGGGAGCCGCCCGGGGCGGGCCGGGGGCTAACGGGGCTCAGGGACAGCGCGGTACCGGGGGCGCTGGCCCGGAGCCCGGGAGCGGGACCGGCAGCTGGCGGGACACGGCGGGGGCCAGAACCGGCTCGGCCCGGTCCCTCGGCGGGGCCGCTGCACCCCCCGCACCCCCCGCCACCGCACCCGCATCATCCACCGCAGCCGCTGCACTCACCGCCGCTGCACCCCCCTGCCACGCACCCCGCGCCGTGCAGCGGTCCCGCTGCCCGCACTGCACAGGCTGCACCGCTCACTGCACGCAAGGGCACTGCCCGCCGTGCCGGGCGCTGCACGGGCTGCGCTGCACGCCAGAGGGCACTGCCCTGCGCCCTGCACTGCATCCTCTGCCCCCTGCCCTGCACTGCATCCTCTGCCCCCTGCCCTGCACTGCATCCTCTGCCCCCGGTGCCCCCTGCACTGCACTCTGCGCCTGCTGCACTGCCCCCTGCACGGCACTGCCCTGCACGCTGTGCCCACCGCACTGCTCCCTGCACCTGCTGCACACTGAGCACTCCACTGCAACACCCAGTGCATGCACTGCAGGGTTCTGCACCGCACACTGCACCCACTGAGAGGGACAACACCTCACGCCATGGGGCACTGTACACATGCTGCACCACACATCATTGCAGTCACACACACACTGCACCCACTGCAACACCCATGAACAGCACCGCACTGCACACACCTTGCAACATAGCTGTTAACTGCATATGCCGCACGTTACATGCTGCAGTGCTCATTGCAACACTGCACACACTGCAACACGTGTGTCACTTGCTGACACCGCAACACAGTGCAACAGACGTGCTGCAACAGGCGTTCAGCAGATGCAGCACAGGCACTGTAATGCACACTGCATCCCTGCCACTGTTGTGCCCACTGCACGCCGCAGCGCACACTGCAGTGCTCACACCACTGTGCTTTCACATGCTGTGGCGTGTTGGGAGGTGTGGGGGTGGCACAGCACAGCGCGGTCAGCTTGACTGTGTGACAGGGCTGTCCCTAGGGTGGGTGTCTGGCTGTGGTGGGTGGTTCTTGTGGGGCCACCCCAGGCCCCCCGGCTGGGTGGATGGTGAGTCTGTGCTGTGGCCCTGCAACTCCCCTTTTGTGAAAGTTGCCAGAGCTTGGGGAGAGGCTTTGGGGAGCCCTGTCCTCTCCTCCCAGTGTGGGGCCATGGGGGGATGTGCTGGGGGGCAACAGAAGGCTGCACTGTGCTGTTGGTCGAACACCAGTTCCTGATTCTGCTTGTGCCACCTCTCAGTGCCGTCCCGCTGCCAGCTTGCTGCAGAATGGGGGCACCCCTGGGTCCCTGAGTGCCTGGGGGAGAATGCCCCCGCTGGGAGTGGCACAGTGTGGCCATGGCTCTGAGGGTGGGCACATGGTCTGGGCTCCTGCTGGGCTCGCTCCTCTTTTCTTGGTGGAAGGAGAAGCTTCCGAAGTGCCAGTGGTGGCATGTGGGGACATTGTTCAGCCCCCACCACCTGGGCTGAGCTGTCGTGGGTGTTTTGGCTGGAGTGGGCAGCGGGGTTGGTGCTGGGACCACAGGGCGCAGGTAGCTGGAACATCCGTGGGTGCAGGTATGCTTCTGGTGATGCTGGTAGGCGCCCAAGGCTGGCACACCTCATGGCAGCAGTGATGCTGGCCAGCGGGTGTAGGTGTGGTGTGTGCCCTGCATGGGCTGGGAGCAGGGGCTGGGTATCCCATGCCTGGGGTTTTGGTGTGACCGTAGCATCGGGAGGTGCCAAAGTGGCCTGGTGCTGGCATGCTCAACACACTGCCTTGCCTGCGCCTTCGCCGTAGGTGTGAGCAGTGCCAGGCTGTTTTCTCACCCCGAGGCCATGGAATGTGGCCTTGCCTGGCTGGCCCCATCCCTCCATCTCCATCAGTCCCAGGATCCACCCAATGCAGGCAACTGTATCTGACCGAGAGCAGCCCTGGCCAATGCTGGCCTCAGCCCACTGCTGGGTGGGGGAGGGGGTTTGCTGGCCAGGGCTGGCCCTGGTTCAGGGGCTGCTTGTGCACCACAGGGGAGTCTGGAGCCGACTCTGGCCCCCAGTGCTGCTGGCTTTGGCAGTGCCTTGAGCAGGAGGCCAAGGGTAGGGAGCAGCTGTGGCTGTGCTGAGAGGCAGACTGGGACCCAGTGTTGGAGCTCTCCAGCCCGGGAGGGAAATAAAATGAGGAAATTAGTCACGACGAGCCTGCAGCTGGAAAATGAGGGAAATCAAAACCCTTCGACTCAGCATGGAAGTTATTTTAGCTACGATGACAGGACCGTGGGACAGAACTGGGGTTACCGGGGGCAGTGCACCTTGGGGCACATCCCACAGAGTGGGGACCCCATCTCGGCCACACCAGCACTGGGTTCCCACCGTGGCTGTGGCAGAAACCACCCCCACCCTGCTCCTGCTGCGGTGCTGGGCCGGCACGCTTTCCTCCACGGTGTCCCCACTTGGTATTTATAGATTTTATTAGTTTCCTCTTTCTGCCTGCTGAACCAGTGACAGCACTGGGTGGGGGGGCGGCTGCGCTGTGCTGCTCCCTCTGCAGAGCAGGGTTGATCATGGCTGCTGATCCGCAGCCCCGCGTGGGCCCGGGCAAGTCCGTGATGGACCTGCTGCCTGGCCCACGAGCACGGGCAGTGACATGCTGGCTGCAGGCTCTGTTCCCTGCCGGCACCACACTGGGTGCGCGGTGTGGGGTGCACAAGGTTCGGTGCATGATATGGGGTGCAGTGTGGGCTGCACAGCGTGTGGCGTGTGATGCACAGCGCACCGTCAGTGGTTTGCGGTGCAGGGTGTAGGGCGCAGGCTGTGCAGCACGCTTCAGTTTGGTGGGGTCAGGTTTGGGTGCCACCAGGCTGGGGCTGGCCAGGCCAGCAGCAGGAGAGGAGCCCGTGGGGGCGGCTGCTCCGCTCCCCTGGTGGAAAAACCCAGCAGGGGTATGCCCTGGCTGTGAGTGATGGTGAGCGGGTTTTGCTTCCCTTTTCTGCTGAAGAAGAGATGAGTCGTTTTTCCCGTCCCCGGCTGGTGGCAATGGAGGGGTGGGGAGGTTGTGGGTGCATCACCCACAGCCTTGCTCACCCACCCGTGCCCTCTCTCCAGCACCCCAAATCCTGGGCGAACACCCCAGCAGTGCGGAGGGTGGCTGGGGTCCTGCTGGGGTGGGGGGTGCTGGGCCCTGGGGCTGGGCATCATGCAGACCCCCAGTGCTCTGACTCTTCCTCTTCCTCCTCTGGTTCCCCTCCTATGGGGCCAGGGTGCAGGGCTGGGAAGGGGCAGGTGCCTCCGGTGCCACGCACAGGCTGTGCCCCATACCAGCTGTGCCCCCCAGCCCCACAAGGCCACCCAGCATCTCTAGGAGGGCCAGAAGGGGTTAAAGGTGCTGTTGGCTATGGACTTCCCAGGAGAACAGAGCTGGCCTTGTGCAGGCAGTGGTGCTGGCAGCAGGCAAGGCAGGCAGCACACCAGGGCCAGGGGTTGCACTCACCCAGTGTCCTCAGGCAGTGGCTGGGCTGCCCAGGGTCCATGGGCTGCAGGACCCTCGAGTGGCCTGGTGTCGGGATGCTACCAGGACCATGGGTGACCTCCAGTCTCTGCCCAGTGCTGCCCCAGCCCTATCCTGGCTGGGGGGTCCTGGCTGCCATTTGGCATGGCTCCCGCCTCCCCTCCTGTCACCTTATGGTGGGGGGCTGGGGCCCATGTGGCTGTGGGTTAGGGACAAAAGTGGCCCCTGCAACACCCCTCATTCCCCCCCAGGCAGGTGAGGGAGGGCTGGGGCTAGAAGCATCCGTGTGGCGAAGGGGCAGCTCTGAGGGGTCCAGAGCTGAAGCCCTCCTGCCACCCTTGTCCTCCTCCCTGGCACCCAAAGCGGGGCTCAGGGCTTTGGCTGCTGCAGGGGCTCTCATCTGCACTAGGCCGCCTCCCCAGTGAGCAGTTAGCCCTGGCATGCAGGTACACAGCCATACCTTGTTGTGCCACTGGCCCCGGCCCCACGCCCAGGGTCAGCAGTGCCCATGGTACCAGTGACGGTGAGAGCAAAAAGGGTCCTGCGCGAGCACCCGGCTCCCACCACGGCCCCTCCACAGGCTGCATGTGCGCCCGCGTTTGCTGCTTGCCGGTGGCAAACCTTGGGCCACGCTGGGGTTTCACAGCCCCAGGGGCCCTGAGTCACAGAGAAGCGGTCCGCTGCCCACCGCCTGCTGCTTCCTCCTCCTTTCCTCTGTTTCCCTGTAGCAGCGATGCTCTCATGAGCACGAGCATTTCCACTTGCACGCCATCCCCTTAGCAGCCCTGCTGACTCAGCCTGGGCCTTCCTCAGGATAGGGATGGGTGCCAGCTGGGTGCCAGCTCATCCCGGGGTGCCAGTGGCCCCACGGCCGGTTTGTGGGTGTGGGGTTTGAGCTCGGCGTGACCAGCACATGCCATGTCCCACTGTGGGACTGTCGCAGGGCCGTGGCTGGTCAGGGCCCTCCCTGCTCCCTGAGGGATGGGGAGCTGCAGTCAGGAGGGGCACCACTTTGCCCCTGTGCCCTGGGAGAGCCACTCCTTGCACCCCACTTCTGGCTGTGGCGGCTTCCCCGGGTCCCCCGCCAGGGCCAGTCCCTGCCGGTCTGTTCCGCTGCCAACATTGTCCTTCGGCTCTGGTGGCTCTTCCCACCCGTGTTCTTCCCCTGGGTAATTAGTAGACAGTGATGGGCTCTGGTCACATCCCCCCTGGCTGCTCCACCGATGGGGCATCCCCGGGACCCCAGTACTCCCTGGGGTGCCCTGGTGGCTTCTTGGGGCAGCAGACTGCCCCCACACTCCACTGACCTGGGGTCTGGGGCTGCTGTGGGACCCCTCTCACTCCCACCCAGCTGACTGGGTGACCCTGGCTGGCACTCAGAACCCACTGTCCCAGCCTGAGGGGATCCCCTGGTGTCACACCACAGCCAGCCAGTCCTGGCAGCCAGGGGACCTCCGCCTGGGGGGCAGCAGGGACCCTCTGTTGAGCCCCCCATGTGCTGCAGAGTGGCTGCCCAGATTGCAAATAGCTATGAGGACCATGGGGTGCCCGTGGGGACACCAGTGACCTTGGGGTGCCTGTGGACCATGGGGACAGCAGGAGCCTGGGAGTGCCAGGGGGCTGTGTGCCTTGTTGGGGGCTTATGGGGCACCCTCGGGTGCTGTGATGCCTCAGCCTGGCTCCTGCTCTGGGGTGCCGCCCCTCATCCCCCCCGGGCCCCTCCACCTCCCTGCCTTCCCCATCTATTGCATCCCACATGCCCTCGTACCCCCAAGCCGGGTCGCGCCTCAGTGATGCCCCTGCAGCGGGGATGCTGCACCCACTGCTCACAGCTCCTGCATCCCACCGTTTGGGTGGTTTTAAACCCACCGCACGCTCCCTGTGTCTAGCTGAGCGCGGTGCTGCTCGGCGCACCTCCCGCTCCTGGAGGGGAATATACAGTTTTGCAAAGGAAACCAAAGGCTGGAATTTAGAAATAACCTTTTGGGTTGGCTTTTTTTTGTTTCTCTTTGGTTGGCTAGTTGGTTTTTTTTCCACAAAGCAAAGCCTGGTTTGGGTTTATTTCGGCTGGGGAGTGGCTGGCTCCAGCTCCTGGCAACCACATGCCTGCCGGCCTTTGGCTTAGGAAAAGAAGGGAATTTAAATCTAAAATACGAACCAAAATGGTTTTCCAGGAAAACTCTTATTTTTGCCGTCTCTTCTTCAACCTGATCTTATCAGAAAAGGAAAAAAATAATCTGCTGCAGTGCTGCCAGCTGCCCCGGAGGGGCTGAGGGAGAGCAGGGCAAGTGGGGTGCCCGTGCCCCCCGAGCCTCACAGATGACAGGGGAGAAAAAGGTTGAAACCAGGTCAAATAGGTCCCAACTAGGTCAGATAGGTCCAAATGGGGTCAGATCAGTCCCAACAGGGTCCCAACCAGCTCAGCCAGGTCCCTGCCATGGCGCAATGGGGGCAGCTGCAGCCTGCTCCAGGCTCTGCCCCGGGGTACCCCCTCAGCCCCAGGAACCCTGGGCAAAGGGACAGGGTGGCTGCAGGACAGAAGGGGCACGGGGGCTACGGGGTGCCACATCCCCTGGCCCCACTGCATCAGTGTGGTCCCACCAGTCTCACTGGTCCCCAGCGGCGGGGGGCAAGCAGGGTGGCCAGGGCTGGGCATTGGCGCAGGGCTGTTTTGGGCATGATGGGGCTGGGGGTGACAGCTGAGGGTGGGCAATGACCCAGCGGCACCACTGGATGAGAAATGAGGGTGCGTTGGGCATTACAGGCAGTTAGTACTTTGTCTGAGTTGGGCGGCCCCCACAGGCAGGCAGGACCCCCAGGTGGGGGCCAAGGCACTGGGGTGTCCCCAGGGGTTCCCTCCCCAGCACTGCCTGCTCCCCTGTGTCCCCTCCCCTGGTGCTGCATGGTGATGGCAGGAGGCAGCAGGGTGGCATTACAGCCCCTGGGGAGGGTACCTATCCCTGGAGACGGTTCTGCACAGCCAGGGCAGGAGCTCAGTCTCCCATCACCCTCATCTGGTTCCTTCTGCTCTCCCACTCCCACCCACCCTGCTCCCGCTCCCCCTGCTTCTGCGCCCACTGCCCTGGTGCACCTCCTCCCGCTACCCTGCTCCTGCTCCTGCTCCCACCCCTCTGCCCTTTCTCCCACCACCCCAGCCTCCCGCGGCCGCTCCAAGCCCCACAGACCCTGGTGGGGGTCCCACTGCCTGCTCTGCCTGTACTGTCACCGAGTCCCCCAGGCTCTGCGCCGCCCCGCCCCCCCGTCTGGTGCGAGGAAACCCTTCAGGCTGCGTTTGTTACCAAAGCAGGGAGAAAATCGAGGCCGAAGGCCGTGCGAGCAGACCCGGCGCTGCCGTGGCCGCCCGGCTTCCTGCTGCGGGCAGGCGCTGCCTGCGGGGGGGCTGCCTGCCATGGCCCTGCTGCACCCCGGTGCTGCGGCTCTGCTCACAGGCTGAAGAGTTGGGGATGCCCCCAGCCATCGCCGTGGAAGCATTTTGCAGTGGGGAAACTGAGGCAGGGCACTGCAGGGTGGCTTCGGCAGCGTTCGGGCCAGGGTCCTTCCCACTTGTCCTGCCTGTACCCGGGGATGCGGCGGTGCAGGCAGGGAGCCAGGCAGGGCGGGGGTCACGGCGCACCCGGCCCCGCCACGGGCAGGAAGCCGGGTGTCAGGCCGGGAAGAGGAAGAGCGACTTCCCCATCCGAGGGGGCAGGGTCCGGTGCGGTGGGAGCTCGGGACGGGGGACACGGCCCCTTCACCCTTCCCCAGCCACACTGCCCCAGCCCTGCAGCCCCAGGGTCTCTGGGGAAAGGGGTCCCCGGCCAACCCAGGGCTCTGGGCAGATGTGGCTTCCCTGGGCCCCTCCACCCTGGCACCTCCGTTCCCTCCCCATCGCTGCGGCACGTGTGTCCGCTGCCCCAGCCAAGGTAACCCTCCCACTGTGATACATCCTGTCGGGCGGCAGCTTTTCCCGGTGGGGAGAGAGGCTGCTGGCCCCACGGGTGGGCACCCTCCTGCCCCGGCACTGCGCAGTGCCCCCGCACCTCAGCTGGGCTGGGCTCAGCAGCACCCAGCTCCAGCCTGCAGCAGGAAGGGGAGCAGGATGCAGCCCTTAATGGCATTTGCAGAGGGAACCTGAGGAAAGCAAACAGGGAAACATGCGCTGGGCTCAAGGATAAACACAGCTGCCGGAGCGGACGTCAGTGCCGGGGGCCACGGCAGCAGCTGCTCTTGCACCCAGCCATGGCACCAGCACAGCCTCTGCCTCACCGGTGCCAGCACCAGGCTGCTCAGCGTGTGCAGCACCAGGGCTGGGGCGCATGGCAGCAGCCCCCCCGCCCCCACAGCCCAGATCTGTCCCTGGCCTCGTGCCCTGCTGCCTTCCATCCTGTACCTGGCTGGAGGCATGGCACAGCATGGCATAGCACAGGGTGCTGCAGCAGCCTGGCTGTCCTGGTAGCAGCATCCTGGGGACAATGCGGTCCCCATGCAGGCCAGCTGCAGTGGCACATGCATTTGCCCTGGGTCAGGGGATGTGGTTCCCCCTCAGGGTGTCTCTGGGCTGCTGGGGGCATGTGCCTGTCTAGAAAGCTCGCCCGGGCTGCGGGCTGGAGGGTGAGCCGAGTGTGACCCGTCCCTCTGCACCCTCCGTGGCAGGCCATGGTGACCCCAGCCTGGCACGCCTCCTGACCCTCTCTCCTCCCCACAGGCTGCTGAAGGGGGACACGAGGGTCACCAAGCTGCAGGGATGCAGAGCATCAAGTGCGTGGTGGTGGGTGACGGGGCGGTGGGGAAGACCTGCCTGCTCATCTGCTACACCACCAACGCCTTCCCCAAGGAGTATATCCCCACCGTCTTCGACAACTACAGCGCCCAGAACACGGTGGATGGCAGGACTATTAACTTAAACCTGTGGGACACGGCAGGCCAGGAGGAGTACGACCGCCTCCGGACGCTTTCCTACCCCCAGACCAACGTCTTCATCATCTGCTTCTCCATTGCCAGCCCACCCTCCTACGAGAACGTCAAGCACAAGTGGTACCCAGAGGTGTGCCACCACTGCCCCAGCGTGCCCATCCTCCTCGTTGGCACCAAGAAGGATCTGAGAAACAACCCCGAGACCATGAAGCGGCTCAAGGAGCAGAACCAGGCACCCATCACCACCCAGCAAGGCATCAGCCTCTCCAAGCAGATCCGTGCCGTCAAGTACCTGGAGTGCTCGGCGCTCAACCAGGAGGGCATCAAGGATGTCTTCACAGAGGCAGTGAGGGCCGTGCTCAACCCTGTCCCGGCCAAGCCCAAGAAGCCCTGCATCCTCTTGTGATGGGGCTGCTGGTGACCAGTGAGAGACAATGCTGCCTTTGCCCTGGCCCTGCTGCGCCCCGAGACACTGCTCGGTGCTGCCAGCTCCCCCTGCCTGCTCCGGTGCCTCTCCGAGCCTCGCTGTCCCCCCCAGGGATGGTGGGACTGGGGCTTGCCAGCCTGAAGCCACCAGCTTTAATAATACAGACCTTGTTTGCACTAACTGGCCACCCTGGGGGCAGCGTGGCTCCCACAGCCCTGCGGGACCCCCACCCCGGCCCTGGCTCTCAGTGTTTGCTTTTGGTGATGCCTCTCCAGTCCCGGCACAGAGCAAGGGGATGCCTGGGGTAGCCGAAGCCCTGTCCTGCCTTGAGCACCCCACAGGGACCTGTCACCTCCACCTTGAGCACCCCATGGGGACCTGCCAGCCCCATCCCCTGGCACCAGCACAGCTGTGGGGTGCATGGGGGGAGGCCCTCACCCCTCTGTGCCAGCCCCGGTTCTTGGCCACCTCTGAGCATCCTGCTGCCCTGGTGCTGGCACGGCCCCATCCCACCGCAGGGTGCTGGCAGCTGCGCCAGGAGGTGTCCCAGGGGGGTGTTTGGGGTAAGCTCAGCCTGGCGCAGCATCACCAACTCCCTGGGGCCAGTGCTGGGGAAGTCCAGTCCTGGCAAGAGTGGAGCCGGTGCTGCTGACAAATGCTGCCAGAGGAGCGTGTTCCCATGCTGGCCACCACTGGGGCTCTGGAGGGTAGCGGGACTCACCTGCAACCAGCTGCTCCCCGAGTTGCTTCTCCTTAAATAAAGAGACCTGCCCAGGCTCTCAGTTTCCTGTGCTCTCCTGCGTGCACCCACCTTTCCTGGGCATGAGGAACCCCCTGCGACCACCCCAGGGGGGGCATGGGTGCCCCTGTCCCGAGCTAGGTCAGGGCCACTCACCCTACCAGGGCCAAGCTAAGGGTGCTCATGGCAGCGCTGCTGCCTGCTGGGGGTCTCTGCCCAGGGAAGCCCGGGGTGCCCCTGCCATCGCCAGCCATGGCCTCTGGCCACCCCCATGCCTGCTTAGGGTCAGCACCGAGCTCCCTTGCAGGGGGCTTGGGGACATTGCACTGGGTGGAAATGGGGACATTGCAGGGGTGGGCGTAGGGGGCTGCGGGAGCAAAGCCCTCTCCCTGGCAGAGCCCCGGCTCTGGCTCTGCCCTGTCCTGCCCCACTCTGGAGCCAGAGCCACATGTCCCTCTGCCCAGGGTGTCCTGGGAGACCCCGAGTCCTGTGGCCGAGTGCCGAGGATGGTGATGATGGCAGCAGACCCAGCTGCTCGGCTGCACTTGCCACCCCCCTGCCAGCCCCCACGGGCTGCCGGCACGTGCTGGCCGGCGGCTGGATCCGACGAGGCCCGGCAGGGCCCCTGCTGCCGCGCACACGGGCCCCTTGCCTGGCCCCGGGGCCTTCCTGCAGGAAGGGCAGAGACCCGCCACCGCCACAAGCCGCCTTTGTTCCCTGCTGCCATTTCCCGGCCAGAGACGGGGGCCGCCGGGGGCCGGCGTGGGCGACGGTGCCGCCAGGCAGGGTGGCTCCAGCCGTGTCTCATCCCCATCCCCCTCCCACAGCCGTGCCTTGCTGCAGCCTCCCGGTGCTGATGCGAAGCGTGGCCCCCTCGGCCCCCCCAGCCTGGGAGGCTGCAACGCCGGGGCACGGCACGGCACGGCCCGGGAGGGTGCACGCCAGCAGGCTGGCAGCTCCCAGCTGCACCGAATCCTGCTCCCCCGCGGGGGTCCCTGTGGCCATGTCCTGCTCCCACCGCACGGTGCCATGAGGGTTGTATCCTGCTCCCGCTTGCTGTCGGGGAGGGCTGTGCTGTGTCGGGGGGTCCCTCACCAGCACCTGAGGGGCTGTGCCACCCCACGAGCTCCCGTGGGCAGGGCTGACGGCAGAGCGATGGGTGCCACAGTGTGGGGCCACACCGGGCAGAGCTGGGGGGCTCATGCAGCGCGGGGCCCCCTCCCTTGCTGGGATGCACTGTGCTGCCTGAGGACCCTCCGTATGCCTGGGGTGCCACAGCAGGGACCTCCCTGTGGCTGTGGCACTGTGGCAGGAGCTGGCTGGAGGTCTCCTGCCAGGCCACCAACGCAGACGCTCCACCCCCAGGACTGGCAGAGCGGAGGCAGGGGCTGCAGCCCCCGCGGTGGGCAAGGTGCCATCCTGGCAGAGAACAGCAGAGGAATGGGTGCTGGGACGAGGCAGGGACCCCAGGGTGGGATGCCAAGAGAGGCAGCAGGATGCAGCCCTGCCCTGGCCCTGGAATGGTGGGATGAGCTCATAGCTGTTCCCCTCCCAGCCGCTCCCTGGCCTGGCTTGGCTTGGCCACCATGAGGTCGGGGTCCAGCCACTGCCCTGGCAGGAGCCCCCAGAGTGGGGCAGAGGGAAACTGAGGCCCCAGGCAGCTGCCCTGCCCTGCTCAGCCCCAGCACCATGCTGCGGACCCCGGCCATGCCCAGCCCAACCCTGCTGGCCCCAGGCTTCACCGCCCTGGGTTGTGCTGGCCCCCTGCCCCGCAGCATCCACAGCCTCTGCAGCCCAGTCCCTGGGGCTGGGTGGGGAGCAGAGCCGCCAGCTGTGGGGTGGACACAGCCCAGCTCTCTGGCTGGCTCCCAGCCTCCTCCAGCCCTGCCAAGCCTGCCCAACCTTGCCTGGCACCCGGGGTCCATGTCCCACACCCCAGCACCCAGGATCCGTGTCCCACACCCCAGCACCCAGGGTCCATGTTCTGCACCTCCCAGCTTCCAACACCGAGGATCTGCATCTCACACGCCAGCCCCAGCACTCAGGCTCCACATCCTGCGCTCCAGCCCAGACCCCACCCTAGCCCAGGGTCCTGGGAAGGGATGGGACCTGCCGGCCAGGCTGCGTGGAAGTGGCATAGAGTCTGCTGAGAGCTCACAAAAATACTCAGTGCTTTATTTGAACCTCAAAACCAAGGCGCAGATGCTGCCAGCGGGCAGCACGCCACACGCATGCAGGCAGGGGAGATGGATGGAGCCCTGCATGGCATGGTGGGAACACTCACGGATGGACACGTGCATGCCAGGACCCACACAAAGGCCAGCCTGGGCCCGGCTCAGCCAGGGCCACTGGCCAGGGTGGCACCAGGAGAAGGCTGTGGCCCAGCCTCGGTGACAAGTGTTGGGACATCCCAAGGGACTGCTGGTGGTGGCTGCATTCACGTGAGGGGCAGCTGCAAGGACCCACGTTGGTCCTTCACAGCCGAGTGCGGCACGCAGACCTCCCCAAATTCAAGACCGCTCCGGATGCCACCAGGCTCAGCCCTCTCCCTCTCCCTGCAGTTCCTGCCCATTCCTCTTCCAGAGAGCCTCCAGGCGTGAGCCCTGTGCTGCTCTCCCAGCACAGCACCAGCTCCCTGGTGCCCCGCTGTACAGGACGCAGCCAAGTCTTCCTGGGCTGTGGCCTCTGTGAGCCGGAGCAGTGGCAGCCCCCTTCCACTAGCACCGCCCGGGGTCTGGCCATGCATGGGGGAGGAGGGGAGGAGTCTGGGGACACTGCTAGCACCCAGATGGCACCACTGCCATGCCAGTCTCCTGTGCCTTGGCAGCCAGAACCCGCAGACTGGGGGGTCACCACCGGCACTCTCCTCCTGGGGCAGCAGCAGCACCGCTGAACTCCAGCACTTCCCAGCTCAAGCCCCATGGCACAGGGGGTGCAGATGCCAGAGTGAGGATCTCCAGCATCACTTGCCCCTCCTCCCCAAACTGGGCTTGAAGTGGAACACCCCTTGCTTGCTGGAGATGGCTTCTGGGACAGGCAGAGCAGGAGGGCTTGGATGCTCTTGGCATCTGCTGTGCCCCGTGCACCCCTGCCTTTGCACTCTCCTACCTTGTTCCCGTGCAGTCTGTGCACAAGATAGCACCTTCGAAGACACTCCCTTCCCAGCAACCAGGCATGGATGGGCCAGGACCCTGCCCCAGCCCTGGATGGACCAGCAGTGCCTGGGACCAGCTCCTGGCCATGGCTCCTGTGCTCACCCGGGGCTCGGGCTCAGGAGGAGCCTGGATGCTGCCCCAGGAGCCGCAGCATGGGCCCAACTCTGCTCCAGCTCCAGCCCTGCAGCAAAGGCTTTCCAGGTAGTCAAGGCTGCGGGTTGCTCCACTTTGGGGTGCAACTAGAGAGGTGCAGGGGCAGCAAGTGCACCTTCTCCCCAGGTTGCCTTAAGCTTCGAGGCCTGAAAGGCCACCAGCCCTTTTTGGGGACCTTGGCCAAGGACCTCAAACCTGGAGAAGAAACCATGAGGCCACCCAGGCAAAGCAGGGGCACAGCAAGGCTGGCCCCCTGTGCCCCGATGCTGGGAGCAGAATCCTGCTCTGCCCAGAACATCTTTCAGAGAAACAAGCAGCAGGTACCCGGCCCCCTCCTCTGTCCTCCCTTCCTATGCCAGTATCTGGCAGGGAGCCAGGGCAGGGGGTACTGGTCTCGAGGGTCCCCAGGAATAGTCCAGAGCTCCAGGTGCAGACAGGGACCATGCACAGACACCTGTGGGGCCCAGGACCCCGGGATGATCCTTGCAGCAGCTTCACAGCAAACACCCTGGCCCCAGCCCTGGGAGCAGCAGGAGAGGGAAGGGGCTCTCTGCCTCCTCTAGGGAAAGCACAGCGCCCGCCTGGCACCGGCACCATGGCTGCCACGCAGCTGGCTGCAGCTCAAGGCCGGCTAGAAGTGCTTGTCCTCCAGCAGCGAGCTCACCACCAGCTCCTTGTTGCCGAAGTCCCAGAAGGCAGTCATGTGGAAGGCCATGTTCGAGAGGACAACCAAGTACTCCAGGAAGGCGAAGATGGTGTACACTGGTGGAGGAAACAGAGCAGGTGAGGACAACCTGCAGCCAGACCTGCCCAAGAGCTGGGGGATCTCCTGGGGCACCTCCCTGGGGCAGCAGGGCACTGGGGGTGGGGTGGGGGTGGGGTGTCCTCTGCCTGAAACCAGGCTAGGGGAGAAGGACAGCTGGGCACCATTCCTCCTGGGGCAGCTCTCCTGGCCTCTGGCTGGGATTGGCAGGCAAGGTGTCACCCTGGCCCCTTCCCCCAGCACATCCCCCCAGGCACCAGGCACGGCAGAGCCACGGCAGGACCCCGTCCCGTCCCTGCCCTGGCCCTCTTACCTCCAGGGCTGCAGTACCAGTTGTGGTGGATGAAGACACACACAGCAAACGCAAATGTGATGAAGGTGATGAAGAAGAGCAGCTGCTTCCACTTGTATGACTTGCGCTCCTGGAAGAGGCCAAGAGCTGGGTCACAGCCCCAGTCAGTCCCTGGTGCCTGCCTCATCCCTCTCACCCCACACGGCAGGGACCTGCGGAGGCCAAGCAGCTCAGCCTTTGCCTCTGCAGATGCCCGACGTGTTGGAGCAGCCATCCCCATCCCCAGGAAAGCTCTGCCTGGGCCTCACTGCAGCCCCTCTGCACCCGAGCTCCCTGGGCACAGCCAGCTGGGTAAGGACCACGGGCCGCACCGGCCGCTTCGACAGGGCTGTGACCTGGGCACACACTGGGGGATCACACCTACGTGGAGATAAACCAAGCCCAGGCTCCCTGTGGTGGGGCAATAAGGCAGCCCCAAGGGCAAGTTGCCAAAGGGGGCTGCGGCATGCCACCAGCTCCCACCCAGCTCTTCCCTTGGGAACTCGCTGCTGCAGCTAAGTGAGGAGCAATGGGAGCCACGGGCACCTCTGGCACCATCTGACACCAACAAGCCACACGGCCCCCTGGGAATGCCGGGGCAGGAGCACCCGGCCACTTGTGGTGGTACTGGGATGTATATGGCACATGGGGCCCTTGTAGCTCCCCAGAGATGGGCCAATGGCTCTACCAGACAGTAGATCCTCTGGCTGCAGACCGGGCAGCTGCAGGTGGCCCCGGCTCCCCTGGGCGCTGCCCAACCGCCCCGGCACGGGGAATTCACCAGTGTGTGCAGGCAGCGACGGCTGGCACTGCACCTCCTCACTTGTAACTGCACCAGGGAGGAGGAAACCACATGAAGGGGTGGCAGCTGGGGCAGGCGCTGCACCGGAGGCATCGCACAAGCCACCCTGGGGCTGGGGGGCCCCCATCCTCCGCCCCAGCACCACCTCCGACAGCACGACGGCAGGGAGCAGAGCATGGGGCTGCTGCCAGTGGCCCCCCATGCCCTCAGCAATGCAGTTTGCTGCTTCTGTGCTGGCAGAGTCCATCCCCTCCAGGAAAGGGAGCAGCCCAGGGGTCAGCCCTCTCCCCCACGGTGGGCTCCCCCAACCCACTGCCCTATATGCATGCTGCCCAGCATCCCCCAAAGCTGGGGGCTGCAGTGGGTACCAGCTCCAGCCCCCTTCCTCTTCTCTTCCATCAGGCTGATCATCGTGGATAAAGAAACCCAAGGCCCTGGAGTGAACAGCAAGCCCCTGTGGCAGAGGAACCCCAAACCACAGCTGGACACCACGAAGGATACAGGGGAGACCCCAACATCTCACCCCAGTGCAGGGCAGCCAACAAGCCAAGCCCTGGAACAGGGGGGTTGGAAAGAAGGGGGCCAGCTATGGATGCTATGGATGGCCCAGACATGGGCTGTTATTACCATTTCTGGGTGGGAGGGGAATTTCCCCCTTGTCTGATGTTTCACGTGAGACAAAAACTCCATTTTCAGGGACTGCTGAGAATGAGGAAAATTTAAATTGCCCCATCACACTTTCCATTACCCCCCCGAAAGTGTGCTGGCAGGCTTCAGCCAGCCACCCTGTAAGCACAAACAGGTCACGGCAGGAAGGAAAACCCAGAGAGGAAGGATGGCCCCATGGTTGTCTTTACCACCTGGGGACACAGGGCCAATGCTGCCTCCACCCCCCAGGGCCTGGGCAGGTTCTTCCCAGCTTAGGCTGATGGGGGTCTCTCTCCCCATCAGCTCGCGGGACGCTCTGGAGCAGGGCTTCCTGCAGGCAGGAGCAGGCAGCCTGCCCACAGCCCCTGCCCGCCTGCCCACCAGGAAGCAGGGGGTGGCTGGTGCTCAGCCATGAGATTGCGGGGCCAGGGGCATGGGGTGGGACGAACACCAGTGCCAACCCCAGAGTTAAATAACAATGAGCAGCCAGGGTCGAGGCGCTATGTAAAGTTTCACACCGGAAAAGCGGGTCACAAAACAGCCTTGTTTTCATCCAGGTCCCACGGCAGCGGAAACGGTTGCACTACAAAGCGGCAGCCGAGTCCTGCTCGTCACAGCAAGGTGAGCAGCAGATCCCCGCTGTACTCCCCTGCACTGCATCGCACCGTGCTGCGCTGCACGGCTTCATACGGCACTGCACCATGTCACACAGCACCATGCTGCACTGCATGGCACTACAGTGCATCATATGGCACCACGCTGTGCTGCATGTCACTGCACCGGGTCATACGGCACACGCTGTGTTGCACTGCATTGTGTCATGCTGCACCACGCTGCACCCTGGGATGCTTCACTGCATCATATGGCACTGCAGCACTCTGCACTGCACAGCACTGTAGAGCTCCAAACCACACCGTGCTGTCCCACACCACTGTACTGTACCGCACAGCACCTCACAGCGCTGCACAGCCCCTGACTCCACGCCTTTCAGGAGGCTGCTGCTTGCAGTGGATTTAAGGCATCCCCAGATTCCTTGCAAGAGGCTCCCAGTGATCCAGCAGCCAAAGGCTGGGGAATACCAGGCAGCTGAACCTCCTGGGACATCCCCAGGGAATGCTGCGAGGGACCACGTGTGGGGGATCTCCAGCAAAACCGGGGCTATGGGAAGTGGTGATTGACTGGCACTGCCTGAGCCACAAGCCAGACAGTGGGTACCGTCCCTGCTGGTGAGCAGACAGGCAGCTCACCTCCATCAGGCACCGGCAGCTACTGGAGCTCCCACCGCAGTGCCTGAAGCGCAGGCAGCTCCTGCCTCCTCCTCCTCCTGCACCAGGGCTCCTTGCTGCAGCTGGGTGTCCTGCCCATGCTGCTGCAGGGACCTTCCCCGAGGAGCAGCAAACAGTGCCAGATCTCAAGCCAGCAGCTGCTGAGAAACCTCTGTTCAGCAACATGGGCATCTGTCACAACAATGTGCTGCCTCCCAACCCCTGTGCGCCCCTGGGGACCCGCCACCGGCAGCAAGCACCTTGCAGGCATAATCCCCTGGGGCACTGGGCTGAGCTGTGCCCAATCATTAGGGATTAACACCTAATTATCCACTTGCCTTTTATAATCCTTGGTCAGGCTGGGCCCAGTCCAGGGACTCGCCCTTCAGGGAGAAGCAGAGGGTGAGCACCCGGGAAAACTCTCCAGTCACAAGGCCCCAGAGGTGCAGGGACAGGGTGCCATGACACGGGCCTGGGGACACCTTCAGGGGTCCTGGCCCTCAGGGGTCCTGCAGCAGGGCGAGGGGCAGCGCAGGTGCAGGAGACCCCCAGGGCAGTGCCCTAGAAGGGAGCCGGCAGCTCTAAGCAGCCTGGCAGGAGGCTGAAGCCTCCAGATCCCCGCAAGGAAAAAGCGGGATAAGAAAATCCCAGGAAATCCCAAGTGACTGTGAAATGCTCAGGATGTGCACACTGAGGTGGGAAGGATGGTTTTACAGCCTGGCAAACCCAGAGGGATATTGGTGCACCCCTTCTCTGGGAAATAAGAATCCTGACCCTAACCTTAACCCAGCATGGTGCGGTGCAGAACTTTGCTCCCCTGCAGGGCTGGGGCAGAGGGATGCTGCCAGGGCGCTCCCGTGCCTGGCATGGTCAGCAGGCATCGGCTGTCCAGGGACAGCGTGCTCCAGGCTCTGGTGGCTTCAGGCCCCCAGGTGCACTTGCTGAGGCTGCTGGGCTGGTGCAGCTGCAGCCAGCAACACTTAGCTGCCAACCATGGCTTCGCAATTTCCGCCTGGCAAGACAGACTGGGGCACCCAGTGTCCCCTACAAGCCACTCCAGTTTCACGCAGCTCCCCCCACCCCCAAGCCAGCTCTCTGTAGCTGGATGCATGTCTGGCCCAGAAAACCACAGGCAAATTATATTTAGTCCAGCAGCTTCCAGGCTTTGAGCTGGGACGCATTCCCCGTGCACACAAAGGTGAGTCAGGAGCAAGAGGCCAGATGATGGGGGTGAGAACAGACTGGCTGTACCAAGCCAGCCTGGCAGGGACAGCCCTGCAGCCGCACCCCGGGACACTGCCCCGTGTGGCTCTGAGCCTGTGGAAGGTGCCTGGCATCTCCCTCCCCCATACCAGGGGAGCCCCCAGCCCTGCAAACCTGGCTCCAATGGCCGGAGGATGGCTGCTGTGAGCAGGCAGGTGGGAAATAGCAGCAAGGAGGCACAGAGCCTCCTGCTTCTTCCACTGCCTCTGGAGAAGAAGAGGGACCCCTGTAGAGTTCACACCCCAGCTCCTGACAGGGATAGGAAATGGAATGACAAAGTGACATTAATTCAAAATGCAACAGCTATGCTCTCCTGGGACCTCCCAAGCACTGGTTCTGCTCCTGGAGCTGTCCCTTCCCGGGGGACAAGCATCACCCTCGAGGCTATGTGCTGCACACTGGTCCCATCTCCCCGTCACGCACTTCTGGCTCCCCTGTGGTGAACCCAAACTGCCCTAGCACCGACAGCTTAGCACTGGTATATTTATAGAGGGCTTGTGTGAGCTACCGTCACCCCGCCATGGGCTGCTGTCGCTAGATTGCCAGCAAGGTGACGGTGCTACCAAGGAGTCAGGCTGAAAGCACGCCTGTTCACTGACTACGCTTGTGGTACCTTCTGCATGGCTCCAGCAGCTGCTGGAAACTAAGCTCAGCTGTCCTGCTCTGGCAGTGCAAGCAGAAATGGCTTAACCAGTGCTGAGGAGGACAGGAGCAGCCGCGGAACGAGTATGGTGCCTGCCAGCCAGGCGCTGGTCGGCCCCGCTGTGCTCGTGCAGGCGGGATTTGCAGCCAAGCGGCACCTCTGCCTTCACACTTGCTGCATGACACACTTTCCAGAAGCCGCCAGCCTGGGGCTGGGCTCAGCCCTACAAAGCAGGCTGCCTGCAGCCTGGGCTGATGCGAGGCAAAGCTCCAGCACCAGCGTCACGGCAGGACCCGGCCCTACTGATGAGCCTAAAGCAGCCAGCCTGGCAGCTGCCATGCGTGTCTCCTGGCTGAAATGCAGCCGCTAGTGACACCAGCCTCTGAGGCGGGGGGGGGAAATATGTTTGCAAACAAGAAGTGAAACTGCTCTGCTCTGCTGCACATCATCTTCGAGGTGGCAGAGCCAGCTGTGGAAGGGGGGTTTTAAAGGGTGCGCAGCTGGCCAGGAGCAGAGGCACCAGCCAGAGAGGGCAACGGCACGCTAGCCACAGCCAAGCACCAAGGACTGGTGTGCTGCCTCTAGTCTGCTATGATCCCTGCACAGCTGGAGGCTCCCTGGCTCCATTTCCCTTTTCCCACCTGAGCTCTCTTCTCTGCTTGGTCCCTTCCCCTCGTCCTCTTAGCTTGCTTTCTCTTTTCTTCCCTCCTGCAGAGCTTTATTTTCCTTTCTCTTACTATTTGCCACCTTGTAACTGGAAACAGTCTGTACTTCCCCATTACGAACAAGTTCCTTAGCACCTTCCTGCCCTTGCAGAAAGGCGGGCAGTTGCAACACAAGCCCTGACAAACGAAAGGCTTTTGCAAGACCAATTCCTGTGACTCACGTGCTGAAACTCTAGCAAACCTGGGGAGCTTTGCCCCTCTTTGGCAGTGCTAAAAAGCTGTGCCAGACATGGAGCCTGAGAAGGGCTGTGCACACACCCCCGCTCCCTCCTCCGGACTGACCAGGAGGAAGGCTGGGTCCAGCCTTCCAGCTCCTCGCATGGAGCTTGACCTGGAGATGGTCCCAGGTTTGGCTCTGGAGAATGTGAACTCCCCTGGGGACCCTTGGTGGCTTCCTCTGCTCTGGTACCCTGCATCCCCCTTGTCCTGGAGCTGGCAGTGGCAGAAGGGGACAGGCTGGGGGTAGCAAAGGCAAATAACCCCCCCCCCATGACAAACTGAGAGAGAATCTGGTCCTGAGATACCACGACCTGCAAGAAGAGAGGTCACTTGCACGCTGCCCTAAACCAGATGCTCAGCGAGCGCTGCCCAACTTCTCCCTGCTCCTGCTGAGGCCAGCAGTTCCCACCGGCTGCTCGGCTCGGGGTGAGGAGGATGTGGCAGTGGCACCGTGCTCACCATGGCCTTGCCACCCTTCCCCTGCCGAGCCAAGCAAGCCGCAGGTGTTGCAGGAGCTGGGCTAAGCCCACCGGCAGCCCCGTGGAGCCCTGCTGCCACCAGCCTGGGAAGTGAAGCAGGCATGCAGCCCAAGGAACCCAAATGGCAGGATAAGTCCCAGGAGACCCTGTCCAGCCCAGAGGAGCCATGGCCCCCTGGGAGTGATTCACAGCAGAAGCCCAACTTGCACATCATGGGACACCGATGGTGTGACAAGGCAGATCTGCAGAGTGGTGATAAGGGCAAGCGCCTGCTTATCAAACGATGCCGCCTGCGGGCACATGCCCAGCAGCATGCCAAGCCCTCGGCCCACTTCGTCCAGATACATCCAATCTGACAGCTGCATCGTCACCCTGCAGCGCTTTCCTTTTTGGAGGGACTCACCCGTCACCCTCACTCCCCGGGCGACAGCTCCATCTGCTGACACGCAGCCACACAGGGAGCTGGTGCAGGGGACACGGTGCTCCCAGGCAGAGGCAGATGAGCCCTGGCTCCAGGTCAGGGCTGGCCCCAAAGGGGAACTCTCTCCGTGGGGATTTGGCAGGGGAGGATCATGCACCCTTGCAGGCAGCTCCTCTCCATCAGCAGGGCCTTTCCAAGATGGGAGGAAGCCATGCCAGGTGGTGGCATGTTCAGCCAGGGCATCATCATTGTGCCACTCCACCCTTCCACCCAGGGATGTGCCACAGTCAACACGTCCTTGGAGGGAGCAAATGCTCCTTTTCTGGGCTTGGGCACATGCACCAGGACACAGCAGTGCCCCCAGCACAGCTCAAGCCTTGCAGCATCAGGGAGAGGGTAAGAAGGAAAAGCTGCCACCTTGCCCACTGCAGCACACAGCTGGAGATGCTGCAGCTTGGTAGCAGCCCCCAGACCAAGTGAGTCCTGCAGGATGGGGAGACAGGTTTGCTGTGCCCCTCTCCCATGCCCAAAACCCAGCAGCACCAACACAAAGATGCGTAGGGTGCTCCAGCACCAGCAGGTGCATGAGAGCCCAGGTGACAGCACCCAGCAGCACTGAGCCTGCAGGCTTTGTAGGCGCAGGCTGCTCCCCAAGCAGGCACCCAGCAAGGCCACCATCACACGGCAGCTTCACAGACCAGCTGTGGACGTGCAGACACACAGGACTGGCTCTGGACAGCCATGACAGGACCTCCCACCTGCTTTCCTCAGCTCCTCAGGGGCAGGTAACGAACCAGCCCCACCAAGTGACATGGCAGAGGAAGGCAACCTGCAGGCGGGAGTGCTGTCAGATGGCAGCAGGGTGCACCGGATCAAAACACAACTGGTGGGACATTGCTCATGGTGTTCCCCAACATGAACTTGGGAGAAACCCACCAAAATTACCAGCAGAGGAAAGGCAGACATTTACAGGCAGGCTGCTCACCCCCCTGACCCGATCCTCTGGCTCTGATGCTGTGATGGGTCAGGGACACATTACACCAGAGCTCTCTGCCTGCAGTCCCTGCCACACACAGCGATGTGTACCCATCACCATCGGGGTACACAGGCTCAGAGCTCAGCCCAGGGAACAGCCACAGTCCCCACCTCACAGCCAGCATCTGTTTTTTTTTTTGCTCCTGCCAGCTGACAGCAGGACTAGCGCTGCTGCTAATATGCTGCAACCAAAACTCACGGGCTTGCTGCAATGCTACAGTCTGCAAAGGTGCAAGGACTGCAGGCAGGTGCTCCCCGGGGGCGACTGCTGCATGGGGAGACATCTGAGGTGCAGCGCTGGGGGAAGAGATGCAGGGGCTTGATGCTCTCACAGAAAACGAAACAAAAAAAACCCCACCCAACCAAAAAAATAAACTGAAAAACAAGCCAAAAAAAAGACGAAATCAATAAAGGAAGCCACAGTAAAGCCACTAAGGGGTGACTGCTGAGCTCCCATTTTCCCCCTATCACCAGAGACAATAGCTTGCTTCCCAGCGAGAGGGGAACCCCAGGATCTCCAAAAGTCCCTTTCACAGGGAGTCCTGCAGCCAAACAACTGCCGGAAGCTTCTTTTCCAGGTCTCTGAAATAAGCCAGCAAAGGGATGGGCTCAGTGAATTGCTGGAAAGGGACAATAAACAGCCGTGATGAAGCAGGAGCCTTACCAAGGCGCTCTCTGAACTGTCCAAGCAGACCCTGCACACAGCACTCATCCTGCCCTGTATGCAGTCCCTTCAGAAAGACTTGCTCCCAGCCCTTGCCAGCTTCCCAGTCCTGAGATAAAGGCATACACCTCCACCAGTTTCCTCTGAAGGTCTCTGCTTTGCAAAGTGATGACCTTGCTGGGGCAACACAGTCCAGGGAGCCCTGGGGACCTCCCTCAGGTATTACTGGGGACTGTGAGGGCTGGACTGGGGACCAGCGGGGCAAGATGCATCCCTAAGGAGAAAAGGACTGAGAGGTCCAGGGAGCCCAGAGACCCAGGCAAAGCTGAGCATACAAGAGGCATGCATGCACAGAAGCAACTTTCTCACACAGAATTTCAAAGCTGAATGTCCTGCCCTGCCTGTCTGTGGCTGTGCTGGTGCCCATAGTCCAGGATGGCACCAAAGCGGCATCCAGGTGATGGAGCCAGAAGGCTCTGGCTGGATGCTCTGTCTGACCAGCAAGTCTCTGAGCCCACAGGGAACCAGACCCACAGCCAGTCTGCTCAGTGCACCAATTCCTGGAGGAAAGGAATAACACAACACCTGCTGCCCACTCCTGGCAGCTGTTCCCAGTTCCCCAGCACAAAGAAGCAAATTTCAGCTCAGAAACAGGCATTTTCAGGCAAGAAGGTCAGCAAAATCAACCTGCAGGCACACTGATGGGGTAGTATTCAAACATCAGCTCTAAGTGAAAACCAGAAAATAGGAAATCAAAAGATTCTTCCCCACTTCATTTTGGTAAACCATGACTTTTGGTGACCATGTTTCCCAGTTTCACCCGCTAGTGTTAACTCCTTTAGCACCCAGTCACAAGCAAGCACCAGCCAAAAGTCTCTACTGCCAGCTGAGTGCCCCCTCCCCAGCACCGCACGAAGAGAAGAAAGGAAAGTTTCTGTACCTCAGGACTTACTGTGTGTTTCTTAGTCATTCTCCAGAGGATGCACGTTAAGAGCATGTGGCCCAGAGCCGATGTAATAAAGACGATAAAGGCATTTTCGTGGATTGCTGAATCAACAAGACAACAGGTTTACGGTTAAATCTGAGCCAAGAGCACAACGGGAACATGGGGCAGGCTTTGGGAGGGTGAAGGACTGCCTTCTGCAGGATGCAGTCCTTCTGGGAGTCCCAGCACCTGGGAGATGCTGTGCCCCCACCCCCCACTAGCAGTGCTCTAGGGACCCAGAGTCTTTGCAGCAGAGAGGCACGGCACAGCTCCGCACCCTCAGAGAAGGGACCTGGTCTGAGAGCTTCTGTTGCTTCACACTATTGTAAACTTTGGGCACCCTTGAGAGCAGCTCAGCATCCCTGCTATTATTCTAGGGATAGGGAAACTTAGGCACGAAGTGGGGGTTTGTGGAGTGAGCCAGTCCAAGATCCAGAAAGGGCCATCTTCTGGCCTCCTGCATTATGTACCTACGAATTAACAGCTGTCATCAGCCCCACCACCAGCACCGAGGTAGTCTCAGGCATCACTGAAGTAGCACAGATACAGGGTCAGGCTGGAAATACAGCTGGAGCAACACTGAGCCAGAGCAGCTCACGAAGCCCCAAAGCCACACACAAAGCCCATGCAACTTCAGGTGAGTTATTTTCAAATGAATGCTTCCATTTAAGAGTTTCCCAGCTTCTTCTCCAGGAGCTGAACCACAGGCTGAATGCCCAACCACCTGAATATAAGAAATGAACTTCCCTGCTTCCCCTCTTGATTCCAGGGAAAGTGAAACCATGCAAGGAGCAATAGTAAAGACAGCTATTAGAGGTGAAGATGTGAGCTGTGTCCTGCAGAGATGATTAACTTGAGCCTGTTCTCATCTCAGCACGGAAGCCAAGGTCTGAAACCTTCCTTCCTCACAAACCTGAGATTAGTCTGTAATAAGGATCTGGGAAAACCAGGTTAGCTTCAGCTCTCAATGCAGCTTTTGCCCAGCCACTCTGCCACACCTCAGTCTCCCCCTTGCAAAGCTCTGCACAAGCTGAGCAGAGCTGTCAGCTGCCAAACAAGCCACAGGCAGAGCCATTCAGGTGACAGCATGGTTTGAGGTATCCAAACCCCAAAAGACCATCTGAATTTCTAAGGCCACATTGCTAGTCCCTGATGGGCCAGAGAAGCCCCACTGGCAGGTCAGTCTGCAGTCCCTGGCCATGGTGGGGGCAGCTGGGGACATCAGCAGAGGCAGGTGGGGTGGTGATGGGATGCCTCACCATCATGGGAGATAGGGAGCGCTGGCAGGAGAGAAGGAAGGTGAGCTGGACAGGAACACCTCCTAGACCACAGACCTCCCTTGGCCGGGGTTCACATCCAGCCATCCCAGAACACTGGGCTCCACTATGGATCTGCATCCTCACCCTAAAGACTTGTGGAGGTCCTTGGACTCTGCTCATGACACCGCAGCATTGAAGCCATCAGGCTTACTGATGAAGACCCAGCAGAAGCCAGTGAGCATCTAAACTGTGGGAAGCTTCATCAGACTGACAGGCCCAAACCCAAACTGCTCTGGGCATGGCTCCTGAGCGATGAGCAGTGAGCAGAAATGCAATAACCACTGCACTGCGAAAGACAGAAGCATCTGTGAGTAGGACAATAAGCACAGGGACAACGAGCTGTCAGCTGTCCCACCAGCCTGAGGGTGCAGGGGCTCATGACTTTGTGAGCTGTTTTTCCTGGACAGAATCACAGAATGATCAGGGTTGGAAGGGACCTCTGGAGATCATCTAGTCTGAACAACAGCTTGCTGTTTTAGTGGGCAGGATCCAATATCTTCAAACACCAATTCTGACAGGGAATCAGGACAGCACCTGCACTGCTCTGCTTTGTGCTTTGAATGTGAAACCCTGCTTCGATGGTAGCAGTGGGCTGAAGGGAGCCTCAGATATCATGCACCTGGTCCTCTGCACTGGGGCTGGACCCCTCATCCCCACAGTCACATTCCCAGCCTTCCTGGAGGGCTCCGGTGGCCACAGCCCATCTCCAGCTTGCTGCTTTAAGCAGTTGCAAGGCTTCCTGACCCCCACCGCACCTGCCTTTGAGAGTATGTTTTCCTCACCCATTTTGAGTAGCAAAATATCCTCAGTACAATTATCAGCTGAGTTCCCACCTCCTCACCTCACCTGCCTTGCTGCAAGGAGACAAACCCTGTTCTGTCAGCTATCCCTCCCCAGCACTGCTCCAAACCCTCTTTTCTTGGAGCTCTGGCCTGGCCTCCCTTTGCAAGGCTTTGTGACTACATCCTCCAGTGTGGTCCCACAGCCAGGCAGGATATCCATCATCATCCTCCTCTGGGCAGGCACAGCCAACACACAACTCTCCCGACAAGTCCCAGAACTGGGTTTGTTTCTGCTGCAACAGCACCACCTTGCTGGTCCATGGATTTGAGTCCTCTTAAGTCAATCCCCAGTGTCTCCTCCAGATCTCAGGATTAAACAGCAGCTGGATATCATCACTGGCACTTAAATTCATTTCAGATGAGACCATGTGGGAGAAGAGCATTTCCCAGCCTATTGTGACCGTATTTTGCACACACTGACTTAACCTGAAAAATTCTGATTTTGTTTTCAGGTCAATACAGGAAATTTTACACAAATAATTTTGTGAGAGGGTATTTAAAATGCAGCTGGAACAGAGCATGGGCTGGAAGCCAGCTCAGAGCCAAAGCTCAGCAGTGGAGGCAGAGTGGATAACAAGGATGAAAACTAACCTGCGTTTGCTCAGCTTCAGAGAGAAGCGTTAAGCATGGCTTTGGTACGCAAGTGCAAACCAAGTGCTGAAGCCTGATCCTACGCTTGCTACAAAAATTCAGCCTATGGTTTTGGCCAATTAGCAGCAACCCAAGAATTTTGGGACAAACATGGCTATTTGCATATTATGGACATAACTTTGCTCTATAAGTACTAATTTTAATAGATTTTTTTAAAAAACTTCTTTTTTCCCCTCCAAACTGACTACCGCCAAAACCCTGACATGAAGCAGAGCTCTGCAAAGCCTCGGCAGCTGTCAGCAAGGCCACCAGTAAGATGGTCAACAGAGAGTGTGGGAGGAGACACCTACCATAGTTTTCAGATGAGGACACATACGTCAGAATAAGGAGGGCGAAATTTTCAAGCAGATTGAGCAGCAGGTTGAAGTGGCACAAGTGCAGGTAGTGAGGATGTGAGCAGTGGCAGCTCTGGTAGTGGTTCCAGTAGGCAACTGCCACCAGGAAGCGGGGAGCTGAGTGGAGGCCAATGCAGAGCCGCCAGATGTAACGCTGAGGGGTCTCTCCCCCGATAGCAGCACTGATGGAGGGGAGGTAGTTAGGGACCTGGAAGAGAGACAGTAGCTTATGGGGAGAGGCACAGGGAGCGTGTCATACTGTTGTATTTCTAGCTCTCCAAGATGCTAAAACTGGTTTGGTGTTTGGTTGTTTTTTTTTTTCCCCAAATAAGTTTATGTCCCCTGGCTTTTGAAAAAGGAATAATGTGGCAGCAACCCTGGTTCATCCCCCAGGACCACAAAGCCCCCAGCTCTGCTAGGTCAGTCCCCAGGCACTGGCATGCCCTGCTCAGGGTCCCACTTGGGTTTCTTAGCTTTATACTTCTGACCTTTATTCCTTCCTTTTACTCAGTCATGGTCCCCCATGTGTTCTTTGCCCTCAAGTTTGGGGACAGAAGAGAGGAGGGTGCATGGTTTTGTTAGTGAAACACTAATGGAGAGAATCAATAGCAACAGCAGGCAAAGACGCTGTTCAGGGAGGAACATAAAAACAGCAAAACCATCAACGCAGCCCTGGAATATACTCCCAACTGCCAGAGTTTCACAGTCCAGGGACTTCCTGAGCCAGTCACAGAAGGGTTTGGGTTGGAAGGGACCTTAAAAAAATCATCTAGTCCAATCCCCTGCCATGGCCAAGGACACTATAATTGCTACGTGCCATGTGATCGCAGCATGGCTGGGGCTGGAAGGGGCCTCTGGAGACCATCTAGCCCAACCCCCTGCTACAGCAGGCTCTCCTACAGCAGGCTGCACAGAGCCATGTCCAGGTGGGTTTTAATGCCTTCAGAGCAGGAGACCCCACAGCCTCTCTGGGCAGCCTGTCCCGGTGCCCCGTCACCCTCAAGGTAATGATGTTCTTCCTCACATTCTGTGGAAGTTCCCATGTTACAGTTTGTGCCCGTTGCCCCTTGTCCTGTCGCTGGGCACCACTGAAAAGAGCCTGGCCCCCTCCTCTTGGCACCTGCCCCTAAGATATTTGTAGCCATTGGTGAGGTCCCCTCTCAGTCTTCTCCTCTCCAGGCTGAACAGCCCCAGCTCCCTCAGCCTTTCATCAGAGAGATGCTCTACCCTCTCATCTTTGTAGCCTGCACTGAACCCTCTCCAGTAGTTCCCTGTCTCTGTTGAACTGAGGAGCCCAGAAGTGGACACAGCACTCCAGATGTGGCCTCATTAAGGCAGAGTAGAGGAGAAAGATAACCTCCCTCGGCCCTACTGGCCATGGTCCTCCTCATGCACCCCAGGCTTTCTTCCACTCTTCCACGATCCTGCTCAGTCTCTGCTGGAGCCCCCACAGAACTGTGCACACCCAGTGTCCTGCAGAGAGGTGTTCCCCAGATCAGCTGCTCTCAAGGCAGCCAAGAAAGAGCTGGTTCCTCAAGCAGAACCTGCCACCTCCATAGGACATCCCCTACTTCTCATACTGGCAGAAGGCAAGCACTGGGTCCCTGCCTGCCCTCTCCAGGCCAGCCATGAACTAGGTCTCTGTCTTGCCTCTCCCTGCTCTCAGCCCATTGTCTCTTCCTGCACACAGCTGAAGTGCCCTTACTCCGCCACCCGAGGAAAAGGAGCTGCATCACACCTCTGAGCATCCTTACTGCCCTGCCCCACACACTCAAGTTGTGAGGAGGGGACAGAACCACATGCCACATGTGAACATCACTTATTTCTCCAAATCAAACTGTCCTGGCATTTTGTTGCCCAGTCAGCCCCCTCAGCAGCCTGCCTCACTATCCCTGCTCCAGGATCTCGGCATCGCCACCACTCTGTGACAGCCCACAGTGTATGGGCACAAGAAACAGCACGGACCCCATAAAGCCCTGTGGTCATCTCCTGCTGGTGGGAGAATATCTGTTGCCCACTGTTCCCGGCTTCTAACCAGCTGCTTATCAACACTTGTGCTGTGGCTGCTTGAAAACCTTGGGAAGGAAGCCAACCTCATCAGTTTCAGAAATCCAGGCAGTCCCTCTGAACCTTCATTCCCCAGGCATGTTTTTGTGACTCCTCTGAAGAACTCCAGTAGATCTGAGGGGCATCAATTCCTTTTATAAAAGCTGGGCTAACTCTTCCACAGGGCAGTATATTTATCTGCAGCTTCACCAGTTTTATTCCTTATCATAATCACCACCAATGTGCTTAGTACAGACATCAGCCTGACCGGTCTGGACTTACCTAGGTCCCTTTTAAAAAGCAAAAACCTCAGTTGCCAGTCCCAAGGTGTCAAAAATACAATATAATCAAGAGGCTTGTTCAAGGTCTGTAACACTTCTGGTGGGAAAGCCCAGAAGACGACAAGAGCCCTGCCATCCCACTCGCTGTCGCTGCCAAACAGCCACAACCTTGGAGGACTTTGCATTTTGATGACGGGAGCTGCTTACCCCGCAATGGGTTGCTGTTGTCTCCTGGAAATGGAACAGCAGAGACCAGATCACACAGAAAAGGAAACCAAAGAGCGGGCATAATACAGTCCCAATGGCTAATGTGGTAAAACGGAGCCGGAAGAGGATCCCATCTCGATCCAGGGGCAGCGGCACCTGTAACATCTTGATGGACCTGAAAACAAACAAACGAGCAAGCAAATGTTTGATGAGGATTCTCTGTCCTGCAAGATCCAGCCCCAGACAACCCTGGGCAGGAATGCACACGGCTGGCTGCCAGCCTCTCACACCCGTGTTTAATAGCAGCACAGCCCTAGGGTGGGATCAAGGACAGGCACCAAAAGCACCATTCTGAGACACAGGAAGCCCAAGACTCACGTACAACAGCGGTCAGAGCAGTATCCCGCATACATGTACAACAGCGAGCAGGGTCAGAGCAGTGTCCTGCACGCAGCAGGGAGGAGCAGGCAGTGGGACGTCCCACACTGTGCTGCAGGCCATAATACCGATCTAGCTGGAAAAGCACGTGAGCTCTTTTCTGTGGGGCACGTCTATCCAGACTGTTCCCAGGCTGTGCTTGCAGCTGCAGCACAGCACAGTGCTGACAGAGCGAGGACACTGCATACTGCCCAGTGCTGCTGTGAGCTGCAGCTCCTCCAGTGCATCCCCAACCACCCAGAGCATCATCTGCTGCCACCGCAGCACAACTGCACCGCAGCCCCGCATCCAGCGCCATCCCAGCCGAGTACTCAGCACCTTTACAGGCAAGACTCTGGCTGTAGGATCAGGACTTTGCAAGTCCCACACCTTGCACAACAATAAAGCTGTTGCTTATCAGACTGGGCAAGCTGGGACAAGTGGTTTATCAAGCCTGGCAGCCCATTTCCAGCTCATGGCTCTCCATCAGCTCAGTCTCAACACTTGCTAGCTGCTCTCTTGCTCTCAGCCACAGTTGTTCATCCCTGCACCCCTGGCCACAGCCCAGCTGCCCTCTTAACTCCTGGGATCACAGTCACGTTAAGTGTTAAAGGTCATCATCGCATTCATCTTCCTTTGGGCTCTCCTCCTGCCATGCCTGGCCCTGACCTCTTCTGTCCCAGCAGGCTCCCTCCTGCCTGGGGACAAGGGCCACCGAGCAGCTCAAACAAGGGGATGCGATGTTCTGCTATGAGTGAGCAGTCTGGGATCCCTGCCTCACCTCACCCCCCGCTCAGGCTCCAGGACAAATCCGATTTACAGACAATCCCTGCAGAAGGCAGTTACCAGCAGGAGCAGGAGTCTGGGCAGCTGCCCCAGGGCAGCATGGCCACGATCTCCTCCAGCACCACAAGCCCCCCCCCCCCCCTTTTCTGGCACAGGGACTGTCCCCGCTGGTGCTGTGGTACCCCAGCAACAAAGGGCTATGGAAAACAGAACTCAGCCCCCTCACCTGGGCTGTGCCACTGCTCTGCAGGCTGCTGAGGGGCGATTTATTTGCAGGATGAAAGCAAAGTGAAAGGGAAGCTCTACTGTGGTTCAGCCAGAGCCCTTTGGGGCCAGGACTGCAGCAAGCTGGACTGAGGAGCAGGTGGAGGGGGTTCCCCCAGGCTTGTCTCCCCAGGACCACCACTGGCAGTGACCCGGACGAGATGCCTCTGACGGGCAGGGCTGCTGGGGGCAGCTGCGCTTCTCACAGAGCGAGGCCGGGATGGGGGGCTGGGACACCTGGCACCCTGCACCTCCCTCGAGGTGGGCTCAGCTGTGGGGACACACTGAACTGTGTAATGGGGACACGCGTGGGGGACTGCCTCACAGTGTGGGGGGACAGTGTCCCCACCAACCCCAAAAAGGGAGCCCCTGATTAGCCCCTGTCACATTCTCACAAGGGAGCAAACAAAATAGTAATTTTTTTGTCTCATGCACTGAAGAGACCCAAGCCTGCCCGGCACCAGCACCCACACCCCTAGAGACATCCCCGGACACCCCAGACTCCCCCCGAGATCATCCCCAGGCACCCCATACCCTCCTCCCAGAGACACCAGCTGAGGACCTCACAGTGCTGTGACCCCCCCACGGGCACCCCACATCCCCCCAGAGATCCCACGCCTCCCCCCTGCCCTCGAGCACCCCATATTCCCCCGAGACACCCCCCCCTCGATATAAGCCACCCCCTTTCAGAGACCTCAAAATGCTGTGACCCCTCTGGACACCCCACATCCCCCCAGAGACCACCCCAGACACCCCACATCCCTCAGGGACCCCACACCACAGACCCCACCAAGCACCCTATATTCCCCCAGAGACCCACACCCCGGGCACTCCTTGTTCCCCCGAGCCACCCCCTCTCCAGATACCTCACAGCGCTGTGACCCCCAAGGCACCCCACACCCCCCATGGACCCCCCGGGACCTCACAGCGCTGCGAGTGACCCCGCGGGCACCCACCTGTTCCCCCAGCCCCACACCACCTCAGGGCCCCGTACCGCTCAGCCCCCTCCGCTCTGCTCCATGCCCCAGCCTGTCCCCGTCCCCGCCTCCACCTTCACCGCCCCCGCCTCTTCTTCCGCCGTCACCCCCTCCTCCTCCCACCGCCCGCCCTTTCCTGCCGCTGCGGCCAGGCTCCCCGCTCCCTCAGGCCGGGCCTGGCGGCTCCGCGGGGCCGGGCCCGGGGCGCCCCCCACCGCCCAAGTCACCTCAGCACCCGTGCCTCCTCACGGTCCCTTTAAGACTCTGGTCCCGGCCCCCTTGCGTCACATTACGCAAGGTCCGAAGCGCTCTCCGATTGGATCGCTCGGGGGAAATCCCGCCCCTAACGTGCCGGATGTGGCGTGCTTTTCTGGATCCTTCCGCAACACCGATCTCCACCCTCTCCACACGTCAGAACGGTAGGCGCGCAGGGCGCGGTGACGTAAGGCGCTGCTGTAACCAATCAGAGAGAAAGACTCCCCGTTCCCTGAGGGGAGGGGGCAGAACTGCCTCGCTTTCAAAGGGCGGCAGCCAATAGGCGCCGGGCGAGGGGCTAGCCAATAAGGAGGGTGGTAACAGAGAGCGGGGGCGGTTGGGAGTTGCGCGAGCGCGTTCTGACGCAGCTTCCTTCCCTACGCGGTGGAGCCAGGCCCGCCCGGCCCGCGCTCCGCGCACCTTCCCGGGGCGCCAGCGGTGAGCGCCGCGTCTGCCGGGCTCCGCTCTGGGACCTCTGTCCCTGGCCGTCGGGGCGCCTGGCGGCCTTTGTTCTGTAGCCTTGCTCGGGGAGACCGGGTCGGCCTGGGCCCGTGGGGCCGCCTGGTCTGGGAGGGCCGCGGGTGAACGTTGGGCAGGGAGCGAGCCGAGGTAAGGGGGTGTGTGGAGGCCGGGGCGGCTGGGAGCCCGCGGACGGCGCCCGCTGCGCCAGCTCCTCTTGCGGTGGTCCCCGGGGGTGGGGTGGGGTGTGTGTGGGTCTGTCTCGTGCCGCCCCGCGCCCGTGTTTGGGGGCTTTCGGCTGTTTCGGTTTCTCGTTGCCGGTGCTGGGGTGTTTGTGAGGAATGGGGGGGTTGGGCTGGGCTGCGCTGCTGGCAGCGTGAGAGCCGGTAGCGTTGGGGGGCTTTGTGGGAGTACGGCCGGGGGAGCACACGGCAAGCGGTGGGGGGTATGTGGTGGAACGCGGGGGTGAAGGCGGACCTGGCTCCGGGGTCTTAACTGTAGTGGGTGTCTGAGGATGTAACTGTAGGCTGCTATCGGGAGGGGTTTTTAAAGTTATGCTGATAAACTAATTGAATTTGTTTGGATGGGATGGGAGGGTTATATAACATCACTGTAAAGGTGTAATTAGAGCTTTTTTCCTCAGTAGTGAGGGAATGGCTCCTCTTTGCCTGTGGATGGTGTCCAGCAAGTGGGAGAGAACCATTGCATAAGAAACACCAACTTTTATTAATCCAGCTCTTCTTCAGTGTTTAGCTGTTGCTGGTGTTTCTGTGGCCAGGGGCTCTGGTTTCCATGGGGCAGCTCAGAGCATGTTTGGTTAATATAACTTTTTGCACATGCAGTTGTGAGTCAGTTGCCTGTGGTGTTGCCTTGCTACTGGCTTGGGTTAAAGGCGTCTGCTTGCTGAACTTGAGCTGCTGGGGGTCAGTAAGTAAGGAAAGGTGGGCATCAAAGGAAAACAAAGCTTCAAACCCCGTGGGAGAGTGAAATCTGTTAATAAGTTCTTTGGATTTTAGAAAATTCTGCTTCATATTTCTTCTGATGCAGAATTTGGCATTTAACAATCCTCAATATGCTGACTTTGAAATAGTAGCGGCATAAAAAAGGGGAACAGGGAAACGAGGGGTTTTATGAATTGCAGATAAGGTTGAGAGTAACAAGACTGAACCAGCTGACAGCTGCATTGGACATTGTATCTGGCCTTCAGTGAGACTTGCTTAGGGGCAAAGTAAGAGGACCGAAAATAGTCTATGGAGGCAGAGGAGAAGGTAGCTCAGGTGGGTGTGTGGAGTTAAAGGAGTGCACTCATGTTGGGCATCAGGATAAAATCCATCTTACAAGTCTAAAACCAAAAAAACATAGAGTTTTTTTAAGGCATAGTAGTAGGTGGTGTAGTGCAAGGGAGGGCAAATCATGAATTTTGGGGTAAGATTGGGAAGTGGGTGGGGGTGATGGATGTTCTTGAAAGCCAGGTATGGTCATGCTGGAGCACAGAGGTTGGATTTTGAGGAAGCAAATGGGAGGTGGTTCTGTATTTTGTCCTGGTATCCAAAGCCAGGTTCTGATGGAAAACAAAAAGCAGCCTTTGCACTGCAAAGGTGAGGTGCTTAAGGAAGAGTTGCAGGTGTAGGGGGGAGCATAAGTGGCACGGGTGTTTGAGAGCAGGCCCGTAGGGAGGGAGGGGTTCATAAAGGTGGTAATGTGTTGCAGCATCCCCTGCATCTCAGAGAAGGATCCTGGTGTGTGACAGGCAGTGCTTTTTCTGCCAGGAGGCAGCTCTAGGCTTAGGATGCTCTGATAGTTTGTCAGATCAACTTTTTCTTTCTTCTACCAGAATAATTTTATTTAAAGTACTCCTTAGGACTCCTTATGGACATAAGGTAGTCCATAAGGGCTTGCATGTGTGAGTGGGAAGCCTCTCAATGCCAAAAAATTGTGATGTACTGCTGTTTTGAACAGTTAAAAGATTTCACAAAACAACTTTTTAGTTGCTCTTCAGTACAAGTGTTCAGATACTGATTTGCCCTTGACTGTTTCAGCCTCCGATAGTACGGGGATTGCTGCAGTGGTATGGCAGGTAGCTACAGCTGCCTAAAAATCTGGATTTGGCTTTTCCCAGAAGGTGATACGGGTTTTGGGGGAAAAAAAATACTTAGGATTTAATGGATGGGAAAATAGGTTTAGTGACTTTGCTGTGGAGTGGCTGTACTGGGCAATACGCAGAGGATGGGCGTGCTTCATTTTAGATAGATATAAAAGGAGCTGGAATTAGGGAGCTATAGAGAAGCTGTCAAACCACCTGGGCAGAGGTTAAGGTGTTGATATTGAGGTTAAATTATTGGTGACCAAATGGAAAGTACTTGATAGGAGCTTATTGCCATCCTGGGTGTTGAGCCTCCTAGAAAACATAAATGGAGTTAAAGAAAGCTGACATGCTAAAAGTTAGTGTGTCATTACATAAATCAATGTTATCCTAACATGATAGTAAGTAGTACTTTGTAAGATGTGGCCCATACCAAGAATATTTACAGTGTTCTAAACTTACTAGTTCTGCACTGCTGTGGATTAGCTAATGCTGCCAGCAGTGAATTTTTGTGGATAATATTGGCATTTTCAGTGGTGGAGCTAACAGTTTTTAGCCCCAAAACAGAAAGAGACTACAAATTTCTCTGGAGTGTGGCCAAGGATCTGTCATGATTTTATTTTAGCTTGCTCAGGTTTCTTGAAAAAAAGCTGTAACATTGTGTTTGTACTTGGAGAAGAGATTGGAGTGAGGTAGTATACAGATACTCAGTGTATCTGTAAATAAAATGACAGGTGTTTGAAGGTAAACTGGACCCCTGTCTAAATGGGGTAAAACTCTCCTGAACAAGTATTTAAAAACAACTTTTAGAAAGTTCAGGAAATCCTAGTGCAGCCTGGCGAGCAATAAATGGGAAGCAGATGGAAGGTGTATGCTTGTAATTTTTGTGCAGTGCATTTCCACTTGTCTTGTTTGAAGTAGCTGGCAAACAGGGTTTAATAGAAAATCATGGGAGCTTCACAGAAGTGGCTGTAGCCTGGTGCAGATCCTTGTGCATGTTCTTGGAGAGGTGTTGTGGTGATCTTTCAGGCATTGAGATGCTTGATCAAAAAAGGAGTGTTGCCCAGTGTGAATCAAACATAGTAGAAACAGATGTGGGAGGTGCTGTTGGTATTAGATGTTTTAGAGGGGTTTGGTGGGAATAATGTGGATCAGGGGAGTCATGTCATGTATTAGTTTTTCAGTCTTCAGTAAGACATACAGAAAATCTAACTGTAATTAGGGATAGGAGACACCTTACCTGTGATGTCACTGAAAAGTCAGTGTTTTTGTCCCGTCTGGGGTTCTGACAGTGTTTTAAATTGCTTAGTGTGACTTAAACATGCTGTCAAGCATTTTATGGCTTAAGCACTCACATTAGATTGCTTACATCAACAGTGAAGAAGATGAAAAAATAAGTTTTCAAGCTTTAAAGAAAAGCTGAATTCTTCTTTCCAGGTTTTGGGGGAAAAAGTGATACATCGCAAAAATGTTTAACAAATCCTTTGGAACCCCATTTGGAGGCAGCACTGGCTTTGGGACAACATCAACTTTTGGACAAAGTAAGTAATAAGTCTAAACTGATGTTTTAGACAGAACTCGGGGTATTTTTTCCTTGGGTTGCAGCTAGAGGATGAGGTGGAGGTGGTTATTCTTTGTGTGTGATGGAGTTGGGGTGCTGCTAGGCTGTCCAGCTTGCTCTGCAGTGAATCAGGTTCAGAAGCCCTAGGCTTCTCCACTAACCGAGCTTTTGATTTGGATAGATACCAGGATTCCACATACACTTGTTGAAACTTTTTTTTTAAGGGGATGGAAACTAAAATGCTTGGATGAAGGCTGTCTTTCTGGGGGGAGGGGATGGGAAGAGTCCCTTCAATAGGGACTGGGTTTGTTGGGAAGACTTGGAAAGAAAAGGCATGTAATCTGAGGGGTGTCTTCTGGAGATACACCAGTTTATGGTCTGCTGTAATGGCTGAAAACTCACTGTGGTATTTACATGTGTATGTGCTCTATTTCTTAAGTAGGAAACACAATAATTCTGTTTATTATTCCTAAACCAAGGCATGGAAAGAGCAACTTCTGGGTGTCACAAACAGTGGTAGAGGCCTTGCAGAGGAGTGTCTTGTACATTCTGTAGAAGTGGCCAACTCCAAATACTGTAGGCTTTTATGTCAGGAGCTTTGTAGAAGTATTAATTGTACCACTCCACCTATCTCAGATGCTGATGTGTAGGTGGTCATGCACAAATCTTTTTACAAAAGTTAAAAAAGCACTGACAGAACTTAGTTTCTAGTACACCTCTTTAGAATATAGTTTCATCTGAGCTATAATGCTGGTTTTCAGATGCTGGCTTTGGCACTACAAGTGGAGGAGCGTTTGGAACATCAGCCTTTGGGTCGAACAATAATACTGGAGGCCTCTTTGGGGGTACACAGACAAAACCAGGTATTGCTGTCTTATGGCTGTAGTGGAATGTGATCCTGAGAGAAGGATGTTATTGAGAAAAGGGTGGGGGAGGAAGAGAGAAAAAACTTGAAAAACAAAAAAACCCGACACAACCAGAAACAAAAGCAGCAACAAAACCCCACAAAAATTCCAAAATAGCAACCCCCCGAGCAGTCAGTGATTGCAAATTATTAATAGTCTATGTCTGTCTTCAGGGGGATTATTTGGTTCGACTACATTTAATCAGCCAGCTACCTCCTCCACAAGCACTGGCTTTGGGTTTGGAACATCAACTGGGACATCGAATAGCCTGTTTGGAACTACCAGCACTGGTGGAGGCCTCTTCTCATCCCAGAGTAATGCCTTTGCACAGAATAAGCCTACTGGGTTTGGAAGTGAGTAAACCTGCTGCATCTCTCTTGAGCATTGCTTATTTCCTTTGATTGAAGATCAGAGTGCTGGATGTATTGGTGGATCTGGTACAAGTGTTAATGTGGCGATTTGGTGGGGTTTTTTTCTTTCTTCTGGAGGATATAGTGACATTATTGCAGGCCATGGTAGCCAAGGGTGAGCCTGATAACGCTGTATGCTGCAATTCTAGCCATGAGTTTTAAAATAAGTTGAAAAAGGTGGTTGGCTGGCATTTTCTGTTCTTAAATATCTTTTGACGCTGCTTGATACTAGCTTCTTATTCTGCTGTTGTAGAGCTGTTATAGTTGATTTTGCTTCTGAAACCAGAATGCTTGAAATGCATCTTAAACACTACTGCTTTCCCTGAGGGAAAAGCAACTGCTAGCAGACCCTTCTGAGAAAAGAAACCTCACTGGTTCCCTTTATAAATGTAATTTTCTTAGTGTTGTCGGGAGTAAAATGAAACTGGGTGCTCTGGTTATTCTAAGATTTCCTGGGCTGATGAGTTGAGGACAGTCTTCTGCAGCAGAATACTGGATTAACTGGCTACCTCTGCTGTAAAAGAAAAATAAATAAATAAAAAAAAAAATCCTCTAGCTGTTTCTTCTGGTCCCAGACAACTTTGTAATTTGAATAAAATATCTGGGTTTAAGTTTTAAAAATCAGGTTTGTTTTTGTACCAATCTTTTTTTTTCTTTTTCTTAAGACTTCGGAACTAGTACCAGCAGCGGAGGTCTCTTTGGAACCACTAACACAACTTCCAATCCTTTTGGGAGTACATCTGGCTCTCTGTTCGGCCCAACTAGTTTTACTGCTGCTCCAACTGGCACAACTATTAAATTTAATGTAAGTCCTGGTTTTCTTTCTTAATCCAGCCTGTTTACTGTAGGATAACAGCCTATGTTAACCTAATTGTAGGGTAACAGCTGTTATTTGTATAAAGTGCTGTCTTGGTCACTGAGCTGAAAAAAATGAGTAGTTAATATGGAAGTATGCAGTGTTCTGAAGTGACCTGAAAAGGTCCCCTTTAGTGGAACTGTTGCAGTGGAAATAGGATGTCTAGTTAACTCCAAAGAGCTAGATTTTTTTGATGCTGATTTTGACAGTCTTACCAAATGCCGTGGAGTAGTGCACTATCTAGACTTCCTAGACTTAGAGCTGTGTTAAAGAGGTAAAGCAGCTCTTAAAGCAGAGCCTCCTCAGGAAGCTAGGATGTGCCACAGAAGTCCAGGTGATCAACACTAAATGCTAACAGCAGTAAAGATTAAAGACATCTTGGGATAGGTCAAAGCAAATGCCATTCTCTTATAAGTCAGCATGGCTTTGGATATGTAAGCTGAAATGTGAAGACTGATCCCTTGTGTTTTCTGGATGAGTTCCCTTTAAGAAAGGGTTGAATAATGTCTTGAGAGTTCAATGGCGGTTGGAAATAGAGGGTGGCTCAGAAAAGAAGCTGTCATGGAAATGGGTTAACTGATCAATCTGCTGGAAAGAGTCAGTCTTTTTGCCATATACTTGTTTGTATTTCAGCCCTCTATTTCTAGGCTGAGCTGATTTAACAGACTTATTTATTGCAGGGCATAGACAGAACTGTGGTGGTAACTCGGGCAGTCTGAGTGCTGTTAATATACTTTCATAGCACAATTTAAAAAAAAGGCAGATAATGGAATCCATGCATAGTTAAATGATTTATATCACAACTTTAGATAAACCACTTTTAAAGTGAAGCTGAAAAATGAATTGTACTGCATTGTTTTGAGTGTTACTAAGGTAAATTGCACTATTAAACGCCATTGAATGTGCCTCATCACTGGGTGAGGCCACAGCTGTACAGGTAAGTCACACACTGCTTCAGGTCCTGTGTGCTGAATTTAGCTTTCAACAGCATCTGCTGAGGCAGTAATAACTGTATTAATGAAAGTCTACCTGGATTTTAAACCTGATATCTTAACCTCTTGTCTTGCAGCCACCAACTGGTACAGATACTATGGTAAAATCTGGAGTAAGCACTAACATCAATACCAAGCACCAATGTATTACTGCTATGAAAGAATATGAAAGTAAATCTCTTGAGGTCAGTCAATGAGTGTTCAAACATGCTTGTCTTGTTTGGCTGTTTGTAAGCATTGGCTTAGTAGAGCTTTTTTAAACTGTAATAAGGATCTGTTATGCTCATTAATGAGTAAAAACTTCAGTATCTGCATCACTCACAGAGGAGAAGTATCATCAAGTAAAATACTTATTTCATCGCCATATTTATTGCATTTGTTTTTAAATGCTTAATGCTGCAGCTTTTGAGGAGCTGAAATTCCATCTTGCTGTATGCCAGAAGGGTGAGAGACCCAGTTGGGAGCAGCCCTGTGCTGCTGAGATAACTGCAGAATCTTGGACAAAACTCACAGTTGTTCAATATAACCCAGTGTTCCCAAGGGTATAACCTGAAGTCTTTCAGTTCAAGTTGACTTATTTGATACTTTTAAAACAGATCTTGTACTCAAATGATCTTAAACTCTGGGAAGTAAAATTGAAGCCCTGACGTGAATCTTGAGTTTAGGTCATGTTTTGGGTTTTTAAAAATGCAGTGTTAACAGCCTTTTCTTGATACCATCACCTTGTTTTGGGTTTGAATGCTGTGTAAGCATGTTAATGACACTTGTTTAACCTTATACTGTGTAAAAAGAGTGTGTAAAGAGAGCTGGATTTTCCTTTACTAGGAACTCCGTTTAGAAGACTACCAGGCAAACAGGAAAGGGCCCTCGAATCCTGCAGGAGCAGCTGCAGGCTTGTTTGGGCCTTCTACTGCTACATCCAGTACAGCTACAGGACTTTTTGGCAATTCTACTAATACAGGCTTTTCGTATGGACAGAACAAAACTGCTTTTGGAACCAGTAAGTACTGCCTGTCCCCTGTCTTTGCTGGTATGCAAATATGCAACTACTCTTCAGGTATGAAAATTCTGTAATGAAAAAAGGTGGGGAAACACTGGTGTGAGCTCAATTTTACTGGTTGTATTATCGCCATTCAATAATTAGGTTCTTTGCCATAGAAATCTCTTTATTTACTCTTCAGGGTTTGCAAACTTCCTCTGCATCCCCCAGGTTTTGCTGAAAGACCATTCATTAGAGCATCTGGCTTTACAAGAAAGCTTGTTTATGTGGGCAAATAAAACAACCAGGATATTGCTAGTGATCAGTAGAGTGACGGCATCACTTAATAGTAATGTCAAGATTTTTTTACTGCTGCTAATCAGCAAAAGTAAATTCCCTAGAAATTAATTATGTGGGCAAGTTAATTTATAGTAGCCTGACTAGAATTTTCCAGGAGGTTTTTTCCACTGTAGAGCAGGGTTAGGATGTGAACTTGTTTATATGTTGTGCCTTCCTGGTTGCATGCTGTCTGTTTTGGCATTCTTGGTCAAAAACTAAAAGCCAGGTATGAAGTAACTAACTCCCATAAGTGCTTGCCTGTCTGCTAGTTGCGTGTCGGTTGGGCTAACAGGGTAGTGGACCTTTTTGAATTTAGCATTAAAAAAACATGCAGAAAAGTTCAAACACAAATTCTATTTTTATTAGTTTCTGCTGCAAATCTAAATGCAAGTAGATATTTGTATTTGTGGAATCAGACTGTAAACAGCAGATCAAAATCCTGTGGTCTGTAGAAATGGAAGTGGTTATCTGCTGTAAGAAAAGCTGTACTGTGTTGGGTTAGAATTGTGTGTGTCCTTAATGACAGACACTGCTGGACTCGGTCTCTGGGCATGCCTGGGTTTAGCTAAGCTGCTGTCCTGGAGAAAGATCAATGTACAGGTGGCCGTATTTCTCTGCACCCCGTGAAGGTACAGTTTGTTAAAATCCACGGACTGCCCAACCTGGCAGCCTTGCCAGGCTTCATGTGTTTCTCATGCAGACGACTCTGAAGAAAGCACCTAGTTCTGCAGAGATAGCAATGGCAGTTGAGTGAAGGAGCAAAAGCTTTTCTCGATGTGTATGCCGTTTTTACTACATGTAAATAGCCCTTTTCCTTTGGGGAGAAAGACGGTGATGGTGACTGAAGTTTGGGTAGAAGTTTCTGTAGTAGTTGTGTGGGTTATAGAACAGAACTGGTGTGGAGGGCACTGCCTGCCTCTTGGCTAGGGAGCTCTTTCAGGTCCTCATGGTGCAGTTTTCTTTGTACAGTGGAGAACAAACTGACCATACCAAAGCTGGTATCTTCTTGGTCAGATCCATCTGTGAGGTAAACTTGCTGGTAATTCTTGGGTCTTATGCTCACATTGACTTTAGGAGAAGGAGAACCTGATGAAATACCTAACATGAACTACTTCCACATGAATGGAGGTGCTGTGCTGTATTGATGATGCTGGGTGTCTTGCTGTTCCATTGAATTGAAGCGGGTCTTTTTCCTGTTTTAACATGCTGAGTGTGGAAATGTAAATGGGATTGGATAAGTACTTGAGGGTTTTTTAACCAGTGTGTGTGTTTGTTGTAGGTACGACTGGCTTTGGAACAGGAACAACAGGTCTTTTTGGTCAGCAATCTCAAACTACGAGTCTATTTAACAAACCATTTGGTCAAGCCACAACAACGCAGAACACTGGCTTTTCTTTTGGCAATACCAGCACCCTAGGGCAGCCAAACACAAACACAATGGTAAGACAAATTGTTTGAACCCTTAAAAATTGTGCTATAGGTACTTCAGCTAGACACAGGAGGCTGTGATACTGTGATTTAGATCTTACTCATTGTAGTACAGCTTCATAAAACTAGGATGCAAAGCTCTGAACTCTGCTGTCTGAGCTAGCCACTTCTTGCCAATCAGCATTTTTCATTCATGATAACTGGACACAGTATAGCTTTTAACGAATAACTTCACCCATTCCCTTCAAGTGGTCTGCTCTCTTACCAATTCAAGTATTTCCAATGGTGTTCACACAGATAATATGATCCCATTGTTAACATTTTGTGGGAACAAATTCTGTACTTTCTGGTGAATAATGAGCAGTATTCATGGGCCCTTTTGATAGAAGGATGCTACATAGCTGCCACTTGCTGTAAAGCTCGGGCCTTTGGCTCCAAATATGCTGTATTCTTTCTGAGTATGTTGTGACTTCTCCCAGAAAACTCTGCAAAATGTTTCTTTTCCATCTCCTTCACACAAAGTGATGAGGAAATTCCAATATCCTTTTCAGCGTGGAGCATAAATTCTTTGATTTTTTTTTTAAATTTTCTTTTTATGACTTGTTGGAGAATGACTAAAGCTTCTGAAATGCTTTTCACCCATCTTCTGCCCCCAGAAAAAGGGGTAATGTAGCATCATTTTAACAACTGATTTTTGCGTTGGTTCTGTTACTGTCAGTGCTAGACTTTGAAAAGCATTGCAGCGTTATCTTAACCTGGTTCCTGTTTTTTAGGGTCTCTTTAGTGTAACTCAGCCCTCACAGCCTGGAGGCATTTTTGGAACACCTGCCAATACAAATGCTGGTACTGGATTTGGAACCGGAACTGGTCTTTTTGGACAAACTAACACAGGATTTGGTGTTGGCAGTTCGGTATGTCTGTACCTTAACAGAATAACCTGGGGAAGGAAAAAAATATGAAAAGCAAATGGCTTGGAGCCCTGTTTCTGGGTGTTGACCTCCATGAAAGTAGTGTCATCTTAAGAGTTAAGATGCAAAATTAGTGTGGTTTTATGTAAACTGAAGGATACAGTATAGGCATGCGTAACGGAATGTCCTAGTTTTGGCTGGGATAGTTAATTTTCTTCTTGGTGGCTAGTGCTGTGTTTTGGGTTTAGTGTGGGATCAGTGTGGGTGAGGACTTTTTGGTTTCTCAGGCCTTGCTGATAGGGGAGGGCTGGAGAGGTGCAGGAAACTGGGAAGGGACACAGCCACATCAGCTGACCTGAACTAGCCAAAGAAATATTCCATACCACAGGATATCATGCTCAGTATATAAACCGGGGATGGGGGGGAGGGGGGAAGTTGGCCAGGGCTGTAATCTTTTCTTGGGGACTGGCTGTGCATTGGTCAGCAGGTGGTGAGCAGTTGTATTGTGCCTCACTAGTTTTCTTTTGTCCTGTCACTGGTTTTCTTCTCTCCCTTCCTTTTGGATTTTCGTCCTCTCCCCTTCTCCCTCCTTTTTACTATAACTGTTACCTTACTATTGTTCTTTTGTTTTTATTTTAATTATTATATTGTTGTTTTCTGAACCCTCAAGTTCTACGTTATTTTCTGATTCTCCTTCCCACAACCCACCTCCCCTGCCCCGCCCTGGGGAGTGGGGAGTGAGTCACTGTGGCACTTAATTACCAGCTGGGATTAAAAACATGACATGGAGCTAGTGTTTCAGAGATTCATTTTCTAAGAAGTAATGTCTTGGTTGATAAGACAGCAAGAGAGACCAAGCATCTCTCTACCTATGTATTCCTGGGGATGCCCCAGCATAGTGTTGAAAATACAGATGTTTGAAGTTGTGATGATTGGTGACTTAACTGGAAAGTGGACTTGATTCTTGATACTCAGTCATTTTGGTTGTAATGGAGTGAAAATTACAGAATTGTTTAGGTTGCAAAAGACCCTTAAGATCATAGAGTCCAACTGTAATACTTGTTTCCAGAAGGTCCTTGCATATACTAGCGTGTGTGGCTTGCAAATAACGCAGCACTGTTGGGAATCTAGGTTGTGGTCGAAGTTGTGCTTTGCTTGAGTTTTGCTTTCTTGCCTACATTGAAACACTAATGCTGTTCTTTTAATGTCTGTCTGGGTTTCCAAGTTCATGTTTTCTTCCTTTCAGACCCTGTTTGGTAACAAGCCTGCTGGATTTGGAACCACCACGACCAGTACTCCCTCGTTTGGTACAACCACTGGCAGCGGGCTCTTTGGTAACAAACCAACCCTGACTTTAGGAACCAATACAAATGTTTCTAATTTTGGTACATATAAAAAAAGTGAGATTTCAATCACTTAAAACTATACTGCATATACCACACACCTGGCTGCTGAATAGCACATGCTAAATGATTATGAATGTTAAAGTTCTCAGGTAAGCCATGCTTCTGATGCATGTTGCTGCAGGGAAAGGTCTTGGATGCTGTTTTATACCTTTCCTCTTGATGGTACTCCCTGGCTTGGGAGGTAGAAAATTCAGTACCAGTATTAGGCGAGCGCTTAAGAGAAGGTGGAACCTGTAGTTGAAAACTACTGAAATAAAAAAATTCAGAAGACATAGAGGTTTGTTACGAGGCTGCAAATATGCTGTGGTTGCAAAGTAGTGCTGAAGGGAATGCAGTAAAACCAGTGATATCTGTAGCCTGATGGTAGGAGATACTGCACTGAAGTGAAGGTAAAATGAAACAGTCAGTTCCTGTCTAGCTGATGGTTATTGCTATCTTTCATGGTGCAAAGGATCAAAGTCCCAAAGAACTGGGTCTTGTGTTAATGTTGGTGTCTAACGCTAATGTTAGAGAACCAGTGTTGAATGAGTGTGTGATTGAGCAGAAGAAATGTGCAGTGATAGTTCAAGTAAATGGCAATCTTCCTTCACAGAACTTCTGTTGAAATGGGTTTAGTCTCTATTTTCATTCTTTTTTTCTCCCCCCTCTCTCCTCTTTTCTTTTTTTCTCTCCCCCCTTCTTTTTTCTGAACAAAAAAACTATTCGTAAAAGTGAGTGGGAGTGGATTTAGACCCTGACATCTTTTTTTGTCTGGTTCATTGAGATTATTTTTTTTATTGTATTGGCAATAAAGTCTGCACAGGGCAGTGAGCCTGCCCTGCTATCCTGCCAGCATAGACAGAAGAAAGTGTCAACTCCCAGCCTGCCAGGGGCAGCGCCTTAGCAAGCACAGTTTCTCTCTGGTGACCAACCTTGGGCAAACCGTTAATACAGTACTTTTGAAAGTTGCTACCCATTCCCTTGTAGCTAGAAAGACCTTGGAGAACAGTAGAACACTAGTGTGTTGGCACTTTGGTGGTGAACAATACTGATTGTAGTATGTGGTTTTAATTTGCCTGCTTTACTTGCAGTGGTACAGTTTATAGGAAAAACGGAGTTTGGTTCTAAGGTGTATCTGCTGTTGGTCAATGACTGCAGTTTTTTAGTGTAATTCTGGTTTTGCATACTGACCAGCCGTAGGATGGTTTCACAGTCTTCAGTTTAAGAACTAATCCTGCCTGTTAGATCTGGATTGTACTTATTTATAATTAGAGATTTATCTTTGAACTGTGTGCTTGTTCTGAGTTGTTACCTGCTTTGTTGGTGAGAAGAGAAATGTGTGTGTGGTATATCCAAGCAGTTGAGGAAATTTAATAAGTCTTTCTCTGTTGCCAGATGCAGCAGCATCATGTCCATTCTGGCTTTCAGTAAAACCTTGAAGTCTGGTACAAACTGAAAAGCTTATGAAGGCAAAAGAGTGTTTCTTCTGTACTGATGTTTATAGTATTGTGTTCATAACTTAAATATGTCTGTTTGCTGTTGAAGTCCCTTCTTGATGCTTGTCAGCCTAACTTGGGTTGTTGTAAACTGTGAAATTTGATCTTGGCTTTGGCAGGGCTCTCTCTGAGCCAGTGATGCTCATTTACTTCAATACATGTTTTTTAAATTTCAGCTCTGATAATGTTAGGTTAACGAGCTACTGGTTCTGTTCTTGAAGGTTTTTGTGCCAACACAGGTGGAAATAGTTTGTTTGGAAATAAGTCTGCAACTGGGTCTCTGGGAACTGGACTTGGAACAGGATTTGGAACAGGTAAACAGTTTTAGCAGCTTATTTCATGTCAGCCTAAGCATGGTCATCGAACTTCAGTGATAATATAGCCTTGGTATTACTTGCCAATTCAAATGTATGTGTTCTAGCTTGAAGTCATGAATTGGACTCAAATCAGAACCAAGCAGAGCTTGCTAACACAGTACTAAGTAACTTTTTAGCAATTATAGGTAGTATTGCTTACAGTGATGCTTAATGGTTCATAAAACTGGTGGCATCCTCTGTATTTCAAGCCTTTGGTTTGGTTGCATGAGTCTTGAATGTCTGTAGCATTCATGGACATGTTGAATGTTTTTTTGGTTCTTTGTTGTGGGCTAAATTGGCTTGTAAGTTTGCCACAGTCATGTAGTAGATGAGTCATCTCATGCCACAGCTCTTGGGACAGGACAGACATCTTTATTTGGAAACACCCAGCCTAAACTTGGTGGATCGCTAGCAACAGGAGCATTTGGAGCACCAGGATTCAATACATCAACAGCTACTCTGGGCTTTGGAGCCCCTCAGCCTGCTGTAGGTACGTGTACGTTGGCCTGAGTTTAATTGCTGCTTCCTCCCTTGTTTCAGGTGTGCCTAAACATCCCACCCAAATGCTTGCAAGGGGAAAAAAAAAGTTTTGAGAATCTGAGGCCACTTCTGTTGTTGGTAGCAGTGGAGACCATGTTAATGAAGTTTTTTGTGTGCTGATATGTAGTTGCAGTAATTCAAAGTTTCATAATGTTACTAATAACTGTAGCTATTTTAGAACTTTGCAAGATTGCTGATGTAATTCCCATCGTTGAATTTGGGGTAGCAACAGTAGGTGCTTACAAAAAAATTAAGTAAGGGAAATGTAGTGTTACCTTCTTCAGTAATTCCAGATTGGAGAGCTGGAGGGACTTAATTAGAGATTATGCTGTGCCACTGGTGAAATAAGTGGTCTTTAGATCAGGCACTTGTGCTACCGTTTTGTAAGTTAAAATACCTACTACTTCCAGCAGTGTCAGATCTGAGCACTTAAAATGAATGGTGTACATAACATGCTGTAGCCCCCTGAGGCTGTGATTTCAGGAAAATTTATTTTAAACTTGAGGCAGGGGAAGCACATGACACTGTGTGGGAAGACGGGCCCAAGAAGGCTGCTTGGTGTTCGGGGGTCACCTCCTCTAAGCTCAGGGGAGTTCCATCCCAGTGAGCGGGAACGCAGGGAGAATGTTAGACGGCCTGCATGGATGAATGAGGAGCTCCTAGTAAAGCTCAAACACAAAAAGGAAACATACAGGAGGTGGAAGCGGGGGCAGGGAGTCTGGGAAGAATACAGAGACATGGTCTGAGCATGCGGGGATGGGTTTAGGAAAGCCACAGCCCAGCTGGAACTTAATTTGGCCAGGGATGTTAAAGGCAACAAGGAGGGCTTCTGTAAGTGACAAAAGGAAGAGTAGGGGTGGCTGATTTGCCCAAGGGTTGTGCTGCCATCCAGATGGACCTTGGCAGGATGGAGAAGTGGGCTGACAGGAGCCTTGTGAAATTCAATGAGAAATGCAAAGTCCTTCTCCTGGGGAGGAACAAGCCCAGGCACCAGCACAGGCTGAGGCTGCCTAGCTGGAGAGCAGCTTGGCAGAGAGGGGGGGGGGGGTCCTGCTGAGCACAGTTGGCCATAAGCCAACAATGTGCCCCTGTGGTAAGGGTGGCCAGCAGTGCCCTGTGCTGCACTATGAGGAGGGAGGTGTTTTCTCAGCTCTGCTCAGCACTGGTGAGGCTCCATCAAGAGTGCTGGGTCCAATGCTGGGCTTGCCAGTATGTAACTCTCACACATACTGGAGAGAGTCCAATGAAAGGCCATGGAGAGGCTAGAGCATCTCTGCTGTGAGGAATGGCTGAAAGACCTGGGGCTCTTCAGCCTGGAGAAGAGACAATTTGGAAGGATCTCATCCACACATAACAAGACCTGCAGGCAGGTGCCAAGAGGGTGGGGTCAGGCTCTCCCCAGTTGAACCCTGTGCAGGACCAGAAGCCATGGGCACATGCTGGAACACAGGAGGGTCCCTCTGAACATCAGGAAACACTTTTCTCTGTGAGGGTGCCCAAGCCCTGGCACAGATGACCCTGTTTCAGCAGGGGGCTTGGAACAAGTTGACCTTCAGAGGTGTGTCCCGCTTCACTGTTCCATGATCCTGTGAACACCCATCAAAGTAACCACATATACTAGTGATAACAGCCAAAATGTGTTTGAAGAGAGTACCTTCTTGCATGATGAAATTCTCTCATCAGTGTGTTGCAGTCTTTCTGTGCTTCTTATGCTTGAGCCTCCCTTGGTGTAACACTATAGAGGATCCAAGTTTTCCTTTCTGTAGGCAACAGCTGCAGTGGGGCAGTTTAGGGAAGGGTCTCACTGGCTATCATTGGCTCGGTGAAACCAGATTTTGATCTGATAAAGAACCAGTTGTCTCAAACTGTCGTCTTGGCTGACTTGCAGACTTTGTCTGTTGTTTCTCTGGGAGTGGTTTTGTTGTTCATCAGGAATGCATGCATGCAATCTGGTTTTCTTGGGATTAGAAATAAGCTTCTTTAGATTTGCTCAAATGCTTTGTAGTGTGAACACTTAGAGCGTTTTATGGGAATTAAGATTAGATGCTAGAAGATGGGGAAAGAAAAAATTAAGAGGCCGTTGTTGTAGAGAGTACTCTAGACCTGTAAGTTTGATTGCTGTAGCAGGAATGTAAAAATTTTGCATGAAATACTTCCCTCGCTCTAGGAAAATGTTTCAGAAATCAAATGTATTAGTTAAAGGCTTTGGCAGGCCAGGCTCATTCTACTGATGTGTAGCTCTCCATGCCCCCGGCTTTTCACCAGTAAAAGCTTATGGAATGTGGTTGCAAATTCTAATGGAGGAATACAGTCTGATTTCTTCCTTTAAACTGCCGCTGCAATGGTGACTGAAGATCAAGGGAAAGAAATGCTGAAGTTCGTATAGAAGTTTGAGTTCATATGAGGAGATCCTCTGATTGGAAGGATATCTTTTCCACCTACCTTGGTTCTATTAGTAAAGCTGTTAAAACTAAAAAATGATACTCTTCTTACAGCACTGACAGACCCAAATGCATCAGCTGCCCAGCAGGCAGTCCTTCAGCAGCATCTCAATAGCTTGACGTATTCACCCTTTGGAGATTCTCCGCTCTTCAGAAACCCTATGTCAGACCCAAAGAAGAAAGAAGAGGTAAGTGCACATAAACATAAACTCATTTTTTGCGTGAGATTTGAAATAACTTTGTATCTTGCGCTCACTTTCTTCACTTAAGTACACAATGAGCAGCAAAATAAGTTGCCATCTGTATACTCATACTGGTGCAGTGGCTTTTTATGCTCTCCAGGATGCAAACTGCTTGTGCTGTGGCTTTGCATTTATTGCCTTTGAGTGCATCGAAGCCTTCACTATGGAGTAGTTCTTGTTATGCTCAGTGCTGCTAATTGAGAGTAAAAATGGGTAAATGCCTCTGGTTACAATATTTTTAGTGCTAAGCTTGAGCTTTACTTATGACACTTTGTCAGTCTCTGATAAACCATACCCTGTTGGCTTGTTTTATTAGGCAACAAAATGAATAGTCTTCAGACTTCAAATTTAAGGGAGGATCTAAGTGGCTGCTGCCCCTGGGCAAATTCCTGGGTTAGAGATTTTTCCTGCCCGGACACTGGAGCCAGGCATGGTCTGCCTAGAGACCCAGGGGTCTCCTTCTCAGGCTGATGGATGTGGCTATTGCTTTCCCATTTGCCAGCATAGTCAGTTGTGGAGCTGGGCCATGTATCCCAGATGCACAGAGTGCACTGGCACAGCTGGCAGCGCAGCCACGGGCAAGGCACTACCTTAAGTCCCCATGTATAACTGCTAGGAATACCATAAAATATAAGCATATACACCCACATCCTCTTCCTCCCCTTTGGCTAATGAAGCTCCCTGGTAAAAGCACACATGGCCATGTTCTCTAGGCTCACCTGCATGTACATGAATCCCTTGATTGTTAGCGTGGCCTCTCTGTCCATCTGATAGCCCTGCCCAGATCTTGAGCCCTCTTCCTAGTTCCACAGAGCAGGCTGGTCCAGCTTGATGCTTGCCGCAAAAAGCGTGTGCACTCACACTTGTGTTGTAGGCACCCTGTACGCACAAATCCCTCTATACCGGCATGAGTCCTCTGCTTGTGGTATCCCTGCCAGGACCCAGGGTCTCCTACTTGCAGGCCAGTCCATCTTGACGCTTGCTAGTGAACTACACACATGCACCTCCACGCACAGGAGGTTCAGGGACGATGTGGGTGCTCTGTCTACCCCTTTCTGCCACCAGCTGGGTGGCCCAGGCACATGGGCCAGACAGTGTTGTGGTCTTTCTCAGTGGATGTTGCACAATCTTTCACTCACAGTAGTTGTCCCTGCAGTAGCTATGCCTGGGACATGCACTGGTCCCATCCCAGGGGCTTGAGCAGACACCCACATCTGTTCCAGATGCTGAGGTTTCCTCTCGCTCTAGCTGGTGGCAGCAGAGCCCTGGGGAGCCCACACCCCTGGTCTGTCCCCACATTCACTCAGTCTGGACAGGAGGTCCGCATTGGCCTTCTGCAAAGATATGCTTGTAGGTTCTGAACGGCCACTCCTGACTGACTGGAAACTTCTGGTCTCTGGTGTTGCTTCCCTTAGCTGTTGTCAGCTAGCTTTGTCTGGTTTTGTTTATGGCTTCCTCCTTCACGTATTTGCATTTAAAAGGTCCTTGACTTAATAACCTTAAAGCAGGCCCTCTCGCTGTTTGTGAACCCTAATGGTACATGGTATGAAAACTCCAGTTCTGCATCTCTTTGTTACAGAGGCTGAAACCCACTAACCCAGCAGCTCAGAAGGCCTTGACAACACCCACCCACTACAAACTGACTCCACGTCCAGCAACCAGAGTACGACCAAAAGCTCTGCAGTCAGCCGGCTCTGCTAAATCCCATCTCTTTGATGGTCTTGATGATGATGAGCCATCCCTATCCAATGGTGCTTTCATGCCAAAGTTAGTTTTTCTTTTGTATATGTTGGAGGGAGGAGGTGGTGGAAGAATCTTCTGATCAGATTAAGTAATCTCTTGTATAGTGTCTTAAATTCAATGAGTGTTTTGTGGCCTGATTCAAATATGAGTAGCAATAACAAATTTTATATAAAACTTGAACAGAACTGTTTTCAGTAGAGGAGATAAAAATGCTCAGCTTAAACTGTTAGGCTAAATAAGCTGTAAAATGAGGTCATCCCATGATTGGAGCAAAGCTCCTATAAAGTCAATTAGGAACTATTACAAGGAAAGCTTGTATGGTGTAATGCTTCCTGCTTCTGAAATAGAAGTGTTGTTAGGTTTGCTAATGCAGCCAGAATGAAGGCAGATTTCTGGCATTTTCATAGCCTAGCACTGGTTCTGTTTCAGTTACCCAGATGTTTCTGTGAGTAATAAATAACGATGATGTCAATTTACCCTACTGAAGCTTTTGATTTCAGTCTTCAAGAGCATCTGTGGCAATAAAATTGAAAAGGGGTTTAGAAAGCTTGAGTTTAGTTCAAAATGATCAACAAAAAGCTTTGGAGAAAGGTGTCCGTCATTTAAAGTTTCTGTAAGCACAGGCTTTTAGAAAATATCTTGTAACTTTTGTAAACTTTTTGTCTGTAATTTAGCCTGAACAATCTGTTCACTTTCCAGGGAGAGGGGGCAGAGCATGGATTTACTCAAGTGTTTTATTGAAAAACATCAAATGATCAGAACATGGGAATACTTGGCCTTTTTTGGGTGTAATTGGCATAGATATTCAGTGATCTTCAGATTGCAGGCAGTGAACCCTAGCCTGGCCATGGATTTGGTTTTAACGTGACGCTGTAGTAAAGAAGAAACTGCATCTGTGGGCCAGACTTTTGTTGCAGGATTCTGTGCTTCTGCTGGAGAAGCCGTTTCGCAAAACGGATAATACTGTGGTTTACTGAACTTGGGTTTTGAAGCTTTCAGTGACCTGTGCTTTTTACACTTACTCATAAACCAAAGCCTCCGATAGAATTCCAAAAAAAGTTGTAGTATCTCAGCTACTGCAGTGCTCTTACAGAAGACTTCATATGTCGTGAGTGTGGGAACACGGCTTACACAGCTGGTGTCTGGTCACTGGAGCATGTGAATTAAGCATGGAATATATATTTATGCAGTGGATATATTCAAATTTCTCTTCATTGTTGGTTTTATTTTTTCTTTTTTTTAGGAAGAGCATCAAAAAGTTGGTTTTGAAGAATCTCAGCAGTAGTGATCTGTTCTCCCCTGTCAATCGTGAAAATGAAGACCTGGCTTCTCCATCAGAGTATCCAGAGAATGGAGATAGGTATGTTGATTCATCATGCAGATGTTTATACTTCACGAGAAATGCAAACTGGTTATGCCTGTCTCTAAATTATTATTAATAGAATAGGTAGTTATTTTCAGGGATGTAGTCTTAAATGTTCATTGGAAGCAACTTGACCTGTTGTGAGATTCATTTCCTCATAATCTAGCCACATATTTTTCCTGTGTGGTCACATACCAATACATTCCGTCCAAAATCAGGACTTCAAAGGGGAATTACTTTTTGGATAGGTCTCTCTTCATTCCCTGTAGCAAGAAGCTAGGGCATTTCTTGAGGGAAGCAGTAAAACTGACCCTGAAGTGAGAGGAGCCTCTCCTTGTGTTTGGTCCTCAGTAACATGGGAATTGTAGGGAAGCTCCACTGATCCAGGAGTCTCATAGTAGTAATGTATCTTCTGCATATTAAAATGAGGAATCTCTAAGACAGTCTCTTCTCGCAGAAGTTAGAATACCCATCTCCCCTAAAAAAAAAATAATCTGTGGCCATATTTCAGATGAACTGGGGTTTCGGTTTGGTTTTCTTTTAATCAAGCTGGAAAAATTCCTGACGAGCTCAACACTTTGATTTTATTGAAAGCTAGTACAAGTAAGAACTGATGATGGGAGTGGGCAACCTTGTTTCTGATCACCTTAGACCTGATTTAGGTAGTTTGTAATGGGGCAGAGGCATTTGATAGCTGTTGCCAGCAGCCAGGTACAACAGCCAGCTCTCTGAAGCTGGTGTTTTGGAGTGACTGTCACAATAGTGTTCTCAAGTTTGATTTGATCATGATGCTTGCAAGACTTAATCATCCCATTCTTGTAAAACTGTGTATTTTGGGCTTAAAAGTGTATCAGCCCGGTTCACAATTCATTGAATCAATCAGAAGTGGAGTGACCTTGGGGGGGGCAGTCTCTGTTCGTCAAGCAGTCTCAACACTGAATTAACACCTCGTTGTTGTGGACTTTCATAGAATTTGAGTTGGAAGGGACTGTAAAAATAATCTAGTTCCAACCCCCCTGCCACAGGCAGGAACACCTTCCCCTAGACCTGGTTGCTCCAAGCCCCGTCCAGTCTGGCCTTGAACACTTCCAGCAATGGGGCATCTACAGTGTCTCTAGGCAGCTTTGTCCAGTTGGGGGTCTCACACCTCCATGGGTAGAGACTCTGCAGCCTCTGTGGGTCTCTGTTCCAGTGCTTGACTGTCCTTATTGATTTCGCTGTTTTAATTTGACAGTTTTCTCATCCTCCTGCCATGCATATCTGTGGAGAGCCTGAATTTTGTCTTTGATGTTGGAAGGGTGTTATTACACCCCAACTTGCAAGTCTTTTCTCCAGACTGAGCAACCCATTTCACTCAAGCTTTCCTCACAGGGCATATGCTTTAGTCCCCCAGCTATCATGGTACCCTGCTTCTGATCTTACCGCTGTCTTTCGTGTAGTGGGAGCCCAGATTAGAGGCAAAATCGTAGAGGTTGTCTAACAAGGGCAGAGTGAAAGGGAGTAATTGCTTCCCTTGGTCTGCTGACTCTGCAGAGTCATGTGGTGGTTCTCTTTACTTTTTATATGAAAAGAGACCTGAATTTTAATGTTGACGTAAGACCCTTGGAACTAAATAACTCAACTTTATGCATTATTTCTTCAGGTTCTTTTTGTCAGTACCTCCTGATGAAAACCACAGACAAGATGGTGAGCGAGAGGAGGAGGAGGATCATCATGAAGTGACGAGGTTTTACACTAACCCCATTGCGAAGCCCATCCCACAGACTCCAGAGAACACTGTGCACAAACACCAGAACAATTTTGATGACACCATTGTGGCTCTGAATATGCGGGTGGCCTTGCGGAACGGTCTGGAAGGCAGTAGTGAGGATGCCTCGTTTCATGATGATTCTCTTCAGGATGACCGTGAAGAAGAGCCTGAAACTGTGCATCATCTGCATCCTGCAGGTTAGGCTTGGGGGGGAGGGTGGAGGGGAGTAGATGTGTAGCTCCTGACAGCTTTTCATGCATGCTTCGTTGAAATTCTTTTACTGTTTCAGACCCTCAGCTTCTTTTAAATTCCTTTCTCTTTTCTTCTGAATACAGGTCTTGCTTCTCAGTTTCCTACCTAGTACAGAAATTTTTTTCTGCTGAGTCAATGAACGTTTAAATTGCATTGCTCAGTTTTATATTAGATTGGGGTAGTGAGGTGCATGAGAAGGAGAAAGAGGACCCAATCTAATTATTCTGCAGTAGTACACTGAGTTGACTATCATTCATTAGCAAGATCTTAAACTTAGAAATCTAATGCTTGGTAGCTATCAACATGCAAACTGGACTGTAGAGTTTGCCAGGAAAAGAATGGGCCATAGAACGTGGTTGTGTCTCTAGAGGACCATTGTGTGTGTATTTTCAGTACTCCCAATTCTGGTCACAGGGTTTGTAAAACTGAAAAAGGTGGAGAAGTGTGAAGATGTGATGAGGGGTCTTGAGCACCTTTCTCTCAGTTAAGACTTTATAGTTGTTGAAGAGATAGGAGTGTATATTAGAATATTTTAAACTCAGGAGTGAACTGGAGAAGGTGAAGAGTAAGAGACTTGTTCCTCCTTTCAGGTAATATGTGGCATGTAATGAAAGTAGCAGGTGACATGTTCAAAATAAATGTCTTCAGACATTTTGTAGATGCAAGAAGCTTTTGTGGATTTTGAAGATCATTAGATAAATTAATAGATGAAAAAAGATTGGCAGCTGTTAAATGGAAAAGGTGCTGCATCTTGGCCAGCCGGTGCCTGAACTCCCACATTATTGAAGCTGTGAGAGTGCTTCTGTCAAATATTGCTGTAGATGTTTGCATTTGTCTTCTGACCTACACACCTGCTACTGATCTCTGACGACAGGTTGTTAGGTTGGAAAAACCTGGCATAGCAGTTGTCTTAAATCTGCTATGAAGGCTGTGGAATTAAGGGATTTTGATTTCTCTCATTTGCTTTTGTTGCACTGATTCTCAGTTTGAGACCTTCAGTTGTTCAGGCTTGCAGAAGAAATGGACTGAAACTCTTGAAATGTTAAAGCTGCAAGCTTGCTGCCGGCTCAGTTCTCAATGAATTTTCTGTTGTAGGAATTCTTCTCACAAGAGCTGGGTACTACACCATCCCCTCCATGGAGGAGCTAGCTAGATTTACCAACGACAAAAATGAATGTATTGTGACAGACTTCACCATAGGCCGCAAAGGTGAGCACGTACAGTTTTTCTAGCTGCTTAAAGCTGAACTTAAAAGCTATGGAATCTGAACCTGGGTTCTGTGCCCTCAGTATGATTATAAACAGTGCCCCTACATTGTGAACATTGTGAACAACTTGCATCAAAGTCTTGTCATAGTTTGGATTGGTAGCACTAACAACCTCTGTTATGGGATGACTTAGGAAGCTTGAATATGAATATGAAAAGAACGGAAGCACTTCCTGCTTTAAAGATGCTTGCTGTGAAATCCAAACTTGCTGGAGCATTGATGCAAACCTGATTGTTGTTGCTTCTTTTTAGTTGTGATCTATGCTGGAGCTGACTGAGCTCTAGTGAAGAGCCTTCAGCCCAAACTATATTCTCTGCTGGGTTTTTTGGGGGGGAAATTAAAAATTTAAAGAATTATATGGTATATACCAGGGGTCCTCAACCTACAGCCCGTGGGCTGGATATGGCCCCCCAGGGTCCTCAGTCTGGCCCCCGGTATTTACAGACCCCCCTGACCCCCCCGTTGGGGGGGGAAACTAAACAGCTGCAGATGACTGCCTGCCCCTTCATCTGTGCGCCAGCCCCCTGTTTAAAAAGTTTAAGGACCCCTGGTATATACTGTTTTTCTTTAAAAAATTGCTCTAAATAGGTTATAAAGCTGAGGGCACCCATAGTATTTGTGTAGGCAGTATGAATAGCTGAATGATAACAAGCTTTCTGTGCAAAAGAATTGGCTTAAAAATAACATCTTCAGCATTTTCACATGGCAGTTGTACTTTGTTCGGAGAGATGACAGTGAGGTGGTAAGATGGGGAAAAAGGAGTATAGCAGGAACATAGCTTCTCTGGCATGCAGTTTTCTTTCATGGACAAAATAGTGATGTTTTGGTTTCTTTTACAGGCTACGGATCGATCTACTTTGAAGGGGAAGTAAATCTAACTAACTTGAATCTGGATGACATTGTGCACATCCGTAGAAAAGAAGTTATTGTTTACCCTGATGATGAGAGAAAGCCACCTATCGGTGAAGGTTTAAATAGGTAATTTTAAAATACTTACTGTGTGGGGACAGTGGCTAGGAAGGGTAGAATTATAACACTGATTATCTACTACATGTGCAGGCAGCTACCAAGAAATCTAAATCTGAGGTGTGCATTCAGATTCCAGCATTATGCAGTTACTAGATACCTGCAAGTTTCTGATCCAGAAATTGGGTTTACAAGCTGGTTTGAGCCCACATGCTCAATTCTCAGCTCCTGTATGCCTGCCTTAATAGCTCTGCCTCAAAACCTTGTAATCTCTTAACACTTTCTTCTTGTCTTTAACAGACGAGCTGAAGTTACATTAGATGGAGTCTGGCCTACAGATAAAACATCTCGTTGCCTGATAAAAAGCCCTGAACGACTGGCAGAGATGAATTATGAAGGTAGACTGGAGTCTGTATCTCGGAAGCAAGGCGCTCGATTCAAGGAATATCGCCCAGAGACTGGATCCTGGGTGTTTAAGGTAACATTTTTGTTCTAGTTGTAAAGTGATTTCCAAGAATATCAGAAGTAGTCTGAAGTTAGACTCTCCTGAGAACTTGGAATTCAAACAACTTTGCTAAATTTCTGTAAACTCTCAAGTCCTTCAGCTGTAGTGCAATCTGTCCTCATCAAACTGACCAAAACTTTGTCTTAAGACTTGCATACAGCAGATGTTCTTGGTCTATACAAAAGGTGAATTTGGGGTGCCACAACTGCTGTGTAAGGCGAACAGTTAAACCAGCTTGTTGCTCAGGCTTTTCAGACATGGATGCCTGAAATACCTCTTCCCAGGTATGACACATCTGCCCTTCTCGTTACACAGGTGGCACACTTTTCGAAGTACGGCTTGCAGGATTCAGATGAGGAAGAGGAAGAGCATCCTTCAAAAGTGGACACAAAGAAGTTAAAAACCACATCTGTGCTGCCTCCAGGGCATCTGCCACCCCAGCAAATGACCCTGAATGGCAAGCCAACACCTCCATCTCAGGTGGGAGGAGGACTGAATTAAAATTTCATTTTATTAATTCCTTTTTAGAGCAGCTGGTGCCTAGGGAGTGGTTCTTGAAGTAACAAATAGCCTGGAAGTTGAAGAGCAAAACCTTACACAAACTCACACAAACTTGGTAGCTCTTCTGACCTCCTGATGAGTGTTTGCGTGTTCTTTTTCATTAAGATAACTTGACATTTCATACTGAGGATGTGTGGGGGATGGGAAGGCTTTAAACACTTCTTGTTAAAATTCTGGTCTAGACGGAGTTCAGCATATTTGCACCACTTAGGGAAGAAAACTTGTTTTTGTGAATATTGAATATATGCTATATAATGGTAACGCCTTGTGCTGCCTGCCTTGAGAATGATATTGTGCATTAATTTGACTTTACCGTCATCTAGTATGCAAGACTGTATGCTTTATATTTCAAGAATGTGCTTTATATTTCAAGAAATTTAAAATTACTTTTTCAAGGCTGATTATATGCTGGCTTTTTAAACTTATTTGGGCTGGATGTGACTGCTTCTAAAGCTCTGTGAAACCTCCTCAGCGGTATGCTTCTGCCTTACACAGGGAAGGTAGCATTTTATCCAGCTCATTGGTAACCCCTTGAAGTTTAATGTTAATTTCATTTTAAAAAATTATTTTACATGGTTTTGAAGGTTACTGTAATCACAGCTGATAGACTTGTGTTTTTCAAATGTAATTAGTATGGATATTGCCAAGCTAAATCAGGAGCTACTTCATTGTGGGTGAAAAAACAGCCTATTGGGAAGGTGTCCTGTCATTGATGGGATAGGACATACTCTTTATGTGGGTGTTAGTGGTAAACATTTGTGAACTACCTACAGCTCTTTCAAGTAACTTTTCTTAAAACAGAAAGCAGGTATAGAGAGCAGATTACTTTTTTTTTTTTCGAGAACGGGGTTCTCGATTGCCTAGTTTTGCGAGTAAACCTTTGGTAGTTAGTGTGCAGGAGGGCTGAGCAGATGGTGTTTAGCAGCTGGATAGGATGTGCTGGGAGGTTTTTGTTGCAGTGCACAAGCAGGCTTTCTGTTTTACCCTTCAGTAATCAGTGACTGCAGTGAAAGGCGATCTCTAAGCTTGTACCTCACAGAGGCATTGGTTGTGTGCCAAGGTGCTGCCTGGCATGTGGCCAGAGTTCATGGTGTTCTGTATCATGGGGAAGCAGAGGATGGTTTTATTTCTGGATCTCTGGAGTCAAAGCATGAAAAACAGCTTAACACGCAGATAGGTTGAACAGGTTTTTGTGTACTGGGTTTAGTCTTTTCAAAACCAGGAGATGGTTGTAGTATCACTTCCCTTCATTAGCCAGTGGCTGTGGCCATATAGTGATAGGACAAGGGACAGTGTTTTTAAGGTGAGAGAGGGGAGATTTAGTTTAAGTGTTAGGAAGAAGTTCTGTGCTGTGACGGTGGTGAGGTGCTGGCCCAGGTGCCCCATCCCTGGCAGGGCTCAAGGCCAGACTGGATGAGGCTGGGAGCAGCCTGGGCTGGGGGGAGGGGGCCCTGCCCCTGGCGGGGGGTGGGACTGGCTGGTCTTGAAGGTCCCTTCCAGCCCAAACCATTCTGTCATTCTGTGATTGTGGACAAGGGTCTGTTTTTCGTGTCAGAAGATAACAAGCAGTAAGAATTCTTTTACAACAAATCACAATTTCATTACTTCTGTGGTAGGAAAACATTAATGCAACCAGGAATTGCTTTTGGTCTTAGATAGTCTGTGATCTAGTTACAACCTTTGTAGAAATACCTAAGCCATTCCATCTCCGCCGTGTCAGGCTGTCATGCAGGATAGAGGGGCCTAAAGTGGAGTTCTGGCAGCAGCGATTCACCTAAATGCCCTTCGGTACAGCCAGCACTGGTGCATTTCAGGATCCCAGTGGCATGAGTCCTGATCCCCACACAAACAGTAACAGTGCAGCCTGCTCTTTAAGCCAAGCACATCCTGCTGTAGTGTCACATTAGATGAGCTGCCACCTCTTCTGTGGATTCTGCTTTGGAGAATCCCAAGGTTGTGTACAGCTGCTGCTTTGTTGCTCCTCCTGGCTCACTGACTAATTAAAACCTGCTGTTCATCCTGCTGTCATAAAGTAGATTCCTTAAGTATTTGCATTTTGAGAGGAATGCATGGTTGTCTGACAGACTTGCCTGCATGTGCTACCTTTCAGTTTCCCTTTTTGCTGCTTCGTCAGATTAATGGGGACCAGAACTGATATTTTAAGCTGTCGGAAATACTGGGAATATGTGTGACTTATTCAGACCTGTCTTACAGATTGAAATGTACTTAGCAAAAAATTCTCCAAGTTAATTAACCTCTTTCATTTGCATATTACTAGCTAAGGGTTTTGGTTTTAAAAATAGGAAAACCATCTAGCTGTCTCTTAAACCCCTGGGAAACAGCATAGCATGACTTAAGAACTTGTCAAACTCCTGGTGTGTAAAGCATCTGCAAATAATACTATTTGATCAGAGGGAAGCATTTAGGATCTAGACTTAGAATTTCTTTCTCTTCCCTTGCTAGCTTGAATATTAATGAATTTATTAATGTTGCAAGGTCCACAGGAAATAGTTACACCAAGGACCTGGCTGCATTAAAGCACAATGAAGGGGGTAGTGAAACTTCTGTGCTTGTAACCATATTTTGACTTGTAAATCTGTTCCTCATACTGTAGGCATGCTCAGATACCACTAGCTAATGCTCCTTCCATGTCTGCCATTAGGTTCTATCTTTACAGACCCCCTAGTCTAATCTGCCTCATCTGATAACCTTCATCGCATTTCTTGGCTGATTCTAATGAGCTAAGAAGCAGCCATTTGAATATGCTCTTAAGTTCTTTAGCATTATTTCCAGTGCACTGCCTGCCATGGTTCCCTTGCTCATATATATGCATTGCTTCCATAGTCTGTACGTTGTTGCTTCTGCAAACCAAGTAAGCTGTAAGCATGAATCTTTCACAGGACACTCGTGTCTAAGCAACAGGGGATGGTTAGACTGGAGCAAAACCAGTGGACTGGAGATAGGGGTGGTGGTTAGAGCTTACCAGGAGCCACCTGAGAGGCATTCAGCTAATGTGGCACAGGCAAATGACTCCTGGGCCAGGTGCTTCTTTTGGAGTGGCCTGTTAGCTGCACAGTAGCAGTGCTGAGTGGCATTCTCCAGGGGTTTTTGTCCTATCAGTTTGTTAGCAGAGCTGACAGAGTGAATGGGTTGCAGTGCTCTGTCATGCTCCATGTACCAGGTAGGAGCTGACTGCTGACACCATAGTCAGCAAGCTGGGCAGAAAGAGGTGATGGCAGTGCTCGGAGTTAATTTCTGATGTCTGCTCATTGTTTGTACTGGCTGAACATTTTCTCGCCCTGCCTGGAGTGTGAGTTCAAGTTGTCTTAAGTGATTGAAGGTGTATAAAGCTCACCTCAGGCTCATCGCAAAGGTGATGCCTTCAGGAAAATCATAAAATTAATTCTTCCTCCTGCCTCAGACTAGCAGTAGAGATGAGAAGTGTAGCTGCAGATTGGAAGAGAACTACTATATTTTAACCTTCTGACTGCTGATGTGCTAGTGATAAATAGAGTATCATTGGAAAAACCCCAAAAATTTACAGTGCAGTGATAGTTTAAAATCTTAAAGTAATTTTATGTATATGTGTGCACACACATGCTCTGTGACCCAGCCTTACATTATTTTGCAGGGGGCTCATGTCCACTTAAAACTTCTGTTAAGTGCTTTGTGGAATATAGAGTCAATGGTTTTAATTTGTACTATGTCACAGCTGGGGAAATAAAACATATATTACAGTGACTCATATGCTCATCAGCCACCAGTGGTACCACGTGTTAATGTTGGAGGATTGCTGCTTTTAAAGTGGTTGTCAATAATCTAAAATGTCCTAGATTGAACACAGGCGCACAAAACTCTTCTTTGTGTGGTAGCATTTTGAGGGAGAAGGGGAGGAAGGCAGGAACAAAAATCTCTTCCTTTTTGTTGGTCATGTAAAAAATGGAAAACTGAAGAATAATTTCTTGAACTGAATGGCAGAACGTGGTAAACTTCAGGAGGGCATCACTAAACTGTGACTTCTTCACTTTAACTTGCACTGTTACATTACAACTCTGAAGAAAATGGGAATAGGTTATATATAGTCATCTCTAAACTTATTATGGAGTCTTGACACAAGCAAGGGTGTGCTCCACTCCATTTGCAGGTGATTGTTGGAACTATTAAATATACTTCTTGGCAAACTGTTGCAATCTGTGGTTGTCTGACATGGCCTCTGTATACGTCTGCAGACCCCAGAAATGGAGCAGCTGGGCAGGGTTGTGGAACTGGACAGTGATATGGCAGACATCACCCAGGAGCCCATTGCAGAAGATAATGTGATAGAAGAGCAGGGGGCAGTGCCTGCTTCGACTCACATTGTGTCAACCCTGGGTATTAACCCCCATGTGTTGCAGGTGAGTGTCTTGCCTTTTCCTCTCTTTCTGAAAGAGAGGACTTGGTAGTATTGATCACTGACTTCTCAGTTTGCCTCCCTAAGTGTATTTATCTACCAACTTGTGAAAAAACTACATCACACCTGTAGTATGATTAAAACTTGCATGTGAGACTTCTGTGCTGAATCTTCATAGGCAAGAAAAGCTTACTCATCTTAATGCTATAATTTAGAATTCTAAAATCTGAAGTATGGACAGTATGATTGGCTAAACCGATACCCAGACAGGACTGCCTTGGGCCCAGTTTGTGGACAGCAAGGTAATAGGAAATGTGGTCTTGATTTGGGTTTTAGTGTTGGTGTGTGTGTTTGGTGAAAGGATAGTACCTTGAACACTTGTTGGTTTCTACCTGTATTTTTAGTTTGTAAGGAAGAAGTAGTCCTAAAGTTATTATGTAAGCTGAAAAACAAGTAGACAGAGCTAGATCTAAGAAAATGTGATTATTTTAGTAGTAGTAGGAGAGCACTGCATCCAGCTCTGGCGTCCCCAACATAAGATGATCATGCACCTGTGGAGCAAGTCCAGAGGAGGCCACGGAGCTGGTCAGAGGGCTGGAGCCCCTCTGCTGTGGGGACAGGCTGGGAGAGCTGGGGCTGTGCAGCCTGGGGAGGAGAAGGCTGCGGGGAGACCTTAGAGCAGCTCCCAGTGCCTGGAGGGGCCGACAGGAAAGCTGGGGAGGGGCTTTGGGCAAGGGCAGGGAGTGGTGGGACAGGGGGGAATGGCTTGAAGCTGAGAGAGGGGAGATTTAGGTTGGACATGAGGAAGAAACCCTTCCCCGTGAGGGCGGCGAGGCGCTGGCCCAGGCTGCCCAGAGCAGCTGTGGGTGCCCCATCCCTGGCAGGGCTCAAGGCCAGGCTGGACGGGGCTGGGAGCAGCCTGGGCTGGGGGGAGGGGGCCCTGCCCCTGGCGGGGGGTGGGACTGGCTGGTTTTGAAGGTCCCTTCCAACCCAAACCCTTCTGTGATTTTTAGGACTTCACACCCATCCCTAACAAGTACTGTGACACTGATTTACCCAGTAGTTCGTCAGAGTTTATAATCAATTGACGAGCTTGCTTTTGGTACTCCTGAACTGTGTGCCTTCACTGCTGCTTGAAATATTTGTAGCATGAATGTATTGTTTGGTCATGTGGAACATGTACGTGTTACTTGGATTGGGAAGGATTGGTTAGATCAGTTAGCTACTGCTTTGAGAGTGGTTGCTGATGCGCAGGTTTGGCTTACCTTTTTAGATTATGAAAGCTTCTTTGCTTGCCGATGAAGACGACGTAGATTTAATCCTGGATCATTATCCTGGGAAACAACCTGTAAAAATGGATACTTCACAAGAGATCTGTTCTCCGAGGCTCCCTATTTCAAAATCACAAGGACAGAAAAGATACTCCGGTATTGTGAGAAACCACACGTTGCATGAAATAAAAGTTTAATTCTAATATTCAACAGGCAAAGTTCTGTCACTGGCTGAACATATGGCAGAAGAGTTGTGTGCTGTGGTGTTAGGATTGGTCAGCAGCCAGGTGCCTGCCTAGCTGCACTTTTGCTCCCCCTCCTCAACAGAATGGGAGAAGAAAATCAAATGAAAAAAGCTCATGGATTAAGATAAAGACAGGGAGATGGTTTTACTTGTGAGAGTGCCTAATAAGCAGACTTGACTTGAGTAAAATTGATTTATTGCTAGTTAAAATAGGCTGGGGTAGTGAGGAACAAAGAAAAATTGAAATGACACTTTCATACCCTGTCCTCCGTTCCCAGACCCGTCTTCATTCTTGACTCTTTTATTTCCTCCCGACCCTGGCAGGGCAGGGGGGTGGGGCATGGGGTCCATAGCAGATCCTCTCTGCTGCTCCTTCCTTCAGTTTCACACACCCCTGCCCCCCCCCCCCATCCCCCTACACCCCCCACCCCCCCCAGCCCCCCAGGCTCCCGCATGAGCCCTCTCCCAAGGGCTGCAGGCCAAATACCTGCTCCAGTGCCTGAAGCACTTCCTCACCTCTTTCTCTGACCTTAGTGCTTGCACTGCTGTTCTTGCTCTTTTTTTTTCTTTTTTTTTTCCCCTACCTGTGTAGCATCTCAAGCTCTTTCTGAAATTAGGGACTTCTTTGGAAATGGCACATTTTGGGGTGAGACTGTACCTGTACTATTCTTGGTGTAATACTACGTGCTTGCATTTTGATAATGCAGATTAGGCTATGCAAGGTGGGGTTAGTGGTCCTTAGTGCTGCAAATAATCATACTTAGCTAGCTGTTACCGTCACAAACCACAGCAGATGTTTTCACTGGCTGCTCAAGAAGTACTGAAATACCTTTTAAACCCCCCCCCCCCCAAAATAACTTTTAAAAGAAGCCTAGAAATGTACTGCTGAAAAGGGAATATCCCATTCATTTAAACGTTCTTCCTGCTTCTTCCTTGTAGCTGGTGGGTTGCTGCAATCCAAATTTGCTAATCTAGCTTTCCAACCACCAAGTGGTGCTCTGCAAGATTTCAAGGGGCCAAGGACTTTGAGCAGTTCCCCTTCCATTGCCGTTTGGTCAGCGACTTCTCCATTAGCATCTGTGTTCTCTGTACCTCTGTCGGTCCCTGAGGTACAGGTAAAAACAGTTGGCGTCCGCAGGCAGCAGGGGCTTGTACCTCTGGAAAAGTCCATCACCTACGGAAAAGGGAAGCTGCTGATGGATATGGCACTCTTCATGGGGCGCTCATTTCGTGTTGGTTGGGGACCCAACTGGACACTTGTCAATTGTGGAGATCAATTGAGTGGATCAAATGAAATGGAAGATCTTCAGTGTGAGTCTGTGGAATATGGATTCCTGCCAACTCCTGTTGCCCCAAAATCGTGAGTAGTGGTTTCCTTCAGGATGGTTCTGCCCTGCTCTCTCTCTGTGTTTAAAAAAAATCCTGATTGTAGTTTGATCGTCCTTCTGTTATGCAGAAGTGGTGCAAGATCATTGTTAGCCATGGAGATTTCCTTCAGGTTACTACTTCACAAAAATCTGTATGTCAAAAGATCTGGAATAATGCATAGTAAGAGTAGTTACTTTTTTTGAACAAGTAAATAGCACAGTCATCCAGCAAAAGGTTTAAGTGAGCAAGTTTAAAATTGTTGTCCAGGAGGCTTCTGATCTGCTACTGATTCTCCCTGAGAATCTGACCTACCTAAGAAATCTCTTCTTTAGATTCTGAATTCTCAGGCCCCTTCAGTTCTGCTTGTGTATAAAGCAGTATAGAGGTCTGTCTTGGATTGTGTAACTGTGTACCTAAACTTGGCTGGAATACAGCTAGATGTTCTGCCATGTAAGTCTTCCAAGAACCTTCTTGAGATGTTCTCCAGTGTATCCAACTTGCTGAGAGAATGAGGTGCTCTCACAGAATGTACTGGGGTATGGTAAGGTGTGCTAATTGCCTTTTGAGAGCTTGAAGCACCCAGTTCAGTGAGATTTATTAGCCAAAGTCTGATTCTAAGTCCCAGACTGTGTAACCAGGTTTTTCATACCTGGCTGTTGACATTGGAATCGTACATCTTACTGTTAACCATGTTAAAGTTAGGACAAGCTGCACAATGCAGCTGCTCCATGATGGGTGCTGTTCACTTGCATGGAGAACAATTCAGAATGTTGCTAGCTGGTTTTATCTTTTTTTTTTTTTTTTTTCTGCCAGACTCTTGGAATCCTCTTTCAAGGTTCATGTGGAGAAGTTGAGCTTAGAACAACAGAAGGTGGACAGAGACAAACAGCTGTATCTCATCCCTCTGGAGATAAAGCTGAAACACAGTACTGTCCACATGGATGAGCACTGTCCTCTTCTAGCACCCAACCCAGGAGTTTCTGCTATTCATGACTACGCTCACTGGGTTAGGAAGGCATCCGAGGACACCGCTTTGACAGAAAGTGAGTATAGAATAATTCTTTTCACAGTGGTGATAGTCAATCTGGAAAGCTGTCCAATTCAGATTAATTTCGGATTGCAACAGAGCAGTGAAATGTGAATAAAACAGAAAAATGGACTGTACCTCAGCATTCTTCCTAGAAGCATAAACATGGTTCATGGCATTTGAGGAGCTAGCTGACTTACTGCATCAACTTGTAACAGTAGGATATGCTTTAAGATACCCTGCAAGGTTATGCTTATAGTCTTTCCTTGAGACCTCTAAATACTCTTCTGTATGTTTTCACTCCTGATGACCAAGTAACTCTGTTCTGACAGCTATTGTGAAGCACTGGTGCTTGGCATGGACTTTATGTGAAGCAATCTGGGGGAACCTGAAAGAGTTAGAGGCCAACTTGGAGGAACCCAGTGAGTACATCCTGGCACTGGAGCGCAGAAAAGCCTTCTCTCGCTGGCTGTCGGAGACTGCTGCAGGACGAATTGAGGAGGAAGTCTCTTTGTCCCGACACGGTAATCACATAGAGGCTGTGTTCAGCTGCCTTACTGGGAAGAGAATTGGTGAAGCTTGCAGGCTGGCACAGCAGTCAGGTAAGATGTTTAAGTCTTTCAGCTTTTTGCAGGGAAGAGGAAGGGAATAAAGAGGATTTAAACTTTGGGGAGCGGCCACTTAGAGAACAGAGTTTTCCCTTGTCAGGCAGTGACTAAGTGGGGGGGGTTGACGGGTCTACTTGCTGCTTGAGTACATGGTCACATTTACACTGGCTTACTTGTCAGCTCTCCTACAGTTACGAAGTGATGCTGTACTGCATTTGGAACTCTTTTTTTGCATTGTATCTCCTTTTGAATTTTTCTTAATGTTCTTTTTAATTGAGTTTCTGTTAATTGGTTACACTTGTTTAAAAAATGTATATTTTTCAGAGCCTGATGGCTAGTTTCATCTTGGTCTTTTATGTTGGCTTACATCTTTTCTGTTTGCTTCCTCTGGGGACTCTGTGCTTCCCATTCTTTTGTCTTCTCCCCATGGGCCCCGTTCTAGCAGGTGTTTATGTAGTGGGTTATTTAATAAGAAATTGTGTACAAGGAACCAATTGTGAGGCACTTTGATCAGCCTACAGCTGCACAACTCTGAAACGGATAGCTGTGGCACTGGTAGGTGGGAGGATTTGTCTGATGTGCTCTTGTCCCCTGTTCCAGGTGACCACAGGCTTGCTCTGCTCCTTTCCCAACTGGCAGGCAGCCAGCCCATCCGGGACCTCCTCACCATGCAGCTGGTGGACTGGCACAGGCTGCAGGCAGACTGCTTCATCCAGGAAGAGAGATTGCGCATCTTTGCCCTGCTTGCAGGGAAGCCTGTAAGTTGTTACTCGGCTGTCTTGTCATTGACTTGACTTCCCCTTCTTGACAGCTGTAGCACTCAACCACAGCACAAGGTGCACAGCAGGAAAGTGGTACAACGTGGTGATGCATGTTTTTTTCACCGATGTAGCCTCTTACTGTGGTATGTCTGGAATGTACTGACCATTGTGTGCTAAGTTTGACTGAACTTATTTGTTTCTTTAGGTGTGGCAGTTATCAGAGACAATAAGTATCAATGTGTGTTCACTGCTAGACTGGAAGCGTTGCATGGCTGTCCACCTCTGGTACCTCCTTCCTCCAACAGCTTCTATTTCCAAGGCACTTGCAATGTATGAGTCAGCCTTTCAGGTAGGTCAGTTGTGCCTGGGTGAAAGGAGATCTTACTCGGTACAATTGACTGATGCTCCACTGAGACTTCTGTGAGCAATCAAGAATCACTGTGGAGGTACTGCGTACGGAATTGCATATGGGTTCATTATTTCAGTTGTTACGGCGTCAGATTCCTTCACTAGCTTTAACAATGAGTTTTTGCAGCAGTTCACTTAGATAGGAATGTTCTTTCCCCCACTGGAATGGGAATAAAGCACTGGGTTGATAATTCTAGTCCAGGAGTCCTCAAACTACGGCCCCCCAGGGTCCTCAATCTGGCCCCTGGTATTTACAGACACACACCACCACCACCACCCCCCCCCCCCCCGCTGGAGGTTGGGGGGGGGGGGAGGAACCAAGCAGCTGCAAATGACTTCCTGCCACTTCATCCGCGTGCCGGCCCCCTGTTTAAAAAGTTTGAGGACCCCTGTTCTATTCACTTCAGAACCTTAGGATCTGCTCTTTAGGATGTTGTGGCAACTTATTTGAAGCATATCTCCCACTGACTGAGTGCTTCCAGGTGTTTGATGGCTAGGCAATTGGGAAGATGGGTAGTGGCCAGCAGCAGGAAGGCCATTTGAGCTAGGTAGCCAGTCGGTTTTCCCAGTGTGATGACTGATACTCAGCTACCTCACTTCTAAAAGGGTCTTTGCTGAGCTATACAGTTTGTTACGCTTGCTATTTCTACAGCAAACTGCCTTACAGACAGTATGTGGGTACATGCATTATGCAAAGCCTTGTTTGTTGCTGTAGAGCTGTCAGCCTCTGTATACAGACAGGCAAAGGGCTCTGTTGAAAAAAGTGTTTAATCATTTAACTAAAGGTACTTCAGCCCTGGATCCGTATGCCCAAGCACAGCATCAAGTCTAGTAACTTCTAATCTATGCAAGTTTAATGCTGCAAGACTATTTCGTGTTACCTTTGTACGTAGTGTGTCAGTATAAAGTGTTCATCACTTCAAAATACCAAGCTTTAGTTTTATCGTGACTTAAAGTTAAGGTAATGCTATTAGGTTAGAATGTGGGGGTGGTCTCGCTGCAGCCTGATGATGTAGAGAAGTAGATACATCTCGTTTTCAGAACTTTGTCTAAGAGGGCTAATAACTGGAAGCCAGCAGAATGTGGAATGCTCTCCCAAATGCATATCTAGCGTTCCTACTAGCAGTGAAAATGTTGAGGATTTTGGTGATTCATCCTGGCTAGATGGTACAAAAGAACAGTTTTCTGGCGGCTCAGTACCCTGTACTTGGTGATTCAGGGCGTTCAGTGCTGCTTACTTAACTGTCCAGACTCTGCTTAGCTATAGAGGGAGGGAAAGCTTGCAGGGATGCGCTCTTCCGTTTGATTGAGACGTATGTGGTTTTCCAGCTATAAAATTGTTCAGGAATACAGGTTGTGTGAGAGAGCTAACTATACCTCCACACAGTGGCTTTTGAGAGCTCAGGGTGAGATCAAATTGAGCCTGCTGAAACATTTTGGGTTTAGGGTGTTGGGTGGTTTTTTTTCCTTCTTAGCATCATGCTAGTATATAGTTGCTTAAGTTTTAACCACAGGTGTGGTAGGCTGTGCCCTCTGCTTCAAAGCAGAGAGCATGCTCATGAGTGTGCTGAGCTGTTTGGAATGCAGAATGCAGCTTTGTTCAGAGTACTGTCTTTTAAACTGACTGTTAAATTTTTTTTTGTTTAGAAAACGCCAGAGTGTGAGAAATACGCATGCTGTCCTCTGCCTCCTTACCTAGAAGATTCTGGTTGTGTAATTGAAGAAGACGATAATGCGGGAAGACCTCTGAGAGATGTCTGTTTCCATTTGTTAAAGCTCTACAGTGACAGGTAAATGGGTAAATAGTTCAAAAACTATTTAGAAAAATCTTGATCAGACTTCTTGAATTCCCAAACCAGGGGTATGAAAGCAGCTTCAGTGTTTAGTGAACCACTTAGAGCAGTCAAAAGTCTGCCTTGCGTGTACACCCTTACAGAATGGGGCAACAACACTGCAACTGCTGGTGATGGTATAGATGATGAAACTTCAATTGTGGCGCACACTTGTGTTATTTTCTTACGATTTCTATGCCTGGAGAATGCAGTGAGCATGCTGCACTGTAGTTACCTTTTTTGAAGGCATCAAGAAATCTGTAGGAGAGCCACATACAAAATAAAAGATTGTGACAGTCTGGATGCAGACTCAAAAGAAGAGCAAAAAGATTTCAAGAGTTGCTCCTGTCTTTTAAAAACAAAACAAAAACCCCAAACCCCCACACTGGTGTAAGTCACATACACAATAATTGGAGGTGGGTGAAGGGAAAGAACTAGGTAGCAGTGAGTGTCTGATTTTGTTATGTGGACACAATTAGCTATTTATATTGCAAATATTTTTCCCTACAGGCACTATGATCTTGACCAGCTGCTTGATCCCAGGAGTATAACATCTGACCCTCTGGACTATCGTCTCAGTTGGCACCTGTGGGAAGTGCTCAGAGCTCTGAATTACACCCATCTATCCAAGCAGAGTCAAGGAGTGCTGAATGCTAGCTATGCTGCCCAGCTTGAGAGTGAAGGTCTTTGGAAATGGGCTGTTTTTATACTGCTGCATGAGCCTGATAGACAGTGAGTAGAAGAATATTTTTTTTCTGCCTTGAAAATAATGTTGCCTGTGTTAAAGCCCTGCTCTGTACACTGTAATTATCATGGCTTCTCACATTGAACTGGAACTGTGCAGCTGGAGATCTTTATGCCACTTGTAAAAATTGTGTGCTGGGATTACAAAGTGGCATGAATAATTCTGCTTAGTTAAATGTCATTAGATGTTAAATAGCATTGTATTGTAATGACTGAAAGTCCTGAACCATGCTACTGAAGCAGATATCATAGTAATTTTGATAACCTAGAGCTGTGTATATTGCCTGTGGCTCAGCAAGCTTACTACATTCAAGAACTTGCCTTGAAAACATCATTAATGCTAGAATACTGTAACTGTACCCGCTGGAGCTGAACAGAAGCAAGTGTGTTTGAAAGGAAAGCTTGGGAATTAAAAAATTGTCTTAAATTTGTAAATAACTCATCTTTTGTGAAACAGCTGTCATTAATGCACTGCATTAGAATTTTTTTTTCCAGCCAATAACTTCAAATAGAGCCTGTATATTACTTTTAGGGGCCTGGGTGATACTTAAATGTTCTAAGCTTAGAACATTTAAGATATTACAAGGTACTAGCAATGACATTGTTCTTAGCGGTTAACATGCACTGAAGAAATTTTAGAGCTTGCCTTAAACTAAGTCTTGCAAGACCTGACAAGGCTGGCTTTTGCAGTCACCAATAAATACTATGCAGCCTGCTGTTTAGCCTTTGGCTACTTGTATTGGACTGCGTGGTGCAGAACGCAGGATTGCTTGCTTGAGTAATGCCTTGTCCTCTCTTCCCCCCAGCATACGGGAGAAGGCAGTGCGTGAACTCCTAAATCGGCATTGTGTTCTCTCAGAGACACCGGAGTCTTGGGCCGAGGAGACTTTTCTGACACAGAGGCTCTGTGTCCCCCCGGAGTGGATTCATGAGGCAAAGGCAGTTCGAGCAAGGATGGAGGGCGACAAGCATAAAGAAGCCCTCTTCTTGTTCAAGGCTGGGCACTGGAACCAGTGTCACAAGCTGGTTGTCAGGCACTTGGCCTCTGGTGAGTCTGCTCTCCTAATATTTTTGCATTCTGGCTTTTGAACAGCACACAAACGCAGTAGGAACAGAAGTCATTGGGCATTCAGTAATTCAGAGGGGTAGGGCTGTGTTTCTAGCAACAGGGTTTGCAGAGAGTGGCTGTTTCAAAATGTGGTACCTGGCATGATGATTCTTCACTGCAAGCACGTGATAAGGGCAGTGCTTCACCTTCTGCACATCCACCTTGCTGTGCCAGGGGTGCCTTGGAACAAAGGCAGTGGTAGCATTCCTGGAGCCCTGATTCTGTGGGTGTCCCTGCTCTAGGAAATGGAATGGCTGTAGTCTTGCCTTTTGTAGGTCATAAATACAAGTATTGCCAGAAACGCTTGTCAAAAGAGTTACAAAACTGACTGAGAGTGCAGTCTGTCAGTTGCTTTTTCTCTAACAATCAATGTGCCTGACTTGTAAGAAACTTTTTTGTTCTGTTACTGACATGCTTGTTCTCTTTAGATGCTATTATTAATGAAAACTACAAGTACTTAAAAGGATTCTTGGAAGGTCTCGCCCCTCCAGAGCGTAGTGTACTCATCCAGGACTGGGAGGTGGCAGGGCTGGTCTACCTAGATTACATCCGTGTTATTGAGACGCTTGATAGGATTCAACAGGTAACAAACTAAAAAAAAATTGTATTTTTTTTCCCTACAGTTTGGAAGCACATACAGAGTCTTGCTTTTAGAATAACCTTTTATTCACTGATCAGTGCTAATGTTAATGTTTCCCTTTTGCAGACACTAACAAACAGAATACGGTACACCCCTGAAGATAGAGAGATTTGGTAGATACTGTCAAAATAAGATGTGGGCTCTTTCCTGTAGATATGCTTTATGTAGTATGGTGGTGAGATAAGTGGAAGAGAAGGAATAAAACCAGCAGTTAGCTGGCTAGTGGGGAGTCTGCATGTCTGTCCCCCCTAATTCAGTTCCAGACTTCTCATTTCAGGTGTTAACTTCAAACAGGTTTTAGTGTAGATTGCCTTCTGTTGGATGAGTTTTGGCTTAGAGTGCTCTTAAGTGGTCTGTGAGCAGTTCTGCTGGAAGGCTTTGGCTGACTCTCACTTGCTTTTAGCTGGATTGTTCCACCTACGAACTGGAGCGGTTACATACCAAAGTGACATCGCTGTGCAACAGGATAGAGCAGATACAGTGCCACAGTGCGAAGGACCGCCTGGCTCAGTCAGGTACAGTGACATCAATATCTAGCAGCCTGCTGGGAAAGCTGGTTTTACATCCTAGACCAGCTAGTTCTGGTTGTCACCTGGGCTGCCAGAATATCTGTCCCTTTGTGTGTGTGGAGAAGGAAGGCTGTGGTCAGTGAGGTGAGTCCTGAGTTGCTCCAGGAGTTACTGTACATGTGGCTGTTGATCATAATTTCAGGCAGGCTTTGTTGCCTAGTTGATGTGGCATCCAATGTCTGGCCTTTTCAGTAAAGCATATTGTCCGTACTTAATTTTACAGCTCCAGATACAGCCATGAGCATACTTGCAGAAGGCAGTCCAATCTAAGGAATAAGGTCAATTTTTGGTTACAGTGGTGGAGAAAGTCTGTGTGGAGAGAGGAGATTCACTGCTGGAGCTGAGAAAAGGCCAGGTCACACTGGCACGGCTCCACCAGCCCAGCCAGATGTCTTTGCTTCAAAACTTGATGTTGAATTGCTGTTCAAGCGCACACCTCTGCAGGCTGAGCTCTTAGCTCACATGCTAGCTCCTACTCTGCAGTATGGTGCGGACCTTGCAGAAATGTTCCTCTTGCTCTTTCCAGATATGGCCAAGCGCATCGCTAACCTGTTGCGGGTGGTCCTCAGCCTGCAGCATGCCCCAGAGCCCGTCACTGACTCCATGCCTGACCCACAGCGTGTCCCTCTTCGCCTGCTCGCTCCCCACATTGGACGGCTGCCTATGCCGGAGGACTATGCCTTGGAGGAGCTCCGCAGCCTCACCCAGTCTTACCTGAGGGAGCTGACAGTAGTGACTCATTGAGGAAGAATCCTTTCCATCCTTTGACAGTTTTTATTGTTTGTTAACTGTTTATCCTTGTTCTGAGGGCGAACCACCTCTCTAGCCACGCAGATTTTTCCAGAGGTGTAAAACAGCTTTAGTTTGTGGGCTAACACAGGGATTTTTGTAACCTGGGGGAGCATTGAGACTGGTTTGACCTTGCTGGCTGGTGCCCTCAACCACACAACGTTTTCCTAGAGTCAATAAAACACCTTTTGCCAAACCTGTCTGCAGGTGAGATTGTCCCTGTGGAGTGGGGCACAGTGTGGGCTTTGTCTCCTGGCTGATCCTTTTCACTCCTTTTGTTGCAGTACAGAGGATGGTGAAGCAAATTCTGGGACAGTTTTCCATGGGGCAGATTTCCACTTCGGTGGGACTGCGCTTGGTAAACCAATGAACCTTTGGCATCTGAACTCATGGCGGATAAGCTTTAACTAGGGCTTTGTGTTAAAAGTTTGCTCTGTGATTGGGGGTGGGAGAAGGGACTGAAGTTTGGAAGTTCCTTCCTGCATTCTCTTGCTCGGTTGGAAACCTGCCAACGTGTTGTTTAATTTCTCCATCCTCCACCTCCAAAAGTAAAGCAGGCTGCTCTCCTGACTCAAGAGGAAAGGAGGTGGCACCTCTGTGTGTGCCTTATGGTGAGCTCTGCACCATGCAGGCCTCAGAGGGTGGACATCTCCTGGGTCCCGTGCGCAGTAAAACACAGGAGCTTGTCCTCATAGTTGCTGCATTCCGTGCTGCTGATGGGAGGGGGCAAATTCTGCACAGAAAGCACAAACTGCCAGAAAGGTCACCTGCCCGAGGAGCAGAGCAGCCTGGCTGCCCTGGCACTTCAGCCTGCCTCTGCGCTGTCGGATGGCAGCTGGTGTAGGTATTAGGGGTGTGTGCACTCAGACAGGCAGCCCCTCGACCAGCATGTGCCACCTGGCACACGCGCTCATCTGTTTGCCGTGTTACACAGAGCAACACGTGTTACGGAGCCCCCGTCTAGTCTAAGAACATCCTGCAAGCACATAGCTGACCGTGGCATTGTGCTCTGGTATGTACAGTCTTGACTTTCTGTGTTTGGAAACCGACTATTTTTGGAAGAAGAAAAAAAGAAAAGCTGTCTATTAGTCTGCTCTGATTTCAGGGTTACTGCAGTGGCACCTCCTGCCATGGCCCGCCAGCCGTGGCTCACAGTGGCTTCCAGCCCACCTGGTGCTGCTTTGTATTGGCTCACTGAAGGTCTTTATGCATGAGGATTATGTAAAGGTTTTTATTAAAAAAAATATAAATAAATGATCTAGATTATTTTCCTGTCTTTTTGAGAACAATAAATAAAATCTTTATAGTATTCCCATGGTTTCCTTTGCTTTTTAAGCAAGACTTCAGTTTCATAGGCATGTGACCCTTGGCTTGTCATACCTGGGTGGCTTGGGCTGGCTCAGGTGGTGGCACAGCTTGTGTGACGGGTGCAGGGATGGTGTTGGGAAAGCTGAATTCCCCTGGAACTGAATCTGTTGGATGTGAGGAGCAGCAGGGAAGGTGTTTACAGGTGTATTGGCACCGATGGATACGGGAAAAGGTGGCTCCGTGTGGAAGGAGAACAGGGATGCAGCACAAGGGACGTTGAGAAGGTACTGGATGTTGTCTTCATCTTTATCTTTGGGTAAGACTGGCCTCCAGCAGCCACAGATGTCTGGGAGCAGTGGGAAGGGTCAGAGTAAGGAAGACTTGGCTTGGTGCAGAGGGGTGTGGCTGGGGAGCACTTAGAGGGGGCATCCTGCATACCTGGGACCAGGCAGGGTGGCCCCATGAGGGCTGAAGGAGCTGCAAGATCGCTTTGATAGTGTTAGAAGGTTGTGGTGATGGAGAAGGTTCATTCAGAGCTGTGGAAGAAAAAGTCACCCCTGTCTCGAGGAGGGTAGGCCAAGTGTGAAAGAATGGAGCTACGGGGTGGTGAGCCTCACCTGGTGCGGTGACAGAGCATGTCCTGGGAACTGTGGAGATGGGAAGTAGAGGGGATCCTGAAGGAGACGGGTGGGGGAACAGCCTTTCTTGGAAGGGGATTTTCTGGAAAGAGGTGAGGGATGGACCAGATTACATCATCATGGCAAAGGGAGGGAAGTGCTTTTCCCATGCAACACAAGGTTTGTTCAGGCTAAAAACTGGCGTGTGCTGGTAAAAGCGTGAAATAAACCCTGAATAAATATCCTTGATTGGGCACAATCCAGACCTCTGCTTCCCAGGGCTGGGTGTTGCTGGGTGCCTGGCAGTCTCTTCTCTTCCGAATGGGGGGCTGGGCGGGACCCACTCCCCAGTGCCAGCTCTCTGGCATGAAAAGCTGTAAAAGCAGTGGTGATTTATATCTTCTTGCCCATGCAAGGTGACTGTCCTGCTGTGCCAGCATCACCACATGTAAACTTGACACTGGGCTGTGCTGTGCGGAGAGCCAGGTCACTCTGGCTTTGCGTCGTTCCATTAGCATAATTGCATCTCTGCAAACCCAGCTGCTGCCCTGGGCGGAGGAACAGAGTGCCCAGGACTTTGGCCTGGGGATGAATAATTCACCACCTGGAAACAAAACCTCCAGCCTTAAAACTGATCGGTGCACTGCTTGGCATCTGCTGCCAGGGATCAGCATGGGAAAGGTGCCAGGGAGGTGCTGGGGGAACAGGAGGCAGTGGCCTCCCCCCATGGCTGGAGCCAGGGAGCTGCTCCGGCACCCCTGGGCAGGGACCTCTCTGCCACTTGCTACTTTGTCTCCTGGGTCATGTCCCTTAACCTCCTGGAATTTTGTTCTCACCAGATGGGAATAATCATCCCCTTCCCTTTCCTTGCTCTTTTACTGGGGAGTGGGATGTCCCTTGCTGTGCATGGTAGTTCCTCCACCCAGGGGCCTGCAGCATCTGCCCTTGGCTCTTCCCAGTGCCCTGGCCTCAGTGGGCTTCAGTGCCCCAGTGTGTCCCGGTCAGCCCCAGGCTTTCCTTCTCCAGCTTGCTCTGGGCCAGGACTGTGGGCAGTGGTGCCCTCTCCCTGCAGCCCCCCGGGCCAGAGGTCCCTCAGGCTGCTGGTTTCTAGTGCACGAAGCTGCCAACCAAGAGTGAAGCTGCTGCCAGCTCTGGGCAGACAGAAGCTCCGGACAAGATGGCAAAGAGTGACCTTGTCCATGCCTGCTCCAGCTCACTGCTGCACGGTCCTTGTCACCACGGTCCTGTCCCTGAGCTGCCTGGCGCAGGCAGAGAAGGGGCTGCCCACTGGTGCGGCCAGGAGGGTCTTGTGGCAGTGACGGTTCAGGGTGCCGGTGGGCAAAGCCTCCCCTGGGCTGGGGCAGCTGACAGGCAGCATGTCACTGCCCGGCACCCAGACCCGTGCCAAAGGGGCTCAGCTGCACCCAAACCCCCGCCCAGACCCCCTGCCACGTCCCAGCTGGGCACCCTCAGGGTCGCTTTCCATTACCCTCTGCCACAGAGCTTGCTGCACTGAGACTGTCGGTCCCAAGGGAGGCTGTGCCCCCCCCCCGTCCCAGTCCTGACGTCACCCCAGCACTTACAGGCAGCGCGCCCCCCCCCCCCCCCCCCCCGGCCCGTGTCCCCCGGGACCTGCGCAGGGCGGGAGTGCGGCGGGATGGAGCCTGGAGCTCCGCTGCTAGCCCTCTGCCTTGCTGGCTGCCTCCTGGCCCAGGGTAAGCAGCAGAGGGGGTGGCAGGGGGTGCTGGCACCCCCACACCCCACCCCCAGCCCTGGGCGTGGGAAGAGGGTCTGCCAGCCCCTGCAAGCAGCAGCAGCGCTGCACATCGGGCATCTCTGGGAGGGGGACAGTGTCGGTAGGATGGAGGGCTCCGGCTGGTGGCGAGGAGGGACAGGGGCCCTGGCATGCTCCCCCCCGCCCCGCTCGGTTGCCAGGGGGTCCCCGTGCCTAGGTCCTGGGCATCCCTCGGGGGGGTCCTGCTGCACCCCTGGGGCTTGCGCCACGGCTCCTCCAGCCGCAGTCTGGGTGCCTGCAGGCTGCCGGGGGGCGCAGGGCAGGTTCGCCTACAAGCTGCTCCACGACCTCTTTGCCAACTACTCCAGCGCCCTGCGCCCCGTGGAGGACACAGACCGGGCGCTCAACGTCACCCTCCAGGTCACGCTCTCCCAGATCATCGACATGGTGAGTGGCCAGGTGTGGCACCAGCCCCGGCAGCCCAGCCCAGCCCAGCCCAGCCCAGCCCAACCGAGGCTGTTGGGTTTTTGGCTCCTGGTTACTGCTTGGCCAAGCTCTGCTCTCCCGCAGCGGGTCCTGCTCGACCCAGAGTCGATGTTCATCCCTTGAAACCAGCCCATACCCCCCAAAACCAGCCCAGCTTCACCCAACAGCTCAGATCACCTGAACACAGCTGACCATGCAACACCAGCATAGACAGACAGACAGAAGACAGACACCCCCCGACAACCCCCCCCCCCAGCCACACCCCCACACCCCCATGAGGTCAGACCACTTGAAACCAGCTCACATCCCTCCATACCCCCAAAACCATCACAACCTCCTCAAAGCCAGCTCAATCCCTTGGGACCCTTACAGAGGCGATCGGGTGGGGGTCCAAGATAGGGGGGCCAGGCAACACCGGGGTCTCTCCCCATGCCCACCCTCTTTCCTTGGCAGGACGAGAGGAACCAGGTCCTCACCTCCTACCTGTGGGTCCGCCAGGCCTGGCTGGATGCCCACCTTACCTGGGACAAGGACACCTATGACGGCATCGACAGCATCCGCATCCCCAGCAGCTATGTCTGGCGGCCAGACATCGTCCTTTACAACAAGTGGGTTATGCTCGCCCCCCGCCCCCCCCCTTCCCCCTCCCCCCCCCCCAAGTGGAGGGGGCTCAGGCTGGGGCTGGGGCAGGCTGCACAGGGTATTGCCTGCCTTGGGGCTGTGTGGCTGCACGTGGGGTGGGAGCAGGGAGGTGGGTGGGTGATGTAGGGATATGGTCATACCAAATGGGTGACTGGGGGGCAGCAGGTGCAGGGGGGTCTGGCAACAGCCAGGTGTGCCTGGCAGCAGCCTGCTGGTTGGGACGTGTCAGCATGGGGGTGGCCAGGGGCACTGAGCCACCTCTTTGCGGGGCAGGGTGGTACGGAGAGGGGACGTGGTATTGGGTGGAGGTGTTTGGCCCTGGCCCTGCAGACCCTCACCCCATATGGGGCTCGGGGCTATCCTGGCCCCATGGACGTCCCTCCCCCAGTGCTGATGACCGCTTTGGTGGCTCAATGGAGACCAATGTGGTGCTGCGCTCTGATGGGCACATCATGTGGGACTCACCCGCCATCACCAAGAGCTCCTGCAAGGTGGATGTCTCCTACTTCCCCTTTGATGGGCAGCGGTGCCGCCTCACCTTTGGCTCCTGGACCTACAATGGGAACCAGATCGACCTCCGCAACCGTCTAGACACCGGGGACCTGACAGACTTTGTGGAGAATGTGGAGTGGGAGGTGCTGGGCATGCCAGCCACAAGGAACGTGATCACCTATGGCTGCTGCTCCGAGCCCTACCCCGATGTCACCTACACATTGCTCCTCCGCCGCCGTGCCTCCTTCTACATCTTCAACCTGCTCCTGCCCTGCATCATGGTCTCCTTTCTGGCACCCCTTGGCTTCTACCTGCCTGCCGACTCAGGGGAGAAGGTCTCGCTGGGGGTGACAGTGCTGCTGGCCCTCACTGTCTTTCAGCTGCTGGTGGCAGAGAGCATGCCACCCTCGGAGAGTGTCCCACTCATCGGTGAGCCTCAGCAGCACCCAGGACCCTCCCATGGGACCAGGGTGTCTGCGCTGGGGTGAATGCACAGCACCCAAACTGGAGTGCTGTGGCACAGGGATGGGGTTGCAGGTCTCTAACCCTTCCGCCACAGTGTCACCGCCCATTGTCCACACAGGGAAGTACTACATTGCCACCATGACCATGATCACGGCCTCCACTGCGCTGACCATCTTCATCATGAACATCCACCACTGTGGCCCAGGGGCCCGATCTGTGCCCCCTTGGGCCAGGTGGCTTATCCTCCACCACATGGCCCGGCTCTGCTGCGTCTATGAGGTGGGCGAGAGCTGCAAGAGCTCCCGGCGGGTCCTGGGTGGGCGGGCAGGCAGTGGGGAAGCTGGGGGTCTGGGAAAGAGCCCTGGGGAGGGGGAGGCAGGTGCCGAGGCAGGGGGCTGCCCCAGGGACTGCTGCCTGTGCCACCATGATGGCCTGCTGAGGAACGTCAGCTACATCGCTGGCTGCTTCCGACGCCACCGAGCCACCCAGCACCTGACTGGCGAGTGGAAGAAGGTGGCCAAGGTGATGGACCGCTTCTTCATGTGGGTCTTCTTCTTCATGGTCTTCCTCATGAGTGTGCTAGTCTTGTGCAAAGCTGCCTGACGGTCTCACACACCAACTGCCCCCATACACCCCCTGCCCACAATGCCCCCCAAGGACAGAGGTGACCATGGGTGCCCCATGAGGGTGGCTTATCCCAAGCACCCATTGGACCCCCATGGAGCTTCACAGTGGGAGCTCCACCAGCGCTGGAGGAGAGAAACCCAACAGCGGGACCCTAACCCTGGCCAGGGCCACCCTGAGCTGCAGGCTTGAGGGGCCTCAGTCCCGTGGACGGCTGTTCCAGGGCATGCACCCATGTGCCCTCATTGCACCCTGCACCCCAGAAATCCCACAAACTGGAAATAAACCATGAAGCATGAATCCTCTCTTTCCTGCCTGGGTTCTAGGGGGGTCCTAGGACCTCACTGCCCTGGGGAGGGGTGCAACACCGGCACTGGCACCAGCTGGCATGGGCTGGGGGTGTGCATGCCATGTGCAACAAAGAGGTGTGAGACTGCCGTGACACCACTCAAATGAGGGTGCGGGGAAGTCGCTGCCCATCTCCTCTCGGTGCTGGCTGAGGCAAGAATGTCACCTCAGAAGGATGGAGGGATCTGACCCTCGATGCCTTAAATGATAAACATGTAGTGTTCCCTGTGGGAAGGAGTGTGGGGCCTGGCAGGAGCTCTGCCTGGGGAGGGAGGCATTGACTCAGTGTTGAGGCAGAGACAGAACTAGACTGCTGAGGCTGGAGAAAGTTCTGGGCACCATCTGATCGAACCCCACCCTGAGCTGGTGGCCCAGGACCATGTCCAGATGGTTCTGAGCATCCAAAAGGATGGACACTCCACCAACTCCCTGGGCAACATCTGCCAGGGCTTGGGACCCTCACAGAGAAAAGTCTTTCCAAATGGTCAGAGGGAACCTCCTGTGTTCCAGCAAGTGACCATGGCCTTGGGTCCTGCACTGGGTATAAATGGGAAGAGCCTGGCTCCATCCTCTTAGCACCTGCCTGCGGGTCTTAATGTACATGGGTGAGATCCCCCTGAGCTCTCTCTTCTCCAGGCTGAACAGCCCCAGGTCTCTCCGTGGAGGAGCCCCTCCCTTGACCTGCTGCCCGTGCTCCTCCTCATGCAGCCCTGGACACCCTTGACCACCCTTGGCCATGGTCAACTTGGTGCCCACCAGCACCTTCTCTGCCAAGCTGCTTTCCAGCCGGGCGTCCGCAGCCTGTGCTGGTGCCGGGGCTTGTTCCTCCCCAGGGGCAGGACTCGGCACTTGCTGCACCCAGTGAGGTTCCTGCCAGCCCCTTTCTCCAGCCCAGCCCGGTCCTCCGAAGGCAGCGCAACCGCTGGGGTGCCAGACACGACCACCCCCCATTTTGTGGGTGCCAGCAGTGCCCAGTGCCAGCCCGTCCCTACTGGGGTTGGGCACTGACGGTGTCGCAGCCCCAGCTGTGGGATGGATGGACGAGCCACAGCACCAGGGAGAGAGAAAACATTTCTTTTTTAACATTTCAGATGGGGGGGGGAGCTTCCCAGGCAGTTTCCAGCCCTGCACTCCCCCAGCTGCTCACTGGCAGGGGATCGTGCTCCTCTTCTGGCACCAGTGCTGCCACCACAGGGGCTTGCAGAAGCGGATGCAGTGGGGCCGCTAGTGGCGTCTCCACCAGTCCTCTAGGAAGCCACGCAGTCAGGTGTAGCCCTTCCGCAGGCATCATCCTGCCCAGCACAGCTCTAGGGCCACCTGGCCACGTGCCCTGCGCCTGGTGCTGGGTTCTGGGGTCTGCCATGGTGCTCCTGCCCACGGAGGTGATGTCCTGGCCACTGGTGCTGCTTCTGCCTGGCTCCACGGGGCTCCTCTTGTTCACCTCCATCGGGCTCCTCCTGCCTGCTTGCACAGGGCTGCCTCTGCCTGGTCCTGTCTCCTTATGTTTGTCCTTGTCCCCATCCGCAACCTTGTCCATGTCTGTCCCCACCCCTGGCACCCCCACTCCAAGGCCCTTAGGCCACACTCTGGTCCCCAGCAGCCCCAGAAGGACCTGGACCTCCTTCCTCACTTGGGGGATGAAGAGCACCCAGGCGGGGCTCAAATGACCGGCGGCCCTGCCAGCCCTTGCACCCCCTCGCTGCTGGGCCACCTTTGCTTGCAGCGCTGCCTGCAACTGATTGCTCATCGTGTGCGTGGCTTGGACAAAGCTGTTGGTCTTGAGGAAGAGCTCCCTCATGGCCACGTTCATGACTGGGGGGCTGCCAGAAGTTGTCTCCACAGCTATGGGGCTCTGCGCCCTGTCCCTGTCCCCTCTGTCCTTGGGGACCCACTCTTCCTCTGGCTGCGCTGGCAGCTCCAGTGGGGGCTCCAGGCCAAGGGACAGCCCCACCTCACCCGCTGGACCCTCAACGTCCCTGGGGGACAGGGGACAGGGAAGATCCTGTGCAAGTCAGTGCTGCTGGCTGCACCGGGCCAGGGCTCGAGGAAGGAGTGGATGGAGCCCAGGGAAGGCATGGAAGCCAGCGTGGCCTGCGGGGACAGGTGCTCCCTGCTCTGTGTCCTGTCCCCACTGCCCCCAGGAACCCACACTTGCTTAGGCCTTGCTGGCAGCTCCAGGGGAGTGTCCAGGCTGACGGCTGCCCTGGATCTCCTGAGAGCCCCTTGATGGCCTTGCAGGACTCAGGGGGGCCACACAGGTCCCTGCAGCCAGCTCTGCTGTTGCAGCCGGCCAGGGCTCTGGGAAGGAGCAGGGGGAGTTCAGTGAAGAGGAGCTGCTCCGGGACAGGGAGTGCGGCACGGTCTCTGGGGAGCAGTGCTCCACGCTTGACGCTTCCAGGCTTGCCCTGCAGAGGGGGAGAGGGAAGAGACCCCCGCTGCACCCGGCCCCTCCGGCGGGACTCACGGGCAGCACACCCTCCTTGGCGGCAGGCAGCGCTGCCCAGCGTGGGCAGGGGCAGGGCATGGGCTGAGGGTCTGGGGCAGGACCTGTGGGTGTCCCCTGCGCTTACCCCATCTCCACGGTTGGTGTGGGCTTCTCTGCTGCTCCATGTGCCTGGGGAGAAGCTGCCAAGAGAGGAGATGGTGTGAGTGGCCAGCAGCCCAGAGCCCCAGGCCAGGCCTTCTGCAGGGTGTCACCCGTTTCCAGGTCACTTGGAGCTGGAGCAAATGTGAGAAAGAAATGAAACTCTGGCCTGGAGACAAGAGTTTAAAACCCACCTGGGTGAGGCTGTCTATAAAGGAGCCAGGAGACACCTCGGTTCTGCCCCCATCCAGCCTCATAGGGATCGGGGACTGGCAACAAGCAGCTTCCCCCCCAATGCCTGGGGTTACCCTGAAGCCCCTGCACTTTGTCCCCAAGTTTGGCTGAGCCCACCCCCGCCGGACTGAGGGCCAGATGGGGCTGGGCATGCTCCTGCAGCTGCCTGGACCTGCTTCTGCCTCAGGTCCCTGCTGAGAGCCCTGTGAGCAGTGTTGGCACAGGGCTAGGGGCTCTGTGGGACCCCTGCCCCACTTTATCGAAGGAAGAAACACCCTTTTGTTATATCACTGTATACGAGCTGTTGCAGTTTTACCTCAGCTAGTAATAAGTACCATGCAGTCGACTGCTCCCTCCCCAGTGCCCCGAGAAGAATGGGGAGGAAAATTGGCAAGGAATGTAAAACCTCAGGGCTGAGATAAGAACAATTTATTAATTAAAATAAAATAAAATAGGAGGAAGAAAAGTCAACAATAGTAATAATAAAAACAACAACTCAAAAAGCTACTTGGTACTAAAACTTTGCTGTGTTGAAGTTCACATCTTACTAAAGCAGAGGGTTTTTTTAAACAGATGGATTATTCATAATCAAACACTCTATGATCATATTACAACACCTCCAGTACAAAACATGGTGAGGATTGAAATTGTTTCAGATGGTATCTCTCCCAGAATACTAACCACAGGGGAAACTGAATTGTTTGCACCAACAGATTGTGTGGTGGGACTGCGACCGTGATATCAGTCTAGATGTGAGGATTCCTATAATAACCACAGAGAATGCGGTATGGTTCTGCACCCCAACTTCTCCTCTTCTTTTACATCCTCTGTTGGTATCGGATTCTTGAGTTCTAGTATTTCAGGTATCTTAAACAAATACCCGTGCGTTATCTACAGGAGGCAGCATCAAAACGGTGTTATTGGTGTTGTGAACCAAAGAGCAACCTGAAGTTCAATCTGACAAAGTGCAAGCCATAGCTCTTCAATCAGTGCGGCTGATCACCCCACATCAGGTTATGAAACCTGGAGCGATGCAGTCTGAATCTTGGGCTTCATCAAAAGCCACACAGCCAGCAGGCCCAGGGAGGTGATTGTCCCCCTCTACTCCACTCTGCTGAGATCCCACCTGGAGCGCTGCGCCCAGCTCTAGAGCCCCCCACATCAGAAGGACACGGACCTGTTGGAGCGGGCCCGTCGGAGGCCACGGAGCTGGTCAGAGGGCTGGAGCCCCTCTGCTGTGGGGACAGGCTGGGAGAGCTGGGGCTGTGCAGCCTGGGGAGGAGAAGGCTGCGGGGAGACCTTAGAGCAGCTCCCAGTGCCTGGAGGGGCCGACAGGAAAGCTGGGGAGGGGCTTTGGGCAAGGGCAGGGAGTGGTGGGACAGGGGGGAATGGCTTGAAGCTGAGAGAGGGGAGATTTAGGTTGGACATGAGGAAGAAACCCTTCCCCGTGAGGGCGGCGAGGCGCTGGCCCAGGCTGCCCAGAGCAGCTGTGGGTGCCCCATCCCTGGCAGGGCTCAAGGCCAGGCTGGACGGGGCTGGGAGCAGCCTGGGCTGGGGGGAGGGGGCCCTGCCCCTGGCGGGGGGTGGGACCGGGTGGTCTGTGAGGTCCCTTCCAGCCCAAGCCATCCCCTGATTGTGTGGTTCTGTGGTATTAGCTGAAGGAGCTGGAGCAATGGCATGCGTATCACTGGAAGGAGACTGCAGTCCTGTTTTCCTCCCTTATCACAGGATGGCTCGTTGGGCTTTCTACTCTTGTACTACAAGGTGCCCTGGATACATTTCTGTGAGCTCAACATGCAAATAATTGGCTCTGGTTGGCCGCTACTGTAACTAAATAATCTGCTTTTTGTATTGAGGAGTATTAACAGCTGCAGATCTTCTGATGAGTCTTTGTGAGGCCCATGCGACTGTACTGTGAGCCCTGGCAACACCCTGAGAGAGAGAGGGAGGGAGGGAGATCACCAGTCCTGCACCCAGCGTCAGACCTGCCAATGGGGGTATTCAGTGCAGAGAGCACTTCAGAGGCTTGTACCTGCTCCTACTTACTGGCCCCAGTCCCTGGGCTTCCGGAACCGCCTCTCTCCCCAGCTCCAGGAGTGCTGGAGACACCCGTCAGTCAAGGGAAGGGACACCAGGCCCCACCTCCCCATGACTGCCTGTTGCTGCCTCTGGAACCTTCTCTCGCAGCGTGGCCCTGGCTCACAGCACAGTCAGTTGGGCCACGTCCCTTACAGTGGCCAGCAGCTCAAAGCCCCACATCAGGGCTGCTGTGGGGTGTCACCCGTTTGTGGGGTGCCCAGTGCCGGGGTTGCTCGCTGCTCTGCTCCTCCACCCGGGCTCTCGCCATGCTCCTCCGATGCTTTGACTTCTTCCCTCGGCCCTGCAGGACCCCCAGCAGCTGGGTGAGGAGGTGAGAGCAGCTCCCAGCCCCACGACGTATCCCGGATATCGAGCGCTGAATAAAATCAAGTACATGGTTGGTACCTGAACAGTTAGGTTCAGTTACAGGCATTTTGGTATGCCCTGGTAAGCGCTTTGTAAAGCACCAGCAAGTCGTTTGTTTAAAGAAAGAACTTAAAGAAAGAAGAAAGTAGCATCACGTGATGAATGAGCTGGCTGGAAGCTTACCACAAGAAATGAGCTCAGCAAAACTAAGCGCTAAGTAGGGGAAAGGTAATTGCGACCCGGGGAGATGGCGACCACCGACTCAAGAGACGCCCTGGCCCAAAGAGAAGCAGAGGCTGAGCATGCAGACTAGTTAACATAAAAACTGAGAGACTTGGTTAGCAAATAGGAAAACAAGCCAAAAATACTGAGAGAAATATGTAACTTGTCACCAGTGAAGGCTGATGTCTTGGTTTGCCAAACTGTATAAACAGCATAAAGTTTTGACAGCCGGGGAGCTAGGCGTTTGTGGGTTACCACCCAGTGCCCTGCTTTGCACGAACTGGAACACAGGGATGGAAATACCTCGACTCGTGTGTGAATTGGCGCTGCGCACCGGTCACCGAACTCGCTACGGCACAAAAGCCCAGCAGGTGCCATGGCTCTCCCCAGGCACCGTCCTGCCCAGCCGTGCCCTGGGGCTGCCTGGCCACGTGCCCGGCCCACGGGTGCCCGGTGATGTGGGCTCTGCCAGGCTGCTTGTGCCTGGCCCCACGGGGATGGTGCTGGCCGGGCCCATGGAGCTGCTTCTGTGTGGCCCCGTGGGGCATCTCCTCGTCACCTCCATCGGGCTCCTGCTCCGCAGGAACAGGCCATCCCCATGGGCCAAAAGACAAGCTGGCGGGGAAGAGGACTGGCCTGCCTGTACAGAGAGCTTTGGCTGAAAGTCAGGGAAAACAGAGAGTTTCTGACCTTGGGAAGAAGGGCAGGACACTCGGGAGGACCACAAAGATGCCGTGAAATTACGCAGGCGGGAAATCAGAAGGGCCAAAGCTATGAGCCAAAGCTCATGGCTTGGACAGGCGTACTCTACTCTGGGTTAAAAGCTGGCTGGCTGGCTGAGCCCAAAGAGTGGTGGGGAATGGAGTCACATCCCGCTGGCGGTCGGTCACACCGGCTGCTCCCCAGGGCTTCCTGCTGGGGCCGGTTCTGTTTAATATTGATCAACACCCTGGCCGAGGCGATGGAGTGCTCCCTCAGTCAGTTTGCTGATGACACCAAGCTGGGGGAGAGTGTTGATCTGCTTGAAGGTACGAAGGCTCCGCAGAGGGCTCTGGGCAGGCTGGATCGATGGGCCGAGCGAGGCCAATTGTTTGAGGTCCAACACGGCTCAGTGCTGGGTCCTGCACTTTGAGGTTCAGAGCCAAACCGGGTGGGATCACAGGGGCAGTGCAGCAGTTGGAGGCACTGGAGGAGGCAGCCTGCAGATAGGCCCCCAGACTCACTGCTGAGCAGAAGTGGAAGTCCCAAACCTCATCACAGCCATGCAGGACCCCAGGAAAGAGGCCGGGTACAGCGCCCACTCCCACCCCGAGCAGCACCAGTGCTGCTGCTCCCCCAGCACCATTCCCTCCCTGCTCCCCGGCTGCTCCCCAGCTGCTGCGTGGGGGACCCACAGGGGTGTGCGGGGGACAGCAGCCCCCTTGAGCAGGAACGCCTCTCAAGGTTATGCCTCGAGGCTGAGAGATCCCGTACCTGACACCAGGCGCCGAATGGCGGGTAAGCAATGGGTTTTGCATGCACGCACTGTTTAAGATGCGCACAGGAAGCTGATACGAAAATCTGTGCATCCCATCCACGCGTGAAGCATAAGAAATAGTAGAGCGTTGACCGCCGATCCATCTGTGCTTCTTAAATGTTTTAGATACCTACAGATACTGATTAGAATTCAGACAACTAACGCCTAGACCAGCTCTGGCTGAGTGACCTCGGACTCCTCTTCTGCGACAGCGATGGCGGCTTGTGGAGTGGCTGGAAGAAAACGGGCATATTATGAGCAATCCAGACCGAATAACTTGGTTGTAATAACAGGCTGCAGCCCTAACAAGCTGCAGGTGTTATGAAGGACTTATGCAAGGCCAAGGGAGATAAAGAAACTGTGTATTCACAGAGAGATAAGAGAATAGGACAGAAAGATGAGAAAAAACGGGATGCTTGCACAAGGGGGGAGCAGCGTGTGGGCACCACACCAGGACCAGTCATAAGGGAGGTGGAAGTGTGTGAACGGGTAGTTTTAACCGATCATTTTTAAATAACAAAGCCTATGTAGCGTGTGTATCGTTTGCTGAGAGTATAAATTGCTGTAAGCCTTTTAATAAAGTGGCACTAACTTGATCACATTGGTTGTATAGGTTGTGTCTGAGCCTTCTGTGCCAACAAGTGGTGCCTGAACAGGGACCCTCTCGTTCATGCTTCCAGGAGCAAAGAGGTGGCTCAGAGGGGGCATAAGAAGCCAGTGTAGCAGGCGCTGCCCCTGTGCCTGGGAAGACACATGAGCACAACCGTTGGAATCTCGCCCTGATCAGGTGAGCGGTCAGGGAGGAGATGGGGTCCATGCTGAGCAAAGAGGAAGCAGCAGTGTGAAGCTCCTCCAACATATCCTCTCTAAGAGAGGGTTATCTTATGATGAGGGAAGCCTGAAGAGGTTGCTGTCATGGGCTCGGCAGTGAGGACTGATCCCCTCAGTGAGTGCAGCCTTTGAACTAGACACTTGGGAAAAGATTGGCGCAGCACTGTGGGAGGACATTAGTTCAGGCTCTAAAGACAGTGGGAAGCTGTCCACAGTGTGGAGGCTGATCCTAGAGACTCTGAAAGAGACGAAAGCAGAACGACAAACTACCACATCTGTTTTTGCTGCCCTGTCAGCAGAAGTTGAAGGCGCTAGAGCAAAAGGCTCTGCTACTGCTATGACATTCTCGGGATCCTTGTTCCCAAAAGCCAAAAGAAGGGACAGGGATACATCACGTGTAGCAGTAGTGTGGCTAAAGGGCCAAGAGCCAAAGGAAACGAATCTTCAACCACTTGAATCTCCCGGTCCAAGTTCAAGAGAGCAATCCCTGGAATGTACGTATAACGTCTCGACAGAGGACAGCTTCTATCCACCTCTGCCTCCATCCACGCCTCCGTCACTCCAATCGGCATCTGCAGAACGTCGCTGTGGTTTGGAGAATGTGCAGCTGCAAGATCTCATGAAAAATTGGAGCAACTTGAGATGTGGGTGCGAGAATCGGCGCAGCCTGCTCCTACAGCACCGCCACTATCTCCTTTTTCTACTAATCCTTTTTTACAGGGTGGAGGTGGGGAGGGCAGCTCTGAGGAGACATTAACGGCAGGACCGTTACCACCACTGGTTCCAATGGGAGGCGTGGGGGGTAATTGTAATCCAACACATCGATGGCGGGCAGTCATTTGGGATGCAATTATAGAGGGGCAATTTGGGCAATTTGGGCCGATGGCATTTCCTGTGATAGTAACACCACAGGGTAACGAGTGGGAACCCTTAGATTGGAAGGTAATTAAAGAAGCGAAATTAGCAGTAACACAATATGGGTTAAAATCTCCATATACTAACTCAATAATTCAGCATATTTTCACGGCAGATTTATTAACTCGGTATGATGTGCGTATGGTTGCACAAGCTTTGGTAACGGCTTCTCAGCAGATACAGTTTTTTCAACGCTGGCAAGCAGCCTGTGACACTGCCGCGGCCACGCCTCGTCAGCAAGGGGATCCACTGTTTGGAGTGAATGCCCAAACGCCGATAGGCGCCGGCCCCTTTGCTAACCCTGAAGTGGCAAGTGGGATTCTGACCCGAGGTGTTACGATTAATGCAGGAACTAGCTCTGAAAATGATTTTTGCCCTCCATGATGACAAAATAGCGCCAGCATTTACGGGGATAAACCAGGGACCTACAGAATCTTATCCAAAATTTATAGACAGACTGCATGCTGCTCTCATGAGTAATCCTGATCTGAATGAGGATATGAAAGTAAAGTTTCTTGATATGCTTACTTATGATAATGCTAAGAAAGCTTTAAGCCTCCTGCCGTGTGGGTCATCAGCTGCCCAGCTGTTGGAGGTGGCAGAAAGAATGATTGATCAGGAAAAAACTGCCTTTATGGCTGCCACGGTAGGAGCTGCAGTGAAGCCACTTGTGCAAGGAAAAAATAATAACAGGAAGCAAGATAGAAGACGTTTTAATTGTGGCAGGATGGGACATATTAAATCACAATGTCATGTTCCAGGCACACAGCAAAAGAAATGGTGTGTGCAGTGTCGGAAAGATAATCATAACACCAGTGATTGTCGGAAAAAGGGAAACGAGACACAGAGCGCGTCTCGGCCTCGCGCTACGACACAAGTCCAGGGTGCTTGGACCGCTGCTCCGCCGCCACCTCCAGAAGCGCCGGAGTGGACCTGGCAACAGCAGTAGCTATTACTTTTACCGACACCACAGTTCAATTGATTGATTCAAATCTTGTGGGACCTTTGGGACATGGTTTAAGCGCCTTATTAATCAGATGTTCTTCAGTATCTAGGAAAGGTATTTTTGTAGTCCCAGGTCTTATTGATGCTGAGTTTGAGGGACAGATTAAAATAATGGTTTACAAACTAACTCCCCCTGTAACTATTAAGGAGGGATCAAAAATTGCTCAATTAATTCGTTTTGAAGCAAAAGTGCCTAATGCAGAACAAAAGAAAAGGGATGTAGAAGGTTTTGGATCCACCGGTCAGCCCGATGTTTTGCTAGCCATGGACTTCAGTCGGGGAAAACTAGAGGAACAAACGGAACTGAGACACCCAAGTGGACAAGTGTGCAAATTGCAGACGATTATAGACACCGGAGCTGATGTAACGATTGTACCTTTTTTTAAGTGGCCTAGGCAGTGGCCTCCAATACCAGCGGCTACCAGCATTGTAGGGGTTGGTGGGACTCACGCTACCTTTATCAGTAGAGACGTAATTGCATTTGTTTTCTGATGGTAGGGTAGTAACTACATGTCCCTATGCAATACATCTGCCGGTGGCACTAATTGGAAGAGATCTGCTCAGTCAGGTGGGAGCTCGGCTCCTTATTTTGCCTTTTTAGGAGTGGCCGCTGTTGAGCAGCCGATTCTAAAAATCAGCTGGAAAACTGATGGTCCAATTTGGATTGATCAGTGGCTGCTAAAGCAAGACCGGCTGCAGATTGTTAATAATTTGGTGCAGGAACAATTAGATGCTGGACACATGGTGCCTTCAACTAGTCCATGGAACACCTCAGTTTTACAATCCCAAAGAAATCTAGGAAAAGGCGTCTGTTACATGACTCATGAGCAATCAATGCTGTTATGTGTGATATGGGCGCCTTACAACCCGGGCTACCCTCTCCAGTTATGTTACCAGAGGACTGGGATTTGGTGATTATCAATTTGAAAGACTGTTTCTTTACAATTCCTTTACATCCACAGGACACTGAAAGGTTTGCTTTTACAGTGCCATCGATAAATAAAGCAGAGCCAGTGAAAAGATATCACCGGGTGGTGCTGCCGCAGGGAATGAAAAACTCACCTATGATGTGTCAATTGTTTGTTGTCTGGGCTTTAGAACCTATTCGTAAGCAGTATCCTCATTTACTTATTTATCATTACATGGATGATATTTTGGTTGTAGGAAAACAACTGGATTCTGAGACGATTTTATGTCAGCTCACGCATAGTCTTGGAAAAAGGGGGTTGAAGATAGCCCCAGAGAAAATTCAAAAGAAAGGGCCGTGGTTGTACCTGGGTTGGATCATTACAAATGGAATGATTCGACCTCAGAAAGTGAAAATTAACACAGCAATAGAAACATTGTCTGATGTGCAAAAATTAATGGGAGATATCCAGTGGGTTCGTAATATCTGCGGAATTACGAACGATGATCTGAAACCGTGCCGCTCCTGGGAACATCTGCACAGGCTCAGGAGCGCCGTCAATTGAATGAGGATCAGCAACAGGCGTTGCAGGTGATCACCAATAAGATAGTAACAACTTATGCTCACAGACGACTAGATGACCAAGCTCTTTCGTTTATGATAATTAACTCAGGAGGTGAGCGAGAACACCCATTAGGGGTTATTATCCAGATGGGAGAAGGGAGACTGCATTTATGAATTTTGGAATGGGTTTTTCTCCCTTTCCAGCCCAGAAAGACAGTGGTTACATGCCCAGAATTGTTTTCACAGCTTATGATCAAAGGCAGGCAGCGAATTGTAGATATCTCAGACCTTGAACCGACAGTTATATATGTACCTGTGTCTCAACTGTATTTGAACTGACTGTTGTCTGCTTCAACCGAATTTCAATTAGCAGCTGCTGATTTTTTGGGAACTCTTACAAACAGTTACCCTTCGGACAAACTTTTGCCATTGATATCTCATCAGCGCATTGAACATTTGCCTTTGCGATCGGAGGTTCCTGTAAAAGGGATAAATGTTTTTCACTGATGCTGGACGAAAATCTCAGAGAGCTGCAGTCACCTGGAAAGTAGGAGAAACTTGGGAACATAAACTACTCCCTGGGGTGACTGGAGACTCTTTAGAGACTTTAGAACTCCGAGCTGTTATTTGGGCATTTCGACACTGGTTTCAAGAACCTGTTAATGTAGTATCAGACTCATTATATGTTGTGGGTACGGTACAGTGTTTGGAACATAGTATGGTGAAACCTGTGTGAAATCCTGTATTGTATACTCTGTTGTTACAATTGTTAATGCTTTTGAACCAACGTCGGGATGAATATTTTATTGTGCATATTTGCAGTCATCAGAAATGCGGAGGTCTCGCATTAGGTAACACTCGGGCTGATCAGCTTATCACTCCAGCCTGGACAGGTCCTGTTGTTAAAACCTTTGAACAAGCTAGATTATTACATGAATATTTTCACCAATCAGCAGAAGTGTTGGCCAGGCAATTTCACATTCCTGTGGCTGATGCTAGAGAAATTGTACAGTCCTGCCCTGATTGTCAGAAGGCAGGAGCTGGCCTTGGTTTGGGGGTGAACCCTTGGGGACTTTGACCTCTACAGCTTTGGCAGATGGATGTAACTCATATCCCAGAATTTGGTGGGCTTAAATATGTGCATGTTTCAATTGATACTTTTTCCCTAGCACTCTGGGCAACGGTGCAAGCTGCTGAAACAGCATGGCATGTAATTAAACATATGCATGCTGCCATTATGGCACTTGGAGTGTCTGCACAAATAAAAACTGATAATGGCCTGGCCTACACTTCTCGGAACTTTACTCATTTTTGTCAGCTTTGGGGTATACGTCATGTCACAGGCATACCGCACTCCCCCCCGGGACAGGCCATTGTGGAACGAGCGCATCAAACACTGAAAGCGCTTTTGCAAAAACAAAAAGGGGGAGAGGTAATGGGTCCAGCAGAGCGTCTTGCAAAAGCGATATACGTATTGAACTATTTACGGTTTACAGGTGATAGAAAGGAACCGCCAGTAATAATACATAGTTTGGGTTTGAGATCTGGGGTAAACCAGTGTGGAAATAGTGTTTTTGTTCAATACACAGATGTCGCTATAGGAGAATGGAAGGGACCTGCGGAACTAAAAATGATGGGGCGAGGATATGCTTGTGTTGTTACAGATACCAGTGTTAGATAGATTCCGAGTAGCTGGGTGCGGCCCTGGAAAGGAGATCTTAAGAATAATGAAATAGAGGATCAGGTTGAAGTAGAGGATCAGGTTGAAGTAGAGGATCAGGTTTAATTTTTTATGTTTTACAGGGCATGGGTCAATATCGACGGTAGCCTTACATCCTGAGGCACTTCGATGACACCAGCATCAACTGAACTTGGTCTTGACCCCATGTGAGCACAGCTGCTCAGCTCAGAACAGATCAAGAAAAACGACACAGCTTGTAGAGAGCATGGTCTGAACTGTCAACCTTGGGTTTTAATACATTGCACATGGTGTGACAAGAAAACTTGGAGAGTCGCACGTGCATGTGATGGGGATAGTGTGTTTAAATGTCACTCATGTAATGATCGGGTTGTGTTTTGTTCTGAAGTGAGCGGGTTGTCTGACCTTGTAGGTTTGTTAGCATATTGGCAATCTGCTGCTAATATAGAAAGACAAGTGTGAATACTTAGAGAATAACAGTAGTTTTCTTGAGGTTTTAAGCTTAATTAAGGACCTTGGGTGAAGGGTTTTTAGCAGAAATTAGTTTCAGGCCTCTAAGATGCTTAGCTTTGCAGTGTATTAATCAGAATAATAAGATAGTTGACAGGATTTGTAGAATTAGACTAAACATTCCTCGAAGCTTGCAGGTGCATTGGAGCAGTTGGAAAAAGGAGGTAAAATGATGGCAACACCTCAAACGCGGAGCATAGTTATGTTGATTTGTTTTCTACCAGGTAGTGAGGGGATTTTTGACATTTTACCTAGAACAAATATTTGAGTAACATGGGCAAATACAGCTGGGGTAACAGGTTTTTGCCTGAGCTTGCAACAGCATGTTACTGAAGGACATGATCCTTTTTCTGACTGGCTCAGTAGCCTCAGGCTAAGGGGATGGTTGCAGATTGCAGTTAAAGGAGCATTGGTAGTGTTAATAGTGTTCTTGATTTTGATATTGTTACTACCTTGTTTGTTTCAATGTTTGCAATGCATAATGAATGGGTCAATTAAACGGATGTCCAAGAATGGGGTCTGGATTGCTCAAAAACAAAAAGGGGGAATTGTGGAGTGGCTGGAAGAAAACGGGCATATTATGAGCAATCCAGACCGAATAACTTGGTTGTAATAACAGGCTGCAGCCCTAACAAGCTGCAGGTGTTATGAAGGACTTATGCAAGGCCAAGGGAGATAAAGAAACTGTGTATTCACAGAGAGGTAAGAGAATAGGACAGAAAGATGAGGAAAACCGGGATGCTTGCACAAGGGGGGAGCAGCGTGTGGGCACCACACCGGGACCAGTCATAGGGGAAGTGGAAGCGTGTGAACGAGTAGTTTTAACCGATCATTTTTAAATAACAAAGCATGCACAGCCTGTGTATATTTAGCTGGGGGTATAAATTGGTGTGGATCTATTAATAGCACCTGTACAGTATATATTGCTGTGTATCCCTTGAATAAAGTGGCACTAACTTGATCACATTGGTTGTATAGGTTGTGTCCGAGCCTTCTGCACCAACGCTCCTAAGCTCCAGTCTCATCTCTTCTGCTCTCCTCCACTCCAATCCCGTCTCCTTCACTCTCTTTGCTCTCCTCTGCTCTCCTCCACTCGCCTCATCTCCTCCGCTCTCCTCCACTCCAATCTCATCTCTTCCGCTCTCCTCCACTCTCCTCCACTCTCCACCGCCCTCATCTGCTCTCCTCTGCTCTCCTCCACTACAATCTCATCTCCTCCACTCCAATCTCATCTCTTCCGCTCTCCTCCACTCTCCTCCACTCTCCACCACCCTCATCTGCTCTCCTCCGCTCTCCTCCACTACAATCTCATCTCCTCCATTCAAATCTCATCTCCTCTGCTCTCCACCGCTCCAAACTCATTTCCTCCACGCAAATCTCATCTCCTCCCATCCAAACTCATCTCCTCCGCCCTCCTCCGCTTCAATCTCATCTCCTCCACTCAAATCTTATCTCCTCTGCTCTCCACCACTCCAATCTCATCTCCTCCATGCAAATCTCATCTCCTCCGCTCTCCACCGCTCCAGTCTCATCTCCTCCGCTCAAATCTCATCTCCTCCGCTCAAATCTCCTCCACTCAAATCTCATCTGGTCCGCTCTCCTCTGCTCCAAACTCATCTCATCCACTCAAATCTCATCTCCTCCACTCTCCTCCGCTCAAAACTCATCTCCTCCATGAAAATCTCATCTCCTTCACTCTCCTCCACTCCAAACTCATCTCCGAGCAAATATTATCTCTTCCACTCTTCTATAGCTGCAAACTCATCTCCTCCACGCAAATCTCATCTCTTCCACTCCAAACTCATCTCCTGTGTGCCAATCTCATCTCCTCCACTCTCCTACGCTCCAAACTCATCTCCTGTGTGCCAATCTCATCTCTTCCAATGCAAACTCATTTCCTCCACTCTCCTTAGCTCCAATCCCATCTCCTCCACTCTCCTCTGATCTCCTCTGTTCTCCTCCACTCCAGTCTCAGCTCCTCTGCTCTTGTCCGCTCCAATCTCTTCTCTTCCGCTCTCCTCCACTCTCCTCCGCTCTCCACTGCCCTCATCTGCTGTCCTCTGCTCTTCTCCACTCCAATCTCATCTCCTCTGTGCAAATCTCATCTCCTCCGCTCTCCACCGCTCCAAACTCATCTCCTCCACGCAAATCTCATCTCCTATGATCCAAACTCATTTCCTCCGCGTAAATCTCATCTCCTCCGCTCTCCTCTGCTCCAATCTCATCTCCTCCACTCAAATCTCATCTCTGCTCTCCACTGCTCCAATCTCATCTCCTCCACTCCAATCTCATCTCCTCCACTCAAATCTCTTCTGGTCTGCTCTCCTCTGGTCCAAAATCATCTCCTCCATGAAAATCTCATCTCTACGCTCTCCTCCACTCTAAACTCATCTCCTCTGCGCAAATCTCATCTCTGCTCTCCTCCACTCCAAACTCATCTCCTCCACTCAAATCTCATCTCCTCCACTCTCCTCTGCTCAAAACTCATCTCCTCCATGAAAATCTCATCTCCTTCACTCTCCTCCACTCCAAACTCATCTCCGAGCAAATATTATCTCTTCCACTCTCCTATAGCTGCAAACTCATCTCCTCCACGCAAATCTCATCTCTTCCACTCCAAACTCATCTCCTGTGTGCCAATCTCATCTCTTCCAATGCAAACTCATTTCCTCCACTCTCCTTAGCTCCAATCTCATCTCCTCTGCTCTCCTCTGCTACAATCTCATTTGTTTTGCTCAAATCTAATTTCCTCCACTCTCCTCCTCTCCAATCTCATCTCCTCCACTAAATCTCATCTCCTCCACTCTCCTCTGCTCCAAACTCATCTCCTCCACGCAAATCTCACCTCCTCCACTCTCCTTCACTCCAAACTCATCTTCTCTGCACAAATATTATCTCCTCTGCTCTCCTTAGCTCCATTCTCATCTCCTCCAAGCAAATCTCATCTCTTCCATTCCAAACTCATCTCCTCTATGCAAATCTCACCTCCTCCGCTCTCCTCCACTCCAATCTCATCTCCTCCACTCAAATCTCATCTCCTTTGCTCTTCTCCTCCGCAAACTCATCTCCTCCACACGTCTCGTCTCCTCCACTCTCCTCTGCTCCAAACTCATCTCCTCTGCACGAATCTCATCTCCTCCACTCAAATCTCATCTCTGTCGCTCTTCTCTGCTCCAAACTCATCTCCTCCAAGCAAATCTCATCTCCTCCACTCTCCTCCGTTGAAATCTCAACTCCTGTGCTCCAGTCTCATCTCCCCATGCAAATCTCATCTCCTCCATGCAAATCTCATCTCCTCCGCTCTCCTTCACTCCAAACTCATCTCCTCCACGCAAATCTCATCTCCTCCACTCTAATCTCAACTCCTCCGGTCTCCTCCGCTCCAAACTCATCTCCTCCGTGCAAATCTCATCTCTTCCACTCCAAACGTATCTCCTCCATGCAAATCTTATCTTCTCTGCTCCAGTCTTAACTCCTCTGCTCTCTATAGGGGAATTTTTAAAGGACTGAGGACATATGTTACCATTGTCTGGGTTGGACAACCCAGGCCTGTTGGTTGAAGCTGCAGAGCAACTTTAAATTGTCCTTGGAACAAGCAATGTGAGAAAGAAAACAGGCTATGCACGAACAAAAAGCCAGGTGCAGAGCAAGTCCTGGGAACTGCGAAATCAGCACACTCTCATCAGCACACTCCGATCAGGCGCCTTCAGCATGCTCACTAATCAGTGACACAAACACCTGCATGGCCAGAGACTTTTATCCAATCACCTGTGTGTAAAGTCGTGTGAGCAGTTGGTTTAAGTTATAAATATGACCTGTTTGTTTAATAAGGTGAGCACGGCATGTAGCCATATTGGTGTGATTGTCGTGACTTGGCCAACTCTCCACGGGGGACCCTCATCGAGACTAAACCCTAAGACTTAACCCTAAGACTTAACCTTAAGACTTAACATTAAGACTTAACCCTAAGACTGAACCCAAAGGCCTAACCCAAAGACCTAACCCTTAACACTTAACCCTGAGACTTAACCTTAAGACTTAACCCTAAGACTTAAACCTAAGACTTATCCCTAAGACTTAGCCTTAAGACTTAACCATAAGACCTAACCCTAAGACTTAATCCTAAGACTTAGCGTTAAGACTTAACCCTAAGAGTTATACCTACTCTGACACAGTATATGATATGGTTATCTGATTTTTATGAGCTATGTGTAGTAGCCTTGATTGGAAACCTTAATCGGAGAATTGCTGTTAACTAGGAGCAGTTGGCTGGAGAAAATAATTGCGCCAATTCTGTGACTCAGGCAAGGTATCCCAGGGACAACTGTTTACAACTGAAGGAGATGGCTATTACAGCAGTCAGGATACCGGAGTCTTGCCTCAGTCTTGCAGGGTCCTAGAGAGTCACTAACTTTAATACTAACTTTATTGATCGGCTTCAGAATACTTTGCAACAACAAGTCGAGCATGAGGAAGCTCAAGGGTTGCTTTTAAAACCACTAGCTATGATAATGCCAATGAAAATTGTAAACGGGCAACTTTCACAATCGCAACCCCAACATGTGTCAAATGAGTATAACACAGAACACACAGCAGACTGTAACTCTCGGGCTGAGTTCTCGAATATAACATAACACATTTTTTTTGTTTGCTTCTCTAATCTCTTCTGTAAGAATAGTACACATTCTTAACTTGCTTAGTAAATTAGGCTGCTAGCTTACTAAAGAAAATAATACTACAAATACTATTTCTTGTTTTCTGGCTTATTAACAGATGTTGATTATGTCAGTCATATGTTGCTACAGAACCGAGTTGCTATCAATTTTTATTATTAACACAGGGATACAAGTGTGAAGACTTTGATAGGATGTGTTATGTGAATCTGAGTTAATTCACAAAAGCATACAAAACTTAAACCCAAAAATCTGCAGCAGAGCCAGGGGCAGGATGCCTTTAGTCTCTTTCTCACAGATGGGAAACTTTGGGCCATGACTCAAAAGTATCACAGGATTTATTATAATTATTTTAACCACCTTATTGATGTTTGCCTTATGTCTCCCATGCCTTATTTCCTGTATTCAGCGTTTAGTTGATTGTAACATAAATCAGGTCATGGTCACCCAGCTACACACAACCTTTGCCTCATCACAGTTAACAAGCAAAAAAGAGGAAGACAGAGAATTATTTGACCTAACAAGAGATGAGAGAACAGCTAGGTGTTGTGAAGGAGCGTAAGAAAGATGAACATGGTTATCTAGTGATAAATAGGTGTCTGTATGCTTATAGTGATACATAACTATGTAACTACGTGAATGAATTCTGCCCTGAGCCTGGTGATACATGCAGCTGTGGTTTGTGTCCAGGCTCAGAGATGTAAATATGGGCTTCTATGTTACGGTGAAGTGTCTCTGGTTGCATGTAGTCAAAAAAAAAAGAGGAAAATTAAGGGAATGACCCAAGAGGTACGTTCAGAGAAATCATGTTATGTTTTGAACTTTTTGAAAATGTCTGTCAACAATGCGATGCCTCACATTGTGCAACACTTTGTGTCAATTGGTGACAAACAGCAAAAGCACATAGGCATCTTACTACGTATGAAAGACCCTCATACCAGGCATTAGTCCAGACCGATGAATTGTTAACTTGGGGGAGAGGTTATGCTTGTGTTTCTACAGATGAAGGTCCGCGATGGATACCCGCTCGCTGTGTGCGGCCTGAGCTTAACGTGCCGGACCGTGGGACCGCTGCTGCCACCGGTCAACCCAACAACTGATGTGTGGTCTCCTTACTGAACCAGTTCTTGTTTGGTGTGCACTTCCTTGAAACTGACCTGCAGACATTGTTGCAAAAAAGTGAATGTATGTGAGGAATGAAGAATCTTACTGAAAGCCTTGATATTTGAGATAATTGATTACCTCTGTATAACGTTAATCCAAAATAAGTTGATATTGTTTACACTTTGAATTCAATAGCTGTTTTTATGTAGATGCTAGTGTAATAGAAGGCTATGATAGGAACATATAACAGCGGTTCTTCTCTTATCCAGAGCAACAGCAGGGAAAACATTAAAGAGTTAAATCTTTTTTTTTAGTTAAAATTTAGATTAATTAATTAATCTAAATTAGTTAAATCTTGTTTGTTAGGCAGTTAAGAATGTGAGTCAAATTTACCACTATTACATACAAAACAGAACAACTATTAGCCTTTTGTTGTTGGCTCAAGGACATGGCTGTGAGGATATTGATGGCATGTGCTGCATGAATCTCTCCGACCATTCAGAATCGGTTCATGCCAGTATTCAACAGCTTAAAGCTGGAGTCTTTAAACTTTCACAAGACGATAGCTGGGATTGGTTGGATAAACTTTTTGGAGGATGGGGGTTGTCGCGATGGTTAAGGAGTTTAGTGAAGACAATTGTTTATGCCTTGGCCGTTTTTGTCTTCTTGTTACTCTTTTTGCCCTGTTTGTTGCAGTGCCTACAAAAGTGGGTAGCACGCTCTATGAAGAAAGTTTTTTGTGCAACAGGAAGGGGGAGATGTGGGACAAGGCCTGAGGAGCAAGTCTCCAAATACTGTCCAACTGATAAGCAGGGATGTGCTGGAACTTGTAAGCCACAAACCCTGGGAGGACAAGGAGGGTAATAGATAACTACCGACAGAATGTTGACTGAGGAGTCATACCGAGATAAGATGTTGAAATGAGGAACAGATGGTGCCAAAGGAGAAGTAACAAGTTGCACAACGAAGGCTTAAATGCTATTGTGGAAACTCACTTAAACTGTCCTTGTTTGTTGTTACCCAATCACGGATTGCCTAGTATGCAATGCTTAGCTTAAAGAACCAATCTGTTTAAAATACACAGCTACTGAAAACATATATAAACTCAAGATTGTGTACAATAAATCGACATCTTGCTTGCATCAAGCTGTGTCCCGTCTCTCAGTTGCAGCACCCCACATGACGTGAAGTCAACCAGGACTGACGGGACCCGCAGCGCCGTGCGGTGGAAGCTTTTGCATTTTTCTTTACTTTATTTTTCCTCCCTCTCTCTCCATTTCCTGCCTTTAAACAAGCAGTTATTTTTCTACCATTAAACCTCGTTTTTTTACTGCATATGACCTTGTTTGTGTATGAATCTCACTCTGAAAATAATGAAGAATCTCCCCAGACCAGACCATTCCTGGCCTGGACACCTCCCCATCCCTCTGGGTGAGGGGGAGTGAGCAAGCGGCTGCGTGGTACCTGGTTGCCGGCCGGGGTTAAACCTCGACACACCCCCAAGTTCATGTACCAAGCAGGACGCCCCGTGATATGGAACCTCCCTTTGGCTAGTTTGGGCCAGCTGTCCTGGCTGTGTCCCCTCCCAACGTTTTCTGCCCCTCCAGCCCTCTGGCTGGCAAGGCTTGAGAAACTGAAAAGTCCTTGACTTAGTATAAACATCACCCAGCAACAACTAAAAACATCAGTGCGCTATCAACATTGTTCTCGCGCCAGAGCCACAACACAGCACTGATCCAGCTGAAACCAGGACACCCTCACAGTGAAAAAGTGTTTCCTGAGGTTCAGAGGGAAACTCCTGTGGTTCAGCTGGCACCCGTTGCCTCATACCCTGTGAATTAAAGAGGATGCAACAGTCTGTAGCGAACCACACAGGTCCGTGTGTTTTCTTCCAGCGCCCAACTGAAGGGCAAGCACAGGGCAGCGCCAGGCAAACACGTTGGTTCCTTTCAGGGACAGACAGACGACTGTCTTGCACTTCACACAACACTGCCCGCCACTCCTGGGTGGACGGCTGGGCAGCGCGACACGTCCTCAGTGCCAAAGTTGTGAAAGGTCCCCTTCCAGGAAACTCCCCAAACTTCTTTCTTCCAGAATAGCCTTCAAACCCACAAGTCTCGGCAAGTACCACCCAAACTCTTTAACAGAGAGCAGAGCGTAGGACCTGCTGCTTTTAACTCTCTTCTAACCCCTGCTGAGCTGCTGTTCTTCACATCCTACAGCTACTTTATTTGCTTCCCCAGCGCTACCGACTCTTGTTTTCTGCTTCATTTTTATTCTTTATTTAGTTGTGTCTTCTCATTTGACCGCTGGAAAAGCAGGATCACATGGATGCAGCACCAACTCCAGGCACCAGCCTTGGTGATGTCATGGACGCATCACAGTGGGGACTGCTCGTGGCTGGCCACCTCACCAAGGGGTCGGTGACACGGCTGCCCCACCTCAGGGCTGTGCTGGCTCAGACCGCCAGACAAGGCAGGTGAGCAACAGCTGCGAGGAGCAGGCACCGAGGGGAGGGCAAGGGGGCTGGGGCTGACCACAGGGGTGGAGCGTGACTTCTCTTTTGTTGTTTCTCCTGGGAATTGCAGCCAGACTCTTGGAAAAGGACGCAGCAAGAGCACGGCTCCTGTCCTTTCTCAGCTCATCACTTGGCGCGAGAGTTCTCGGCGTTGTACAGGACAGGTAAGACAGGCCTGGCTTCTAGCCCATCCTGGTTTTTCTGGGAGCCTCCCGACACCATAGGCAAAGGTAGCTTCACAACCCTCTCCCCTGGGTAGCCCAGGGCTGGGCACCAGCCCCGGGGATGTCCCGTCCCGTCCATGCCACAGCAGGCAGAACAGCAGCAGTGGCCCATGTCATGGTGGCTAAGGGACAGCCTTGGGCCAGGGCACGTGTCGCCTGGCTCTCTGGGGTCCATATGATAGACAGCCTTGGCGCGAGGCCGGCCCTGTTCCAGGCAGGGCAGCTAGGGCTGCTCATGGTGATAGAGAGTGGCTGCTGACGTCCTTGCTTCTCCTGTCCTTGACAGCCACACCCTGGATGAGAGTGTTACCGAAATCTCGGAATGAAGAACTTATCGACACCAATGTGATGCAGATAAGCAGACACTTCTTTATTGACGGCCGGGTGCGTGAGCGAGTCCTCTCACGATCAACGCACGCCAGGTCCCAAAATCAGATTCCATATATAAAACTTATTCATACATGTTCATTAAGTATTCAAGCATAACCATGATATTTCCCATAAATCATTAACATATTCGCCTCCTAGATCCGATTCTGCGCAGCAGAGCTTAGAAAGGTCTAGAAATGGGTCTGGGGTACGATCTGGGTAGGTGGTATATGAGTGGGTGGTCGCGATCTCCCCCTGCCGGAATCACCTTTTACTAAAGTTCACGGTTTCTTGGCAGGTAACTACAAGCTGTTCCAGTCGACTCTCCCCAGTTCCCATTAATCTCATATTCTGACATTTCAAGACACCTCTACATACAGAAGACTGGTCAAACACAAAGAAACCTTTCAACCCTAAAGTTATCACCTGAGTTTTAACAATGGCTCTAGCCCCTTCTTCTAGCCTTGGTACAGCATGTACAGAAGATCTCATAACAACTTTTACTGTGCAGCTATAAGTTTCATTAAAAACATTTCTTATCCTTCTATTTTTCAATTTTATAAAATGATTTTATAAAATCAATTAATCAAATAAAGTCAATCAATCTTAACTTATTAACAAATCGATAACATTTCCCCCCTTTGAAAGTGCTGAAAATCATTCTTTCAGTACTTTCACATTATTTACATATCATTTGTTTCAACATATCTCGGTGATGGATCATGTCTTGATAAAATAGTTGGTACTTCTCTCATAATCATACCAGTGACTGCAATTCTATTGGTAAACTGTTTCTTCAAACATGCATATACTAGCATGCTCATCAAAAACACAACTAGTAACAGAAACAAAGTCTTAATTATAGATTGTATCCAAGAGCTCAAATTCCATCCCAGTTTGTTAAAAATTTTCCCAAGCCAATCTTCTGACATATCCTGTTGAATTGTTTCAGTTTCTTTTTCAATTTTTCCTAATAGGTCTAGATCATGTTCCACACCCTGAGTGACATTTGGAATGTGGATACAACAGTGGTCCAGTTTATCCTTGAGATATCCACATACTCCATGTTCTTTAAGTAGAAGCATATCTAGTGCCATTCTATTTTGTAAAGTCATTCTGGAGGTCGCCTGTAATTATATATTCAATTCCTTAAACCCCTTTTTGTTAACGTTTGCTAATTTTTCCACTTGACCAGTTAACTGATAGAGCCATGCTCTGTTTCTATATGAAGCTATAGGATTTAAAAGTGATTCAAGTCCCCCACCAGTTTTCACTCCTGTAAATGGTTCATTCCAAATATCATCATTTATCTCAGATCTCTTTATTCGTTTCAATTCTAAATTCTCTAAGGATCCTTTAAATGGTGATTTCTTCCAAACTGGACACAATGTTGGCATGCCTGAAGTGATTTGTTTCACCTTACCATCTAATGGTAAGTGAGTTGTCCAGGTTCCAGCACTTAATGCCCAAACTAAATGTCCTGGACTTCGAATAGTAGTTTTACTACAACTAAACAAAGTTCCTTTTCTAACTGTAAAAGTGCTGGTTAAATTGAGAGTGTTCTTAAGACCTCGACAAAAACAACCATATTTCAAAACAGTGGCCTACGGAGGAATTCTTTGGATTACTAAGTCTGCGTTACTGCAATCATACACTTCTTCACATTTCCACCATGGCACTACTTTATTTTCCTTCTCTCCCGATGAAGTTGACCTATCATTGACCCAGGGTAATACTGAAAAAACTTTTCCATCCCAGGTAAAACACCAAGAAGTTCTTGCTATATACTGAAAATGAGAAAATATGGACATAGACCATATAGAGTCCCATTGTTCTACTAATTGGGTACCTTGGCCAGTTTTGTTACACTTCCATTTCATGATACTTCTGCTCACATTGGTTTTAAGTTGTTCATCATAAGAACACCATCCTAACTGGGGATTTGGACCCCCAGGAAGAAGAACTCAAGCTATGGCACTAGGTCGGGATCCTGTTATAAAATCATAATTCAATAGTTTGTTTGGGTTGGGTTTTTTTTGGTTTTTTTTTTGTTTTTTTTACAATCTGTTTCTTTACCTGGTGACTTCCACTGTTTTCTAATAACCTTTACTTGTTCATACCATTGAGTTACTGGCCTTTGTTCACAATAGGTGGTCTCATTTTTATATTCCAGATTGGTCAGATCCATGGTTAAAATTCCTCATGGAATAGATTCACCTACTGCCCTCGGTATTGGCAAACAAGCAGCGATCTGCGTGCCATTTTGTAAATTGGCAAATTCTTTAATCAATCCTACCATCAAATTTTCCTCAGCCATTTGTTTGGGAATGTCAATTACTTGTTCTGTTTCTATTTGTCTTTTGTTCCTGTCCACCAAGTCAGCCCATGATCCCACCAACACTACCGACCAAAATAAAATCCAATATAAAAATTAGACATCTTTCAGTGTCAATTTTAAAGTCTCTGGGTCACGATTGACAATCTTCCACGGAGTAGGTGCTTTCTTCACTTGAGTATAATGTATCCAAGCGTCTGATTCTGCTATCTTGATAGCTGTAAAAGTGGTTAGCAGTATCTGGAAAGGTCCTCTCCAGTGCTCCTGCAAAGGTTCGGAGGTCCAGGTCTTCACATAGACATAGTCTCCTGGTTGGAAATCACGCACTGAATTTTCCTGGAATAAAGGTCTATTCCAAATTACTGCACACCAAATCGCAGCCAAAGTTTTCCTTAGAAAAAGCAAATAGTTATACACACCTTGTTTTCCTTTTACATGTGTCGCGACGGAGGGAAGACACAGTCGCTCAATATGAGTGATCAGCAGACTTCCTTTATTGTCTCTTACAGTCACCTTTTATGCCTTGTTATAATTAGCTCATACATATTACAAAAGTTAAGCTCATTATTGGTTAGTTGCCTAAATACCAAGCCCGCCCCTAGTTTCTCTTCTGTAGTTATCTGTTCCCACCTGCAACGTTCTTTTCCCACCAAAATCTTCCTGTTATTGTGTAACAAGGACAGCCAAAGACAGTGTATTTTGCTTTACTTCAGATCAGCTGAGAGCCATGTGCATTTTTGTCCAGCCAGCTGGACTATGTCTATGTGACCCTTTTCAGCTAGCCAGTTATCCACATACATGTATGTTTAGATTTGGTTCTAGAGACTCATATGGTTTTCCATATAATAATTCATAAGGACTGACTGAGGTTCCACTCTGGCTGTACCCTGATTCATAATAATGCCAATGGAAGCGCCCGAGGCCACTTTAGACTGGTTTCTTGACAAATTTTACTTATTTGTCGTTTCAAAGTTTGATTCATCCTTTCCACTTTCCCACTAGATTGTGGCCTCCAAGATGAATGTAAATCCCAATTAATACCCAATACTTTGCTAACACTTTGGACTACTTCAGCAACAAAGCGTGGACCTCTGTCAGAGGAAATTCCAATAGGAACTCCAAATCTCGGAATTACTTCTTGTAATAACCACTTTACAACCTTTTTTGCTTGGGTGGTGTGACAGGGAAGGGCTTCTGGCCATCCTGTAAAAGTATCAACCCCTACCAAGATGTACCAGTACCCATTTTGTCTAGGCAGCTCTGAAAAATCTACTTGCCAATAATCTCAAGGTTCTGTACCAGACTTCAGCCTACCCATTTGAACCTTCTTCTTAATCGTTGGATTATTTTTCAAACATACCTCACATTTTGCAGTTACTATGCAGTTACTATTCCCAACATTTTAACTGATATTACTTGCTTTCGTAAAGATGTTACTAAGGCTTCTGCCCCCCAGTGACATTCTTGATGTCTCGTTTGAATTATCTCTCTCATCACAAGAGGTGGAATTACTACCTGTCCGTTAGGAGTTACCCACCATCCTGCTAAGTTTTTCTTAGCATTTAATAACTGACCCAATTTGTCATCTTCCTCTGAATATCTCGGGTTTTCCCTAGGAAGGGTTACTGCTTTAGAAGGAATTACTGCCATTTGCAATGCTTCTTTCTTTGCTACCTTTTTTTGCTGTTCTATCAGCTAAATTATTCCCAGCTATTATTTTTGTATTCCCAGTCTGGTGTGCCTTACAGTGCATGATTGCTACTTGATCTGGCTTTTGAACTGCTTGCAATAATCGTAAAATTTCTGTTTGATGCTTAATGTTTGATCCTTGAGAGGACAATAACCCCCTCTCTTTCCACAAAGCTCCATGGACATGCACTACCCCAAAGGCATATTTTTGAATCAGTCCAGATATTTACTCTCTTGTCTTTGCTTACCTCTAAGGCTCGAATTAAAGCGATGAGTTCTGCCTTTTGGGCTGATGTGGTACTCGCCAATGCTCCTGCTTCTATAACTGTGGTCTCTGTTGTTACCGCGTATCCGGCGTATCGGACTCCTTGTTCCATAAAGCTGCTTCCATCAGTATACAATTCCCAGTCTGGTCGCTCCAATGGCACATCCTTCAGATCTTCACGACTGGAATAAACATACTCGATGGTAGCCAAGCAATCGTGTTCCAGTCGTCCTTCTTCCTGTACGGAACTTAAAAACACTGCAGGATTTACCAGGTTAGCTGTCTTTAGAATCACATCATCCTGTTCAGTCAATACCACCTGGTATTTCATCATTCGGCTGGGGGACAGCCAATGTCCCCCCTTCTGTTCTAGGACAGTTATCACCATGTGTGGAACATAGACTGTTATTGTTCTTCCCAAAGTCAATTTCCGAGCTTCTTGTATGAGCATCACTGTTGCGGCCACTGCTCGAAGGCAGTTTGGCCACCCTTTACTCACTGTGTCCAGTTGTTTAGAGAAATATCCGACTGGTCGTTTCCAGCTTCCTGTCCTCTGGGTTAACACGCCCAGTACAAGGTGTTGTCTTTCATGGACAAACAGCTGGAAATCTTTGGTTAGATCCGGCAGTCCCAAGGCAGGTGCAGACATTAGGGCACGTTTCAACTCTACAAAAGCCTTTTGTCGTTGTGGGCCCCATACAAAGGGAGAGTTCTTTTGGGCCTCGCACAGCGGTTTAGCTATTAGCCCATAGTTCATGATCCAAAGGCGACACCACCCAGTCATGCCCAAAAATGCTCCGAGTTCATGAATATTTCTCGGCTCAGGTACACCACAAAGAGCTTCTTTGCGATTTTTTCCTCATTGTTGTTGTCCTTTTGAAATCTCAAAGCCGAGATATATCACAGCCTGGCAGGCTATTTGGGCTTTCTTCCTGGATACCTTATACCCATTTAGTCCCAGGAAATTCAAAAGGTCAATAGTCACCTGTATACAAATAAATCTTTCTTCTGTAGCAATCAATAGATCATCCACATATTGTAAAAATAAATGCCCAGGTCTTGATTTATCCTGTTTCCAGATTTCAAATTCCTTTGCTAAATGATTGCCAAAAATAGCTGGACTGTTTTTAAATCCTTGGGGTAATCTAGTCCATGTCAACTGCATCTTTCGCCCAGTTTGAGGATTTTCCCACTCAAAAGCAAACAGTTTTCTGGTTTCCTTTTCCAAAGGTATACAAAAGAAAACATCTTTTAAATCAAGCACTGTAAACCACTGATAATTCTCCCTCAATGCTGTTAACAGTGTATAAGGGTTTGCTACTACAGGATAAATATCCTTAACTATCTGATTTACTGCTCTCAAGTCTTGTACCAGTCTCTATTCACCCGAGGGTTTTCTGACTGGTAAAATAGGAGTATTATACTCAGATTCACATTCTTCCAAAATTTTATACTCCAAAAATTTATCAATCAATTTCTTCAATTCCTGTCTCACTTCTGGTTTGATTGGATATTGTTTAATTCTCACGGTTCCTGCGCCTTCCTTCAAATCTATTTTAACAGGTTCTGCTAGTTTCAATTTACCAGGAATATTTGTTTCCCATACAGTAGGGATCACTGCCAAATCCACCTCCGGTGGAATTTCTTGTTCCTTTACCTTTTCTTGTATCATCAGGATTTCTCCCGTTTTTGACTCAGGTATTTTCAAGAAAAGTTCTCCTTCGTCAAAAACAATCTGTGCATTTAATTTGGATAACAAATCTCTTCCTAAGAAGGGTATCGGACATTCTGGTACATACAAAAATTCAGGTGTAATTATCTTATTTCCAAATTTCAAATCCAGGGGTTGCAGGAATGGCCTGGTTTTGTTCCAGTTTTTCCTTTACAGGTATTTAATAAAAAAATGTCGCTCCTGTATCCACTCCCAACCTCACAATTTAAACAACATTTTTTTCCACTTTCTTATTATCAGAAGTTATAGCCACTACCAAATTATCTCTAATAATTAGCTTACATTCATCCTGCCAATCCTTTCTTTGTCTTAAATAAAAAAAACAAATCCACATCTGGCATTTTATTCCATTTCCCTTCTCTTTTACAATACAGCATTAACTGCAAAATAGTGTTATAATTCAGTGTCCCATTCGTGGGCCACTTTTCCTCATCATCCAATATATACAAAGGCCACCAATTATTACAGTACTCAAATTATTACAATACTCAATCACCTGGCTCTTTTGCAGATCATCCTGTAAATTTCCCCAATGTGCCAATAAACATCCCAACAAAGAATTTTTCGGGATTTTGTCATTTACAGCAAGATTGCCCATGCTTTGACTTTTAAACAACCGAGTTAACTTAGTTGCCATGGTGTAATTACTCACAGTACAATACACAATTATTCAACTCTGTCACTCCGATCCGCGGATCCACACTCCACACTCGCTTTCGTTCTCAATTACACGTCTCACCCTTACAGCCACACTCACACTTTCCCACAGTTACTTTAAACAAACCTATAACACAATATTATACCTCTTCATTTTCTTCTTAATACACAAACTCACAAAACAACAAAAAAACCCCAAAAACCTCTTCTAACTTCTTGTTAGAGGCACTACCTTAGAGAACACTATAGCATATAGTTTCTCTTGTCTACACTTTTGTCCAACCCTGCAATAGCTTTTGCTTATGTCTTACGGGCAGAGTCCTAGTCCTACCCTGCGCAGCTCTTTCACCGCCTCTGACAGGCAGACTTACTCAGTGGGACTCCAACCCACTGGTGGGACTCCATCCCACTCCTTCCCATACACTTATTTTAGTGGGACTCCTACCCACTTCCTCTAGTGCACTTACTTACTTACTTTAGTGGGACTCCAACCCACTTACTACAATTAAAAAAAAGAAGTGTCTTACCAAAAATGCAGGGAACGTCGCCAAGAGCCTTACGGATCGGGGATCGATGGGTATCCCCGAGAAATCCTCGGTGCCGGCTGGAACCGATCAGGTCCCCGACTCCTCCGGTCTCCTTCAGCGAGGTCCCATCTGGGGTGCCAAAACTGTTACCGAAATCTCGGAATGAAGAACTTATCGACACCAATGTGATGTAGATAAGCAGACACTTCTTTATTAACGGCCGGGTGCGTGAGCGAGTCCTCTCACGATCAACGCACGCCAGGTCTCAAAATCAGACACCATATATAGAACTTATTCATACATATTCATTAAATATTCATGCATAACCATGATATTTCCCATAAATCATTAACATATTCTCCTCCTAGATCCGATTCTGCTCAGTAGAGCTTAGAAAGGTCTAGAAATGGGTCTGGGGTACGATCTGGGTAGGTGGTATATGAGTGGGTGGTCGCGATCTCCCCCTGCCGGAGCTACCTTTTACTAAAGTTCACGATTTCTTGGCAGGTAACTACAAGCTGTTCCAGTCGACTCTCCCCGGTTTCCATTCATCTCATATTCTGACATTTCAAGACACTTCTACATACAGAAGACTGGTCAAACAAAAAGAAACCTTTCAAACCCTAAAGTTATCACCTGAGTTTTAACACTGGTTCTAGCCCCTTCTTCTAGCCTTGGTACAGCATGTACAGAAGATCTCATAGCAGGTGGGCAAAAAGACGGCTACAGCACCCACCGTGCCCGTACGCCACCCAGCTCCCACAGGCAGCTCAAAGGTGCCTGCACACGTGGACAACGGGAGCACCACAGAGCCTGCCGTACCTGTACCCCGACATCCTACAGACAGCCAGAAGGTGCCTTCGTACATGGACAAGGGCAGAGCTAGAGCACCCACCCTGCCTATACGCCACCCAGCTCCCACAGGCAGCTCAAAGGTGCCCACAGCCTGCGACAAAGGGACCTCTGCAGCAACAACCCCCTCTCTGCCATGCCGGGGTCCCACAGGAAAAGGGACGCAACACGCAGCCGTGGAAGAGTGGATCCCAGTAACACATGCGCTACCTGCAGTGTGTCTTCATTCCACAGTCCACAAGAAGGTGCCCGCAGAAGTGGGCAAAAAGATGGCTACAGCACCCACCCTGCCCGTACGCCACCCAGCTCCCACGGGCAGCTCAAAGGTGCCCACAGCCTGCGACAAAGGGACCTCTGCAGCAACAACCACCACCTCTCTACCATGCCGGGGTCCCACAGGAAAAGGGAAGCAACACGCAGCCGTGGAAGAGTGGATCCCAGTAACACACGCGCTACCTGCAGTGTGTCTTCATTCCACAGTTCAGAAGAAGGTGCCCACAGCCATGGGCAAAGAGGGCGCCGCACCATCTACCTGATCTACACCCCATCCAGTTCCCACAGGCAGCTCAAAGGTGCCTGCAGGATTGGGCAACGGAACTTTGCAGCAACCACCACCTCTCTACCATGTCATGGTCCCACAAGCAGCTGGAAGGAACACGATACCATGGACAAGGGGACCTCTGCAACAGCCACTGTAGCTGTACCCTCTCACCATCCAACAGACAGCAGGAAGTACACACAAGAGTATCTGGAGTTCCAGATGAAATTAAATCATTCTTCTCTTATTCCTTCCAAGTATTTTCAGATCCTTCTCTTTACGCTGAACAGAGGCATTCGTTCTCAGTGTTCAGCACTACCTCATACACAAGCTGGCCTTATTCCAACTTCGATACTTTTTTTAAGGTAATTGGACAGTAAAGTACAAAGGTTTGCTCTTTAGAGGCAGGTGCCAAGAAACACCATTATCTTCACGGAATCCTGACAGAATTCTGTTCCAGATACCGCTTTAATATTTTTCCTGAAAACCAAGGTTGCCTGAGGGGACAGTCCAGGCTGTGGGACCTATGGCAATTTGGAAGGCCAGTAACACAGAGAGAATGATTTGTCCATTTCTGTACCTCACAAGCACTAGGAATTCACGAATTCCCTATTTAGGGAATTAAGTTGTAAATGAAGGATTAGACTGAAATAATTCAGGACATTTCCTTCAAAGACCAAAGTATCCCTTTAATAAACTGCTACTGGCTTATATTACCCGACACAAATACATCTGGAGCTAGGCTCATTTTCCTCCGGTCCTGTCACAGGCACATGTCGCTTGTCCTAAGAGAGGTCTCAGGACTAGTTTTTGAAAGGCAATCGGACACCTGAGGTTAGCTTTGTCCCAAAGAGTCGCTCCCTAAGGGAACACACCGGAGAGACACCATAGTGGAACGACCTACTGCTGGCTGATATCAGTAAAGCTTCCAACTTGCCAGCCAGCGAGAGGGCTGGAGGGGCATGGGAAACTGGGAGGGGACATGGCCAGGATGCTGGCCCAGACTAGCCAAAGGGGTATTCCATACCGTATGACGTCACGCTGAGTATATAAACTCTGGGGGAAGGAGGAGGAAGGGGGGCACATTTGGCATTATGGCGTTTGTCTTCCCGAGTAATCGTTAGGCGTGATGGAGCCCTGCTGCCCTGGGGATGGCTGAGCCCCTGCCTGCCCATGGGAAGCGGTGAATGAATTCCTTGCTTTGCTTTGCTTGCGTGTGCGGCTTTTGCTTTACCTATCAAACTGTTCTTGCCTCAACCCTTGAGTTTTACATTCCTTTCCGATTCTCCTCCCCATCCCTCTGGGTGAGGGGGAGTGAGCAAGCGGCTGCGTGGTACCTGGTTGCCGGCCGGGGTTAAACCTCGACACACCCCCAAGTTTATGTACCAAGCAGGACGCCCCGTGATATGGAACCTCCCTTTGGCTAGTTTGGGCCAGCTGTCCTGGCTGTGTCCCCTCCCAACGTTTTCTGCCCCTCCAGCCCTCTGGCTGGCAAGGCTTGAGAAACTGAAAAGTCCTTGACTTAGTATAAACATCACCCAGCAACAACTAAAAACATCAGTGCGCTATCAACATTGTTCTCACGCCAGAGCCACAACACAGCACTGCATTAGTTACTAAGAAGTTACTAAGAACTTTTGCACATTGGAAGTACTCAACAGGGGAAAAAAAAGTTTGCAGCACTTTGGCAAAGATTCCTAAATACGTTGTAAAACGCAGGATTTTGCACAGAAATAAGCCAGGTCTAAGCTCCTGCCCAAATCTTGCCGAAGTGCCTGGGGCGTCTTTTACAGCGAGAAGCTTTCACCATTCTCTCAAATCTCGAAAGAAAGCAAGCATCCTGATCGGCACAGGACCCAGCTGCAGATTCAGTGCTTTAAAGAAAACTGCCAACCACCTGCAGCAGCTTATACTTTCTTAGGGAAAAAAAATCTCCCACTACCACCGGCATTGCTTCACCTTAGCTCGTGACCTACCACAGCAGTGCATGATAAGATGTCAGGCAACAGAGCTGCACCTATGAATTCATGCCATCCAGCACAGCATTTTAATTGTGCCACTGACTAATCAAGCTGGTCTTAACTGGTCTGTGGTTCCATTTCACCATCTACATTTCAAGGTCACTTTTGGACTCTTGCCACAGCACCGAAATAGATGTTATTTCTCTTGCAAAAACAGAAAGAAAGTGTCCAAATGAGAACATTCAGAGGCACAGCAAGTCAAAAATACTGGACCAGGGGCTGCTTTCCTCCACCCATCAACACAGAGCTCTTGTAGTCGTCATAGAACCAATGTCAAATTCTAGGCTTATAGGACAGACTTTCTGACAGCCAATTTCAAAAGCCTACAGTTAAGCAAAGCTGGTGGTTTGTTGTTTGGGGTTTTTTTGTTGTTGTTTTTTTTAAGCTGCTTCACAACTCTGCCTCACACTGAATTTGTAAGATGCGCTGCCAGATGCAGAGATATCAGGAAGGAAGCAGAGAGAAAGAATCCCTCTCAAAAGGGCAAAGAGATGCTACAAGAGCTCCAGAAGAAGGTGACATCTGCAGAATCAGGTGGTCTGATTTCTTCCACCAAAATACAACCCCAGGTTTAGAAAAAAAACAGTGACCTTGAACCACAAGAAGCACCATACCCAAGTTATTCTCCGTAACAGTATAAATCAATTTGCAAACTCTCAGCAGCAGCATGACTTCCTTTTCAGGTGAATACATTCACCTGCATGGTCACAAACTTGACTTTAATCTTTTCAACATCCACGAAGTCTGGTGTTGGAACAAACACGCCCAGCTCCTGATGATTCCTCTGCCGTACCAACTGAATGTTTTTCTTCAGTTGTTTCCAAGAACCATCTGCAGTATCAAACTCTTTCAACATCGCCTCAATATGGCTCTTCAACAGCTTCAGAATGCACTTATGCATGGCCTTCTCCAGGACAACATCTGCAACGGGAAAACACAAGTTGAGCTGTCTTCCTCCTCTAGAGCAGAGCCAGCACTAATATAAGCACTCCCAAGAGTGCAGAGCAAGACCTACTTGCTAAGGCTTATTTATTACAGAAGCAGAGTCTCCAGATGTTTGTTAACAAGAAAACAAGAGGCAGAACAGAATCTGTATTCCATTTTCATTTATGACAATGTGGTAAATAAAACAAACAAAAAACCCCACAAGGGCAGACTACAGACTGTCACAACAGAAAAACCCCACAAAACCGAAAACAAAGCAGCATGCCAGCAGCGGCTCCAGTTAACTTTTTCTTTTGTTGGCCAGAAGTCTCTGAGTTTTATTTTACTTTGAGCTTAGACTTTTAATTCCCAAACTTGAAGCATAACACAGTCAAAACCATAACTTCTGTCTGCTTTGGCATGAAAGCCTATCCTTTTTTGCATAGTTTCCCTCAGAAACTATAACTCACCCAAGGTCTCAGAAAACTTGGCTCAGCTTTAAGATCTTTATGATGCTGGACAGATTACAGGCATGAAACTATACACGAAAACCAAGCTGTGTTTATCCAGCTTCGGATTTCATCATGCAAGCTTATATACAGCTTTGTCATCAAGTTTGAAGTTCTTTGTTTGGCAATAGCGTGCACGTGGCACAGTAACCACTTAGTTCTTTTTTTTTTTTTATGCTTATTTTACTCACTTTTTCTTTAACAGTCATTCCCCATTTCCAAGGCATGGAACACATCAATAGAGAAAACTCTTTGGTAAATATTTTCTTTGAAAACCTTTACTTTATAAGTCAATTTCCTCTCCCACTCAGCCTCCCATTGACAACATAGCTTACATTAACAATTAGCTTATATTCATTATTTGTACCATAGTGAACCGCCACAAGCACAATAGAAACTAAGGACCCTTCAGCCCGGCCACAGCACAAACACCCCAGCGATGGGGCAGGAGCAGAGCCCAGACTAGGCAGATTTATTAGGGGAGCACAGGGACCGAGAGGAGAAAGAGGAGAGGCCGTGTCACTAGATCACGCATTTATACAGGCTAACAGTGGACATTCCTGCTGCTAGTGGCACCTCAAAGTTTTGTTAAACCTCATGCCCTTTCCAGGTTCTTTGCTGTTCTCACGTGTTTCTCCTAGACCACAGTCTCTTTTTTTCCTCCCCCTGTCCTGCCCTTTTTGGAGGTGGCTTTTTAGAAATTGCAGGTTATTCCTAAGGCTTGGGATTCACACACACACACACTCCCCTCCAAAAAATCATTACCTACTTTTGTTTTCTTGCTTTTGCTTTATGCTTTCCTTTATTTTACCCTTGTGTTCAACCATTTTTCCTTTTGTGCCTTCAGACTGCTCTTTTCCATACAAACATGCCCTTCACACACTCCTCACCTTACGGTGTCTTTGCTTCACATGTAGCTTTTATTCTGTACTTGTCTGGCAGGCAATTCCCACACATCCAGCTCTGTTGGGAGCTCCCATCTCCCCTGTCCCAATTCTGCTGGGGGTTTAGCAGCTTCTCTTGCTATTTTCCCCTTCCGAGATCCTGACGGAGGTGGCAAAGCCATGTCTGCTTCATTCCCAGATGTTTCAAACACATCTGGGTGCTCTCTCACAGAGCCTGCAAAAACTACTGGAAGGTGGAAAGAGTGAATGTGAAGAGCAGCACTTGCCCTCTGATTTTGTCTATAGCCACCAGTAAAGGCATAACCAGTCTGACACATGGTCTTGATGGCCTGTCACACAGCATGTCCCACCAGGCCAGAGCCACCAAGTATACATAACAAGTGGCAACATTTCAAATGACTGATCTTGGTAGAGCCACACAATCACCACCGACGGCACTACCAAACCCAGCCAGGAAAGCAGAAGCATCACCCTCCTGCACAGTGACAGAAACTGCCTCTCCCTGCTATCAGTGCCACCCTCAGGGCTCAGACGGCAGAAATATTTTTCCACCAAGAAAAAATGCACAAAACTCACCCACTGGTATGTTAGCTAGCTGAATTTCTAGAGGGTACACACAGTTTCACTGATTGTTATTATTATTTTTTTATTATTTTTTTTTACAATTCAGCTTGCTTACTTCATTTATACTGCCTGTTCAGTTTTTTTAAAAAGCGAACACACCAAATGCTTTGCTTGTAAGTGGAACATCACTGCAGTTTGCCTTCTAACTGCCTGGTCTCATTTAAGTCAAAATTAAAGCAGTTGGTGCCACCAAGCATTGGATTAAAGAAAAGAACTCTCTATGCCCATGTTAACTCCCACAGGAAGTTCTGCACATGACTAGTTAGCATCAGCCATCCTTGGTCTCAATAAAGCGGGGTCATCACCACGTTTGGTCACAGGGGGCTCAAACTGTAGAGAATTCCGCACAGACCCTCAGAGTCCTTGGTCCAAAAACGAGGGGGCACCTAGCTTGGGATGGGACATCGGAAAACTCAGTACGCTTTTCCGATCCTCTTTATAGGCTCCAGGCCGGGGCTGGTTCAGCTGCTGCCTGCAGCATCAGCACAGAGGGAGCTGCAGAAGCCGTCCCGCCCCAGAAGCCATGGGAACCGGACGCGGCAGGCAGGGAAAACTCCTCCACAGAGCCCCAGTCCCTGGTTGGGGCCAGGCTTGTTACCTGTAGGCAAGAAGTAGAAGCCTCAAGCCCCCTGCCCTCAACCCTCACTTAGTGCTGCTCCCACAGCTTCCCATGCAGATGAGCGGCGCAGGAGGCATTATTTTACATTTGCGGTTCGTCATGGGCTCCAAAAGCAGTGCCTGGAAATCGCTCCAAAATGTACTTGATCACATTCCACAATTACTCTGAAAACTGAAATTTGAAGAGCACAGAGGAACAGAGCGGATAATTCACGTGACTGTGCTCAAAGCTCTGAACAGGGTCTAAGTACTTATTGCTGAAGGCTGTTCCTAATGGTTTCTGTGCTGTTAAGGCAATTGGGTAAATAAAAACAGGACAGGATATTTAGTAAAGCATCCTTCAGTGCTGTCCAGTGACTATGCTACAGCTAATAGGAAACAAATGAAATAAAGGACATAGCCTCTCTTTGGAATCACAGCCGTAACTGCCTTGGCTCCGTAAGGGCAGACCGAGAGAGACTGGCATTTTAATGCAGCATGTTTGTACAGAACTAGCAAATGAGGAGGTGACTAAGACTAAGATATGACAGTGTGTCTGAGGCGGTTGCTGGTTTTTTAAAACAAACAAAAAAAAATCACAACGAAAAAAGCCCACCAAACCAAACAGAAAACCCCCACCCCAAAACAACATACCTTTTATTCTCCCTCATGAATTCTTGGAATAGGCATAGAGAACCATGGAGTTCTGTCCTCAAATTAGAAGTGGCAAATTCCAGCAAGCTGAAGCGGCCAACACCACAGCAAGATTGATAAATACTGGACTTTTTTCTCAATGGTCAATAAACACCCCTATGTATCCTAATTAATAGAAAACCTATATAAACACTTAGATTATTATTAAAGCCTAGAAGGACAGCATTTCTAGTAATCTGGGTCTTAGACCAATATTCAGTGTCAGAAGACACCTATAAGCATGCTTGGGATCAAAGCATCAGGCTGTTTATCTTTTCTACTGAACTGCTGTTACCGCTGCCTTTCAGAGAAAGGCTGTTTCTGGATACACTCCCCCAAATCAATTCCCAGCCAGCAGTTTTCACTGATTAAATACAAAAAATGTATAGGAGGGTCCCCCAGGCAAATCAGCATCTAAGTTCTGAACTGAGGACTGATTTGTTGCATTAACATCTCTGTATACTCTCCAAATCCAAACTGGCAACAAAAATTCTTGTTTACTTTAGCATACACAAAGTGTTCTCAGCTGTCCTCCCAGGTTGCTTAATACTCTCCAGCCAAAACAGCCACTCCTCCGGTTTTGCAGGGCTGGGGTTTTTTTGTTTGTTTGTTTTTCTAATTGAATGTCATTTGAGCTGAGCACCATGTAGTGTTCCTGAAGTGATACTTATCATTAGCCTCTAGCCTCAAAACAGGAACTGGAAATGCTTTGATAAATTAATTGTAAAGGCAAAAACGCTCGTTTCGTCATGACTTGTGGAAATGCATCTGTATCCTGTGCTGACCTGCTATTTTGTTTTGCTGCAAACCACACAAGTCTGCATCTAGAGAGGACAACGTATTAGTCATCACCAGTGTCCTTCCACAGCCTCTTTACAGCCCTCACTGCCCGAAATTGCAGGCGTGCTCTTGCCTTTCCTGGCTTCAGTTTACCCGTTACCCACTACTGTTGCTCCACTGAGATTACCCGTCAAACTCCAGCCCTAGATTCACATACAAGCCCTGTTTATCACCTACGATAGAAAAACCATCCATCCATAAAAGAAGGGCTCAGTACAAGACTGAACGAGCCTGGGAACCATCACAAAAAGGCACAGTCCTGCACAAGGAATGTTGCCTGGGAGGCTGAAAGCAGAAGGCTGCTTTAGAACACCACAGTGTGTGGTGTGCATGTGCAGAATACACGACTACGCTGCATTTGCTTTCTTACAGCTCTTCCTGATATCTTGCACATTTATAGACTGGCATGACTGATACGGATCTATTTCAAGACACCTCATGTCAGGATGGCCAGGTGTCCAGCTCTTGGTGGACGTCTACAGTGACACATGCCCCAACCCTTGTGCAGACAAGGGCATCTCCTCCAAAGAAGCAAGGCTCGAAAGTAAGACCCCACACAACCTATCTGCCTTGATAACCTGCACAACCCTGAAAAGAGATGTAGGACTGAAGTGGGCGATAGATAGGTGGTGGTGCCAGAGGCTGAACAACTAGGGAAGAAAGGTCTCCAGAGTAAACTTCCTTTCATTTTACCTGCCTAAAGTACATCAATGAATGACAGAACTATCTATGCTACGTTTGTTCTGCTTTGTGCAGCTGTGGGTTCATTAAAACGTCACAGCAGTGTGGCAAATACGTATCTTTTCTTAAAGAAGAGGTAATAAAGGAGCAGGGAGTAAGTCACAAAGCAAATCAAAGGGATGGCTGGGAAAGGGAGAACCAAATCCTCTGCTCAGCACTTTTAACCGCTGCTTCTTACTTGCCCCATCTGCCTGCTCCTATAGCGAAAGGAGCAGCGGTGAGGGACACATTGGTCAGCCTCAACTCAATATGAAGATACTAGGATGAACCACAGGGTAGGGGAATGGGACACCAAACCAGACGTACAAGCACCTAAAAAGTAACACTCCATCAGAAAACAGTCACCATTTTTTTTTCCCCAAGAGCCAACAGTGGCATACCATTCTAATTCCTTTAAGAGGATAACTGGATCAGTGAAGAAGAGGGAAGCAGGGGATGGGCTGTACCCTAACATTTTTTAAGACCCATAACCCTATTCCATGCAACTTCCCTATAAGCAAACAAGGGAAATACTGTCATGCTCTAATTACCATAAGGTGGGTGGCTTGAACGGGTGTATAAAATACTGCACTTGGAGCCCAATTCTCGACGACTGACTGTCAAACAAGACAAGTATTTGAACAGGGGTCAGCCCTGGGCTTTAGTCTGCTTAGTATCTTCATTCAAAATCTGGATGACAGAGCAGAGACTGTACATACAAAAGCTGCATGTGACATCACGGCAGGGGTGGGAAAAGGGCATCCCCAGTCCTTCACAGTCCAGGTTTAGTTAGTAAGTGGGAAACGGGCCTAAAGCTAATGTGACAAAATCTCATGAGAACAAAAGTAAAACATTGCCTCTCAGCAAGAGGAATACAAAAGCGAAAGTGCTGCTCAAAGCAGCCTCCTTGGAGCAGCCAGCAGAGTGACAAAGTGGGGAACGGGCTGCACCCCTGCACACTGCAGCTCTGCCCACCCGCAGACCCCAGCCCCTGCCACAGGGCACGGCCTGCCGGCCAGGGACCAGCACAGCCCCTCCAAGCCTCCGGCAACACCCAACGTTTAAGAATCCATTACAGATCAGACATACTGAAACAAAGAACAGACAGCATTGTTTAGGTGCCTTCCCACACAACCAGTCAATACCTTATGGCCAAATTATTTAAGCAGCCAGTCATTTCTTGGGCTGGGCCCAGGCTTGGGCATTGAGACCGAAGCTGTTCAGGTGTCCATCCTGCCTGGCGGAACAGCGACAGTCGGCTTGATTCCCTTCTGTTCACAGACAAGAGAAGACAATGCAGTATTACCATTAGATTGCAACACTACCAGAATCATTCCTGGTGTGTATTGAAGTACAACAGTAAGTCATTAGACATAGCACGTAAAAAGTGTGGAGAGGAGAGGTTTATGTATAGCCAAGCACCACTTACTCCAATTTGTAACTGACAAATCAACTGAAATTGATAAAAACCAAAATTTAACAGGTCTGCATTAACACACACAAAGTAAACGTAGGAAGATGCAAGTTTAGGCTTAAGGGTCAAATCAGTGGAGCCTTCCCTGGAGAGAGGGAGGCCCTTTCCTCTAACCAGCTCACCCCATTTGTCAGCCTACCAGGATTTAAAGATGCAACCAAAGTCAAGTTTTGCCAGAACAGCTGCTTGATTTCTAGTAGAAAAAGCCTATTCACTCAGCAGCTTTACTCCCGAAATGCATCCAGGAGTCCTTGTCGCAATTTCAGAAGGACTAGGCCAAGGGTCCTCAAACTTTTTAACCAGGGGGCCAGTGCGTGGATGAAGTGGCAGGCAGTCATCTGCGGCTGCTTGGTTTCCACCCCCAACCCCCGCCCTGGGGGGGGGCGGCCCAAGGGGGTTCTGTAAATACGGGGAGCCGGATTGAGGACCCTGGGGGGCTGTATCCAGCCCACAGAGGACCCCTGGACTAGGCAAAGACTTGCCTCGCAAAAGTACCGAGTATAACAGGAGCTTGTCTGATCTGCCAGTGTAATAGATTTGTGTCCTATACACTCTTCAAGAGTTTGTGGCATTGAAAATGCTCTGAATTCAGCCGTCCCTTTTTCCCATGAATCTCACAGCAGGCATACAGTGATGGAAAGACTATGAGAGCATCCATCCAAGAAAAGCAGAATAGCATCTTATGTGTCTCTCAGCTTCTGGAGTCACATGACTGGCAGCTTTATCCAAGCGTTGTTTAAATGGATTGTGCTCTACGTCCAGCTGCTGCTCTCCTGCTACGTCCATGGCATTGACACTCAAATCTGAAATCAGTGATGAGCAAGGAAAGCGGTCTATGAACACACATTTGTTACGGCCTGTGGCAAGCTGAGGAAGTGAAAAGACAGAATCTTTCAGCCAGCAGGGTAAGAATGTGCCAAACTGGGAGAGTGTGCACGGCTGGGGCCAAGTGACCTACAGGGAATAAAAAGCATGCTGCAGCATGCTAAATGGCCCTCCCAGGTACGGGATTGGGTTTGGTGTCCAAGAAGAACCATTTACAACTTCCAAGAAAGTGTTACCCTGAAAGGTAGACGCACTTAAGGCAAAAAGCCAAAACCAAACCCCTCAAAGCCCAGAACCATTCTCAGGAACGCAGGAGTTAAGCCTAAAATTGGTTGAAAGCTGCCTCCTACCTCTTCCCCCGCCACCCTTCCCCCTTCAACATCAGCACATTTCCTTGTGATCTCTTTTCACAAAGAAGATTGAAGTCTGCGGTCTCAGCTTGGTATCAAAGCACCACTACGTGCTTGCTGGCTACATGCTCTCATAGAAGGCTGACAGCTTCTCCGCACGAAACAGCTGAGGCTCCCAGTCTCTCTGGCCTTCCTACGCCCTTTTAAATGCGAGGAAGGTGTTGCTAGGTAGGGCCTGGCGGCCGGAAGATCTCACGCTGTATGGAAACATAGGGCCCCCCTCCAGGTAGCCAACAGCTTTTAGTTTATGATGTAAGCAGACGGAAGTGACATTGTAAACCTAGGCTATATAGTGTCGCATCGTTCAGCAATAAACGCCATTTGCCATCCACCACATTGGTGTCTGTGAGCCGATGGACCGTGTGGCCAGGGGTCGGCCGCCGTGCTGTTCCTGACCCAGGTCACCGTGTGCCTGTGAAGGCAACAAGTGGTGCCAAAACCCGGGAACAATCACCTGGAGTCGGGTGAACGGCGGCCGGAGCGGCAGGACCAGCCCAGCGGGGAGGACGCTCCCGGACCAACCAAGAGGATGGAAGCTCTTGCGAAGGTCGTATTACAGCTGCATAAGCAGTGGGGTACTGACTGTAAGCCCAAAGATTTTACTCTCGCAGTTGCGAGACTTTTGGAGCTCGGGGTCATTGACCAGCCAGTGGATATACTCCACCCAGATGCGTGGGACAAATGTTCCCGCGCTTTATGCGTTTAAACGATGTCTACTGGTAGTGGGGAAAATCTGAAAGCGTGGGGGAAAGTCGTCCAGGCTCTCCAAAAAGCTAGACACGAGCAGGAGACCTGGAAGGCTGCCAGGGATTGTCTGTTAACCACCCCGCGGGTGGGAATTGGGGCGGCTACGCGTACCTCACGCCCCCCGGCTGAGGAGGGTTCCGTCGACCCTCAAAGCCGACAGAAAGGTGACGCGCCCACTCAGCGTCCGAAAGACTCTAACATCTTCAGCTCGCCCACTGACTCCTCGGCGAACTCCTTTTGGGGCAAACTGGCTGCAGAGGCCAGGGGTGCTGAGGCGAAAGCCGAGGCCGAAAATACACGGATTGAACCAGCACCCGATATGCCCCAAGATGGCGCCGAGCAGCAAGGGGAAGGGCGGGGCGAGACCGCCCTGGCGGGAGCAGGGGGGCAGCGCTAGAGTTAATAAGCGCATACAGAGGGGAGGAGGAGAATGGGAAGGAAAAGAGTGATTGGCATGACCAAAAAAGGGAAAAGATCACGAGCGAGGGGCAGAAAGCCAATCAGAATGACCCTCCCCAAAACCGTCCTTATAAGGCAGGCGCCTCCCCAAGCGGGAGGCTGGGCGGGCAGAAAGGGAAAGAACCACCTGATTATGCAAGACAAGGGAGGGGCCGAAGCCCGACCACACACCACCAGCACCCGGCAGTGAGCAGTCAGTCGGACTCCGACTCCGACTCCGAATGGGAGAATTGGCTTGCAAATACAAAGACCAAATTATCACCACTCACGGGAAAAGAAAGACATAAGGGGACAGAAATCACGCTCACTGATTGGAGAAAAATACAAATTGCATGTGCCGATTGGGCCCCACCAGACACACTAGCATTCCCGGTCCGAGCGACGGACGGGGGACAGAGGGTTCATTCGCCCTTAAGCCCTAAGGATATACAAGCGATTGTTAAAGCAATCGCGGACAAAGGACTCAATTCTGCCATGGTCTCCACCCTCATAGATGGGGTTTTTGGGGGGGATGATTTGCTCCCATTCGATATAAAACAGACTTGTAGGTTGATTTTTGATGGGGCAGGGATGATATTCTGATTGCCGCACCATCAGGCAATCAGGTAGACCACCTGGTGACAATAATTTCAGAAACCCTCAAGACAAACGGGTTTGAAATCGCGAGTGCGAAAATTAAAAGAGGACCCTGTGTCAGTTTCTTGGGAATGGGAATCACAAGTTCTTATATAACACCTCCTCAAATAAAAATCCGTCGAACCGTTAAAACACTCCATGATATGCAACAGTTAGTGGGGTCTTTGCAATGGCTCCACAATGTTGTCCTGATCCCTCCCGAAATCATGGCCCCCCTGTACGATCTTTTGAAAGGGAAACACCCATGGGAACAAAAAACCGACGACAACAGAGGCAATAAACTCTCTCGACTTTATCGAACAACAGGTGTCATCAAACACGCTCGCCAGGTGGAACCCAGCTATACCACTCGATCTGTATGTGCATTTCACGGAGCAGGGGGGGAGTAGGAGCGCTGGCCCAAGGCCCTCCTGAAAAAGCTCAGCCAATACAATGGGTAGTTCTGGGGAAAACGTCACGTGCTTTCTCTCCAGGAGTCGAGTGCCTCGGTAACCTCATCATGAAAGGCAGAAAACTCGCCCTGACATCTGGGCATTGAGCCAGCCAGAATATACCTACCCTTTCGCAAACAGCTCCCAGCACAATCAGTGGCAATGTCAGAATATCTAGCTATAGCCCTCGCCAGATTTGGGGGGGAAGTCTGGTATGCCACAAAGCCCCCCTGGACTCAAATGCTAGCTATTGTCGACGTCGACCTTCCACGGAAAATCATGGACCGGCCCCAACAGGGACCAATGGTCTTCACAGACGCATCCTCAGCAACCTCAACCGTGGCAGCAGCATGGCAGTCGGGAGGAGAATGGCACTGCGTCAAAATGACCGATCGTGCGATCTCCGTCCAACAGCTGGAAGCAGCAGCTGTATTGCTGGCGTGCGGTCTGACCCAACAGAACATCTCAACATAGTAACTGATTCAATGTTTGTGGCCAAGCTTTGCTTAGCCATGTCAGGGCCTGGTGTGGCAACATCCACAATAGCTCTGATGCTAGAAGCAGCACTTTTTTCCCGAAAGGGCACTATATCGGTTATCCATGTCAACAGCCATAACCCAATCAAAGGGTTCTTCCAAATCGGCAACGACAAAGCAGACGCCGCTGCAAAAGGGCTGTGGACACTGAAAGATGCCCGCCAATTACATGAGTCCCTCCACACTGGAGCTAAAGCGTTAGCAAAGAGATGTGGGATCTCGGCCACTGACACGAAACATATAGTAGCTACATATCCCCACTGTCAAAAAGCACCATTGTGGTCTAGCTGAGTCAACCCCAGAGGTCTTAAAGCCTCCGAGGTGTGGCAGACAGATTTTACGCTCTGCCAATTGCTAAAACCTCGAGCATGGCTAGCAGTAACTGTAGACACATATAGCGGGGTGATCGTAGCGACACAACACCTTAAGACCAACGCTAAGGCAACCATCCAACATTGGCTAACAGCCATGGCGTGGCTTGGCATCCCTAATCAGATCAAAACGGACAACGGTCCGAATTTTGTGTCTAAATCAGCCCAGGCATTCGCTCTGAAATGGGGTATTACTCTGATACACGGCATCCCATATAATAGTACAGGACAAGCCATAGTCAAACGAGCAAATCAAACTCTGAAATCTAAATTAGAGGTATTAGCAAAACCAGAAGGTTTTACCAACGCCATTCCCTCAAGGGACCAGACATGCTTATTAGCGACAGCCCTATTAGCTTTAAACCAGTTCCCATGGGGAGACAAGGTGAATAGCCCTGCCCAGAAGCACTGGGCCACTCGAGCGCTAGAAGAAGGTCCGTACGTTATGATCAGAAATGAGCTAGGAGAGTGGGAACAAGGGTGGAAATTAGTTCTGACAGGGCGAGGGTATGCTGCGGTCAGAAAAGATAACAGAATCAAATGGTGTCCACTTAAGTCTATCAAGCCAGACCTTCAGAATAAAACTAATGAAAACTGTGAGTTTTCATCTGCAGTACCGGATCATCGGACACCCCCGTAACCCGTATACCCTGGTGACAAGAGAAGACGACAAGCTGGCAAGCGGCCTGTCCGCATCTGAGGACTCTGCACCGGTGGAGTCCAGACAACGGCGATACAGCCCCTGCAGGGGGGTCCAGCACCAGCTAGAAAGGGTCAACATCATGTTTGTAGAGCACCAACAACTGCTTTAAAAGTGTACTTGATCAGTATTTCCCCCGATTCTCCCTGGCTCTCCCCAAATATCCCAAGCCACACTCCATTACCCCCAGTCGTTTCCCAAGTGCCAATTGCTCAGTGTGCCTTATCTTTGTATATGTTAGCCTGTTTAGTTAAGCATGGGGGGGGGGGAAATGTTGCTAGGTAGGGCCTGGCGGCCGGAAGATCTCACGCTGTACGGAAACATAGGGCCCCCCTCCAAGCAGCCAACAGCTTTTAGTTTATGATGTAAGCAGACGGAAGTGACATTGTAAACCTAGGCTATATAGTGTCGCATCGTTCAGCAATAAACGCCATTTGCCATCCACACATTGGTGTCTGTGAGCTGATGGACCGCGCGGCCAGGGGTCGGCCGCCGTGCCGTTCCTGACCCAGGTCACCGTGTGCCTGTGAAGGCAACAGGAAGGCAAAGACCGGTAACATCTTGGGGGATCAGAAGGAAGTCAAGATTAACTACATTTAGAGCCCAACGCATTACCTGAAGGAATTACTACAACAGAACAAGAGGCAGGAACGATTGGTAGACAGGCAGGTAACATGCGCAGCAGCAGTACCCAGTCAGACTTGCAGGACTTGCAGTTACTTCATCCTGCAACTTTGTTTTGAATTTAGTTAAAAGGTAATCAGATTATTAATGTTCATTCTGCTTTGAAAACTTCCGGAGAAAGGCTAACGTGTGGCACTGGCATTACAGTCAGAATTCAGGTACCAAAATCACGGCAAAGCTGTGCCTTGCCAAGTGACTTCCAAAGCAGGCTCTCGAGCCTTTCAACAAGACAGTCAAGTCTGGAGTCCCAAGGGAACTCTGTGCCAGCTCTGTCAGTGCGACTGAGCTCTCTGACAAAGTACACCGCCATATAGAAATGTAAGTGGGTTTAAATCTCAGGCTCATTTACAATCTAGAAAAATGATACCACCCGACTGGACGCGCTGGTTTAAGCGCCCAGCAGGCCTGGCTGCCTAACCACGAGGGACCACCAATTCCTCCCCGGCTGTTGCCCAAGCAGCAGCGCAGCACTCGGAAGCAGCAGGCACACGGAGCCCCGTGAGCCCTCAGCAAGTACAAAAGTTATCCCTCCACAGTCAGCAGTCCGACCCACAAGCACAAGGCATACACGGAAAAATAACATCTAGACTGGCCTTCAGTTTAGCTCCCCCTGATGCGTCAACGTACAATTCCAGATGAACGCAGGTACAAAGAAAAAACAAAGAGCCCCGTTCCGCTCAGAAGCGAATCCAAAGGCCTCTTCCCCTCGGCTGCTCTGGCCCAGGAGCTGACTGTCACGACACAGGAGCAGCGAGACACCTGAGCTGCTGCCTCCCAACCCTCCCCGCTACCTAAGCGCTTGGCATTTGCAATACTTTTTAGAGAAAGACAGCAGTCAGGGCGGGGGGGAGTGGGGGGGATTCCGCTGCCGGCTATCATTCCTTTCCCTTGCCCGCAGGGGCGGGAAGAGGCTCCTGAGCCACCGCCCTGCGACAGCGTGACCGCAGGCCCCAAGGCAGCCTCTGCGGCCCGCGGGGGCCGGCAGCCCCAGCCCGCTGCCACGGCCACGGCCAGCGGCTGGGGGAAAGACAAAACCCCCGCAGACGGGGAGGGGGGGGGGGGGTGGGGCGCCCCACCGCCGCTCCTGGCCTCCTCGCTGAGGTAGCGGCGCAGCTCCGAGAAAAAAAAAAAGGCAGCACCCTGAGGAGCCCGCGGACCACCGTCACTGCCGGGGAGACGAGAACCGCCGGCAGCCCCGCCGGTCCTGGTCCTGGTCCCGCCCACCGCCAGGCCACGAGCGCCGGCCCGCCATGGGCCCCCCGGCCGGCCGCTGCCCCACGGCGAGGCCCGGGCCCGCCCGCTCACCCAGCGCGCCGCCGCACGCCTTGACCCGAAAGTCCTCCAGGCTGCCGGGGACCCCCCGCGCCGCCACCGCCACTCCCCAGCGCGCCGCGTGGCCGGAAATGAACCCACCTTCCGGGGCCGGGCCGGGGCCGCCGCTGGCCCCGCCCACGCCCGCCGGCCCCGCCCCGCCGGGCAGCGCGGCCCGGAGCCGGCCGAGGAGGGGCTGGGCTGCCGTTCCGCGCCGGGGCGGGCAGGGGCTCGGTGCCGCCGCGGGCTCCCCTCAGCCTGCCGGCCCCGGGGCTCTGCGGGGGCCGCCCGCGGGGTGCGGGCTGTGCCCACAGCGGCTGCCTGGGGGGGCTCGGTCCCGAGGCGAAGCTGCTGGCCGAGAGCAGCTGCCGCTCGGTGTCACAGCCCCCCCGGCCCGCCGCTGACCCCGCCCTGCAAGGCGCTGCACTTGCTTACAGACGCCCTGCCGAGAGCAACCGAGCAGCCCCTCCGACCGGCTGGCACAGCGACGGAGCGGAAAGCAAATCCTCGCCGGAGGGTACGCGCTGCCGGGGGCAGGTGGGGGGGAGGGAGGGAAAGACCCGCTCACTTGTTCCACCTTCCAGCCCTGCCGCGTACTCTGCACCCCTTCACTCCGGTAACACCTCACTTTCCCGTCACAGGGAACGGCTATGAACACAAGAGGTTAAATCGTGCAACAGCTCATAATGGCTTAGTTATGCAAGGAAAAACCTAGTGTGAGCTTTTCCTAAGCCACATATTTACACCACTCGTTTCTTCCTACTAAAAAAGTGCAGTCCTGCGAAGTCTCTTCTATTTTTTAAAAAAATAATTTAAAGGTGCTGTTACTAACAGATGCTTCCAAATGCAAACAGAGCAAATGCACCCCTAGTTCCCACAGCAAAACGGAATGCATCATACAGAAAGGATTTAACAGCTTGAGCCACGTGGGTGCTTTTGCATACAGAGGCAATAAGTATGAATGCCCGGGCTGCGAGTGGGCAAAGGGCAGAGCGCACGGAACCCCGCAGCCGCAGCGAGCAGCACTCCCGGGGTCCGGTGGCGTAAACTGGGCTGAGACCCGGCCCAGTGCTCGCCCGGCCGGTGCTCGGCACAGGGTTGGTGGGGCGCTGCTGCCTCCTGGCGACCAAAAGTGGGTATTGCACCCGCCCGGTTGGGGGAGCGCTGCTGCTGTGACCCGGCGGCCAAAAATCGGTGCTGCAGCCCTGGCGACGCGCATGCGCGGTGGCGCCTCCCCAGTCGGCGCTGCCGGCCGCCGTTAACGGCATCGCGATCCCTTGTTGCGGGTAGCGCCGCGGCGCCCGCTGCTGCTGCCTCCCGGTAAGGAGGCGCCGCTGCCGTCCCCCGAGCACGTTGCCAGAGCGTGCTTGTCACGGGAGTACGGAGCTGCCGCGCCGTTGCAGCCCCGGGACAAAGGCAGCCCGCGGGTGCTCGCTGCTGCAACGGCCCCGCCCCTGGCGACAAGCCCCCACCTGGGGACCGCAGGGTGCGGGGCAGCTGCGCCCCTCCACGGTTTAATTTCCCGCCCACTCGGACACGCCACGCTTCTGCCCGTGCGGAGCGCGAGCCCGGGTCTTACCCGCCGAGCGCGCATGCGCTGCCCGTAGGTTTCCGGTAACGCCACTGCGCACGCGCGATATAGTCACTGGCAAAACTGAGGGCGGCGCACGCGCGGAAGTGCTGTGACTCCGCTGGGCGGCGTTGCGGAAGCGCATGCGCATTACGAATTGGGGTTCGGGCTAGCGTTGGGGTGGGGTTTGGGGTTCCCCATCTCGCCGCAGAAAGCAGGAAGCACAACTTTTGTGGTCCCGGGGGTCCCGGTCGCTGTCCCGGTCCCAAGTCGCAAGGGTCCCGGTCCCGGGGGTCCCGGTCTAGGTCCACGCCCGGGGGGTCCCGTTCCCGGCGGTCCCGGTCCCAAGCCGCGGGATTCCCGAGCCGCGGGATTCCGAACTCGGGGGTCCCGGTCGCGGTCCCGGTCCCGGTCCCGAGCCCAGGATGTCCCGGTTCCGAGTGTACCGTTCCCGGTGTCCAGGTCCCTGTCCTGGTCCCGGCTCGGAGCCCCGGGGGTTTCGGTCCCGGGGGTCCCTGTCCCGAGCCACGGGTGTCCCGGTTCTAGTTCCGGTCCCCAGCCGCGGTGTTCCTGGTCACGGCCCGAGCTGCGGTGTCCCGGTCCCGGGGTTCCCAGTCCCGTTTCGGGCCGCGGGTGTTCAGGTCCCAGTCTCGGTCCGAGCCGCGGGGGTCCCGGTCCCGGGGGTCCCCGTCTGAGCCTCGGGGGTCCCTGTACCGAGTCGCAGGGTCCCGGTCGCAGCCACGATCCCGAGCCGCGGGGGTCCTGGTCCCAGGGATCCCGATTCTGGTCCCGGTCACGAGCCGCAGAGGTCCAAGTCCTGGGGGTCCCTGTCCCGGGCTTGTTCCTGAGCCATGGGTGTTCCGGTCCCGAGGGTCCCGGTCCCAGGTTTCCCGGTCCCGGGGTTCCGGTCGTGGTGCCGTCACGCGCCGCGGGGTTCCCGGTCTCTGGCCGCGGGGGTTCCGGTCCCGGGGGACCTGATCCTGGTGCCAGTCCTGAGCTGCGGGGTCAGTCCCAGGGGTCCCGGTCCAGGTCCTTTGCCGTGGGGGTCCCAGTCCCAGGGGTCCTGGTCACGGTACTGGTCCTGAGCCCTGGCGGTCCCGGTCCTGGTCCCGAGCCACGGGGGTCCTGGTCCCAGGTATCCCAGTCCCAGGGGTCCTGGTCACAGTTGCAGTCCTGAGCTCTGGGGGTTCTGGTCCTGAGCCACAGGGGTTCCCTTCTTGGGCGTCCTGGTGGCGGTCCCAAGCCATGGGGGTTCCAGCCCAGGTCCCAAGCCATGGTGGTCCCCGTTCCGGGGGTCCCGGTCCTGGTCTCGAGCTGCAGGGGTCCAAGTCTCGGGCATCACAGTCCAGGCCCCAAGCTGCAGGGGTCCTGGGAGTCCCGGTCCTGAGCTGCAGGGGTTCCAAGCCAGGGGGGTCCAAGTTGCGAAGGTCCTGGTCCCAGGGGTCCTGGTCCCAAGCTGCGGGGGTCCTGGTCCCGAGTCATGGGGTCCCGGTCTTGAGCTGTGGGGGTTGTGGTCCCAAGCCGCGGGGGTCCCGATTCTGGTCCTGAGCCACTGGGGTCCAAGTCCCGGTCCCAAGCTGTGGGTGTCCAAGTCCCAGGGATCCCTGTCCCAGTCCCGAGCCACAGGGGTTTCGGTCCCAGGGGTCCCGCTCCCTACATAGGGTGTCCCCTCATAGCTGAGGTCTCCAAAGTTGCTGCAAGAGGGTCCAGCTTTTGTACTATTGAATAAACAAGCTCACCTAATGGCAAATGCAGAAACATCTGGTTTCACTCTCCTCTCAGGTCCCACCAAAGCCTGGCCAGGGCTCAGGGAGGATGCGAGGGAGTTTCCTTTATCTACTGGATTTTTCTCACCAGGTTCCAAACAAGGCCAAACAGCTGGATTCACAGCCTTGGCCACCTGTCTCTAAGCAAGGAAGGATGCACTATCTCTTCTCTCAGGATTATAGTTTGTCTAAGCTACATCTTTTGCTGAGGATTGTACATAGATCACTAAGGATCATGCCTGTTTCACTCATGACAGGATACTAAATATACATATATATCTATTGTAAAAGAAGAGACTCCAACTCTTATGGGTTACTCTAGGTTTGCAGTTTTAATCGGTCCAGCAGCGTTGGGTCACCTCCGCAGAGAGTGACAAGCTTACAAGATTTTCAGCTCTACATTTACAGTCTCTACAAAGCATTACCTAATCTATTGGTTTCAAACAAGTCTTTTATTAGTCATTATCTTGACAGTCGGTTTCACAAGTTGTTCTATATCTTGACCACTTCGCTATTTTACTTTTTCTTTCAAGGATGATCACTTCAGGTTCTGCACGTCTCAGTTCTGAGTAATCACAATGGACAATCTCCACCGTCTCAGCCTCCTAGAGGTCAGGGTCTTGTGTACTTAGAAACTTCTTTGAACTGTCAGGTACAGTCTTACTAATATTAAACTTTCATTGTCTAGCATCTATTTGCCGACCGTGCTTGCAGTCGTGGTCTGAGGCTATACAGGGGACAAAGCTGAGGTGTACAGCCTACAGCAGCATTGATCTAGCATTTTTCCTCCAACATCTATACCATTCAGTTGGCAGCTCCATCTAAAGGTCAACTTTGGCTCGGGGCCTGTGGCTCAGGCCTCAGTACATCAGGCCTTCATTGATTTTTAGAACCGTCACCGAGTTTCAGGGCCTAAACTTACCTTGGTTAGCATCTTCGCCAGGTTTCAGGAATCTGAATTTCTCCCCCTAACCACCCTAACACTAAACACAGTAATTTCCCTAACCCTAAGTAACTTTAATGTCCTAAGCCTAAGTATACTAATCGACATAACCTTAATCAGTCTAACTTTAGGGGAAGCCTGCGTAGGGGGTGGGAGTGAAGCAGTGTGGAGGGGAAAGGGGAGGAAGAGACAGCAGGAGAGGAGAGCTAAGGAGAGGAGTTGGGGAGAGTGGCAAGGGCAGGAGAGGGGAGGGGTGGGGAGGGGAGAGGTGGGGAACTGAAGAGAGGGGAAGACAGGAGAGTAAAGAATAGGGGTGGGGAACAGATAGGAGCGGAGGGATTGGAGGGGAGGAGTGGAGATAGGAGAAGAGGAGAGGAGAGGAGAGAGGAGGGGAAGGGAGAGGAGGATAGCTTTCAATGAAATCAGAATACCACTTTTGGCTTTTACAGCTAGAGGTATTTATTTCAGAATTTTAACCAGAATACCTTTGGTTTGAATTACTACTATTATTATTAGTAGTAGTAGTAGTGATGTTATTATTGTTATTATTATTGTTATTGTTATTATTACTTCATGAAAACTATAGCAAAATATTTCCATCTGCTTGAAAAACTAAATGCTCTTTCATGGAGTGTTTACATTTCTTAAAGTTGTTTTATTTGTCTGGTCTTATAAAAACTGAGGTCAAACTATCAAACAGCAAAACATGCTCAAAACAACAGCATGCACACTTACACCCTCCTTTTATTCCTAAGTGCACTGTGAAATGTGCTGAGAATCCATCAGATGGCAAGATCACTACTTGATTTATCCCACATCATATTTTCTTACAGGAGAAAAAAAAATCAAGGCTATCTTCTGGGTGGATAAGTGGACTTCCAGGAATTTCTCCCGCAATGATTTGTGCATAATAAGGATTTTTTTTCCTTATCATAGGAGAAGAGCACAAAGTCAATCACAAGACAGATTTAGTGGCCAGCCTCTTAAATATCTACTTGTAGAGCAGAGGCAGAAACGGTCTAATGCCTGGCCTTTTGGCAGATCAGACTGGATATGGTCAGATGTGCCGGGGTAAATAAACTGCTGGTGCCCTACAGATGACCCACAAAAAATTTGCAATTTTCTGGCACTTTTTCACTCTTCCTTGAACACCTCTACATTACAACTGTTTTTTTTTTCTTCTCCCTTAATCGCTGTTCTTTAAGGGGTGTGGTGCTGAGAGAGGCAAGATTTATATTAAAAGACAGCTTTTTCTTTTTCCCTGCTTGTTCACAGGTTAGTGAATTACTCTATGTGCCTTCCAGGCATCACAGAATCACAGAATTGTTTAGGTTGGAAAAGACCTTTAAGATCATCAAGTCCAACTGTTAACCCAGCACTGCCAAGCCCACAACTGAACCATGACCCTAAGCACCACATCTACACCTCTTTCAAATATCTCCAGGGATGGTGACACCATGGCATCCCTGGGCAGCCTGTTCCAGTGCTTGACAACTTTTTCAGTGAACAACTTTTTTCCTAATACTCAATCTAAACTTCCCCTGGTACAACTTGAGGCTGTTCCCTCCTGTCCTGCCGCTGGTTCCTTGGGAGCAGAGACCGACCCCCCTCGCTGCAGCCTCCTGCCAGGCAGCTGTAGGGAGCCAGAAGGGCCCCCCTGAGCCCCCTTTTCTCCGGGCTGAGCCCCCCCAGCTCCCCCCGCCCCCCCAGAGCTGTGCCCCAGCCCCTTCCCCAGCCCCTGCCCGGCTCTGGACACGCTCCAGCCCCTCCGGGTCTGCCTGGGGGTGAGGGGCCCAACGCTGAGCCCAGGGCTCGAGGGGCGGCCGCACCAGGGCCCAGCACAGGGGGACGGGCACTGCCTGGCCCTGCTGGCCACGCTGCTGCTGACACCGGCCAGGGCGCTGCTGGCCGCCGTGGCCACCTGGGCACACGGGGGGCTCATGCCCAGCCGGCTGCCGACCAGCCCCCCCAGGCCCTTCCCCGCCGGGCAGTTCCCAGCCCCCTGCCCCCAGCCCGCAGCGCTGTGGGGGGCTGGTGTGACCCACGGGCAGGGCCCGGCACTCAGCCCTGTTGGGCCTCACACAGTTGGCCTTGGCACTCAGGACGATCTGCTCCATAACCTTCCCCAGCACCGAGGTCAGCCAGGCCTGTAGTTCCCTGGATGCTCCTTCTGGCCCTGCCTGCCGATGGGCACCGCACGGGCTGACCTGCCGTCGGCCGGGACCCCCCAGTTAGGCAGCACTACTGGGAGATCATGGAAAGTGGCTCGGTGAGCGCTGCTGCCAGATCCCTCAGTGCCCTTGGGTGGGTCCCACCCGGCCCCGCAGACCTGTGCGTGTCTACGTGGTGTAGCAGGTCACCGACCATTTCCCTGTGGATTATGGGGGCTTCATTCTGCTCCCCGTCCCTGTCTCCCAGCTGAGGGGGCTGGGTACCCTGAGAACAACTGGGGTCTGATTGTTAAAGGCTGAGGCAAAGAAGGCATCGAGTACCTCAGCCTCTTCCTCAGCCTGTGTCGCTATGTTTCCTCCCACGTCCAATAAAGGATGGAGATTCTCCTTGGCCCTCCTTTTGTTGCTAACGTACTCATGGAAATGGGTTTTATTGTTTTTTACAGCAATAGCCAGATTAAGTTCTAGCTGGGCTTTGGCCCCTCATTTTCTCCCTGCATAACCTCGTGACATCCCTGTAGTCCTCCAGAGCTGCCTGGCCTGTCTTCCAAAGGTCACAAATTCCTCTTCCCCTGAGCTCCAGCCAGAGCTCTCTGTTCAGCCGGGCTGGTCGTCTTCCCCACCGGCTCACCTTTCGGCACATGGGGTCAGCGCGCTCCTGCGCCTTCAGGATTTCCTTCCTGAAGAACATCCAGCCCTCCCGGGCTCCTTTGCCCGTCAGGACTGCCTCGCGAGGGCTCTCAGCCAGGCCCCTCCACAGGCCAAAGCCTGCCCTCCAGAAGTCCGCGGTGGCAGTTCTGCTGACCCCGCTCCTTACTCCTCCAAGGATCTAAACCTCTATCATTTTGCGATCGCTGTGCCCCAGATGGGCTCCAACCACCACGGCACCGCTAGTCCTTCTCTGTTCACAAACAGCAGGACCCACGGGTGCCAGCCCTTGCTGCTCCCCCACCAGCTGTCGGGAAGGTCTCTCCTACACGCCCCAGGAACCTCCTGCACCGTTTCCTCTCTGCCGGATTCTATTTCCAGCAGACACCTGACCAGTTGATGTCCCCCACAAGAACAAGGGCTCGCAGTCATGAGATTTCTCCCAGATGCTTAGGAAGTATTTCATCTGCCCCTTCACCCTGGTTGGACGGTCTGTAGCACACTCCCACCGTGGTATCTGCCGTGTTGGCCTTCCCTCCAATTCTTACCCAGAGAGACCTGACCATCTTGTCACCATCGTCAAGCTCTAGACAGCCAAAACGCGCCCTAACGCCCAGGGCTGCCCCACCGCCTCTCCTGCCTTGCCTGTTGCTTCTGAAGAGTTTATAGCCATCCACTGCAGCATTCCAGTTGTGTGAGTTATCCCACCTTTTATGGCAGCTATGTCATCGTTTTCCTGCTGCATGATGGCTTCCAGCTCCTCCTGTTTGTTGCCTGTGCTGCATGCATTGGTGTAGATGCACTTCAGTTGGGCTGTTGATCCTGCAGCCTTTTTGGGGGAAGAAGCCCTCATTCCTACATGACCATTCTCAGACGGTGATTTCTTCTGTGGTTTCTAAGACATCAGTAACCCTTGCACTTTTGCTGCTGCATGGATCTCCATCCCCTACCTCCACTGAAATGGTAGACCTCACAAGTGATTATGACATACCTAGGTTTAAGCAAACCCCTGTGCCAACACCTAAACCAAAGACAAGTCAAGCAAGGTTCTCCTCCTCCTCTATTCTGCCCTGGTGAAGCCGCATCTGCAGTACTGTGTCCAGTTCTGGGCTCCCCGGTTCAAGAGAGACAGGGCGCTACTGGAGAGGGACAGCAGAGGCTACAAAGATGCTGAGGGGATTGGAGCATCTCCCTGACGAGGAAAGACTGAGAGAGCTGGGGCTGTTCAGCCTGGAGAGCAGGCTGAGAGGGGATCTTATCAATGCCTACAAATATCTCAAGGGCAAGTATCAAGAGGATGGGGCCAGGCTCTTTTCAGTGGTGCCCAGTGACAGGGTTAGGCAATGGGCACAAACTGCAACACGGGAACTTCCATCTGGATATGGGGAAAAAATTCTTTACTATGAGGGTGACAGAGCACCGGGACAGGCTGCCCAGAGAGGTTGTGGAGTCTCCTTCTCTGAAGACATTCAAAACCTGCCTGGACATGACCCTGTGCAACCTGCTCTAGGAGAGCCTGCTTGTTGGGCTAGATGGTCTTCAGAGGTGCCTTCCAACCCCAACCACTCTGTGACAAGCCAAGACTTGTTGTCCCTTACCAAAAGGGAGCAGGCTGAGATCAAAATCACCTAACAACAGGAAAGGAGTGAGATTGTAAGAAAACCCTATAGAAAAGCGTTTCGTATAATACATTGTGTGCTGATCATATTCTCAGCTGTGTCTGAGAAGAGTGGCTGGATGCTGACCAAGGCAACATCAGTGTTTCTCTAGGAGTTCACCACCCCAGATTGGTGGAGGGGATATTCCTAGTGGAAACAGAAATACTCTATCATTGACTGGTACTGGAGACTGAACAGGGAGCAGAGAAAGAGAGAAGGAATGCCCTGAGCCTTTTATCACCTGTTTTATCTACTGTTGACTTTGCAATCAAAGCCAGCAGCTCTCCTCTTTGGCCCCCAGTTAGAAAGCAAATTGTCACCAGCCAGTGAAGCGGAGTTAGAGAGCAAGGGACAAAATCTCACGAGTTCAGAGCTGGAAAGCGTCTGACCCACTGACAAAAATCTCATCTGCAACCAAAGCAAATCCAGCCTTGTCTGCTGCCCAGGCGAGTCCTGACATCTGGATTTATAGACATAGTTACCACTACATTAATGAGCTCGGGAAAGCATCTGCTGCCAGCTTCATTACAGATGGGTGGAAAAATACCATTCTGAGGAATCCCCCAGATGGACATAAATATTTAGCATGTGATCAGCTGCTCAGTATTCCCCTGACCTGAATAAATCTGTATTGTTTACCCTGCCTTCAAATAAAAGGTCCATAATCAGGATGACTCCCCTCACTCAATCTTTCTGAGGGGTGCAGTGGAGACAGCTGGTTTATATCTCTCCGTAGCCCCTGTACCCCTCTATCTCTGGCAGAAAAGCTGTTTAAGGCCAAATCATCTCTCTGAGGCAAATTCAGTTCAGCCCAACAGGACATTACAGTAATTCATACTGCCTGTAGTGTGAAGGCTGGTGCTGCTCAGCAGCTGAAACAACCCACTCTTGGGTCTTCCAGTTTGGAGCAGGCATTACATGGGCGAGTTGTAAACTCAGCCTTTTAGGCCCCAGGAACAGCTATGTGGCTTCAGCTTACACTTCTTTCTAGTCCAATAGAGGGTGCAAATAGACACAGAACCACAGAACAGTCTGGGCTGGAAGGGACCTTCAAGACCAGCCAGTCCCACCCCCCGCCAGGGGCAGGGCCCCCTCCCCCCAGCCCAGGCTGCTCCCAGCCCCGTCCAGCCTGGCCTTGAGCCCTGCCAGGGATGGGGCACCCACAGCTGCTCTGGGCAGCCTGGGCCAGCGCCTCGCCGCCCTCACGGGGAAGGGTTTCTTCCTCATGTCCAACCTAAATCTCCCCTCTCTCAGCTTCAAGCCATTCCCCCCTGTCCCACCACTCCCTGCCCTTGCCCAAAGCCCCTCCCCAGCTTTCCTGTCGGCCCCTCCAGGCACTGGCAGCTGCTCTAAGGTCTCCCCGCAGCCTTCTCCTCCCCAGGCTGCACAGCCCCAGCTCTCCCAGCCTGTCCCCACAGCAGAGGGGCTCCAGCCCTCTGACCAGCTCCGTGGCCTCCGACGGGCCCGCTCCGACAGGTCCGTGTCCCTCTGATGCTGAGGACCCCCGAGCTGGACGCAGCGCTGTGGGGGGGTCTCAGCACAGCTTTCACTGCGTATTGCCCTGGCAGTTTGTGGCTAATGGTATACTTGAGCTAGAAATGGTATCTTTGAGTTAAAACACCCTATAGGATTTTTCTTTCATGAATTTTGTCCATTTGCTTTCCTGAGCCCATGTAAAATTTTGACATCCACAATGTCTTTCGGTAATGACTTCACAGATTAATGACATGCAGAGAAATACCTATATCAGCCAGTTCATAGCTTCCCACCTGGTAATGTAACTAAATGACCTGTAGTTTGTGCACTATGAAAATGACCAAATATTCCTTTTTTGCTTTCTTTATTGCTGTCTTTAAATCACTTCTGGCATCTGTCATTGTCGTGGTTTAGCCCCAGCCAGCAACTAAGCCCCACACAGCCACTTGCTCACTCTCTCCATGTCAGGCTGGGGGAGAGAATTGGAAGGGTAAAAGTGAGAAAAGCCATGGGATGAGATAAAGACAGTTTAATAGGTAAAGCAAGAGCTGTGTGTGCAAGCAAAGCAAAACAAGGAATTCATTCACCGCTTCCCATGGGCAGGCAGGCGCTCAGCCATCCCCAGGGCAGCAGGGCTCCATCACGTGTAACGGGGACTTGGGAAGACAAACACCATCACTCCAAATGTCGTCCCCCCCCCTTCCTTCTTCTTCCCCCAGCTTATATCTACTCAGCATGACGCCGTATGGTCTGGAACATCCCTTTGGCCAGTTTGGGTCAGCTGTCTTGGCTGTGTCCCTCCATCCCTCTCGCCCGCAGGGCCCCAGATACTGAAAAGTCCCTGACTTAGTACGAACATCACCCAGCAACAACCAAAACCACCAGTGTGCTATCAACGTTGTTCTCATACAAAATCCAAGACACAGCACTGCACCAGCTACTAAGAAAAAAATTAATTCTATCCCAGTTGAAACCAGGGCAGTCATATTTCTCTTTATCAGGCTAAAATGTCTCTGCCTGTCTAGTGATGTCTTTTCCAGCTCTCCCAGCCAGCCTGTGGTTTTGCATTGGAGTCAGGCAAAGACTATTTCAATTCCCTTTGGCCAAGGAATTGCAGACAATGCAAGGGATTGTAACCAAGCAAGCTCGTGTCTGCATGCAAGTAGCAGACTACAAGAGCTGAAAGAATTGAGCCTGCAGAAGCCCTGGCACAGACTATGGGAGATGTACATCAAAATCCATGTTCTGCCACTGACTTGCTGGGCAACCCTGAGCAAACAAAGCAGAACAACAGCCCCCTGGGGCACTGGACACCCATGTCCCATCAGGTTCAGCGGGAGACAGATATTTCCTACTTTGGAGGTATCCATGCTGCTCTCATTGCATGGAAGCTGAGCAACTTCCACTAAAAGAGGGCCGTTGAGATGCCAAAGGCATTATGGATGTGGGGCAGTGTGTGCCTGTTTAAGCATGTTGATTGATGGGCCTGGTGCAGAGGAGTGAAGGCAACTCCAAGGGTTCACCATCATTTATTTTCACGTGGCCTAAAGATGCATCTATTCATGTGCATAAAGGCAGCTTTTTTTCTTCCCTTGTGTCATTATGAAAGTAAAAGTTGATTCAGAGCCGTTCTGCAGTTTTAGACACAGTTTTTTTGATGACAGCTTGTGCATGCCATTCACATCAGGGGTTAAAAGAGGGCTTGGCCCTGAGTCTGCTGTAGTGAGTAAAAGGCTTTTTATTAGCTTTCCTGTGTTCTGCATCAGGCTTCAACAGTTAAAAAATGGAGGGGGTGGATTTAGTTACTATGAAGATCTTTGATACCATTGCTAACACCTCCTGTAATAACTCCTGGAATGCCTTAATTAATGAAAAAGAGGAGAGAGCATGGTGTCTCTGAAAAGCATAGATCTCCTCCATTATTTGTAATTTCTTCTAGAAACTGGGGCCCTGGGAGTGCACTGCTTGAAGTGAAGGTGGGGAAAAACTAAGAAAACCAGGCTTTATTGTGCTATTTTTATATTTCTTAACAGGCTCTTGGCTCAATCCAGGCTTCTTAGTTAAAAGGGTCTTAGCCATATTCTTCCTAAAAGGAAAGAAATGGGGTGAAATAGTTCCGGGAAGATGTGGACTTACTAGGAGAAATTTCTCATGGCTGATTTATTTTTAACTAGATCTGAACATGATTGCAGCCTGGTTTGCTTGGACTCAAGCCATATGCTTTACAGTTTACCGAGATCTTGTATTGTAGATTTCTGTCCCTCCACAGCCAAAGGGATGTGCCCAAAGTGTACAACATACAATTTTCATAGGCACTTTAATCTGTGTGAGTAATGGTGCACTAAAAACGGTCCTTCTGATAAAGAGCAATGTTCACTAGAAGCAGGACAGGTGGTCAAATGCAGTAACACTAAGCATCAGATTCTGAATAACCGAAGCGATCAAAATGCAACTTCCCCACCACCCCCTGCCCCCTTCCTCCACAGTTTTCCAAAACTTCAGCTTTCCAGATCCCACTCCTTTCCTCCACCAGTAGCATGGACATCTCCAGCAAATGTTGTTTCAGGATCTGACCTCTTTCAATGAAACACTGCAAAATCAATGCAATTGCAAAACCTCAGAGATTTGGTCACCAGCCTCAGCATAAGAAATTAGTAGCTGAAGGAAGAAATCAAAGACAGGCAAATTCTGAACCATGGCTGGCAAGCCAAGATGGGCCTTTACAAGACGTTGGTGGAAGAGTTGCAGAAGAAAGAACATTAAAGACACGCTGCAACAAAGGGAAGAGAGTCTTTGACTGCTAGAATACAAAAACAATACTCTGAAGAGTGCCAATTAACAACTCATCTTGCAAATCAGTGGTATGGCTGACCAGTTGGCTGCATGTGAAGACTATCAAACTATAACAGACATGCTAGGAGACAAAGATGAGGCTCAAAACCTAAAAAATTTTGCTCAGTGTCTCTAGGACAAATTGGAAGGCATCCAGCAGCAATACAGGAAAGAAAAGCAACAGACCTCTTGGTTATAGGAGGCATTGAGAGAGCTTATCCATATATACAAAGTCAGAGGAACGATATAATGCAGGATGGCTGGAAGCAGCGAAGCAAGCAGCTCCCCACAGATGTGACCATGAGTATTGGTTCCCCATGGGCTCATTGCAGGAGAATGGAGACAGGATCAAGAAAACTCCTCAGAGCCAGCTGTGATGAGACAACTGCACTGGCTCAAGGACCTCAGGAAGATTTTATCCCTCTTCATAGCTTGTGTTGCACTTGTGTGTTTTGCACCATTTTGTCAAGGATTATTTCACTGCTGACATTCTTCTGCTCTTAGTGAAAACATCAGTTGTGGACCTCCTATCTCAATGTCTTATTCTTTATCCTAAATGGAAACGGTCTCTTGACAAATTAGATTTGCTGTAGTCCCCTGTTTAAGTCTTAACTTATGAACAGAAATTCTCAGTTTTGTGTCATACATTTGTTATATAGATATTTATTTAAAATATGTATAATTTAGATAAACCCATCAAAACAGATTGTCGAGTAGTTGTCCTTTCAGTTACTTGTTCACTGAACTGCTCAAGGAATTTCTGTAGACATCAGAGAAATTATTCATTCATTTAAAGCCTTATTTTACTTTTTTGGCATTTCACCCAACTATTCCCAAAATGAAGACTGTTTTGCTGTGCTTCTTCAGATTTCTTACAGCACAGTGAAGAATTCAGTTTGATCCAACTGCAGCTTTTTCTTCAGGAACTGGTGCTATAGAGTGGAGAAGGAAGATATGTTGGACTCACTGATGAGCGAACAGATATTTGATAAGTTAAATGACTTGGTTGAGGTCACTTAGGGAAGAGTTGGCAAAGACAAATACTGGGTCAACCTAGAGACTTGATGCAGAGTCACCCTGCTCTCTAGAAAGAAGACAGGAAATAAAATAAGCTGTCTCCAGGGCTTAATTAAACCACAGGTGACGACAGTCGATACATGCAATATCCTACTAAGGCTGCTAAGAGTACATGCATCTGTGGGGAATGGCTCAAGCATGACCGAGGTATTATTTTTATTTCAAGAGGATGAGCCACATCCTAGTGGGACTTGCCCAGACTTCCTCAAAGCAAAAAAGGGGAACATGATCTGTGCAGCTGTTTCATTTTTTCTGAAGATTTTTTTTTTTGGCATCCCAGAGGTCTTCAGATCTGCTCAGATCTGCCAGCCAATACGCATTTCTTGTGACTGGCTAGGTCAGTGCAGGAGCAGGTTTTGTACCACATGCTGTGTTGAGGTGTTCAGCTGTGGGTTGGAACGACAAAGAGCCAAGGTGCATCAAAATGTAAAGCTCATGATTTGCAAGCAAAATGGCTGTAATAGAGACCTTATTGCTTTTCCAGCTACCTGAAAGAAGGTGTAGTGAGGTGGGGGTTGATCTCTTCTCCCAGATAATGCAAAAGGACAAGAAGAAATGGGCTCAAGTTGCACTAGAGGAGATTTAGGTTGGATACTAGGAAAAATTTCTTCACCAAAAGGGCTGTCAAGCATTGGAAGAGGTGGCCCAGGGATGCGATGGAGTCACCATCCCTGAAGGTATTTAAAAGACCTATAGATGTGGTGCTTAGGGACATGGTTTAGTGGTGGACTTGGAAGTGCTGGGCTAATGGTTGGACTTGATATTCTTAAAGGTCTTTTCCAACCTAAACAATTCTATGCCACCTAAATCAAGTTCAGCTGTTAGGGTGACAAACATAACAATGACATTTTAAAAACAGTGAAGTTTGAGAAATATTGGTTAAAGATATATGTAAGGGGTTTTTTTTTGTTGTCATTAAGTGTAAGAGCAATAGGAAAATGAAATATTTGCTGTTGCTTTGTTACACTTGACTCTGAAGATACATTTTTAATAGACAAATAAGACACCAAGAACAGGTTAGGCATGGGTTTTTTAGGATTTTTTTAGGATTTAAGCAGTGCAACTTCAGAGATGGCTAAATGAAGGAATCTTTAAAATGTTGCACCAGAGTTCAAGACTAAAGGTAGTTATGTACTTACAGCAGCCCAGGGTCAGGCTCTAGTGACTGCCCTCCAGCTCTATTAGTTAACTGATGAATTCAAATTATCACCCTATCTGATAGCCACACTTTTACATTCAGTGAAAAGAGAAAAGCATCACCAGAAGGTAATCCAGATCTCTTTATTGACTGCAGGGTTTTAACATTAGGACCTCTATAAAGTAGTTCAGGTCAGGTGGGGAGACTCCTGACCCCACCTCTGCTTCCTACCCGAGTCCTTGAACTGTGGATTTATGGGGCCATAGCGACTGGAGAAATATTCCATGGCACCCGACAGCTTTGCAGGGCTGGGTCTTCATGTACCTCTTGTGCTTCCAGTGCCCCCTCTGACTGAGCTATTTCCCTACCCCACAGGAGTATTAAAAAGAGCAAAGCATATTTCAAGCAGCGGAAGCCACATGTGCTGAGCTAGGCAGACCTAATAACTAAAAGCAACCAGTTTAGCTCTTATATACCATCATTGTACTTTATCACAAAGGATCACCTCTGTTTTACTCCACAACCTGGATTTTCCCTTCCTCTCAGCCTTCGCATCCAGCTCTTGCTGCTTCTTTGAGCATCCCTGCCCCACATGGAGGACAGAGATGCCCAAGCAGCTTAGGTGGGTAGAACAGCCTCCTTGAGCAGCTGTGGCTCCTCCAGGCAGAGCAGCCCCTGATTCCTGCTACTGATGGGGCCTGGTGCACACAGAGGCTTTCAGTCTCTGTTTGGTGTCTTGGCGGTTCATTGAAAACAGGCTCTGTCACCAAAGCAGCGAGCACAAAATGCTGCTGGCCACAGCCCAGACATGCCTCTGAATCCCCTTTCTGCAGAGATTAATGGGAACCAAACCGAAGACCACGCAGACTGTCAATGACCAGTGTTTCGCCAAGCCCAGGCTGGATGGGAGCGCAGCTAACCCTCCCATGCAGAGCAGTGTGGTACCCTCGGCCAGCACTGAGAGACAAGTACCACCTTTTGCAGAGATGTTACACATGGTAGCCCCTGCCCACCTGTGCAGTGGAGCCCCTGGGGACAACCCCAACTCCAACCACCCCTTCTGCAGACAGTGGCGTTTTAGGGTAAGCTCTTCTCATCAAAGTTGCTCAGGTGCACATTTCCAGCTCTCTGGAGCTGGGTGAGTGTTGGTGCCTCAGTCTGGTGTCGTCATGACTGGCTGATGCAAAATGAACTTTACGTACTTTGTATCTTAATATCTCTGCAAAGGTGTGGTGTGGCAATGCTTGTTCCAAGCCCACTATCTGCTTGAGCAACATGCCTCCTTCATGCCATCTATCACCTGTACTCCAGCTCATGCAGATTCTTTTATGGGTGACCTTCCAGCAATGCTTGTGCTTTGTGCATCAACTGATTGCTCTGTAAGAAAAACCAAGTCCCCACCCTCCTTTCAGGGGTAGCTGCCATCTTTCTATTTTCATTCTTCAGTATAGTTTTAAGATTTTGATCACTTCCTAGGCCTCTAAGACTGTTACATCGGCAATTTTTTATTCTTGTGAATCCAATAAACTTTTAAGCCAACGAAGGGAACACCTGCAGACCATCGAAGCTTTCAGAGAATCTAGGCTGTCAGCATAACTCTCTGCCTTTCAAGTAAATATGTATTTATTTCAACTAAAAATTGAAACACAGAGAGGTCTTAAAAAGATTAGTCAGGATGAGTTTGGTACAGTGCTCTAGGTGATGCTCTGTTTGTGTTGAGAAAGGAACGTACTCTGAATAATAAGAAAAGAAAAGGTGGGCACCTGAAGGAGATAAGGAGACCATGAGTCAGGAAATCGTTGAACAAAGAAAGTTGAAAGGTCTACTCCACCTAGATCCCACCTGTTAGGAATAGAATAATTAGAAGTCGAAATCAAATGAATATGTATGTAAAGATGTTGTAACCTCTCAAGAAAACTGTATAAATTACCGGACTTTCACTGAAAACTTGGGAGCTAGTTTGTCTGGTGCGAATCGGCTAGCTCCCCAGTGTTGCACGAAATAAATACCTTTGCTGCTTAAAGACAAAACTCATCTCTGAGCAGTTACTCTGTGCTGTTTTGGCATCAAAATGTTTAGGACTTTTAGGTCACCCAGTTTTGTCTGATATTTGCATGCCTAGGAATATCTTTTTTTGTTTCTTTACTTCACAATAGTTCTCAGTCTACCCTCTGATACTGTGCGGTCACAGGGTGAAAAACAGTATATAGACCATAAAATATCAGCTGCTGTTCAATACTGTGTCTCAGGACTTGAGAATTCTCTCACGTTCGGGCACAAACTCTCTCAGGTGCCACTGTACCACATGAGGTGAAGCAGTTGATAACTAACACATGAAGCCCAACAGCTGGACAACCCCTGTTGCATCTATACACACAACACAGTGCTTGCACCCATGATGAGCTGCAGTGTGTACATGAGTCCTAAAAGCAGGATTCAATTCTTATCACTACAAACTGGTAAACATCTTATTCTACATGAAGTGGAAATTTGAAGGCAGGTACTGCATCTAAATGACCCTGCTGGTCCTACCTTTATTTGCATTTAATAAGAAATAAATCTGACAGTTCCCCCCTCCCCTTCCTCCTTACAGGAATATTTAAAGCTAGAGAGACAGCCACTGAAACTGCTATTACCTCTGCCCACCAGTTCCCAGCTGGCTATTGTGACCCTTAATCTGAGTTAATCAGCACTACCTCATTCTTTCAGATGGGACTTGCATCCCTGTGCGCTGCTTTCCTGCCCCACGATGCTATCATCTCCTGCCAGCTGGACAGCTAAAAGCAAAGACAACTTCAACATCTCCAGGGCCAGAGCATAGTGATGCCCTGCCACATTCATGCTGGGGAGGTGTTTTTTCAGCTCTGTGCATTAAAAACAATTACCATATGAGCAAGCAAGCTGGATTCATTAGAGACAGCACATGCATCAAGGCTGAAGTGATCGGGTAAGAAGGAACAGGAGTAGGCAAAACAGCCTAGGCCAAAGGGATGTCATGGGGCAAGTGATATATCCTTGGAGGAAAAGCCTGTATGTGACAATCCAAAACTAGAAAAGGAAGGTCTGGGCTTAGGAGAGGTGAAAGGGCAGCACGGGGAATGAAAGGATGAAATAGTTTCTATAACCAGCGATAGTGTCACAGGTAGGTGGCAAGTCTTAAAGATGGTCTCTCTCTGTGTCAGTGGAAGTCAGTGGTGGGTTTAGCCCAACTCCAATCCATGGCAAAAAAAGTGGGGAGCTGTGGTCATCTCCCATAGTAAGCTTTGAGTAAGTCTCCCATGAGAAAGCTTTGCCTAAATGGAGCTATCTCAGCCTTGCATTATAGAGAGAGCATTGGGTGGTGAAAGATATTCCCCAAAATGCCCACTGCAAAGCACTGATGGCTCTAACCTCCTGCCAAAGCACAGAGTAGTGACCTCTCCATGATGCCACAGCAGACCAGAGCTGGAGGCAGATGGTTACACTCCATGCAGCAGGCTCAAACCTTCTTTGAGACAAGTGCTATAATTATTCCTTCATTTATCACAGTTACCAAGAGCATGATAATTTGGGTAGAACTAAAACATTTTTTACAAAAATGTATCTAGTCTTGATGTAAAAGACTTGCAGCACAGGAGAGAGGCTTCCTCCTGAAGGAAGCCTTTTCTACCTAAAGGTTAAGTAGCTACTTCAAAGTAGTCATCAAGTCTCTCTCAGGTCCACCAGGAGTGAGAGGCAATGCCAGTGGGCTACTCGTCTTGCTCCAAGAGACGCATTCAGGCAAGGGGCTTAACTCGCTCTTTCAAGGGGCCTCTTTTCCCTGGTGATTTTGGAGGAGGTTCCAGTTTTTGTCTTTGAGGAGTACACTGGCCTTTCTGATGGCTGAAAGCTTAAGCTTATGAACCTCACCTCGGGTATATAAACCCTCATTTAGATTTACAAGACTTGATCTTCCCACAGTTGGGTTTTGCTTGCTGGAGCACTGAAGGACCCCGCAGTGTCTGCACACGACACTCAGGTCATGAAGACTTAGTATCAAATGTGTCTGTGCTTTCTTTCTGCTAAATACCACAGACTGAGTACAATGCAATCCTTACACTACTCCTGAATAACTTTGATGGCTCTTCTCTGCTCCTCAGGATTTTCACATGCTCGACCAGATGGATCTGCTCCCACAGTCCCTTCTCCGCTGCCAGCGACCCAGTGCAGCCCTCTGTGTCACCTCTCTGCTCACACATCCCAGAATCATGTCTCTGCTAACATGTCACACCAGAGAAGCAGCTCCACTCTAGCCACCAAATCCTTCTTTCATTGCTGCGTAGGACCCTTCCCTAGCCCTGGGTGAAATTTGTTTCTTGACCAGTTGCATCATGTCTCATTTGCCTTCAGGAAAAAGGCATTTTTTTCCCTAGGTAGCCAAGGCTACCAAGCAGTTCAGCTTGCTTTCCACAGCAGCCCTGTCTTCCAGGTTATTTATAATTCTTCTAGTTTGTGTGTCACGGACAAAAGTTATGAAGATCTTGCTGTCTACACCACTTGTCTGATTTGTTAACAAAAAGCTTTTTCTTCCCTTTGGCTCCCATCCAAAATACAAACATACACAAAGAACCACAACTACTAACACAAGCAGCAGGAAAACCAGAAAGGTGGGGGAAGGAAGGAATGGTTTAAGTACTACTCTGAAGTGATTGACACTCGCTGTTTTGGGGTACAAAAAAAAGTCATTTATTTTGTTTTTAAAAGCTTAAATACATAAAGCTGAAACTACTGCACATGCTTTGCAGATGATCACTACTTTCTTCTACATCTTTTGCTATACAGAGCTCCCACAGCAAGTCTATACATTACTGTAAACACAGCAAGGAGGTGCTTTATTCGTGGTCTGAGAAAAGTCTTCTCAGAAACTGAAGCAGATTGTAGTAGCAGACAGTTTCATGCTTTGTATTCTTCTGCCACAGCAAGGAAGACCAAGAATCAGCCAACACAATTTTTCATTTTCTCTGGAAATAATTTTTCCATCATGTCAAAATATGAGTAAAATTTTCCCCATTCTTCAGCTGAGTTTGAAAGATCCAAGCACCTTCTCAACACTGACTTGGCCATGACCCCATAACCACATAATAGTTAAAGATATCATTCCCTGCAGACAAAAAGTAATACCTTGGACTTCCTACTTGCTTAGACTGGGAATTCAGGTATCGCAGACAGAGGCTGGGACACCTCAAGGATGGTGCTCCTGAAGCTCCTCTAATGCTCCATCAGCAATATATTTTTGGAATGCCATGAAGCAAATGTGCACAAATTAAATTCCTGCAGCAAAAGCCCTTAGGAGTCAAGGTGAATATATATTTCTAAATGGAACCAAGTTAAATTCCTTCCCTAACCCTCCCCTGCATGCCCACAGCTCACAGTCCTTACAAAATACAAACACATTTCAGTGGTAAAATGAATATCAGGACTAAGAACGAGGCAAACGTTATAGAATCTATGCCACAACATCCACCACCATGTTACACCTATCGCAGCATATCACACGTGTCAAAAGCACATGAGAAAGCTGATAAGAATATCTGCCACCCTTTTGAGTGTGCTTGTTTCCACAAGAATAAGTTGTAAAGTAGTATGAAGAGGATTAAGACACTCCCAGGAGGCATTAGGAAAATCAGGAAAGACTGGGGAGAGAGAAGTTGTAAATGCAACTGAAAAACTCTTCCTTTTTCCTATTAAGTTTATTGTTCTGTCTAAATATATTACTATGCTCTTTTCAAGAGGACCACAAATCACAGTCCATCTCGTCTCCCTAGTTTTGCCTCTCTTAATGTTCCCTTGTGTCTTAAGCAATTCACCACTTCGGTATGGGTGTCCCTTCAAAGTGTGTGGCTTGGGACCCAGTATCTCCACCTTGCCCCATGACTCATACGGCCAAGGAGGTTTTTAATTCTCCACAGACTGTCCCATTAGCATGTCCTTCCTCGTGGTCTGCACTTCAGAAAACACTACTGGTGTTTCAAGGGAATGAGCACATCCAGAACTTGCAAGGGTGAAACAGAGCAAGGTTTTAAAGGATTGGTCAGGATGGGTTTGGTACCATGGTCTGGGGGATGCTCTGTTTATGTTGAGATGTAACAGACACGGCACGGCCTGTTCTGTTCTGCTGACGGTACTAAAGTAAGAGACAGAAGAAATGTACCCTGAGCAATCTAGCAGTCATAGATGATGATAAGGTGGACATTTGAAGGAGATGAGAAGGCCATGAGTCAGGAGGTTTTGCAAGCTCCAGCCGAAAAAAGGAATGACCATCCAAAAGTCTCCCCAGAAGACAATTCTAGAAGACTGCACCTCAAGCTCTGCCTAAACCCCACCTATTATGAATATGATGATTAGACGTTGAAATTAAATGAATATGTATGTAAAGATGTTGTAACCTCTCAAGAAAACTGTATAAATTACCTGACTTTCACTGAAAACTTGGGAGCTAGTTTGTCTGGTGCGAATCTGCTAGCTCCCCAACGTTGCATGAAATAAATACCTTTGCTGCTTAAAGACAACATTCATCTCTGAGCAGTTACTCTGTGGCGTTTTGGTATCAAGGGCATGCATTGAGCAAAGTCTGCTCAGCTGAGGATGGCAAGCATCACAAGCAATTGGGCCTGTGGGCCTCAGGAACCCAGGCTGTAAGAGGATGAAAGGTCTCTCTGGCCCCGAGGGCTGTCACCGCATGGGTTGATGTGCCCATGCTTTCTTTTGTGCCAATTCAACTAACTGAAGGAAAGGTCCTAATTTCTCCTGAAATCTCCAGTCCCATTAAAGACCCAACTGTGGAAGCAATTTGATTGCAAATAAAATTGCCTCTTACCAGCATTAATTTCTTTTCTCTCCTCATGGGAATAACCTATACCAGTATTGAATCTCCTTTATATTGCTTAAAGGACACATTGTGCTGCCCATGATCTGATAAAAGGGCTACCACACGTGCACAAACCTTAAGGAGAATTTGAGGCTAAGCATGTCCAAGTAGTGCACCTTGACAAGCAAAATGGCTACTATAGCCCTAAGACTTTCCAGATGTAACTATAAGGAGGGTAAGGTACATTTCATGCAATGAAACACCTAGATCATTGCTCGGGCAGTGGAAGAGCACGCATTTCCTAAAGGGAAGAGGAGATCAGTGTGCCCCAGTTACAGCCAGTTTTGGTTCTTCAGCAGCAGCTTCTTCTTGCCATGTTTTACAGGTGAGCCTGATATCATCACAAAGAGGAGGTGAACTTCTCAGAGTTGACAGCAAACAGAAGTACTAAAGGGAACCACGTAAAAACCGTATAGGGGAAGCAGGCAAAACCAGGAGGTTTATGACAGTTAACAGGCCCTGAAAAGGGGAGTATGTGGGCCAGCAGACATAGTTGTTACCTTTTTTTCAGGAAGACATGTAAAACATGGCAAGAAGAAGCTCCTGCTGAAGAACCAAAACTGGCTGTAACTGGGGCACACTGATCTCCTCTTCCCTTTAGGAAATGCATTGGGGTGGGGGAAAGGAAGGTGCAGAGAAAACAGCAGCCAGCCAGCAGCCTGCTGTAGAGGGGTGCACCCTGCAATGTATAAGTAATGGGAATTTTTAAGAGAGCCCACTCTACATTTGGCAGCAACTAAGTCCCTAACAGAACAACACAAACATTTACATGGAGCCATCAGAAATTACCAGTTCCAGATGTGGACTAAAGATACTGACACCAAAAGCTACGGCTATTCTACCAAATCAAATATGCTCAGGATAATTTCTGGACCTAAGACCAACTGGCTTGGAGCAATGCAGTCTGTGTAATTGAACGCTTGCCCTCTGAATGAGCTGCATGTTTAGGCTCCCAGGGACACTGTATCAAATCTGTTAAATATTGAGTTTAATACTTGCTAGCATACTCCAGAGCCAAAATGAGCCAGATGTGATTCTGTGGCTTCAGGTCTTCATGCTTAATTCCTACACGTTAATAGTGCCCGCTGCCGCTGCTCTCTGAAGAGGGAACTCCTGGCTACAAGTCACTTGTCCTCTCAATGACAGAGAAACAGCAAGGCAGCAGTCCAACCACAAAACATGTATGCAAAAAGACAGCACTCTGTGCTTTAGGGGAAAGGACCCTCATACAGTACTGTAGAATGGAGTACATGCAGAATGGAGGCAGAGCTTGGACTGTTTAACCAGGTTTTTGGGGATTTAGTGGAGAAACCTTGGGATATCAGCTTTGAATTTTCAGTCTCAGCTCTCTGCTGTAATGGGGCTAACTGTTCATGGACATTAATGACCATTGAGGTCACCACCATGGTTTGACACAGGGTTCTACAGAGCTAAACACACAAATATCTGATAGCTTCAGCTGAAGAATTGGATCCCGTAATTGTTACTGCAAGTTTTGTATGTCAGAAAGCAGCAAATACATGTCCTTGCAGGACAGCCAGCCTCTGTTGCCAACATAACAGAAAACTGTAATCTACAGCCAGGAAAACCTAAGTAAAGGTCCAATTCAATAGTTCCAGGGGCTGCAAGGATACTTGAACCCTACTGTGGCAAGGTCTGCAATGCAACTTCACACAGCCCAGCACCCTTTCATCCTCTCACCTATATCAGCATCAAAGCCATCAGCATCAGTAGGCCAGGAAAAACAAAACAGATGTTGCTCAGGGGCTGGCTGGAGCACATCTTCAATGTCTTGCGCTGCCCTTCCCCACACAAAGGTGAGATGTCTGTCCACATGCTGGGTTGCCACTGTCTCAAGGTGAGGCAGATGCAGTTGGAGCCCTGTGGTCATCTGTTCGTGCGCTGCAGGATGGTCACACAGCCGTGATAACTGGTACAGCGCTGCAGCGGTGGCTGCTGCTCCACGCTCCCTGTTACCGGGTCAAAAGTGAATGCTTTGTCTGTGCCTTCCCCGTTCTCATCTCGGCCACCCAGGATGTAAATCTTCCCTCCACACACTGTGAGGCCACAGCTTTCCTGGAAAGCAGAAGGAAAGCCCAAGAGCTGAGGAACAAACCTTTAGCTTTAGGAAAGAGGGCTGAGCAGGAGGTTGAGTCATTTAAATGAGCTCAAGTCTCAGCTGCCCAGGAGAAGGGGAAAAAGTAGGCAAGAGAAGTGATGTCTGCCTTTTGGGGTGGTGCAATCTTATTGTTTCAGTAAGAGGTTAGGAACTTGAAATGCCTCAAGACAGTAATGGGTTCATTGCTATTTTTGGCAGTCCCCCAGGCACAGTACAGACTCACAAGCACACCGAGACTCCAGAGAGCCAGACAGCACCTCTCTGTGAAAGCCACTTATAAGGGTGCATGGACGTGGGCATTTTAAATCCAGCTTGGGGCAAGCTGTCCCCCATCATTCCTCTTCACTGCGCCATGGCTCACATTGCAGCATGGTTGGAGTGCAAAACTGTAATGACACTGAACCAAGATACACAACCACCACTAGTCTGTGTTTAGTCCATGGACCAGACCAGAGCCAATATAACCCTCACCCTGAAACCTGCAGCATGGAGAGCAGGTCCTCAACACTAATGGGTTCACCCTACAGATCTACTTCTCTGACATTAATAGCTAGTGTAGACCCAGCCTCATCAGGAAAACTTGGGTTTGCCGAGAGAAAGATATCCTCCAAGCAGTATGGACACTGGTGGCAAGTATATATGTTTGAGTTGCTCTGCAGAGGTCACGTTCAAGTGCTCAGAGCCAAGTCCACAATGTATTTTCTTTGCCTTCAATCTCAGATGGTTGCTATTCTAGAGAGAAAGGGAAGGCTCAGAGCTTCTTTCCTAAACCTCTTCCTTACCAGAGGCCCAGGGAGGGTGGCCACTTCTCGCCAGCTGTCTTTCCTTGGATCGTAGCTGAATATTTTACTGAGGAGTCCACCTACAACATAAATGATGTTGTCCAAGCAGACAGCACTGATGCACCTCTGGTAAAAAGGGGTGGGAGACAACAGCGTCCACGTGTTGTCCTCTGGATCATAACACTGAACCTGGGAGGAGAAACAGAGCTATGGGAACATGAATTTACCACATCTCCCTGCGTGGATGAAGCTGCTGTTTGCTAGAAATAAAAGCACATAGGGACAGAAACACAGATGGTAGCTTCAACACCCAAAGACCAGTGCAGTGAGCAAAGGAATGAGGGGTTCTACCATTCTTTCTTGCATTCACGTCTCCCAGAAAAACTACTAGCCCCAAAGGTGACTACAGTGCACAGTTAAGTGTTCAGAGATGGAGCTGAGAAGCACTGATGGCACTTTCTGCAGCTCAGGAGAATAGAAGCATCATGCCTGGCTTGCAGAGGTCTCCCCTGGACAGTTACTACTGTTGGTGCTTCTGTGAAGTGAATGCCTACAGTGTTGGAGGTTTTTCCTGTGGTGCCTCAGGCCTGACCACGCTTCAGAGCAGAAAAGGCTCTACTGAAACCACGCATAATATATTGACCACTCCTGACACCTTATCTCTCTAGTACCTAAGCCTCCTTGGCTTCCATTTAAATATATGACTTCTTATCTTATTATAAGGGAGCCTTCATTAGTTAAAAAAAAAAAAAAAAAAAAAAAAAAGGCAGGCACCCTTGTAGCTTAAGGACCACCCCATTATGCTCCATGTTCACTGGCAAACCTTTTTTAGGTCTCTGCCCATTCTTGATGACCCAGCAATACCTTGTCAGTGTTAGCGGTGTCATCCACAGCACCGCCCAGCACATAGATCTTGTTCAGGCAGGAGACCACAGCTGCTGAGCTCACGGCTTGAGGCAATGGGGCCAAGGTTGACCAGCTGTTGGAGAAGGTATCATAGCACTCCACACTGGAGAGGCGGTAAAAGCCATCAAAGCCTCCCACAGCGTAGATCTGCCACAAAAGGAGAAAAGCAGGTAGATTAGAAACTCCTGGACTTACTTAACGGGCTACACGGACACAGCACACGTAAGAGGCTAGAACTTGGTCAGAAAGATTGACATCAAGCCATGATAAAACCTTTGGATTGGACTAGATGACCTTTAAAGGTCCCTTCCAACCCAAACCATTCTATGGTTCCATGGAACACCCCACATTGTATAGCTTTCACCCAGACTCAACACCACTATCTGCAGAAGTCTTGCACCATCCCACGGTAGATCTTATTACTACAGTTTCATTTGTGGCTACTTCAGGTGACAACACACAGGCAACTGAAACAATGATGTCTTAGTCATGTCCTAGTTGTTCCCCAATCAAAACCATCTCTAAATGGTTCAGAAGACAAACACACACTGACTACTTCTCATTGTACTGGGCAGCAGAAGAAGCAGGGGAAAGTGCTCCACGTGGCTCCTTTCAAAATTTGGGCCATTGCTTACCTTGCCCTGAAGTGTTGCCATTTTGTGCCTCCATCGGCCTTTCTGCAGACAAGCAACTTTGATCCAGACATTCAGCTGGGAGCTCAGCACCCAAACATCATTGCTGCTGATGTGTCCTCCTGAAAAACAGGTACAGAGGGCTGGTGTGATCCCAAGGACAGCCCCATCACCTCACTACACAACAATATTGCATAGTTCCTCCATGCAATGGAACAGCTCAGGCCAGAAGCTGTTGGGTTATTGGGTTATGGCCATGGTACCTCCCTTGGAAAGCTGAGTTTACATCTGGACTTCAAGGCACTTGTTACACTGCTCCATCCTTTACACAGAACTCATCTGATAGGTATTATATAGGCATTGTGTAGGCCTCATCTGATAGTCCTGGAGAAGAGAAGACTGAGAGGGGTTCTTATCAATGTCTACAAATATCTCAAGGGTGGGTGCCACAAGGACAGGGCCAGGCTCTTTTCAGCAGTGCCCAGCGACAGGACAAGGGGCAACGGGCACAAAGTGCAACATGGGAACTTCCATCTAAATGTGAGGAAGAACATCGTTCCCCTGAGGGTGACGGGACACCGGGACAGGCTGCCCAGAGAGGCTGTGGGGTCTCCTGTTCTGGAGACACTCAAAACCTGCCTGGATGCAACTGTGCAACCTGCTGTAGATGAACCTGTTGTAACACAGAGTTGGACTAGATGATCTCCAGAAGTCCCTTCTGTGACTCTGACCATTCTGTGATACTTCAAGTGAGGGACAAGCAGGAGACTCTGATGTTTTAGGAAACCCTGCCTGACAGCACACACCAAAACCAGCTCATTCCACAGCTGAACGTTTTTGACAGATGCCAAAGAGGAGGGAAAGGTTTTTGAATCCTGGGGAAAGGTTTTTTCAGTCCTGCCAACCTTCCCCTCAAAGGTGAAATTTTTCCTTGGGACAGCAAAATCCAAACCACCTAAGGATAAACTTCACCAAGAAGTGACTTTGCTCCAAAGCTGAGACATATGTGAATGAGTCCTAGTGAACAGACCTAAGGAGCGGTCTGTCCGAGCAGAGGTTGTGCTGTGTTTTCAACCAGAAAAGGACCATCTGGCCCAGGGTAATCTCACCTGATATGTACACATCGTTCTTCAGTGTGCAGGCAGCAAATTCTGACTTGGTGTAGCCAGGCACGCTGGAGAGGGCTGTCCACTGCCTGCTCTTTGGGTGGTAGAGGTCTGTGAAGGGCAGCTTCAGAAGGCCTTTCTTATCACAGCCCCCAATGACAATGATGACTTCTGCCAGCTCCATGAACCTACACCATGAATAGCATGGGTAAATCCCCGGGCCAGGCTACTCTTTTCTATCATCCCTCCCATCCTATCTAGGACACTGTGGCAGCACAGTCCTGTAGATAGGGCAAGCTCCTCTACTGCATCTATTACTGATTTTCTGGGCAAATCATTTCACCCCTGCACCTTTCCTTCTGTCTGCACGATCAAATCAAAAGCACCTCCCAGCTTGGGTGGGAAGTGATCCAAACTGCATAGGTAAAGAGAATGAGAATAACCTTTTAGAAGTCCCTCGTGAGATTGCCTCCTGCCACTCACCCTCCCCCTTCCAGCACAATCAAATCTAATAATCCTCAAGGCACAGACACCAGCATGGAAAACCATTCCTGGCAGCCTGCCTGCGGCAAGCTGTCTGCCTGGAGAGAGAAGTGTTTCCAGGAAATATCTCTCCAGCCCTAATAGCAGCGAGCAGACGAGACAGACAGCAGGGGAAGGAAAATCCTTCCAACTAACAGGAGGCAAGAGAGGAACGGCTCTGCAGGAGGGGAGGGGAGAGGAAAGAGGAGTGTGAAAGAGGATTTGAAAGACTTGGTCCAGTCCCCAGCTTTGCCATGGTGTTAAGTGAATTGCCTGCACAAACCAAAGCTGTAAAAGGAGGGAGGTAGAATGTGGATGCTACGGAGTGGGGTTTATCCCCAGTGAATTTTAGCTGTTTGCATCCTTGAGGAGGTCACCACAGGCCTTGTTGTTTAGCAGTTCTGTATACAATAGCCAGTTGTGGTATTCAGCATAGAGATGTGTCAAACCATCTCTTCCACCTGACAGAAACATTACCTATATACCAGGCTGGGAATTCTGAGATGCGCTGGAGCAACCTCCATCCTTCTGTCCAGGACGCTCCACTAAGCGACAAAAAAACCTGCAATCCTTGGGCTGAAGAGCAGGAGAGCACAAGACCCTGGCCCTGCAGCCCAGTTGTCATGGGTGTCCTCTGGAAAAGGATGTGGAGCCTTGGAAACCAACTCAGTTTGATACAGCAACCCACCCCAGAGCAGAGGTGTCCATCAGGATTCTTACCAAGCGCACCCTAAGGGACCTGTGGCACCATGAAGAAACTGAAAATATGGCTCATCAAATTCAAACTTCACAGTCACAAAAAGGTGCAGATTTCTGCACACACAACTTTATATATCACTTTTTCTTTGCCTCTTCGCCTTTACACTGGCAGCTGCCTGGGCCAGAATCTCTATCTTCTTGCTGTTCATCAATAAATCAACCAGAAAAAAAATAAAAACAACAATCTGGGGATGCCTGGGTAACCATCTGGACAGTAACTGCTTTTTTTTTTTCTGTGGACATTGATTCCTGATGCTGCAGCAATACCCTTGACCTAGGCACCACGTTGATGGCCAGGAGGACTGAGACCAGTCTAAGCCTTTCTGCTAACAGACAGCCTGGAGCAGGAGAACAGACCAGTGGCAAAGCTGGGAATGGAGAACAGGTCTCAACCCAGTGCTCTACCCATCGGTGAAAGCAGACAGAAATAAAGAGCTACCAACACCCCTTCCTGCCCATAGCTCGGACACATCTGAATAGCAGCATTGCACACCCAGAGCAGTGTGACTAAAGTACTTCTTGCCAGCAAAAAACAAAACAACAACAAAAAAGCATCACATACATAAGTATAAATTTCACAGGAATCTCTTAAGCCAGGCAAACATCTCCGGTGCTTTCATTTTGGAAACAGGGAGGCCAAATCAGAAGCAATCAGAGGGAAAACAACCCCAAACAATCCAAGAATTCCCCTCAAACTTTAAGATTCATCAACTTAAGCCCTTCTGGTCTAGGGAAGAAGACACTGTGTTTTACCTTCTGGGCCTTGATCGCAAAGAGCTGACCTCATTCCCAAGGATGTAGTACTTGCGGGCCTCATGCAGCAGAGGAATGCACTCCTTTGAGTCCTGGATGAGTCCATCCATTTCCACCTTCGCCAGGAAGTAGGTGGGGTCAAGCAGGGGCAGACGTACATGCTCAAGGAGGTCCTTCAAGACTCCCTTCCTGGCAGGTACGTCATGCCGTACCCAGCGCATGACTGCCTCAAAGACCACTTCCTCCTTGGGGACCACCAGCTGCTCATCAGACAGATATTCAACCAGTTCCTTCACACCCATCTCCAGGAACTCTTCATGACACGACACCTCCACAAAACACTCCAGCATGAACCTCTTGCTCTTTTCTGTCAGAGACGCGATGGAGAATGAATCAGCAAACTTCATGATGCCCAAACAATTGCATGGGTGAAGCTGGCCTTCAAGGAAGGTGACACAAGCATCTCTGAGCTTGGAAATCTGCAGCAAGTCAGACAGTTCCAAGATGCCTTCAACATTGTCCTCCTGAATTATGATGTTCCCCCCATACATATAATCAAGAAGGAGAGACATAGTGGAAGCAGATATCTTCTGGATATTAATGATATCCTGGTGGCCTTCCTTGAGATTGCCACCAAACATGGCCCGGAAATATGTGCTGTTGGCTGACAAAGTGGCACGGTGACAGGGGAATTCTTGTCCATCAATTAACAGCACCACATCTGTGAAGATGCCACTCTGCCGGTAGGAGTTCAGTGTCTGGAGAATTTGCTCAGCATGGCAGGACCCACTGCAGAGCTTCATGTGCAGCTTTTCTTTGCTCGGGTCCCGCGTCATGTTTTCCAAGCTGCTTGTCCTGAAACTTGATTCTTCTTTCATCATTCGATGCATCCTGATTGCGAAGCAGACAAGAGAACAGTACACTATTAAAACACCTGACTGCAATGTCCAACACCATCATGGTTTCTGCATCTTCCTGGGTGCCATGAGGAAGTACAGATTCTGCCCCTTCATCAGCACATATGGCTTCTCATCAGCAACCAAAACCTCCTCCAAACCAGAGTACGGCGACAGCACCAGGCTATGTCCAATCTAATCCCATCTCAGTGGCCAAATTTCTGCTTTTAAGTTACTTCTGGGCGAGTGCCAAGAGGGGGGGGCCAGGCTCTTTTCAGCAGCACCCAGCGACAGGACAAGGGGCAACGGGCACAAAGTGCAAGACGGGAGCTTCCATCTGAATGTGAGGAAGAACATCGTTCCCCTGAGGGTGACGGGACACCGGGACAGGCTGCCCAGAGAGGCTGTGGGGTCTCCTGCTCTGGAGACATTCAAACCCGCCTGGACGCGGCTCTGTGCAACCTGCTCTGGGAGAGCTGCTTCAGCAGGGGGGTGGGCTGGGTGGGCTCCAGGGGTCCCTTCCCACCCCAGCCACGCTTTTTAGAATTTTAGAATTTCAGAATTTTTAGAATTTTAGAAGGTATTACTAAGACATCACTGGCTTTGTGGTGTCCACTTACTCCCCTGCAGGAAGGCAGGTAGCACATCCCTTGAGAAAAGTTACCTTGAATTTCTCATGAGTGAAAATCCCTGTCTTTGCTCTAGTCCTGCCTCTCTATTCCTACACCTGCATCTCCCAGACAGCCATCGCATCTGACCACAGACCCCAACGGTGCTCAGATTCTCCCACGCTCCAGAGGACACCTCCTGGCTGCACCTGCACCAAGGTAGCTGTGTATAGGACAACCAAATCTAGTCTCGAGGATCTTCACCCCACCATTCCGAGAAAGCATCACTGTAACCTTTGTGCCTCCAGAATCCCCCAGCAGTGGGGAAAACACCTCTGCCTGTACCATGGGGAGCTGCAGAGACCTAAAAAGCAGTGAAGCAGCATGACAAGCCCTAACTAAATGTCTTAAGAAATTCTGTGGAGGCTCTAAACACCCCAAATGCCACTGACGGGTGCTCAGGGCTGTGTACAGAAAGGAGCAGCTGTTAATCGGTTCAAAGTGATTTAGAGAAGTTACACTAAAGGCAGCTCTCTAGAGATGCCTTTGCAAAGAGCACAGCAGACTTCACATTTCACCCACACATGCTGCTCCAGCCAAGAACGAAAAGCACATCTATATCCCTGCTTCTCTCCCTGATCCACACACACTTCCAAGCCATCAGGATTGTGCACAGCTGTGCACAGCTCAGTGCTGGGAAGAAACAGGTCAGGCTGACCTCCTTACAAAGAGACACAACCAACCCACCCCCCAGTTAATCCAAATGCCCTTCCCCAGCTCACATCCCTTCTGTCCACCCATGAGACAAACGATGCCAACACCAAAGAAAAAGTGGGTTTGCCCCATTACCCTCAGCCATGCACGTTCTTCTCTGGGTCACCATCTCCATCCAAGTGCCACACAGCAGCAGATGCTGGGGGTTGTTTTGGTTTGTTTGGTGTGGGTTTTTATTTTTTGGTTGGTTGGTTGGGTTTTTTTGCAAGCCTCCCCAGCTGCTAGTACAAGAAGTCCAACATTACCTGGCCCACAAGTTGTGCTCTCCAGGTGGGTCCTAGAGAAGACTCAACTTCCCTCTTGGAGAGCTCCCATCCACGACGGAGACAGGTCCCCTCCACAAAGCACGCTCAGCCCTTCTGCAGCAGTGCTTGGGGAAGCACAAAAGCGTCCCCTTTATCCTCACTGCCTGAGAGGTGGGGGAGCAATCCGCTTTTGTTTCTCCTGAATGACATGCCACAGAGCTACGGAGCATTAGCCATGCAGCTGTCAATAACAGCCAGCCAGGGAGGAGCCAGGACCCAGGGAGAACCCATCGCAGCTCAGGGAAAATATATCACACCAGGGCAGCTTAAGAGGGACAAGCCATCTGGAGAGAAAATTGAGGTCCAGGTGGAACAATTCATTTGATAGAGACTTCATCTTGCTGGAAACCACACTAAAGCTGAAAAATAAAATATGGCTCTGTAAGCAAAAAGACTCCTGGAGCAAGAACAGGGTGGGTCAGGGAGAAGCTGCAGTCCCCCTTGTTAATGTGTGATAATTAGGTAATTATGTCCTTGAGGATGATGAGGACAGAAGGGGAGGTCTGCCCCATGTGGCTTTCTGCACCCTCCCCTGTAACTCCATCCCAGTTGTTGGCTGAATTTTTAAATGGTTATAAGCAGGGATCAAAGCAGCCCTGGGGAAGCCCCACAAAGCAACGCTTGTACTGAAGATTGTCAGACCCCCTGATGTGATGCAGCCAGCCTTCTCTTGCCCAGCATCTCTTTGAACAACTTGTATTATTTCACATAGACAGAAGAGAAATATTAATAATAACCAGCCACTGCACATTGTCATCACAGTGCAATTGCCTTTTCGGGGGGCACCACCGCCGCTTTTGCTGGCTGGCTCCTTTCTGTTCTGCTCCCATCCCTGGGACAGAGGGCACAAGCTGGCATCCTGTTTGCTTCCAACATTTGCATATGAATCACTGGCAACCTGGAAGGGACTGTGGTTTCCCAGCCTGTGCAGTGGGCTGGGAGCGTTGCGGGGGATTTGCTCTTAGGACCTTCCACCCTGATAGAATTGGCACTGCCAGGCGGCACTGACTGACCAGGGGTGCAACCATGTCTATGCACAGGTGGAGCTAGAGATGACCGGGAGCGGGTCATCAAGACAAATGGCAGCACAGCACTGATCCTGCCCTGTGGGGCCCAGCAAAAACGGCTCCAGACTATTGGAAAGTCTTCAGCAAGGTTGCAAAACTGTCACCTCCTTACAGCCATAAAGCATGGGGCTACCAACCTGTTCAAAGCCAAACCTCAGCTTCAAGCAGTGTGTGCAGCCCCAGGGGTAGGGGGGACCAGCTACTACAGTTGTAAATGCACAAAGTTCCCACCACAAGAAGGCTTTCCAGGGTGCAGCTATCCCTACGCCCATGCCAAGCTGCCTGTCAAGTGGATTTCTACAGCCAGGCTGCACCTGGCCCTAGACCTTCCAGTTTGATGTCACCATGCCCCAAAGCAGCTGTCACCATGCAAAGGCTGTGTCACAACCCACACCATGGCCTTTCTGCGTGACACCAAAGGCACTAAATACCCCACAGAGCTGCAGGACATGGGGGTGTTGGAAAGGGGTGTCTGCTAGGCAGCACCACAGGAAGGACGCCTTCTTCAGGGGCAGGAGCTCAGCCTCTCCTTTGCGCCCACTGCCCTGGGTCTTCTCTCAGGGTAAACACAGAGATCAGAAGCAGTGATCTTACAATGGATCAGGACTCTCCCTTCTTCACATTAAACATGCCCAGCCCCTGGAACATGGCCCACAGAAGCCATTACGCACAAAGCTACAAGCATTAAAAAGGTGCAAAAGAGAAATACAAGTATATAGAACCAGGAATTCTGGGCATCTGTGAATGTAGGACCAAAGCTTCCTGAAGGAGCAGCAGAGTAGGAGTGCCAGGAGAAAGGAATAGGAAGAAGAACAGATGCAGTGAACCTGAAGAGAAAGCAAGGAAAAAAAGACTGAAAAGCACACGAGGAAGGGTCAAAGAGAGTTTTGGATAAAGCAGGGAACAGAGGCCACAGTGAGACATCTTGAGGGAGATGTCACTAGGACTTGATTATGCTGTGGTCTGTACCTCCCCACCACATGCCCAAGAGAAGGAAATGCATCCTGTCCAGGGCGGGCCTCTATGCACTCCTGGTACCACCACCCATGGCTCCAGCTTGCTACGGAGAGTCAGGACACCCTCTTTTCGCCATCAGCACTTGGCAGAAGTGAAGGGCAGTCACCAGCCTCCGAGAGAAGAAACTGAAGCAGGAAAGCCAAGTAGATGAGTAGGGGCAGAGAAGTAACTAGAACAGAAACAGGGTCCAGACAGAAGAGAGAAAACTAAGAAGAAAAAAAACAATTTGGCTTCCTATTTCACATATGATCAATACTCAAACTAAGCTTGAAACCTGGTCAGGAGCTTCAGGCAAGAAGAGGTTGCTTGCACCTGGAGTCCAGAAGGGGAACGAGCCATCAGCCTCATGTTGCTGCTGCTCATATCATGGCTAGAACTTTCACACGAACTTTGAAAGCTTCTAGCCACTACATCATATCAAGGCTTTAGCTGAGGTATAAGAGATCCTTCTTATGGCAGATAACTACATAGGTCTAGGGCATGGTCACAGCAAAATCACCTCACAGACCCCAGGACTACAACTCTACTGGCAAATTTAAAGGGTTAGAAAAAATCCCAGATACTACAAGAACTATCTCAGCTGCACCACAAAGCCCTTAAAGGTAAAGGTCAGTTTTAGAAAGGAAGAAAAAGAGTTAAATAGCACAATGCTGGCTGTCCCAAGCCATTTGGGCTTAGAGCCAGCAACCAATCCTCAGCTCTTTTATTTGAACAACAGGCACAGCCTACATGACTCTGGCTTCTTTCCTTTCTACTTTTCAGTATCTTTCCCTAGGGTACAGCAACGACAGCCTCCAGTTAGGGATTATTCAATATTGTAGTTATCTGGAGCTCTACCCCTTCCCCTAAGGGCAATTTTCTATTTAACACTCAGACGGTATTCCCAGAGCCAGCCAAGTTCATGACACAGTACTGACGACCCATCACCAACCAGTGAGATAGCACTGTATTTACTTTAATCCCTTTCAACTATCAGTTAAATGCAGCCATTCAGGGGCTGGAAAAAACAGCTGCTTAACAAAGAATAATCCCACGCTGACCAAGACAAGACCCTCTCTCACCCAAAGCACACACAGTCTGCAGCTGGGAGCAGATCCTGGGGTAAAGGATAAAAAAAACCCCAGAGCAAGCACCAAGCAAGCCTTTCCCTTAAAATACACTTTTAGCAAAGAACTGCTCAGGGACTTCCCAAGCCGGACCTTGCACCCAAGTCCTGTGTTTAATAAGTGCTAATGGATGTACAAGCCATTTATTCCTCTCCAAACTTGCTTATGGTTTCTGGCCTTCGCAGCACCCTGGGTCAATGACTTGCATAATGTGTGTTAAATTGCTTCCCGTTTGGTTTAAAACTCATGCCTGATCGATTCTATGGGTGCATCATTATCTCTACATGGCCACAAACACTGAAAAATTATTCTGTGGTTACTGTTTAAGACCTGGGTCTGCACAGCCACCTCTTTCCATGTGACTGCTTTTCAGCTACTGTCTTATAAGACTTGGATGGTAGAGAACTATAGAATCAGAAAATGATTTGGGCTGGAAAGGACCTTTAAGGGTCATCTAGTCCAACCCCCCTGCCACGGTCAGGGACATCTTCAGCTAGATGAGGTTGCTCACAGCCCCGTCCAACCTGGCCTTGAATGTTTCCAGGGATGGGGCATTGACCACCTCCCTGGGCAACCTGTGCCAGTGCCTCACCACCCTCATTGTAAAAAATTTCTTCCTTACATCTAGTCTGAATCTCCCCTCTTTCAGTTTAAAACCATCGCCCCTTGTCCTATCGCTACAGGCCCTACTGAAAATTCTGTCCCCATCTTTCTTGTCAGCCCCTTTTTTAAGTACTGAAAGGCCACAATAAGGTCTCCCCGCAGCCTTCTCCTCCCCAGGCTGCACAGCCCCAGCTCTCCCAGCCTGTCCCCACAGCAGAGGGGCTCCAGCCCTCTGACCAGCTCCGTGGCCTCCTCTGGGCCCGCTCCGACAGGTCCGTGTCCTTCTGATGCTGAGGACCCCCGATCTGGACGCAGCGCTGTGGGGGGGTCTCAGCAGAGGGGAGCAGAGGGGCAGAGCCCCCTCCCTCACCCTGCCAGCCACGCTGCTGGGGATGCAGCCCAGGGCACGGGCGGCTTTCTGGGCTGTGAGCGCACATTGCTGGGTCATGTCCAGCTTTTCATCCCCCAGCACCCCCAAGCCCCTCTCCGCAGGGCTGCTCTCCATCCCTGCATCCCCCATGGATGCCAGGGGCTGCCAGGCACAGAACCTTGCACATGCCTTGTTAAACCTCATGAGGTTCACAAAGGCCCACTTCTGGAGCTTGTCCAGGTCCCTCTGAATAGCTTCCTGTCCCTCAGGCGTTTCAACGACATCGCTCAGCTTTGTGTCATCAAGAGGAGATGCAACACAACTGCACCAATCTCAAGAAGGACAGATCTCTAAACCTCCCTCTGGTCAAACCTTTAGGTCCCTCACGAAGCACAAAAAAGCAGAAACACAGAAAGAAGATCAAGGCGGCATCATTTTGCAAGCGAGCTCAGAACACAAAATAACATTGCAGACTGGCAGGGGAATACTAACAGTTTATTTCACAGAGCATTGCAGAGTTTATTTTGGTCTAGCTCTATTTTCATCAAAAAAGTATCATCCTTTTTTTTAAAAAAAGGTAGCAAATATTCAGGACGATAATGGTAACAGACAGCGCATTACGCATGAAGTTTGGATCTCATCATTAAAAAGATTAAAGAAAAATGAATTGTGAAAACAACTCTTTTTTGGATTGCTTTTAACACTTCCAAGATTTTAAGCACTTGACCTTTCAATAAAGTAATCTCTAAGGATAAAAACAGACATGCAGGTGATTATCAACAGATGCTTAGATTTCACATCTCTGACTTGGCAACGACAATCCACCGGGAATGTTTCAATACAGCACCACATTAAAGGGAGAAGCAACTTTGTTTTCAAAAGCCTTCAAATCCACCAAAACCTTGCAGTTTTGCAGAAAAAAACCCACAGTGTTTCACAGACTTGAGAGAGTACCATATAGAAGGACAGTATTTGGGGAAAGTAAAAGGAACCATGGACTGGGGTCTTATTCCACTTACATTCATAAAACCCCAGGGCAGATGCAAAGGAATTAAAGTCTGGATTTACACTGCTTAGAAGGTGCTTATTAAAGCATCACAATTCATATTTTCATAATCAATAGGGGCATTTTTCTTTTACACAGATAAGATGGCCACTTTTGCCCAAAATTCTTAGACACTAAGCCCAAGACTCTGGGGTTTCAAAATACTACTGCAGTACATCTTAAAAAAGATAGAGCTGTTCAGTGCTGCCAAAGCAAACTGCTCAGGCTGGTTTTATCATGGCTTATTTTTGGCCTTTCCAAGCCTGCTTTGGGTGTGTGATGCACATCAGCATCCCCCAGACCACCTTCTCCTCTGCAAGACGACTTCTCCCAGCCACTCACGGGCTCTACAACCCAGTTTGGCTAGCACCCGAAGACTCAGCTCCCATTCCCCCCACGGTAAACAACTTTGATGGTCCCACTGCTTTCAAGGCGGTGAATGCCAAGCTTGAAAGGAAGCTCGCACTCAAAGGGATTTCTCACGTTGCACATTGTGTCGACCAAAATCCAGCAAGGAAGGAAGCAACCCAATACCAGAAGGCCATGGGGACTGAGCCAAGGCCCATTCACAGCTCCAGCAGCCTTCTGGCTGGCTTCAGCTGCCTTGGGAACCAGCTTCGTGTGAACAGCCCAGTGACCCCAAACCAGGCTTCTCTCCATGATGTCTTGAAGGTCAAGAGCAGAGAGTTAAGACCACCCTTGGGCTGGCTGCGAGCCATTTCAGGGAGGGGATAAAATTCAACTACTATCTACTTAGTTTCTGACTTTTTTTTTTTTTTTTTCTTTTTTTACCTCTTTTAACCTCTGGTCTAGGATTTTGGTTTAAAGCCTTTTGCATTGGAAACACGCTGATGAGAGCTCTTGCTTTCATGAGCCTGTCAGCATCTGCTGCAAGATTGTCACTCCTTTGGAGGACATGAACATGCAGCTTTAAAGATCCTGCTTTTAAAGCAAGGAGGAAAGGTCTCCTTGCAGGAATAAATTATACTCCAGGGCTGCTTCACCTTCCAAACTATTTACAGCTACTTCACCCATGGGCATCTCCTTGGCCCAAAGAGGGGGAAGCTCATACTGCACCACCACCTTCTCTTCTTATGCAGGTGCAAAGACAGGGAAGCAAGGAGCAACTGCAAATGCCACTTAGAGTGGCAGGCACTTTAGCCAGATCAGAGCAGTGATGGTGCTCATGGCATTGCTTTTTGCAAGCCACCCAGGCTCCCGACAGAGCCCAAATCAGGGAGAAGACAGAAAGATATTTATTTTTTTTAAATAAAAAAAAAGGGGGTGTGGGGGAGAGAAAGCATTGCCGCCAGCAGAGGCCAGCCTCCAGCCACCGCTCAGGATTTACCTTCAAGACTGCAGCAGGACATTTCAAGAAAGCCCTTTCCCTGTGAGCATCCAGTCTTTGTGGAAGTTGGACAGGACAGGAAGAAGGTGCTCAAGTGACTGAGCCAGCGCAACCCCTTCCTGGCTCTGAACTTCAGCAGGGAAGAGCAGTGCTATCTCCTCTCCTAGGAAAGCTTCTCTCCTCCAAACAGTCTCCTGTTGCGTTAGAGCTAAAACTTCATTGCCCAGGAAAGGGGGAAAACAAAATAAAAAGCCAACCAAACAACCACCCATAATAAAAACAGCACTTCACAAGAACACCACAATGTTCAGCTACACAGTCGCTGCACCAAGGGAAGGAGTAGAGCAGGGCAAGAGGGAGAAAGGGGAGATATGTCCAGTGTGTTCTTTCTGTAACCCCTCAAAGGGAATCAGGCTATCACGTCAAGATTCAAATAACTTCAGCCATAAGGTCGAGGATTTAATGAACACGGTATTTCCACTCATGCCCTGGAAAAATTACACTAAAAAAAAAAATATCAGATTTTCTACATATTTACAAAAATAAGCCCCCAACCTCATACCAGGGAGGCGGATCAGCTAGTGATAGGGTATGGGAAGGGGTCTCCGCCCAACCAGCAGTTCCTCAAAGCTTCCCATCCCGCAGCAAGCAGGAGCATGGCTCTCGCTGCCAGAGCGAATGTGTGGGACAGCCATGCACCAGGGTTGGACCGAAGCCCCTCAGTTCATCCGCAGCTTGGTATCCCGGTGATCCGTGGGTGTGACCATCTCGTTGGCATAGCCGTTCTCGGAGCAAAGAGACAGCTCATCTGTGGTCTCCACGCCACTGTTGATCTCTGGGGAGCACAGAGAAAGCAGGGACATCATCACAGGGGTGCAAGTCCCAGGAGCACACACACCCCCCATGGGGAAACTGAGGCACTGAGCAGCTGTGTGATTCCAGCACATGAGATCCATCTGATCCTACAGGGATTTCACCCTAACTTTAGTAACACTGCACCCATTTAAAATCAGTTCTGAACAGGATCTGCTTTCAAATAGGAGATGGCCTCTAAATTTCAGACCTTGATAATCCTGCCACCATCAGAGGCAAAACTAGACACACACACACACCCCACCCCACCCCCCATACACATGATGCTATGAGGCTGAATTAGTCACCTGTGAGAAAAGGGAGCAAAACACTCGTAATCTCTACCCACATGGCCATTCTGGAAAAGGGTAGACTCTTATAGTCACTGGTTTCACTGGGAAAAAATGTGCAACCACCAGTGTTTTAATTGTAAACACCCTCCCTAAGCAAAAAAAAAATTGTTTCAGAGGCACAAAACTTTAATATGCGTTCCCTGCCTCTGAGGATATGTTTATGTCTAGAATAGTGGGGAGGTTTAATTCTGCTGTGACCAATTGCTTTCCCTCTCTGGACTCCCTTGATTTACATCTCATTTTCAACCATCTCTAGAGGGCAGAATCAGGCCTGCATGTCACACAATAAGCTCTTTGAAGCAGGAGTCATCATTTTGCTCTGTGTGTGCACCCAGTACAATAAACCCTGACCCGCTACAAGTCTCTAAACCTAAATACAGAGAAAGAAAACCCATAACAAAGCTCAAGGGGAGGTTATATTCACATTCCTTCAACGTAAGTTTTCCAGCTTCATGCACCAACTTTACTCTTTTAAAGCTAAATGCTTCCCTCTTTGTACACGTTTCTGAAATCCTTCTTAGCGGTGGGGTGAGATGGACACATTGCCAGCGTGTTCCAGCACAAATCCTCTGGGAAGAGCACAAGGGTATCAGGAACCCCTCAACCTATCTATAGTGCCACTGGATTCCAGGTTTACCCCAAACTCATCACCACTATTTTCAGTGACTTACTCCGTTATTTCAAAGGGGTTTATAGCTTTTGACACACTGTTGACAATTGAGAGCAGAGAAGATGTGGGACAGTATGAGAGCTGCATGGCATAACTTGGGAAGTTAAATGCAGGATTTCTGAGCAAATCCATGCTCAGACCTGCAACAGTTTGGGACGGATAAACCATGACCATATTCCACAAGTGGTTCAGTGCAGCAGGGTCAGCCCAGCCACCCTTTCCCTGTCCCACCAGCAGGAGATGACACCTATATCGATACAACCTCCTCCATCAGAAGAGAGCAGGGTGACAGCTGAGGGATGGTATAACGGCTCTGACCGGCCAGCCCCATCTGTACCTGAGAAGATCAGCTTCTCCTTCATGATCTTGACATCCCGACTGGACCGGCGGACAGCAGCGCTGAGCATGATCTGCTCTGGGTTGTAGGTTCTGATGCTTCCTAGGCGCCACCTGCAAGACAAAAAGGAGGTATTAGGGCTTGGTCTCTCCTACCACGGCAGCATCCTCAATCCAAGCAGCCACAACAATGTGGAGACCAACAAGTCCCAGAGACCCTCAACACCTTTGCTCCCTTGCATCTGCACAACCCCGAACGGTAGGAGAATGTTTAGAGATGAGCATGTTATCTCAGAGGGGTACAGACATACAAGCAGGTCATCTTTGACCACCTTGAGCATCCTAATTCCACTATTCCAACAAGGATTGCAGATGTCCCAAATCCTTCTCTATCACATCAGCTATTCAGCTGCCCAAAGGAGACAGGGCTGTTTTGACTTTTAGGGTTGGAAAAGGGAACAGAACAAGAGGCCAAGCCAAGTAAAGAACCATCTTTTCCTCACCGAGTGACATGCTCACGTTTGTGGGAGAAAGAGAGCTCAAAGACAACTCCAGTTCTCAAGCCTGAGACACAGTGAAGCCACTGCCATGAGCTGCTCTGCAGAAAAGTGCAAGCAGTCCCCATGCAGTCGGCTGTCACGTACAGTGCCCTTAGTGTTAATTTCTCCCTGTGCACTTCCCTCCCCAAATGCCAGGTCTTTACTTCGGAATATTTACATACACATCCTCCACTTTTAAGCTTTGATGAAGCTCAAGTGTTCACCAGAAGGTTTCTACCACATGAACAGTATGAGGCTGATGGGAACTTGGCTTGACTTAAAATTAGCCAGACTCTTATTCTCATTACTGAACACATGTAAAGAAAATTACTGATGTTAGTAATAAGCAACGGGAGCAAGTTCAAGGGAGATTTTGCTTTTAAGGCTGCTTTCAGCCTGAGAGCACCCCTGTAGCAGATCCTCAGCTGCAGAGCTGCTGGCATTAGTAGGGAAGTGGGCTGCTGCTGCAATAGGGGAAAACAGGGCTTGGTGGCCTCAGAGAAAGCAGCCATACCCCAAATCCCATTGCAAAGGGATGCTGTTCAGGCCAGGCTTTCATAGCCCACACCCCACCAATTTGTCCTACCTCCTGACTGCAGAGGAAGGCTTTCAAGGATAATGCCATTCTCCCTGCCAGAGCCAGGGATGATACAAGGCCATTTCTGAAGGAGAAACAGCAGGGATTTAGGGTGGCTTCTGGGATTACTGATCTTCTGGCACCATCTAGTGGCTCACCCACACAAGAGAAGGTGAGGGTTTTTTTAAAAAAAATATTTTTTTAGAAGGTGGCAACTACCTTCTCTTAAATTTCTAGGCCCCTACCCAGGAGCAGAGGATTTGAGGAGCCCCACACATCTCCAGCCTGGGTCCACAAATCAGCCTGACAAGCAACATCCCAAAACAGGTTCTGCAGTTTTTCCCAGGAAAAGCTAGCTGCTGTTGATTCCATGGGGTTTCCATCCCCTTCCCAAATCCCAGTAGGTGACACTGCACCAGAGGCTTTGACCAGGGTGTGGATGGAAGGCAGATGCTCCGCTACAGAGAAAAGGGGTGGGATGGCACCACACACAACGCACAGATCCACGGACAGAAGCAAGACGAGGAAGTACAAGGAGACAAAGACTAATATTAAAGTATATTAAAAAATATTTAAAAAATTATTTCTTCTATCATCATCATCTAAGCTGAGCCACCCTGATGGAAGACCCCCATTTTTGCCCTTGTGGCCCTGCAGGCAGATCCACTAAGGTCAACGTGGTTGCGAGCGCACAGGATCTCACAGAAAAAGACCCTCCGATAAATTATAATCAGGACCAAAACTATTGCTACGATGAGTCTTGTCTTTGCCCACACCATCAGGGTTTTCAGCATCAGGCTGGGCTGTGTGGCCAAAAGGCAGGATGATCTCTTGCCCATAGGTCCTAGACATCCCATGGAGGGCACGGGCCATTCCGAGGCATAGACAGCCCAGCCTCAAGGGGTGCAGGGACCAAGGGCTTTTCTCTCCTGCCAAGAAGACAAAGCACTGCTCTCTGCGCTCCCTCTCCCATGGCGGCTGCAGTCAAACCCAGCGTGGTTAAATATGCACAAGGGGCAAGTGACTCTTGTCACAGGGGTGCATTACTCCAATTAAACTAGCTAGAGAGGGTAACCCCATTTTTCAGAGGTACTTTGAAATACCCTCTCTTAGAAGAGCCACCAGTACATTAACCACAATACAACTCCAATCGATACCATATGAAATACTCTCTGCTGTGCTCAGTAGCCTTTTGGCCTACAGAAAGCTTGTTTAAAAGAAAATAGCACCTCTCCTACCCCTTGACTCTGTTGTGATCGACCACGTTTAGGACAGCAGCGTGCAAAAAGGCCAGACAGACAGCAGGTAGGTCTTGTTCTGGGAGGTTGGCATCAAAGCAGACCAGACGGACACAGGGTGGGAACAGACTAAAAAATACTGGGACAACAACACAGAGACAGCATACACCATGTTAGGGCCACGACCAGACCCTTGGTTTGGAGGGCAGATGCTAAATGGCAGGGAAAGGGGGTGGGAGAGGGACAGGTCAGGAAGAAAACAAGGTTGATGGTACTGAGTGATAAGATGGGAGCGAGCAAAGAGCCAAGCCAGCTGCACCAGAGTCCCCATCCTGCAACTGCTCTTGCCAAAAGCCTGTCTACCTCCAATGCCAGTCTTCTCCTTATCCATGGCCAGGAGCAAAGGGCAGCAAGAAGAGGAAAACAGCCCAACCTCCTGCACCCACAGAAGGGCTCTGCCCAGCCCCATAGCCAGGTCCCGCTTTGGGGAGATGCCGCAGGGACTAACACCCCAAGTCCGAGAGAACCTCATGGATCAGGCATGCTGGCAGGTGGCCACCCTGACCCTTGAGGTGTGCGTAGGCAGAGGGGCAGATAATCACAGACCGGAAGCGCCAGGTCCTCAGAAACACTACCCTATGGCACACAACTGAAGGAATGGAGAAAGGCACTCAAAGACTTTGGTCCGAGTACGGACAACGGCGAAGGCTTTATACTGCAGAAAAGCAACAGCGCTTCCTCCAAACGGGTGAAAACGATGGGAGAGCAGCCAGCCAATACAAGGAGAAATCTGGTTTCCAATTGATAGCACTTCAAATCCAGCATCCTAGGCTCTTACCCCTTCCTGGGTGCAGCGCTATTTATTTTCACCCTGCATTTTCAGTTTCAGTGCTGCAACTGCGACGAGACTCCTGAGGATCCCCAGCTCCAAGTGCAGCAATTGTTGAGCCAAGACCTTTCCAGCTACTACTGGCCTTATTAATCCATATCCCAGGGCTAGAGAAGCACTATTTAGATAGCTGAACAGAGTTACCCTTAGTTTCCTTTAGAATTGGCCAATTCAGAAGAGGTTGGTCCTCAAAAACTTCTGGTAAATGCGGAAGGAAGAGGGTATTTTGCATGGAATTATTTCCATAGAGAAGCAATTACATCACTGGAAACTTCCCAATTACAGCATGCTGCAGGACCTCAGAATAGGGCTGTTTTAAAAAGCAGCGACTTAGATCATTGTAACAGAAGGTCAGGATGCTTTCAAGAACATCCACTGGCTGCAGCATCAGACTTCCATGGTGCTCATGGCTATGGCCTATGCAATGTTCTGACCCTGATGGTCCCTCTGTGAAGCCAGAATGTTGAAAGTATCATGAAAAGCTGTATCCTGCCCTGTCCATCTGCAGTGAAGCCATAGCAGAGAGGGCAAAGAAAGAGAGAAAAGCAAGGTTGAATGAAAAAAAGAGAAAGAGGAGGAAAGCACCAGAATTACCTGATCATGTGATAGCTGTGAGATGCCAGAATGCAGCAGAGAGAGAAAAGAGGAGGAACATGCACAACAGTCAGAGCAGTAAGAAAATAAACAAGGCAAGAGAGGCAAAAAAAGATCAGTTAGAAGTCATCACAGTTGTACTCCCCTCCGGAGAGAGGCTGCCACGATCCTGTCACCAGGGCTGAAGCAGAATAGCAGAGCAATCCCTACCCGTGGGTAAGGAGGAGAGACAATCCACGCGTAGAGAGAGGACGAGCACATCGAAGCGTGGCTCTGTTCCCACCCCCCCATCCTTGCATGAAGGAAGCAGCTGTTTTGCCCCAAAAAAGACTTGAGGGGGGACACACTGACCCAAAAACAACAGCACCCCACCACTGTGCCCCCCCCCCCCAAAAAAAAAACCCAAAAACAAAAACCAACAAAACCAAAACCCACCACCACCCACCCCAAACCGAGGGCCAAATGCAAAGCCCGCTATCCTGGAGCTGAATCACATCAGCAGGTAGTAGTTGGGCAATTGTGCCGTGATTTGTTTTTTATATATCTTCAATGTTGCTGTCAATTCTTCATGTGGTGGAGAAACTGGAACAGCAGGGAAATGGGTGTCTCCGGCACAAGGCTCTTGGAAGAGCATTTGCTGCACAAAGTCCAACCTCTGGTACTAGAGTTTCTCCTTCTTCCTTTTACTGACTTGGGGTTGAGTTGTCTCAAGGGAGAGATCCAAAAGACGACATTTGGCCCTGCTACAACAGACCCCACACAGACAGACCTCTCTGAGCAACTGCCTTTCTACGTCAGGTCCAGAGGCTGAGCAGGGAGCTCAGTGCTTCAGGTTGGTGGACCCTGAGGAAAGCTGGTGGCTGTTTCCAGCTCTTCTCACCTGTATCACACTTACACAGAGGGTAGAAGAGAAATCCTGCAATACTGCTTTCCTTCCTTATCCTGCTTCCTCTTGCCCTATTCCATCAAACCTCTTCCAAAGTGGAACAAATTCAATCTGTGCAGAGAGGAAGAGTCCAGCTGTTGCAGAGTCCACATAGCTGTGACTTCTCCCTCTCTCCAAGCACACATCATTTCACTGTGCTCTGGGACCTAGCGCTCCCATTCTGCAGGTTGAGTGAGTTGAATTTCTTCAGCTGTGGTCTCCTGGGCCCGATTCAGGAAAGCCTTCTAAAACTGACCTGGGGAGATGACGCAGAAGACTGCAACTATCTCATCAACTTGGCCTTCAAATTCTGCTGTTCAGAGAGGTCAATCCCTGCCTCCAGACTCCTCCGTCTATTTCTGTATCTGACAGAGAAATACAGGGTCTGAAGAGCAGGGACATCTCTACTAAACCAACTGACAAATCTGAGCGCGTGGAGGAAGCTTCCAGACAACAACAGCAACAATGCCCTTCTGGTTTGATCACCCACAATTCAGATAAGATTTCTCAAAAAAAAAAATTGATCTCATCTTGGTCAGTGGTTTCATTAACTGTTAGGAAAACCAATCTGAGAGGAGATCCAATCTGCTGCCCACTCCATTATCACATGCTGGAACTGGGGACCCACTGGGCACAGATTTACCAGTGTGGGACTGTGCAAGTCATGAATTTAGACACAATGATAAACGAACCCGATATGTTGCCTGAAGTCAAATCCATAACAAGTGCTGGCAGGAGCAATAGCCTACTGTAACACAGCAAAAATACCTGGGTAATTATGCACCCAGGGGAGCAAAAGAGATTACTGCAAGCAGATGATCTGGGACAAGACAACAGCAAAATCACTAGCTCATGAGGCTGAAGCAAATTAAATTGCTGCTTCTAATGCGAAGGCATTTTGGATATTAAGAAGGAAAATGTAGGTCCCTTCATGTCTCTAGGACAGTCATTTGTGCATGCCAAAGCAGATGAGATTACAGAGCCAATGACACACTTTCCCAGGAGAAGGCTGCTGCTTCTCGCGGGAGGGAGCGCATCTCTCCGAGCTCATGCTTTTTGCCAGAGAGTGTTATTACACTGTCACCACTGACAGCTAAAACACCTCCTAGAAGAAAAGGCACATCACTGGGAAGACACCATGGTTTCCTCTGGTATAATCAGGAGGAGGGTAGCTTGGCCAACTCTGCCATTAGGAAGTTGATTTGCCTCCTCCTGATTTATCAGTGCTCAGTGTCTGAACTTGCTCTGCTCCTAGGTTTTATGCTCCACGTTTGTTTTCAGCGACCCTGGCTAACAGAGGGTTCTGCCATGCACTCATCAAATCCTTGCTCTCCCCTTTTCTTTGGAAAATGGAGATACTTTCTCTATGCATCAACTAAGCAACTGATGTGATTTGCAAAATCATAGTAACTATTTCTTCATCCAAATGGGAACAAACTATTTAAGAAGTTCATTTTGAAGACTCTAATGGTGGAATCTCAAAACATCTCTTCTTCCTTTAAAGCACTTTAACCTCTTTCTCAATGTCCATTTCCCTAAAGCATTTACAGTCTCTCCCACACACATTTATGAGCGGAGCAAGGCATCTATCGCTACTATTTTGACATCTCTCATTCTTCTTAAAAAGTAGTGACCGCGTATCCAATTCACTGTCACATCTCAAAAGTGGAATTATTGTTTGCAGTCTTTGTAAGGATTTTTAATAAACAGTTTCCCTGCTATTGCAATCCAAGCATCTGAGGAGCATGGTGTTCCTCTCTCCCATCTCCACCCCATGCTCTGAATAAGAACACACATCACAGATACACGAGACTCGAGCTGTAACAATGCTACTTACTTCTGGAATAAAAACTCCTACAATTACGATAAATGAAATGAGATCAGACGTGATCCAGATTAGGTGGTACTCATCTGGAGGCTGGAAGACAAAAAACAGAAGCAGACCTTAAACCTTCTGGTTTGTACAGCCACAGAGAGATCACACATTGCTAAAGTGACCACCAGGGCAGAAAGAAAAGCACAGAACTGCAGGGGTCACGCATAAATCACAACGTTTATGACATTTCTAATGCTAGCCTGTAATCCAAAATGATGTTATCATGAAAAACTGCAAACAGGAACAATTTTAAACTCTCCCTCCTTTTGTGTGCTGACATTTTTCAGAGCTCTGTGTGCTGAAAGTTTTCTCTCTCAGCTGTACCCCGAGGTGAGGGTAAGATGGTGTTTAGAAACCCAAGTCTGTGGGAAAACAAGGAAATGTATACACATTGCACGAGACATGCGGAGTCCATTTTGAGTGCTAATATTGGCTGTTCTGCACAGTCCCCATGCTATAAGCATATACTTCTCAATTTCTGTCCTTTCAGGCACTGGTAGCTCTGGCTCTATTTTCCAGCCTAGGCAGCTGTGACCATCGCACCAGCTAAACCCAGCTGAACTCGTAGTCTGAACCAAGCACAGAAGTACACTATTTCACATTGTTTTCTGTGCTGCCCAGGAAAGAAACAAAGTGAAGCGATAATGATCAACTCTGATGCTCAGAAAGCACTGACCCAGGAGAGCCACCAGTGATGCTAAAGAATTTCTCCTATCCCAAACCTGGACTAGTCCCAGCCAGGAAGAAATTGTTGATTTCATACCAGGCAGATCCATCAGAACCACCATCGTTAATGCACAAGTAATATTTCATTAGAGAAACAGAGTACGTAATGCATACGGATGAGTTCACGCAACGGTAGTGTGACACGGATAAAACCTGTTGGGAGACACCAACTCTGCTACCTCTGTCTCCAGAAAAGATCAACTTATTTTTCTGCTCAGTGAATCTTTGTCTCTCTGACTTTATCCTGTGAAAGTGTGCCCTAGAATTAGCAGGGTAATGCTGTAATTAGTCAATGCTTCTGATTGAGATTTAATTCTCGTTACTTCCCAGCTTAATTACAGAAGAGTGACACTAAATGTTATGTTTGCTGCATCTATTAAGACGAAGACACACAAAACGTGTTTCCCATTTTCTTGGCGGGAAAGCACCATCATAACTACTTTGATTGAGAACTCAAGAGTCTTCTAAATTAGAAGAAGATCTACACATGTAAATTTTTCATTTATGCAACTGTTGGTATTTCACAACTGAAGAACCCAAACAACAGATTTTCCTCGAGTGCAAAAGTTGCATTTCTTATGATATACCCCAAGCAATAGGTAGACATGAACACAGCTTTCTGGGCAAACTCCAGCATCTGATTACAGGCATTACATATAGATATATTTTATTCCCCTCCCCTCCCGGCCCCAAGTCCTGCAGAAAGCTCAAAGCTAGAAGTTTTTGGTACCAAATCAAGGTTTATAAGTGACAAAAATGGAATTTCAAGTTGATTAAAAGGGAAAAACTGGATTTTTTCCAAAGACATGCACCCCACACATCAATACTAAGACGACTCAGCAAACTGATGCCTCCTCAGCACTGCAGAGGAGGGACCATGGGTCAGCAAACATCTCTTAAGGAGACAACTTGCTATTCTGCTCCATCCGCAAGCTCAGGAATTTGCTGTATTTCACCTGCAGTTCCTTCCTTTTTTTTTTTTTTTTTTTTTTTTTTAAGGCAGGGCTGTTTCAGTCAGATTACTTTGGGTTTTTAGAAATTTTACCCAGTATAAGTCCTATTCCTGAAATCCTCACATTTACAGACCATCAAACCTTTCATCAATTCAGTGTAACTAGGCAGAGAGCAGCTCAAACCCTGGCTCTGACAGCAACTCCCAGAAATGCAGACCAGGATCCCACACCAGGCCCCTGCTTTAAGGGCATCAAACTGGGGGCTGAACTCCAGCTCAAGCTTTTCAAACTCCTCCTTTATGCCATGTCTGGTGGCCTCTTTTCTTACCAGCAGCTTTCCATCAAGAGTAGAGGGGAAAGACATTGTCACTTTTTCTTCTTTGTTTTACTTTTTATTTCACTGAAACACAAGTTAAATGTATTTTTGCAATTGCAAATCGCCCCGAGTGAATGAAGCAGAAATGATTTGTGCTGTTCAGGTGGCGATAAAGCCCAGTGAAGCCCCTGAGGGCACTGGGCAGCCAAAGCCTGGCAGAAACAACTGTTTCACTCCAGCTCCCAAGCCATGTGGTGGAGGGGCTCAGGCAGCAAAGCTATTTAGATTACATCACTCAGGCACTTCAATATGCTGGAAATCAGGGGATTTTTATGCTGCCAGTAAGGTAAGACTGTGCACCTGCAGCAGAAGGCTGAGTTGGAAACCCAGCAGATGGGAAAGCTCTTGGAGGAGAGCTCCAAGTATCAGCAAAGAGGGTTTTGGAGTAAAAAGCTGCCAGTGATGTGCCCACAACTCCTGACAGCTGTAGTGGAGAACAGATGTTTGCAGCAGCACAGCCCAGACGATGATAATATCTTCTGCCAACAGATTCAGTCTTTATAAAACTATTTCCAATTCTCCAGCTTCAGCACACACCAGCGTGGATTTGTGTGGTCAGACACAAGCAGTAGGTTAAGCTAAGGACATCATGCATAGACATTCATCCATCTAGGCAGTATTCTTGAGGTCCCATCTCCAGCTACAGATGCAGGTAGCTCATTACCATCAAATTCTCTTCGCGCTTATCTTGTTCTCCCCTTTGCTGAGCAGATCTGCCAGAGCAGCAGGTAGAACATCTGCCTCCTGTCCTCCCCCCAACAGGATCCGTCATCAGAAAATAGCCCCTCCGCGACATGCACTTACACCCACAGCTGAGATCTTGTTTGGGGAATACTTTGATGCAACTATTTCATCATTTTCCCTCCAATCCAACGTGAATATTTCTGTTTGGTTCAGAGATTCAAAGTGTTAGGGGCGTTTTTAGAGCATTTACTGGCTACATGACAGAAAAGAGGGCTACCTCTGGTCTCTGGTTTCTTGTCCAACAATGCAGTAGCCAGAGGTAAAACTTGTCCTCATGGGGTATTAAAAACAGGCAAAAAGCTAGTTTTGCAGCCTGGCCAACACACAGGAGCCAGGCTGCTGGTTCACCTATGAGCCTGCTTCTCCTGCAACTCTAAGAGCTGCTCAGCAGGTCTGGAAAGATGTTTTTCCATCAGATGAAAATGGAAAATATCATGTGGGTTAAATGGGGCATGCAATGCAATCTCCAAGGATCCAACCCAAACCCTGTGTGGGGAGAGATGAGGCGATCTGAAGGAAGGGATTATGCAAGAGGATCATTGATCTGTTAGCAGCTCAGGGCTTAGGCATACAGAGGGGGGAAAAACCTCAAGCCCAATAGCACGTTGAACCCAACAAAAGCTTCCTGGAGAAAACCACTAGCCATATGGCTGCAGTGGCCAGTGGCCACCTCTGCACCCCTCCACTCACCCCTCCTTCCAGGGGTTCACAGCACCTTCCCAGGCATCGTGCTTACCATCAGCCAGATGGGAAAAGGCACCTTGCGAAGGACGTGGGAGCTGTCGGAGGTGACCGACTGGACGCCAGCGCACCACAGGATGGGAGTTAGCCAGGGCTCATTCAC